>NC_087439.1:91451275-92091377 GCF_036321535.1 Camelus dromedarius
TATTTAAGAGAGTCTCAGAGATAAAAGTCATGGTGGTCGTGTGGATTGTAAGGAGATGAATTTTAGACCGTTTAATAAGATAGAACATAGTGATTGGATGTAGGAGGCAGTGAAGGGAGAAGGAATAAGCTAGGATGACTCCTACATTTCAGGTTCAGGTAACTGGGAGAGTGATGGCACCATTTGCTGAGATAGGAAGGGGAACAGGGACAGGTGATAGGTTTGTTTGGACATGTTGAGTTTGATGCCTGGAGATGCATAGGTATATAGAGCCAGGAGGCAGTTTGATATTACGATTTGAAGTTCAGGAGTGAGATCTTGGCTAGAGGGTGAGATTTGGGTGACCTCAGTGGCACTTGAAAAAATTGCCTGGGGATATTTTATGGAGAGATGAGACCACTGAACATGGCATCTCAGGAATACCAGCACTTAATGGGCATGCAGAGGAAGAGGATCTAGTCCAGGAGACTGAGAAGTGGTGGCAAAGGAGGAAGGAGGCTTAGGCAGGGAACCAAGATAAGGGAGCATTTGAATGAGGAGGAGGCAGTCAACAGTGCCCTGTTGCTGATAGACCCAGTGAGGAATTTTACTGAGAAGTTAGATTTGGCTAATATGAAGCTATCTGTGACACTGATCAGAGCAGTTTTGTGGAGTAGAAAAGGCAGAAACCAAATCACAGTGAGTGAAGGAGTGCATGAAGGAGGCTGAGAAAGGGTAGTGATTCAAGGATGAGACACAAAGATGATGGTTACTTTTGATATGAGAGAAACTTTATTTAAATGTGGTATCTTAAGTCAAATTTCCTAGAGGCAGAACTTGAGATGGAGATTCTTGCCCAAGTAGTCTATTTTTCTGAAATAATGCAAAATTATTTAAAATTTAGTTAGTAAAATCACAACATAGATCAAAAGTTGGAATTTGAGAACAGGGTACAGAGAATGAGCTAGATTTAATGATAGAAGAAGTTGGGACTGGCTGGTAAGAGTGAATTGATAATGCAGAGCACAGAACCAAGGATGGAACAGGGAGGTGCTCCAGAGAAAGCCAGATCAGGTTTTAGGAGCAAATGCACTGGGGACAGTGGGCCAGGAGAAGGAAGATATTCTTATGGCGGTTTTGGGGAGCACAAGCACCTTCTAGAGTAGGAGTTGGCAAACCTTTTCTGTGAAAGACCAGATAGTAAATGTTTGAGGCATTATGGGCCATGTGGTTCTGTCATAATTTCTCAACTCTGCCATTGTAGCACGAAAGCAGCTGTGTTCTGGAAAACTTCACAGGCTAAAAATCCAGCTGCTTCTGTAAATGCAGTTTTTGATGGAAAGGAGAGCCTAGCGTGCTCTAAATCCTAAAAGTTGCCTGTTAGCTAGAGTGGAGGCTGTGAGAGGAAGAGTAATGGCAGAGATAACTCCTTGCCAGCCTTGTTGTGGGCTCCTTCTCATTGGGCACTGGCAAAAGCCAGTTGTAGACTTGAAGACCCAGGTGGTGCTGCATGAATGTTAAAATGAGCTGGATACTGTCATAATCCTTGGTGCATGGTCATGTCTTTTCCTGGAATCATTGGTGGAATGAGGTTTGGGATACACTGTGATGGAGACTCTTTGGTGTGTAAACACCATAGTCTCAGATACTTTGAGATAAGATCTGGTTATCTTTTGACAGTGAGGAGGTTGAGCCTTGGCAGCTGGATAAATTGCTTTTGGGCCTTCTGTCTGTCCTCTTCAGTACGTACTTGTGTATTCCTTTTGGGGTAATCTGGGTCCTTGCAACTCAAAATATGGTCTGTGTACCAGCAACATTGCAGAATCTCGGGCTCTCCCTCAAGATCCACTGAATGAGAATCTGCATTTTAACAAGATTCCCATGTGATTTGTATGAACATTTAATTTTGAGAAGCACTGATGTAGATGATTAAGGAATTAGGTGACTCCTCTATTCTTTTAAAATAAAAATTACTTGGGCACTATAGATAAAGGAGGAACATATATAGGACACTGCTATTATAGCTCGTCTTGGAGGAGAGTCATGAGTGCAGTGTTAACTTGTTGAGGCTTCAGAGTTTTGAAGTAATGATTTCCTTGTTTTAGCAGAATTAGACTCAGTACTCGCCCCAACCTCCTGCCACTTTCCCAATTAGCTGTAGCAAATGAAGGATAGAGAGATTGTTCCTATAGTTGTAATTGGAAAAAAAAAAACAGTTTTTGGAAAATAAATAGATTTCAGTCTATATCATGAACTATTTTTACGCCAGCAAGTTCTCTGTAATCCTCCTTCCCCCCATTTTTAGGATATCATTTTATAGTAAGTTCAAACAATCATGCTATTTCTTGTTTGCCTCCAATTTTGCTCATTTTTTTCCCTGAAGAATTACCTCTTTTGTGTTTAATGTTTTTATGATGCAGGCTTTCTTTTTTCTTGAATCACTAATTGAGTTCTGCTTTTAGGAGCTTGCAGCATGTTATAAAAGTCTTTTTGAAAAGTAAACTTACAGAATATTGAAAAATTATTTTAATGTACAGAATTTTGTATCTTGGAATAGTCCAGAGTTCTGTGAAACAGTTCCTAATAACTTGAGCATTATTGTTTTTATTTCTGCCCTCTTATGCTATTGTAATATCACATGCTATTGCATCAGATGGGATTAAAAAGAAAAAGAAGACTATAGCTTAAAAGGTAAAAAACTGGAAGAGGCAAATTTAAACAAAAGCAGTCTGAAATTGCTTAAATGTCTATATTTTAAGTTTATCTAAAGGATATACTGTTCTTTAATAAATAAGACACTCACATCAATAATTTATTATTTAAAATAGGATTATATTTTATCTGACATTTTCTTGACTTTGGTAAGAGAAATATTATGCCAAAAATTATTAATTTTTTTTTTAGAAATAAGTGTACTAGAAGTTATTTATGTTTAATGCTTAAAGTCTGAATGCACAAATCTACCAAAGTTTTTTTATTTAGATAAATTTCACATAAAATAAAACTCACATTTTATTCACTTAAAAGGTTGCAGTTCAGTGGTTTTAATATATTCACAATGTTCATCACCACTGTCTTATTCCAGAACATTCTCATCACCCCAGAAAGAAACCCTGTTCTCATTAAGTAGTTACTCCCCATTCCCCTTCCCCTTAGAACCTAGCAACTACGAGTCTTCTTTCTAATGCTATAGATTTTTCTTTTCTGCATTTCATATAAATGGAATCATACAATATTTCTCCTTTTTGGTCTGGGTTCCTTTACTTAGACCATGTTTTCAGGGTTCAGCTACATTGTAGCATGTATCAATACTTCGTTCATTCCTTTTTATGGCTGAATAATACACCACTGTAAGAATATACCAAGTTTTGTTTATCTTTCCATCAGTTGCTAGACATTCGGGTTGTTTTCACTTTTTGGCTATTATGAGTAGTCCTGCTATGAACACTCATGAACAAATTTTTGTGTGAACCCATGATTTCAGTTCTCTTGGGTACATACCTACCAGTAGAAGTATTGGGTCATATGGTAATTCCAAGTTAAACAAAAATAACTTTTTGTAATATAGATCACTAAAATATACTGTCCTCAGACTTTTCTGACCCAAAAGCAATTAGTCTCTGTAAATATACACACACAATTTTAGCTCTGTCCATTAAAAACTTCATAAGGACTGTTAATCTCCACAGTGGGAGAAAATATGTGCAACACATCTATCCAACAAAGGGTTCATATGGTCTAGAGTTTATAAAGAATTTTCACAAATCATTGAAAAAAACAGACAAGAAATGGAAAAATGGGCAAAGGACTTAAACCCTTCACCAAAAAAAGGATATCTAAATGGCCAATAGATTTATGAAAAGATTCTCGGCTTCATCAGTTATCAGTGAAGTATAAGTGAGAACCATGATGCATTTCCTTGATAACCTACCTAAAGTGCTAAATCAAAAAGGGCAGACAGTAAACACTAAAAGTTGGTGAGGTGTAAAGTAACTGGAACTCTCCTACACTGCCAGTGGGAATGTCAGTCAGCCTAGCCACTTTGAAGAACTGCTTGGTATCATCTGCTAAAAGCTGCAGATACCCTATGATCCAGAAGTTCCATTCCTAGGTATATGTTCAACAGAGTATATTTGTGCACCAAAAAACATGTTCATGAATCATCAAAGTAACATTATGTAAATTAGTCCCAAATGGAAGCCACCCAAATCTTCATCAGTAGTAGCATTGTTGAATACATGGCTGTACATGTATGCAATAGGTTATTATATAGCAGTAAGAATGGATGGACTACAGCTGTGTGCACCAATTAACTATGAAACTCACAAACTTTGAGCCTAAACACAAAAGAATATTTTTATTATTCGTATAAGCATGTGAAACTATTTTATGGTTTTGTCAGGGTGTTTGTTCTTGAAGTAGTAGTAGCTGGAAGGGTCAAGAAAGTGGTTTCCAGCGTGTTGGTTCTGGTAGGCAGAATTCTAAGATGGCTCTCAAGAGCCCCCTCCTCTGATATACATACCACATATGATCCTCTCCTGTTAAGTGTGAGTGGGACCTGTGAATATGATGGGATATTATTTCCATAAGTAAGTCACATTATTTGGCAAAGGTAAAGGGATTTTGCAGATGTTATTGAAGTCCCTAATCAATTGGTTTTGAATTAATCAAAGGGAGATTTTTCCTTATGAGCCTGACCTTATCAAGTGAGCCCTTTAAAAGAAGGTCTAGAGGTCAGAGATATTCTTTTGCTGGCCTTAAAGATGCAGGCTGCCATGAGTTCTGTAGTTGCATGGAAAAATTCTATTCAGATCCTATTTTTAAATTGGATTTTTTTTGCTGTTGAGTTATATGAGTTCTTTATATATTTTGGATATCAATCAAGGAAAGCATCAGATATATGATTTGCAAATATTTTCTTCACAATTTTTAAAGATTATATCCCATTTATAATTATTATAAAATGCTAGCTATATCCCCTGTGTTGTACAATATATTCTTGTAACTTATTTTATTTTATACATAGTAGTTTGTATCCTAATCTCCCATCCTTGCCCTTCCCCCTTTCTCTTTCCCCACTGGTAACCACTAGTTTCTTACCTGTATCTGTCTCTTTTTAACTTCTTTATTTTGAAGGTGATAAAACTGGGACATGTTTCAGGTTAGGAGTGGTGTGACATGCTTCAAGTTAAGTATAGAACAGCAAATCCAGTACCTTAGTTCTTGAGGACTCTACTTCTATGACCATTTCTTCCTATCACAAACCTTCTGGAATCCCAAGGATGTAAGTGCACATCATTTGGTTGTTATGTTGTGGCTGCAGTTTGGGTCGGGATGGTGGGTATTGAGAGTAGGTGGTAACTTATTCTGGTTCTAATTAGAGGTATAAGCTGATATGAAGATATTAGGGAGGTGCAGGGGAGATATTCATTTAGCCACAGATGTCTACTATGCCTGTGTTTATGCTGTGCCTTGGGATGTCCTTGTCACAGATTTTCTTTGTTTTGGGTATCTACTTCTCAGAAATGGCTTCCTACTGTTCCAAGTTTTCTAAGACTCATGCTGGTTTACAACTTTCCTCTTCCTTGAATTAGTATGAACTTAGATACTGCCCCTGCTTTTCCTGAGTGTGTGGAAACAGGAACTGGACTCTCTCTTTGTATGGGTGAATGAGTGTAAAGACAGGTTGAAGTCAGTCATTGATCACAAAGAATCTTTGGGGTAAAATGTCCACAGATTGAAATACTAAGTGGTTTAAGAAAGCATTTGGAAATTAAATGTACTTGGTATGGCAAGCAAATGCATGTAAACATGTTGATCCATGAAACATTTTTATTTGTTCCTATTTTTGAAAATAGCTTTATAACTTACGGCTTTCTCTTTTTTACATCTCTGATCCAGAGTTCATAGTACTGTAATTTGGAAAAGCTAGAAATATTAAAATTTCAAGGGTAATGCATCTCTCAGTATTTCCATTATAAAATGCAATTTTAAAGGGTTTAGAAGTCAGCTATAAAAATTTGTTCTTGGCTGATACTTTGTATACAAAAATCTCTGCCCAGGATAATTTTCAGAAGAATTTTTGCAGTGGCAATAAACTGTGAGGTTATATGGCAGTACCAGCTTACATTGAACTCATTTTTAATGGTTCTATCAAAGTAGGGGAAAGATGACAGGTTTTAAAATGATTCAAATAAAACAGTATGAAAATTATGTTTCTAGCCTTGTACTTTCAGAAAATTTTGGTTAAGAAAATGTTACTCTACCATCAGAAACTCACCATTGACTTAAGTATCAGAAATAATAGCACCCCCAAATCCAGCATAAGCCCCAATCTAGATGACTTGAGAATAATTCTTTTAAAACCAGATTTTAGCAACTGATTTTGGAAGTAGTATTTGGGCCTTCTCAGTGACTGTGTAACCCCACGGAAATTCTTTTGGGCCCCACTTTTTAAAAAATAGCTTTCTGTTTGGTACCTGAGCTTAGCTTTCTGCAAAGCAAGGAAGGAAGTGCTAATGGGAAAGTCAAGACATATTTCTTACATGATTGAGACGTACCCAGTGAAGCTGAAGATCCTCTTGTTAATTCTTCCCAAAGTTTTGGGTAGGTGTTAGCTTGAAAAGATCAACCACAATGTAAATAAGCTCCTTGCTCTTATAGTATTATGAAAATGTGTGCACATACAATTCCACTGCAGTTTACAGCCTGTGGCCAGGTTTCTTTTTTTATTCTTTTCTACTTCTTCCTCAAAGTTAAATCTCATAAGCAGATTTCCTTAGGGATAATTTTGTATGTGGTAGCCAGACTGGTCTCAAAAGAGTGTCAGCTTCTGAACCTTGGAAGTACAGTTCTTGTGCATAGAGCCCATGGGAACATTTGAGGTCTTATCAGTTTGAAATGAAACTTGACTATATGTGAAATATGAATTGGAAATGATATTGGATGATATATAATTGTTCAGAAATGTAGTCTCCGTGGTGGATAAGGAACCACCTCACTTGTGAAAAACTCTCCCTGCCTTACTGTCTAAAGTAATGATGCTATACCATGCTTTGGGTCAAACAGGGTAAAAACAGCAAAATCAACAAGAAAAAACCCTGTAGTTTTTGCTCTTAAAGAAAACAACTTTCTTAGACAAATTATTTTAAAAATCAGGTCAGTGTTCACTCAGAGCTCTTAGGAAATTTGCTTTAGATTCTTAGGGTTGTCTTGTCTACCTGTTGGGTCCTCCAGCTCTCAGTGTGCTGAGGTAGAAGAAAGCCTGCTTTGGCTTCAGAGATTGAGGCATGTTGTTTCTCTGGAGTCATCTCTGATGAAAGGCCACTTCTCTGTCCTTGCCTGGTCCAGTTTTAGGTGGCTTGTTATAGGGGAGAGACAGGTGCTCATGCATCTTAAAAGGGAGAGAAGGGTACTACCATACCATCGAGGAAGTGTTTGAATTCACAATTCCTGAAAGTGGGTATGTTTAGTACAGAGATGCTTTTTGGGAAAGAGCAGATTATGCCAGAGGAGTAATCTGTTACTATCGTTATTTTGTCCCATTGCCCCAGATTTGGCCAGTGGAAGCCCCCTAAGATGGCTCCTGTGTTTTTTTTGACATGTTCTTATCATTCTTTGAACACTTTATTTTCTGGAGCTGTTCCAGCCTTATCTTGTACTTTCCCTGTGAATTTCCCTGGAATTACTCATTTTCTCAAGAATCCCTGCCTGGTACCTTGAAGTGGAGAAATTCAGATATTCCCAAGGCCTTTTAGTGAAGAGAGCTAAGAAATATATGTATATGTATTTGCTCATATCTCTATGCCTGCCTGCCTGCTTGCCTTCCTGTCGGTCTACCTACCTATCTTGAAAACTGTCAGTTTACTCTGAAAGCTCCAGTTCCAGTGCAATACCACAGGGTTTCTTATAGTTTCTCCTTTTCCATATTTGTAACTCCCTTCTCTAATGATGAGAAACCTGGCTCTTATTGTCCACATATTTACTTATTTTGCTCATCCCTCTTTGTAACCAATATGCTGACATTGCTGGCCTGCTATTCCACTAGGTCACCTTTCTGGCTCAGGCTTCAATCTCTGCTGCTGCTACCTCCTCACTAAGATTGTGATTTTTCCATCATTGTACCTTATTATTTCTGAGCTTGGGTTCTTTTTAAAGTTGGGAGTTCTATCTTTTCTACATAGACTCCTATAGCCAGTTGATCAGTGTCACTTGGTGTACAAGGTCCTCAGCTCTACTTGTGTTCAGAGTATTACTTCTATCTTGATACCTATCTTGATGGCTGTCTTTCTTTCTTTTAAGCATCAGGTTGAGAAAAAAGAAAAGAAATAAAACAGTGTATGTGTGCATGCATGTGCATTTTAAGGTACTCTGGATGACATTCAGAGCTCTCTTTGTCAAGGAAGAGCTCAGTCTTCCTTTGTGGAGTGTGTGTGTGTGTGTGTGTGTGTGTGTGTGTGTGTGTCTGTCTGTCTGTCTGTCTTCATAAGCTTTCAGCTCTGCTGTACCTGTCTACTTGTTGTCCTGCAAACATGCCTGCTTCCTGGACTTTTTCTATATCATCTTTTTCATCAGTGTCCATCCTCTTGACTCATGCTGTTACCACCATCCTAAGCCCTTCCTTGGTCATCTCAGCAGGAAGCAGTCATTCTTTTTGTTGGAGCCTCTACCATTCAAAGATATTTACTTCTACTTAAAGATATTTGGGAATGTGCTTTGTGGGTCCTACTTATTTCTGGGTATCATATAGGCCAAAACTACTTATGATATTTTTGAAAGTATTTTGTTAACTATTAAGGGTCACCTCACTGTAAGGTTTAATGCCTAATAGATGCCTTGCACATTATAAGATTTTAATAAATGCTTATTGGATTTTGAATTTTGTCAGAATGAAAAGTATTTGGCATTTTTCAGTTGATGACTTTGGCTCATACTTTCAGATACTTTAATTTGAGTTTTTGCTTTCCTCCGTATATAGATGCTAAGCTTGTTTGGCTTGGGTACAAAAGAGATTAATTTGGTTCCCATATTTACATATAGTAAAATTCACCCCCTTTAGCATCTAATTCTATGAATTTTGAAACATATATAGACTTATGTAACTACTACCACAGTCAAGATAGAAAATGGTTTCATCCTATCCACAAATTCCCTTGTGTCCCTTTTTAGTCAACACTTCCCCTAACCCCACAGCCCCTGCCAACAACCAATCTGTTTTATGTCCCTATGGATTTGCCTTTTCCAGGAAGTCATATAAATGGAATTATTTTGGGTCTGGCCTTTTTCTATTAGCATAATGCATTTGAGGTTCATCCATGTTGTTTAGTGTTGTTGAATAGAATTCTACTGTATTGATTTTCCAAAGTTTGTTTATCCAGCCACCAGCTGAAAGATATTTGGGTTATTTTCAGCTTTTAACCATTAAGAATAGAACCGCTATGAATTTTGCTATGTCTTTGTATGAACATATGTTTTTATTTCTCTTGGTTAAATATCTAAAAAGTGGAAATGGTGGATCATATGGTAAACGTATGTTTGTCTTTGTAAAAAACCATGAAGCTGTTTTTCAAAGTAATTGTACCGTTTTTCACTCCCATTAAAAATGTATGAGAGATTCATTTTCTCCACATCCTCAGCAGGGTATAATATTATTATTTTAACCATTCTGGTGGGCATACAGTAATATTTACTTTTTGTTTTAGTTGTTTATTATCTTCTGTTTTGCATTTTCCTGATGACAAAATGATGCTGAGCATTTTTGTGTGTGTGTGCTCATTGACCATCCATATATATTTAGTCTTTTCTGAGGTGTCTATGCAAGTCTTTTACTCACTTTTCAACTGGTTTGTCTTTATATTAATGAATTGTAAGACTTTATATGATATGGGTATATATGTATTTCATATCTTCTGTGTTCTTACTAGGTTTTTTTGTCTAGTTTTTTTTTTTTTACTGCTTATTTGATAAATATCTATGATTGGGGGTTTGTTTACTTTTTCCCTTTACTTTTGTCAACTTTTGCTTCATCTAGTTTGAAGCTTTTTTGTTAGCTGCATGTACATCTATAATCTTTATATCTTGCTAATGCATTGACTTTTATTAACATGAAATGATTCTCTTTGACCCGGTAATGCTTTTTTGTCTTGAATTCAACTTTGTTTGATATTAATATAGCTAATCCAGTTTTATAAGAGTGTTTTCAAAGATGGGAAGTGATAGAGAACATTTGTGTAGTAATATGAGAAAGGTTTATTATGGAGAGAGAGGGGGCAATGAAATAATGGGAGAGAAGGTACTACTCAATGAGTAAAGCCCTTTAGGCAAGAAATAGTATTCAAAGCTGGATCACACTCTCTCTGTGGTTTGAGGTGGGAAGAAGGAAAGGATTGTTGCAGATACAAGTCAGTTTTTTTAGAGTTGGCCATACCTTAAATCTGTTTTAAAAATCTAGCAATAGGTGCAGAGTTTATAGTGTGCCAGCAACCACTAATCAAACGTGGTTTCAGTTTTTATTATCAGTACATAAGTGCAGTAGTTTGAGTGTTGGCTGACTTTTCAGATAATTGTGGTTAATCTTCTTACTATAAATTGGCTGTATGGAGTATCCTTAGGCTCTGGGATTGTGGCCTTTATATTAATGTCCTGAATATCCCTTGCTCTGAAAATTTTTTATTGTAAACTGTCTGGTTTTATGAAATGGTCTAAAAATTGAGCTTATTTTCTGTGAGATCGAGGATTTGTGTCTCAAGGATGTGAAATTCATTTTGCTGCAGATGATGTGATGTGAAGGAATCTGAGGTCAGATAAGCTAAGTCTCTATACATGTAAAAATAATCAGATGCAAATAAACTTTAACATGTACTTTACATCCTTGAGCATGTTATTTAAACTTTTAATGTTGTTCTCTTTTCTGAATGATGTTACATTCTTGCTTTGATTCCATGTCAAAAGTTAGGATTCTAAAAGGAGAATGATCTTTGATTCATGGAAACAGTTGGAAACTGTAGGCTTCTCTATGAATAAAAATACAAATAATTGTTTTAAAAAGAACCCCACTTTGAGCATTTCTAAGGAGACTTCAACTTTGTCCTTTACTAGGACTGAAAAACTGGCCATATTCCATAGTGATTGATTCAGGAATGGGCATGTGACCCAAGTCAACTCCAGCAGTGTGGTCCTGAGACTTTTTTGCAAAACACCTAGATGGAAGTTTTTGTGTTTTTTTCACTAGGGTCTCTAAGAGGATATATTCTGGAGCTACTAGAATCCTTCTTGACATATGAAGAGAGGGTGCCCTGGTATTAGAGCTAATGTAAGGAAATCTGAGCCTGTGCACATGTGAGTGCACGCACGTGCGCTAGCACACACACACACATACATACAAACGTCAGATGGGCCTCTCAATCTGATCAGATTGACCCAATTATATAAGCTAATCAATTACTTTAAAAAAGCCAATTTAAGTTAGTTTTTTTGTCTCTTGCAACTAAAACAGTCATTATTAATACATTGATTATGCTTTAGAAACTTAAGTCAAAGTGCAGTAAAGAATAAGGTTCCAAGAAGAGCAACCACTGTGTACAGAGTTACGTGTACTTGTGTATATACTTCCACTAAATCTCAACACTTACCTGTTTCTTCCTCCCAGGAACTCTGTTTTTGGAAGTTCTATCCAGTTCTTGTCTGTCTCTCTGTCCCCCCAGCACCCTGGGTCTCTCTGTCTCGGTCTCTGTCTCTCTCGAACTATTCCCTGAGGTTTGCTTCTATTTAGCTTCTTGCCTGACTTCACTTTATCTGTTCCTGAGTTTCAGAACTTGATGTGATATTCTTCCAAATTATCTTCCCTACCTCTCTGCTCATTTCTGGCATCAAAATATTGAATACCTTGCTATGGAGTTTAGTTAGATTCTGCTGTGTTCTGTGAACTGTCTCTCCTCTAAGGGGAAGCACACCTGCTTCTTACACCTACTTCTTGGTGATCAGGTACAGAGGCTTGGTTGTATCAGGGTGAGGTGTGGTTAGTTAGTTTCTTGTGGTTGCCATGCAGAAGAGGAGAGAAGGCATATGTTACAGGACACCAGAATTCTGTTTCAAGTCCTGTGATCTCTTAGGAACACTGTCCAGAGACCCTAAAGCCGGAGTCGTCAGACTTCTGCACTCTTCCTCTCCTGCAGTCTAACCCTGGTCTGCACAGTGGAGGGCCCCTTGATGCAGATCATTTCTCCAAGAGCCCTTTCCCCTTTTTTTCTTAAAATATTTAAAACAAAATCAAACAATTAAAAAAGGTGGTTATATAGTTTTCCTTATTGTACTCACAGAGAAATAGAGGGAGACAGGTCCCGCTGTTCTAAGTTGTTAGAAACCTGATTTTGAGTTGGTGTGATCTAAGCCAGGAAAGAATTTACAGTGGCCTGTGAATGGTGTATAATGGAAGGAATTGGCAAGTAAAATGAAAATGGTCAAAAACAGTCAGTGGGCATTGAGAATGTCCAGGTCTTCAAATGATAAGCCAAAGAACAAAGAATTAGTTTCTCTAGGGAAGAGAAATCCACAAAAGCTTTTGAGTAAGAAGGTAATTTAATAAGATTTTTTATTTCTGTAAATGTGTAGGATGGTGGCACTGAGAATACCAGGCAATTTGTGGAAATATAAGAGCACTTATATTTGAAAGTGAAAAGACAAGTGAAGGATTTGGTGAAGCAGTATGTTTGGCAGTAGGAAGAGTCAAATATGGTAGTGAGGTTTTGAGTTTGAAAAGGCCTGGAAGAAAGTGGCAGTCATGTTGGTAAAAAAGAGAACAGGAATGGGAAGTGATTTGAGGGGAAGGGCTGGAATGATTTTTGATATTTTAAGATTAAGGTGATAGTAGCACACTAAGATGAATTGTGTGGGAGATGTTGTATTGGGTACCGTATTAAGTGTTGCGAATGTAACAGTGAACAAACGCAAAAAAGTCCCTGCCTTCGTGGAGCTTGCGTTTCCCTGGAAAAGGACATAATAATGTAAACAAAATAGCATATGTAGCATGCTCAATAGTGGTAGGTACTGAAGAGGAAAAATAAATAAAATAAGAAAGCTATGAATTTGGGGGTGGAGTTGATATTTTTAAATAGGGTGACCAAAGAAGGCCTCCTCGAGAAGGTGACTTTAAGAGCTGAAGGCAGTGAGGGAGTATCCTTGTGAAAATCTTGGGGAACAGCAAATACAGGCCTGACGTGTTCAAGGAATAGCGAAGAGGCTGAGGTGGAGAATAGTTGGAGGTGCAGACAGAGGGATCATGGGGTAGGGGCAGAGATCAGGTAGGGCCCGCACATCAGGCAGGATTTGGGTTTTTGCTCTGGTGGAGGTGGGATGCCTTGGAGGATTTAGAGCAGAGAATTGACATGCTATGACTTACAGTTCATAGGCTCACTCTGACTGCTGTGTGCGGAATAGACTGAAAGAGGGCAAGAGTAGAAGTGCGGAAACCCCCTTGCGAGGTCTTGCCTGTATCCTGGTGAGAGATGACAGAGCCTGAACCAGGGTGGTGCCTGTAGGGCAGTGAAGATAGAGCTGATAGGATGAGCTGATGCATGTGACGGTGGGCAAGGGAGGGAGAGAGGGAGAGAGGGAGAGAGGGAGGAATTGGTCCATTGATAAAGATGGTAAGATTTTTGGCCTGAGTAACTAGAAGAGTAGGGATAGTTCTACTCCTGTTAACTAAATAAAAGGTACTTTTGGATTAACTACCATAGGCAAACAAAGTTCCCAGTAACATATATACCTTTAAGAATGTCTGTAATGTCTTTAAAATAATAGTATCCATGGTCATATTTTATAATGAAAGAAGCTTATTGGCAAGCCTTGTCAAGAACTCCCTGTGGAAATATCAATTGCTTTTCTTGGCTCCAAGGTATTTCCTGAACAGTGTATTATACTTTGTCCCAAGTGTGCCATTAAGGGATTTGAAAGTTTGTTAAAACATGTGTGGCAAGTGAGTGCTGTCACTTAAGCCCAACCAGAGGAGCCAAGAAACGAAAAGCGGCTCCTAGGTGGACTTCATGACATACATTAGCTCTGAATCAGAGGCTCAGGTAGTGGGATAGGCAGGGCATTATCCCCTGTGCACAAAGCCCTCAGCTGACACTGCTTTAAACAGCCCTTTCAGCAGAAAGTGCCTGTGGACATAGGCATATATAAATCTCTTTGGAAAACTCCATTTTACCAAGTTGATAGCAACCCCCTGCCCCAGGGGAGTGTCACAGAATTTATATGCTTGGAGCAGAATTTTCCAGGGCTAATATAGACTGGCTCTTTTTACAGGATTTAAAATAGCACCCTTCAGAGATAGCTTTTATGTTCAAGGAAGAGTTTTTCTATATTGGTACACAGGAAGACTATGAAATGTTTCGTGCTTGGAGTTTGGGTAAGCCAGCATGATGGATATGTTACTTGGCATTTTTATTTAGGATTCCATTTAAGTTGGTTACAGGGACTCTTTCTGTTGCTCCCCAGTTTTGAAATACATTATATTAATTATGAAAGGTAGGGAAGAAAAATCAAATAAATATCAGTTTTGAAGTGACTGGTTTCTTTATTCTAGTGCGTTTGAATTGCTATTTGCAGTTGATCTAATTGACAGCTCAGTGTAAACATCCTCCCACCCTCCTTCTGAGGGACAGATTGATCCTTTATTTACACTCTGCAGGAATCAGGAGATGTCCCTGGAATCTGTGCTCAGATCTAGGCTTTCTCGTCTTTATCTAGGCATTAATGATTTTCCTTGCTAAAACTATTGTTTTCAAATTGGTAACTGAACTTTATGATAATATTTGGGTTTATATTTGGGATTATATTTGGGTTTATATTCATGAATAACATGAATTATTATTCATGTTAATAATTTAGACATGAAGGCCTAGAATTATTTTAGAAAAATGCATTTATTTAAATATCTTCCAGTTTTATTCATTTGCATATGTATTTATATTTGCTTTTTTTAAACTTTTTTTATTGAGTTATAGTCATTTTACAATATGTCAAATTCCAGTGTAGAGCACAATTTTTCAATTATACATGAACATATGTGTATTCGTTGTCACATTTTTTTCACTGTGAGCTACCATAAGATCTTGTATATATTTCTCTGTGCTATACAGTATAATCTTGCTTATCTGTTCTACATTTTGAAATCCCAGTTTGTCCCTTCCCACCCCCCGCTCCCTTGGCAACCATAAGTTTGTATTCTATGTCTATGAGTCTGTTTCTGTTTTGTATTTCTGTTTTGTTTTGTTTTGTTTTTAAACAGTTTTTATTGAGTCATAATAATTATACAATATTGTGTCAAATTCCAGTGTAGAGCACAATTTTTCAGTTCTGCATGAACATATATGTATTATTGTCAGATTTTTTTCTCTGTGAGCTACCATAAGATCTTGTATATATTTCCCTGTGCTATACAATATAATCTTGTTTATCTATTCTCCATTTTGAAATCCCAGTCTGTCCCTTCCCATCCCCCACCCTCTTGGCAACCACAAGTTTGTATTCTATGTCTATGAGTCTGTTTCTATTTTGTATTTATGTTTTTTGGGTTTTTTTGTTTGTTTGTTTGTTTTGTTTTTTTTTGATTCCACATATGAGCGATCTCACATGGTATTTTTCTTTCTCTTTCTGGCTTACTTCACTTAGAATGACATTCTCCAGAAACAGAAACATCCGTGTTGCTGCAAATGATGTTATACTGTCAGTTTTTATGGCTGAATAGTATTCCATTGTATAAATATACCACATCTTCTTTATCTAGTCATCTGTCGATGGACATTTAGGCTGTTTCCATGCCTTGGCTATTGTAAATAGTGCTGCTATCAACATTGGGGTGCAGGTGTCATTTTGAAGTAGGGTTCCTTCTGGATATATGCCCAGGAGCGGGATTCCTGGGTCATATGGTAAGGCTTTTCCTAGTCTTTTGAGGAATCTCCATATATTTGCTTTTTATGATGGTAAGTTTCAACTGTGATAAAATGATTGGTGTCTCTTCCGTGGTTTCCAGACACAGTGCATTAGTGCAGGACAGTGCAGTATCAACATTATGTAGACAAGCATCTGAATTTAGCTGGCTCTTGCTGCTTGGTAGTTATTTATTTCTTGTAATTTTTTTAAAGAATGCTTCTTTTGCAGCCAATTCAAGTTTTTCATGTTCTCTTCAGAAGAAAAGTAAAGGAAACCGATATTTATTGAGCATATTTTATATGCCAAGCATTTTGGGAACCTCTGGGGGATATAAAAAATGAATGTAGCGTGGCTTGCTGTCTGGTGGAAGAGAGAAATATGCCAAAAAATAAATGGAATATATATAGCCTGATCAACAAACCATATAATGAAAGAATAGTTAAGGAATAGTAGTGGAACAAAGGAAGGAAACAGAACATTTCTTAAGAGATGGGGGAAGTTAGTCAGAGAAGCATTTACTGAAGAGCTGGATCTTAAATTTTGATTGGGTATTTGCCAGACAGGCAAAAGAAGCAGAGGCATCATGCATTGGGTGTTAATGGTGGGAGATGGCAGTGCAAAGCTCACTCTGAATCTTTTTGCAGGAACTCTCCCATAGGAGTGTCCAGGACTAAGAGCAGTGGACTTAGAGCCCTAGATCTGTGTGCATGTCACAGCTCTGCAATTTAGTAGCTGTAGGATTGTGAGAAATCTGAACTTGTTTTTACCCCTGTGAGATGGAGATAATTATTCTGTGTATCACCCAAGGTCATTGTGTGGATCAAATCAGCTAATGTGTGTAAAGCACAAGGGAGATTGTACAGTAGGAATGTGAAGAGTGATAATGACATCCTTAGTGTTCGCAGTATTTGTAATTGTATTTAAATTCTCTCAGGTTCACTAACTCCTATCCTTGTGGAACCCCCTTTGAGTCTTTTCTCAGGGCTCTGTTCTCAGCTTCTCTTTTCAGTTGACGCTTGGCTTAATGATGCTTAGTGAAACTGAGATTCAAAGAGATTAAGTAACTTTCCCAAAGTGGTTTGCAGCAGAGCAAACCCAGTGTGTAGACTACAGTTCCTGCTCTTAATTACTTTTCCCTGCTTCCCCACTGGACTAACTTTACAGTAAAGACTAGGCTCATTAACTTGGCATTCAGAGCTCTTCATATCTACTTCTTCATCTACCTTTCTCACTCTTACTGCACATTTTCACTGTTACTTGCCTTTCCTAAAGGAAAATTTGCATTTTCTTATCTTGCTCTTGCATAGGTGTCCTTTCCCAGCTTAATCTCCTTTATATGTGTTCACCTGTCAAAATCCTGAGTGAGGCAGGGCAGTGTAATGGAATAAGCCAGGGCAGGAGTAGAGTGGATCTGTTTTCTACTTTCCCTCCCAGTCTTGATCTGTTACAAAGGGCAGGACCAGTGGACATTCATACCAGCAGTGTAGTGCTTGCTGTGCATTCTTGCTAACATTTGATATTGTCAGGATTTTTAGTTTTTGCCTATCTGTGGTTTGTAGTGTTATCTCATTGTGGTTTTAATTTGCATTTCTTTGATGACAAATGAAGCTGAGCACCTTTCCATCTTTATTGGCTATTTGGTGATAAAGATTCACTATTTTGTTAAGTGTCTGTAAGCCTCTTCCCCATTTTCCCTATTGGATTGTCTTTCACTGATCTATAGGAGTTCTTTATATATTCTGGATATGAGCACTTCTACGATTTATCTTTTAACATTTCTTTTATGTTATTTTAGGATAAAAGGAAAAATTTAATTTTAATGGAGTTAAATTTATCATTTTCTTTCATGGTAGTGCTTTTTGGTCATGTTTAAAATGTATTTCCCTATATATTTTCTCAAATATTATCTTCTAAAAACAATTCTGCTAGCCTTTTAGAGTAGCATCTTTCTTAGCCATTTTCCATTCACATGATTGCATAGTGTCTCTGATTTAGCAAGCGTTCTTGTCTTCAAAGTAGAGGTGTTCTATAAGGCAGTTTGCCATTTCTTTGCTGACAAAGGACTTATGTTCCCCTTAAAGTACAGAAGTCATGCTGCACTCACCCTCCTTTTCCAAAAGGTATATTTTTTACACTCTGTGTCTCTGAACTCAGGATTCTGGACTTAGGCCTATTCCTTTCAATGGTAGGCTTCTGATAGCCCTCTCTCAGTTTTATCATTAATAGTTTTCAAGGTTACTCCCAGGTACTACTGAAGAGGCCGGATTACTTCTCTCCACCCCCTAGAGCATAAGGATTGCAGCCTGCTGGAGAAAGGGGATCACCTTTTCCTCTCATCACACTGCCACTCCATTACATCACCCAATTGTACCCTCCAAAATGAGACAATAGGTAGATTATAGATCTATCAGTGGTAAAGTTAACTGCAGGGTATATCTGACAAACATTTCTGTGTGTGTGTGTGTGTGTGTGTGTGTGTTTGGGTTTGAACAGGGGGATGGTTCAAGGAAATTAAAATTAATAATATTATAGTGTGCTATTTCTTGAGCATTTTTAGTACCTTCAAGTGACACTTTTATTTCATATCAGGACTCCCCAACTGATATCTGCCTATATTTTCACTATTTATTTTTATTAGCAGGGCTTATGTGATGCTGATCCCATCCTGTTCATGGGACAAGACTGAGAGTGAAAAAGTTCTGTATGACCCGGTGATGTGATTTGATTCCCTTACTAATCCATTTCTGTCCTGTCCTCCAGAAACTAGACTAAATCTCCAAAGGAGAAATAATCTCAGTTGCAGCATGCACTCGGAATAACAAGTGCAGTCAGCTGCCTCTCTCAGGTCTGTGGAGGAAACCAGAGGAATTTAAAAAGTCCTCAGTTAACCAGGTCAGTAATATATGCATTTTCCTGAGGCCCCCCTCTTTTCACTCTGAACCCAGAGCTCTCCAGAATATGGATCAACCTGAACTGGTAGCCTTCAGCACCAGACTTTATCCTCCTTACTTGTACATTCTTACGGAGTGTTTTCTGTTTGTTTGTAGATGCATATTTTTCTGTGGAGGAAGTGTTTATAGCTTTCACCTGATTCTCAGGGGGATCTGCTAAACTTCAAAACTGAGAACCACTGAACTAGGCTTTTCAACTTTTTCAACGTCTGTCCCACAGAAGAAGGCCTCTAACTTTACAGAGCAAGGGAAGATTGGGCTGCTACTTTCTAAGCCACATACTCCTGTGTCTGGAAATTGTTCTGAAAGCTCTCTTGCTTCCTGATGGTCTTTCACATCCATTTTTTTCATTTTTCTACCCCTTTATCTATCTGTTTACACATCAAATATTGACCACCTAGATTGATTATGCAAGTTGCTATAGAATATGCAAAGATATATAAACTATAACTGATGAGTATATAGTCTTAACAGATGAGGTAAATCACATATATAGACAACACTAGTATAGTGAAAAAAAGTGAGAAGTGCTGTAGAAGAGGTAGATATAAATTGCTTTGGAACTTTAGTTAAGGGAGAAATTACTCTTGTCTGGGGCAGGTAGTAGGGCATGAGGAGAAACTGAGAAGACTGTGGTGGATTCTGGGTTATAGAAAATCCAAGCCATTTGTACTAGATCTTTAGAGATTGGTAGATTTTAGTTACGTGGAAATGTTAGATGCCATCTCTGGTTCTTTAGTCATTCAGATGAGACTTGAGTATACACTGTGTCAGGCCTACCATGGTCTCTTCATGGAGCTTACATTTATCAGGAAAGGCAGACTCTAAACAGGACATATCCTAATTAATTGCAATTCATTCATTCATTCAACATATATTTGAGTGGTTACTAAATGCTGTTCTCAACTGTTGGAATATAGAAGTGAGTAAGCCAGCCTCTGTGCTCATGAAACCTACATCCTAATTGAGAGACAGAAAGTAAATAAGTATGTAATACATTGTCAGGTAGTGAAAAATAAAGCAGAGAAAGAGGATAGAATAATAACAGCAAGGTGGGGCTGTTTTAGTTGATGTGATCAGGGACCGCCTCTCTGAGAGGAGGATATTTGAGCAGAGACCTGAACAAAATGAAGAGAGCAATCCCTGTGCATAGCTGGGGAAAGAGTTTTCCAAAAAGAGGGAATCGTAAGTGCAAAAATCTCAAGATGGAAGGTTTTGGTATTCTAGGAATAGCAAGATTAGCTGTAGGATTGGAGTGTAATTTGCAAAGGAAGAAGTTGTAGAAAATGAGAATGGAAAAATAGATATGGGCTAGGTTTGACAAGACCTTGTGGCATGGTGATGGAGACTTTGGGAAGCTTATGGGAGAGTGACATGATCTGATTTGTTTTAAAAAGGTCACCCTAGCTGCTTGGTCCAAAATGAAAATCAGGAGACCAGTTATTGCAGTAGTTCTGCAAGGAGATAAAGGTTGCTTGAATTTGTATAATAACAGTGGAAATGGCAAAAGGATATATTTTAAAGGAAGGGCCAGTGGGCTTTCTTGATGGACTGAATGTGGGGTGTAAGAGGGAGAGAGTCAAAGGTGATGCTGTAGTTTGGTGCCATCTGCTGAGAGGCAGTGCTGGGAGAAGAGTGGGTTCTGATGGGGACCGAGGGTACTCTTTAGGTGCCAGCTGACATCCAGATGAAGATGTCAAGTAGGCAATTGGATGCAAGTCTGAAATTCAGGGGAAAGTTGAGGCTTGACATTTAATTTTTTGGAATTAATAGTGTATAGAGAGATTTAAAGCAATGAGACTGGATCAGATCATGTAGGGAGTGAGTGTAAATGAATCCTCTGCCTAGTGTTGTTTAACATCTTCCTCTGTTCCCTGTATCAGGTCAAATTCAAGTTCAATTTAGGGGGAAAATACTGCATAGATGGTGGAATGTACTTCCAAAGTATAGTGCGTAAGGAAGCACTTTGGTTCTTTCTCTTTCTATGGTATTTATATTGATCAGTGGGTTCAGGTATTGCTACTCTCGCCCATCTATTATAAAACTCCACCCCAATCAGCATTTAGCAACCATTGATGATCATTTTCTGAATCCATTATTTCAGTAGTAATGACAAAATGGTAGTAGTTAAAGTCTTTCCTTCCTTCTTTTTTTAAATATATATGTATTTTTTTTCTTGAAGTATAGTCAGCTTACATGTTGTGTCAATTTCTGGTGTGCAGCATAATTCTTCAGTCATACATGAACATATATATATTCATTTTCATATTCTTTTCCACCATATTTCCTTCCTTCTTAATTAGCTGAAACTCTTAGTGCCTAAAACACCAATTCTTAAGTATAGCTAATCTAAACCATGGAGATTATCATGGTTTAAAGTCAGAACTGAGTCGGTTTTGAAATGTACTGTACACAGTTAAGCTTGCTGTACTCTGGTTACTTCTTTCTACTGGTCTCCTCTTCCCGTTGACTTTTCCTCAAACTTTGTATGTGTAAGCCAAAGCATAATTCTTAATATGTAGGTAGGCAGAATCATAGTGATTACAGAATTCGTTTTGTATTTTACACGTACACATACATACAAAGACTATCTTTCATTGTGGGATAGTTGAGCCTTCAAATTTTATAAAGTCAGAATTCTGGTTGCCCCTGTAATATTTTCTCTATGGTCTGTGGGAATCAAATCCTTTGTGAAACCGGTGACAGCAATAAATACATAATAGAAACCAAAGGCCTAGACCCTTTGCTTGACACCTTTCCAAAAGACCACATTTTACCTACGAGTCTTTTTTTTTTTTTTAAGTTTTTTGTTTGTTTGTTTGTTTTACTTTTGTGGGGGGGGGGTTATTAGGTTTATTTATTTTTAATGGAGGTACCAAGGATTGAACCCAGGACCTCGTGCATGCTAAGCAGCTCACTCTACCACTGAGCTATACCCTCCCCCTTACCTACTAGTCTTAACTCCAGAGTGTCAGTTGTTTTCTTTCACCCTTGCCCCCAACTCTTCTCTGTCTGAGATAAAAGTATGTATAGTATGATGTAGAAAAACAGTAGACCAGTGGTAATGTTGTAGCCGTCGTGCTTCAGGCACCATATGCCTGTGTACCTCCTGCCTGTGCTTTGGGCTGTTCTGACAGTGCCCAAGGTTGTATTAATTCTTTGGAGATATCAAGGGCAGATCTTCTAAATGTTACTGAATTTGCCAGGCACACTTAAGGAGATTGAATAGATTTGCTGATTTGAGTGATAGCAGATTCTTTTCCTTCTCTAATCCGTCAGTGAATTCTCTGTTTTTTGAATGATATACTTTGGGTCAAATATGAAAACCAGGACTCAAATGTCAAGGCAGAAGTGTCGAGAGGAGAGCTGGTTTTATAATTGTATATTAATTTAACACTTAGCTTTTGCTTCACTCTAATGTTCTCAAGCAGGAAGGGGCCTGAGGGGAATCTTTTTTAGAGGTTTCTGGCCTAGCCAGTTGAACATTTTTAGTTTGTTTGTTTGTTTTACTATCAAAGAAAAGGATCCTTGTTTTTTGGGAAATAATGAGCAAACCTGGAAATAATGAATAAATGAATGAATGAACAAATGAATAAACAAATGAATCTGACAAGGGTCAGAACATGGCAAGAGTTGAAAAAATTTCAATAAATGTATTCAGAAATTAGGAATCAAGTTTTCAAAAAGGCACAGTTTTGCTCAGAAAAATTCACCATTGTATACAAGTTTTTCTGTTATCCCATTTTCATGAAGTCAAATTTTTTAAAACTTTGGGAATAAATTCTCTCTATTTATAGAATATATAATATATAGATATATAAATATTATATTCCATACCTATGTCTATATATATTCTATGTATTCTATATATAGTCTGTATTCTGATTGTGAATATCTTTGTAATATTTTACTTTGATTTTCTGGGTGTATATATAATATTCATTGTCTGGGGACTAATGTTAATTGAAATCTGTGACGTTATAATGTTTTGGGAAAGATTTCTTTTAATAACTTTTTCTACCTTGTATAAAATGAAGATCTTTCATTAAGCATGATCTTTGTGTGATCTAATTCGAACATTAATCTGGTTTGTTGAAGGCAAACATCTAATTTGAAACCTCAGGGTTAAACTCAGAAAAATATTAGACCTCTCAAATATAAACACGCAGAGAAACTGCTAGAAGCTCACTCACTTTATTCAGGTCTCTGCTCAAATGTCACTTCCTCCAGGACACATCCCCCCAGTCACCCTACCGGCTGAACAAGCCTAACTCTCTAATAACCAGCATTTCCATATTATATATTTTTTCACTAGCATTTTTCACTATTAGACTTTTGATTGTGAACGCTGTTGTATCCTGGCCGCTGGGAACAGCACCTGCACCATGAAAGATACTCTGTAATGATTTGTTGAATGAGTCAGTTGTTCACCGTCTGTTCTAGAGTATAGGCCTCATGAGGATTCCTGGCATGAGATTGACCTTCCAGCATTTGTTTGAAGGAATGAAATGAACATGCTACCAATAGTGATCAAATTCATATATATATGATCACATCTTGATTATATGTTTAAATTGCACATTGATTTCTCACCCAGCAATAGATTATTAAAAGGATATGGTGTTGTAAGTAACATCTAGGACCTACAAAATCTGCTGTCTTTTTTGCTAATGTAGATGGGCGAATTTGCAATAGGGTTATCTTTTTTTTCCTAGTGGGTAAACAACACTTGGTGTATTTTAATATAGTGCCCACAGAAATCAAAGAGTACTGTCATATGATTGTCATGTGACTAACTCATTGAATGGATTAGTAGCTGGATTCTTTTCTCCTATTTGCTTCATTTTTTAAAAAATGAAAAATATTTGACATATTTTGTAATGCTTCATTCTTCTAGTGTAAATGTCTGTCAGTTGTGTGCTTTCTCTAGTGATCTCAGGCCTCAAAATGGAGAATTAAGGTTTATATTTTTTATGAGAACATTTTATAAACTTTTGTTCAAAATTTTGTTTTTTCCACTTCATCTTATATTCTTGTGGTTTCATTTGTGAGTGTAGTGACATACTATGTTGAGTTCTTTTATCATTTCCCAACATTCTAATTGATCCCATGTGATGAATCCTTATGAAGCAGTATTTGTGGTATTAAAGGCCTTTGGGGGTGAGAGGATGAAAATGTACATCAGAAAAATGAGAAGTGGATATAGCATTGGTCTTGGGCATCTTGAAGAGCTGAGCACCAATCTGGCACTACTGGATTGATCATCTCCATAAGATAGTCTGTGTATCTGGAGAATAAAGATCCTTTTTCAGACTACATGGTGAGTGTCAAGTGCTTCTGAATGTGCAGTTTTATCCTTAGGAGAGAAAAGTTAAAAACAAAAAATCTGTTCTTTCCCTTTTTTCCCTCTAGTGATTTAGCAGAACTTTTCTATTTTCTTCAGGTAATTAAACCAGAGAGCAATGACAAAGAAACAGAAGGTGCCTATGAATCAGATCTCCCTGAAGAGCTCTGTGGAAGCCATCTCCCGCAGCAGTCCCTGAAAGGCTATAATGACAGTCCTGATGTCATTATAGAGGCTCAGTTTGATGACAGTGACTCAGAAGATGGACATGGCCACACGCAAAATGCTCTGGTTGATGGTGTTAAGAAAATCTCAGTTTGTGTTCACGAAAAAGGTGAGTACTGGACTGCTCTTTGACAATTTATTTTAGTAGATGGTTTTAAGTATTGGAATTCTCTCTGTGCTACAGAATTAATCACACATTACAGTTGATATCTTCCTAATTTCTGACCTGTAGCTGCTTTTAGGCAAAGGGGATCTTTGACAGGCTTCCAGCTGCTGGTTGTGCAGAGGGGATGAAGTTGCTGCTGGTGGTTTGTGTGGTCAGTGGTTGCTGTTGTCATTTCCTAGTAGGTTTTGAGTTGTGTTGATAGCTAACCTTGAAATTTCCTGTGATGAGCCCAATCCCACCCTGTGGGTGGTTCTATGAGTAGAATTAAACCAATCTTTAAAATCCTTACCAAAAAAGCACTTCATTTTACCCTGGATTTTGCTTTATTTTAACTCAGAACACTTTTTAAGTATTTCTGTCATTAGTGGTGGGAATGGATCACCTTAAATTTGATAAGTGGATTATCGTTACAAAGTCTTTTGATTCTGAGCCTTTAAAAAAGCCAGTCTTATTTTCTCTAATCAAAATTTAAGCCATGGGTTCCCTGGATGCAGAAAAAAGCCTTTGTAAACACATAGATAAGGAGCTGTGTCCAAGGGCCCTACCTGGCCACACTCTGGGAAACTTGAGGGAAAATAGCAGTGAAAATCGGAATATTTCAATGTATAGATTCTAAGAGGTTTGAAGTGCAGGAATATGTTTTCCAGCCAAATTGAGTTTTATGCATACTATGAAATGGAAAAAATTTACCTGGCTAGGCCGACTCGATTATGAGCTTTTTTATCAGGAAGTTGCCTCTGGCAAAGTCCCTGTGAAAGGCTAGAAGAAATGCCAGAAGATTACTAAAGGAGGATGTTCAGCAGACACCCTGTGATAGGGACTGGTGAGCACCTCAGTGACATCCTGAAGAAAGTTGGAGGTGACTTCAGGAAGTGATTGCATAAGGGTCATCCTGTTTCTCCACTGCTGATGAGCTAGTGATCTGTGGGCACTGAGCATTTTCTAAAAGCTTTGTTGCTTTTTGGTGCCAAGTACTCTCATTCAGAAGGACTCTGCAACTTTGAAATTCTTTCTGAATGAAGGGGCTACTGCTTCCTCACTGTCCTACCAGCTGTGCTGGCCTGAGGGCGCCCAGGTTCCTTTTGTTTTGTGGCTTGCTTAGATAAATAGTAGCTCACTGATCAGGGCCCAGCCGATTTCATTTGGATGTTATTCTTTGAAAATCTGTTCTTGTGATGATTTTTTCTTCCTTCCTTTAAAAAACAGTTGGATACTGTGACTCTCTTCTGAGAGTACGTGTGTATTATCATAATGGTGTCAGTACTGTGAGTCACGTCTTTTCTATGAGAAGAGAGGGAAATAACCAGGACCCTAAATAGCCAAATCCTTCATCAGCAAGATCACCAAGGGAGAGAGATCCTTGAAGGACAAAGCCAGGCAAAGGCGTACTTTAAAACTTACTGAGTATTTGGCCCAAATCAACTTCGTGGAAGCCTAGCTGAGGTGATTAGACTTGGCAGGCCTCAGCAGTATCTTTTCCCCTAGGCTCCAAATCAAAGGGATAAGATGCTATAATTTTTCATTAGTGATTGGTATCAATACAAGGGCAAGGGAATATTGATGGATGGAAGTGTTGGCAGAATTGATGCCTGGGGTGGATACTAATGATTCACTTTGTCCTTCGTTTGGGAAGTTCTGATGCCAGACCTGCTCTTGATTTGTCCTCTGTTGTAATTCCCTTCCATCTTGCTTGCAAGTAAATATCATTGGGTGCTTTACAAGTCCACTGTATGCAGTTTTTTTCCTTACTCTTTTTACGGTCTTCCTATCCTACTGTTATTTATATTGCTTCCTTACTGGCCCTGACTGAGGGAACAGCCTTAATCCTTCCCTCAGTATCTGGTACCAATTTCTTTTTCCTGCCAGCCTCTAAAAAGAGAGTTTGTGAAACCGCATGGCTGTTTCTCATTTCTTGCCCTCTTGATATTTAGGAAAATTACAATTTGCTCTTTTAAAAATCATGGTGTTTTTTAGGATATTTCAACCAGCTTTTCTTCTCTGAATAATATAAAATCTGGTTACAGTTAGGATGTTAGTACTTTTTGCACCATTTAAGGGTTTGAGATTTGTTATTGAAACAAACCATAACCTTAAGAACATCATAAACTTTTCCTAAGACTTCTAGAAAAGTTCTTTGCTTTGTTTTGTAGTCACAGATGGATTATTAATCCTAGTTCAGATGTGTGTGCAAAAGAGTACTTTGTTTTTTGTTTTAATACCATGTTTTTTTCACCCAAAGCAAATGTTACATATTACATGTGTATGCATTGTATATCCCACTTTGCTCAGGAAACATTCGAATCTTTACGATAACTACTAGTGTCTCTGGTCAGTGAGCAGAGAGCCCCAGCTCTCTGCAGCGAGTACCTATCTTGCATTCAGAGAAAATTTTCTCTGGGCTTCTCAGACTTGTTACATAGTAGTTTCTTCTAGGAAGACAGCATGGATCTGGATCATCCTCAGGCCCTGAGAGAGAATGGGCCAAAGACCTGGGCCCCCTTTGTAGGTCCTGAGGCTGAGCTTTTACAACTTTCTGGGTAGTAGTGTTATTGTCAGCACAGAAAACTGCCATCTGTGTAGAGACTGGGACAGCCCTGTAAATAAATATTCTTTGGTGTCAAATAATTGAGTAGTGTTTGCCTCGTTAGAAAACTCCAAAGGACAAAAAACATGGTGACTAAGTGATACAGTAGCTCTGTGTCTTACATCTTTGGGAATTTTAAGAACAGTTTTGGCCTCTGAATCTTGTCGATTCTGACCTAATCAGACTGAAATGTATTCCTCCTATTCTCTACCTTAGTAGGTTCTGCCAGAGATCTTGTTTGGCTTTCTGGTCTGAAGACAAGCTTCTGCCAGTACCCTAATGACTGTACATGGGTTTGAATGTAGAGTCGGTGACTCTTTGAATTTTCTCCTCTGTCTCTGGCCACCTTCAGCTCTTCTCTGAAGGGAGAATCCACATGGAATCCTTGTTCCCTTCTGAGGTTTGAATCAGTGTATTACTATTCCTTCTAAAGCCTGCCCAAGTCAACTTGAGGAGTCAGGAAGAGCCCTTTTTCTCACTTAAAATTCATTTCCTTCCAACAACAGATTTGTTCAGTACCTAGATTTAAGTTCTCTTTCCTTGGATAGAAAGGAACTGTATTTCCCTCTGGCTGAGAAAAACAGATCCATATGATTATTCTCCTGTGATACTTTGGGGTTACTGAAAACCCTTTCTCCTGACTGTCTGGAAACCTTCTTTATCAGAGCTAATTATTTTCATTTCCTTTCTGCTAATGTTTCCAGAGTCCAAGATCAAATCTTCCCTATCTTTTTTGTATCTGAGTTCTCCACTGTGTATAATGATGATTAATACAAATAGAAGACAGTTATGTTTGCTTCAGAAATTATGTTGAAAATCAAATATATAGCAATTTCCCATCAACCATGATTTTTGGACAATGCTTTGTGCCAGTGCTTTAAAATATCATTAAAAAAAGAGTGAAGCCTTGTTCAGACCTGTGTTAGAAGTATACAGTGGGAATTTTTGCTTCCCTATCTTTTAGACTGACTGGACAATGCAGCCATACCACATGTGATTCAGGTAGAGACAGATGATCAGGACCTACAATGTCTAAGACCCAAATCCTGTGCTAGACCAGCCATTCCTCCCTGAAGTCCCCAAAGGAAATACATAAGCAGAGGATAAAGCAAGACAGCGGAGCAGTTCTTTATTAACTGAGGCTTTGCTCCAAGCCAGAGTGATTACGGCCACTTCTGCTAGCAATTCATGAGGCTTCTTATATCGTCTCATTCCTGCCAACAGTTAGAATTATCCAGCTTTCTAGTTTTTATAGTTTAAATTATGTTTTGTAAATTGCCCTTCCATATCATTTGTCTGCTGTTCCATAAGGGTTATTGTTGTTTTTGATTTGCAGGAATTTCTTAACTATTCTTTATAATAATCCCTTTTCCAAATCTTTTATCAACTCTACAGTTTTGCCTTTTGCTGAACTTTATGAAGCTGATTCTTTATTGATTGAGAGTATCATCAGTTTCTCTCCTCTAAATCTATTTCTGATGTTGAGCCATCCTTGAATTCCTAGGAAAAATGCTACTTAACCCTGATGTATTATTATTTTTTAAATACACAATTGGATTTATTTAGGTAACATATAGTGTAGAATTTCTGTATCATGTTGAATGGACCTATCATTTCCTTATCATTAACTGGTTTTTAGAATCAGGATTATATTAGCTTCATGAAATGTCCTGGTCAGGTTTTGACTGTTTACTTATTTCCTAGGACAGCTTGTATAAGACAGGAATTAACTGTTCCTTAAAATTTGGTAGAATTTGTTGTAAAATTGTCTGCACCTGCTGTTGTTCAGAAGGCTCTGATCTTTGCTCTTTCACTCTCTTTCATTCTAATTGGTCTGTCCAATTTCTCTCTTTTTTTGGTGCCAATTTTGTCATAATTTAATGGGAATGTATACATTTGAATTTATGAGCATGTAGATATTCCTAATACTCATTAATATTCTTTAATTACTTAAAAAATCTCCTTGTGTCGGTACTTTTGCCTTTTTCCATTCTGTATTTTAATTGTTTGACTCTTCTTTTTTTCTTAACTCTTGTTTGCCAGAGATCTATCTTAATAATCTTTTCAAGAAACATGATTTTTGGTTGTGTTAGTTTTCTGTGTTTACTGTTGATGGTATTGTTCTGTGTATCATTTATATTTGCTCTTATCTTTGTTATTTAACCTGATTTTGGGGGTTTGCTTTTTTGTCATTTTCTCAACTTCTTGACTTGAATACTTCTTTTTAACTTTTCTTGTTTCCTTTGAAGTGTTAAAGCTATAAAGTTCCCTCTAAATACCCTTGCTATATCTAGGATGTACTTAGATATCTTTCTATATAAATACTTATACATGCAAATACGTATTTACACATAATAATCATGGATGCTTATTGGGTATTTACTATGTGCTAGGCCCTAAGTACTTTATAATTACACCTCATGATGTTTAATTATTTGGTTCTTATAGCATACCTAGTATGTAGTTCACAAATATTAATAATTTTATCTCAGCGATACTTGTAGTTTTTATTCTCAAACAGAAAGTTACACAGTTGGTAAGAATCCTTTAGAATCCTCTGATAGCTTTTAAAAAATATTAATGCCTGAATACCACTCCAGACATTCTGATTCTAGGTTGACCTGGCATTTTAAAAAAGCTGCCCAGAGATCCAAGGATTCTACTATGTAGCCAGAATTGAGTGGTCCTAGACTTGTCCTCTTAACCATTATGCTGATTCTCTTCTCACAAATAATAATACATATAGGAAAGGTTAAAGATTTCATGATAGTCCAACACTCAGTGTAATAATTAATTTGGTCAAGGATCATTAATAGATACTAAACCATTGGATGAAAGGTTATTGGAGATTAAGATATTCACATGGTGTCCAAGTATCATGCCACAGTTGACTTACTACTTAATAATTACACAGGGCAAAATATTTTTTTATAGTAGGCAGATTTGATAGTTACTACTTTAACCAAGTGGTCAAGCTTAGCCTCACCAATAGTGGGACAACGTGACATTTTGTGCCTTCTGATGGGATGCATTATTGTATGCAACATGATCTGTGATGTAAACATTTAGGCCAAAAATATCTCACCTGAATCAAGCCTTGCACCTTAGCCTCTAGTATACTGGAAATACAGGTGATACTGGAACTAGCTAAATGACACCTTGGGAGAAGTAGTAAGATAAATTCAATGTGAGACGATCTATAAGACAACCAGTTTGTACTCTTCAAAAAGTCAGTGTTGTGAAAAACCCATGTGAAAAAAAAGGTGAATTTACTTTATGAGGCTTTCTCTTGTATAACTTATCCTGAAATACCTTATATTTTGTCTCTTTCTTCTGGTATTCAGTTAGTGGTAGCCTGGGCCATTGGAAAGAGCAGTAGACTTGGGAGTAAGGTGAGCAAAGTTGGAGTTCTCCACTCTGCTTCTAAAATAAGGGAGTTGGGCAAAATTATGTCACTAGTTCATTCTAGCAAAAATGTTCTATGATTAAATATATTTTCAATAATGTTAAGTATTTAATCAGAGAGGCTGTGGTGAGTCATGGGCAGAAATTGTTTCAGGGTTCTTCCATTAGTACTTGCTCTATCTCTTAAAACCATTACAGCCTGCGCTTCTTGCCTTTGCCATGTGTTTATTCATTCACTCGGCATTTATAGAGTGATTATGATGCTCCCAAAGCTCTGCTGGGTCCAGACTTTAAAAAGATGAAACATGCATTCATCCATCTCTCTCATATATTTTTACTAAGAGCCTATCAAGTGCCAGATACCTTGTGCAGCTCTCTGTTCCCAGTGCTGGGGAGCTCTTCGGGAGGTACCACCCTGCGGATGCCTACTGCTTCCCCCTCCTCTTCTTTTTCCCCAGCTGCCCCAAGAGCTGCTGCTTTGTTTAATGCTGATTACAATAATTTGTATGAATTGCTTGCCACTTAAGTCTTTTTGCCTCCCTCACTGCAGAGTGATCTCTGCTTTTGTGTATATATCAGATAATCTCTGTTTTGAGTTTTCATGGAAGTATTTACACCTATCTTATTTCTGCTGCATTGCTCACAGAGCGCAGCAGCTTCAGGATTTTTGGCCTCTACTGCTGTCCTGCTCTCCTCTTGTCCTGTACTTTGGATCATATAAGCTACAGAAACAAATCAGCCCTCCACATTCTGCTTGTCCATCTCTTCACCAGGCTCTCTCATTTAGCAGGTGATGAGAGAAACTCTACGGCAGCCTATTTGGGAGTTTTTGTGATCCATCCTTACTATGACATGAACATATTCATGGTATTGGGTATTTTCCAGCTCTATTTTGTGATGTGTAATGTTTTTTAACTTTAATGCAGCCCTTTTCCCTTTATTAGCAATATTACCAAGAATATTAAACATTCTTGTGGAAGTTTAAACAAATTATCATTATAAAATCTAAGGAGGCAAAACTTTATTTTGTATTAAATAATGAAGGTAAATTTTGCTCTTCATTTAATTTTTTCTTTAGTTGCTTATCTGTTACTCTCCATTCTGAATCATCTTTTTGTTGTTATTTTTAATTGAAGTATATTGTTGATTTACAGTATTATATTAGTTTAGGTACACAACATAATGATTCAGTATTTTTATAGATTATAGTCCATTAGAAGTTATTTCAAAATAATGGCTATAATTCCCTGTGCTGTACAGTATATCCTTATTGCTTATCTATCTTATACATCATTTATATTAGTCTCCTACCCCTATATTCCCCTCCCCCTGCTGGTAACCACTAGTTTGTTTTCTGTATCTCTGAATCTGTTTCTGTTTTGCTATATACATCTCATTTGTTTTATTTTTCAGATTCCTCATATAAATGATATCATACAATATTTATCTTTTTCTGTCTGACATTTCAGTAAGCATAATATTCTCTAGATCCATTCAAGTTGCTATAAATGGCAGAATTTCATTCTACTTTTTGGCTGAGTAGTATGTGTATATATACTAGTATGTATATACACACCACATCTTATTTATCCATTCAGCTGATTATAGACACTTGGGTTGCTTCCATATCTTGGCTATTGTAAATAGTGCTGCTGTGAATATTGGTGTGCATGTATTTGTTTGAATTAGTGTTTTCCTATTTTCCAGATATGTACTCAGTAGCACAATTGCTGGATCATATGGTAGTTCTATTTTTAGTTTTTTTGACGACCTTCCATACTGTTTTCCGTAGGGACTGCACCAATTTACATTCCCAGCAACAGTGTACAAGGGTTCCCTTTTCTCCACATCCTTGCCAGTGTTTGTTGTTTATAGACTTTTGGATGATAGCCATTCTGGCAGATGTGAGGTACTATTTCGTTGTTTTGATTTGCATTTCTCTGATAATTAGTAATGTTGAGCATCTTTTCTGTGCCTGTTGGCCATCTGTATGTCTTCTTAGGAACAACTGTTTAGGTCTTATATGCATTTTTTGATTGAGTTGTTTGTTTTTTTGATGTTGAGTTACATGAGTTGTTTGTATGTTTTGGTTACTAACCCCTTGTCAGTCATATCATTTGCAAATATTTTCTCCCATTTGGTAGGTTGTTTTTTCGTTTTGTCAGTGATTTCCTTTGATATGCAAAAGCTTTTAAGTTTAATTAGGTCCCATTTGTTTACCTTTGCTATTATTTCTTTTGCCTTAGAGACAGATCCAAAACATATTACTACAATTTATGTCAAAGAGTATTTTGCCTATGTTCTCTTCTAGGAGTTTTATGATGTCCGGGCTTAACATTTAGGTCTTTAATCCATTTTGAGTTTATTTTTGTATATGGTGTAAGGAAATTTGTAATATCATTCTTTTACACAAGGCTGTCCAGTTTTCCCAGCACTACTTATTGAAGAGACTGTCTTCTCCATTGTATATTCTTGTCTCCTTTATTGTAGATTAATTGATCATAGGTGCATGGGTTTACTTCTAGGCTCTTTATTCTGTTCCATTGATTTGTGTGTCTGTTTTTGTGCCAGTACTGTACTGTTTTCATTACTGTAGATTTGTAGTATAGTCTGAAGTCAGGGAGGGTAATGCCTCCAGCTTTGTTCTTTTTTCTCAAAATTGCTTTGGCAGTTGAGGGACTTTTGTGGTTCCATATAAATTTTAGTATTATTTGTTTTAGTTCTATGCAAAATATCATGAGTATTTAATAGGGATTGAATTAAACCTGTAGATTGCTTTGGGTAGTATGGCCCTTTTAACAATATTAATTCTTCCAATTCAAGAGCACAGGATATCTTTCTGTTTCTTTGTACCATCTTTACTTTCTTTCATCAGCATTTTATAGTTTTCAGAGTGTAATTCTTTCACCTTGTTATTTAAGTTTATTCCTAGGTATTTTATTCTTTTTGATGAGGTTTTAAAATAGGATTTTTTTGTTTGTTTGTTTTTTGTTTGTTTGTTTTTTGCTTTCTCTTTGTGATAGTTCATTGTTAGTGTATAAAAAGCAAGATTTCTGTATATTAATCTTGTATCTGGCAACTTTTTTGAATTCACTTGTTAGTTCCAATACTTTTTTGATGGAGAATATAGGATTTTATATGTATGGTATGATGTCATCTACAAATAGTGATGATTTTACTTCTTCCCTTCCAGTTTGGATGCCTTTGTTTCTTTTTCTTGTCTGATTGTTATAGCTAGGACTTCCAATACTGTGTTAAGTAGAAGTGATGTGAATGTGCATCCTTGTCTTTCTTGTTTCTGGTTTTAGAGGAAAGGCTTTTAGCTTCTCACTGATATTAGATGTGACTTTCTCATAAAAAGCCTTTATTATGTTGATACATGTTCTATCTATACCAACTTTGATGAGAGATTTTATCATGAATGGATATGGAATTTTGTGAAATGCTTTTTCTGTATCTATTGAGATGATCATGTGATTTTTATCCTTCTTTTTGTTAATGTGGTGTATCACATTGATTGATTTGTGAATATTGAACCATCCTTGTGTCCCTGAAATAAATTTCATTTGATCATGGTATATGATCCTTTTTACATACTGTTGAATTTGGTTTGCTAATATTTTGTTATACCTACATACATAGGTTATATCTATCAGTATTTGTGTATTTAAAATTAAAACTAAGAAAGCTTTAAAATGCTGCAAAATGGGTATACTTCTAGTTGTGTTTCTGTGTATATATAAGGAAGACTTCAGATTTTAAAATGATTTATTGGGCATTAGTGAGGTTAATGAGATTATAGTAGATAAAACCACAGTCAAAATACTGAGGGAAAAAATGGAATTAAATTCTAAAATGTACTTCTTTATATTTTAAATTTATTAAATAATTATCTTAATAAATTCTAGAAAACACAAGAATACATAAGCACACATTCTATTAGTTGTTAGAGCAGGACTTAGCAAAGATATTCTGTAAAGGGCCACATAGGAAATGCTTCGGTGTCACAGACTTCTTTGTCACATCTACTCAGCTGTGTTGTTGTAGCCTGAAAGTGGCTGTAGAGAATATGTAAATGAGTAGACATGGTTGAATTCAGCCTGCTGGCCAGTATAGTTTGCTGACCCCTACTTTACAAACATGAGAAAATGAGAGTGAATGGGACGAATTATGTCTTAGTATTATTATGAAAAGAGTCTTGACCTTGTGGACCCTCTGACAGGATCTCACACCACACTGGGAGAACCACTGGTTTAAGCTACTGAAATTGATAGCTGATGATGCTGAATAAGACTTTAGTGAATGTTTTAATTATTCTTTACTGTTAGGAAAGGCAGCAGTTCTTCAATTCCTTAGTTTTAAGTGGTTATTGGATTGGTTTTTTCCCTCATTTTTTCCCATGTAGTGCTAATTAAAATAATTCAGGTAAAATCTACTGCCTCAATCTTTTTGCTCAATTGTGGAGATTTTTGGAGATTGTGCCATGTTTTGACTGTAGCCTGGTCTGTGTGCATCTTAATTTATCAAACCTATTCACAGTGTGAATTATAGAATCTTAGATCCTCCTAATATGTTTAACAGTTTATGTATAGCATTATTGCACATTTCTTATTAGAAAACACTTGAACACTTCATGTTTTTTAAGATTAATTTGAAAGAAATTTTTTCTAGCAATTTTCTACATGTAATTGTTGATATATGAGAAAGCTCTTGTGGATGTTTTATATGTTTTTAAACTGGATACCTTAATGAATACTCTCATTATTTCCAGTAATTTTTTTACTTGGTGGTTTTGATTTTCTAGGTATAAAAGAATTTTATCTGCAAATAATAATTTTGCCCCTAACTTTCTAATTTTGCGCTTCTTATTTATTACCTCATTTCACTGGCCATTGCTTTAAGAACTGTATTACATAATAGTGGTGATTGCCTTCTTCCGGACTTTAATAGGAATGCTTCCAGTATTAAACCCTCAAGCACAGTGTTGGTTGTTGGCTTGAGACCTAGTTAACCAACTGTTCTCTTTCTTTTTTTTACTGAAAGTTATTATTGGGATGGATATTGAATTTTTCTTTCAAGACCTTTGAGCTTCTTTGGAGATTGTTTTTTTTTTCCCCCCTTTGGCTTGTTTACTTGATAGCATATAACACTGAATGATTCTTGTGTCTCTGATAGGACTATGCCCTCATTTGTACATGGTCTGTAGCATGTTTTAGCATGTAATTCAGTTCTGTTTGCTAATATTTATTTTTTTTTGAATTTATATTACAAAATGAGATTGGCCTGTAGCTTCTTTTCATTGTGTTTTCTTTGTTGTGTTTTGGTATCAGGCTCTATTAACTTTGTAGGGGGAACTGAGGAGCCTTTCTTCTCATTTCTTTGGAGTGGTTAGAATAGCATTGAGAATGATCAAGTATCTTGATGCTTGAAACATTTAAAGAACTTATACATGAAACATGGACTAGGGCTTTCTTTAGCTGACAGCTTTCTCCATGACTAATGATTATTGGTTTCTGTAGGATTTTTTTCTTCTTCTTGCATTAATTTAGTAGAAATTTATTTCTGCTATTTTTATTTATTATTAGTAACTAATCTCTACTTTTACCTTGTATTACTAAGGACTTTCTTTTAGGCATGTAAAAGAGGTGGTCATGTGTAGTTGCAAGTGTAGGTTGAAGTTCATGTCAGAGTTTGGAGTGAAACTGTAGTGTAAAGAGTCGTTGGCATAGTTAGTTCCTTGAAGAACTCCTCTATCCTAGGAGTTTCTTTAAGGGACTGCCAGAGGACAAGGGCCTACCTCTTCTTTTCTGCCACCTGAGTTCTCCTCCTTGAAAGCAATAAATATTGTTTATCACACTGTTCTCTGCCCTGTAGTCTCTGTAAGAAACAGAAACCTGTGGGTTTAAAAAATTTTTGTGTGTGGTAAAATATATATAGCACAAAATTTGAGTTTTTAACCATTTTAAGTATACAATTCAGTTGCATTAATTACATTCATGATATTGTGCAGCCATTACTGTTATCTATTACTATTCCAAATTTTTTTTATCGTTCTGAGTAGAAAGTATATAACTGTTAAACAGTAACTCCCCATTTCATCCACCTCAGCCTCTGCTAACCACTGATATATTTTCTCTCTATAAACTGTCTGTTCCTGATATTTCATATAAGTGGGGTCATACAATATTTCTCCTTTTGTGTCTGGCTTATTTCATTTAGCGTAATGTTTTCAAGGTTCATCTTTGTTGTAGCATATGTCAGAATGTCATCCCTTTTTATGGTTGAGAAATATTTCATTATGTTGAATACACCACATTTTGTTTATCAATCCATGTTGATGGACACTGGAGTTGCTTTTACCTTTTGGCTATTGAGTATTGAACAATGCTGAAATGAACATTGGTGAGTTCCTGTTTTCAGTTCGATTGGAAATATACCTAGGAGTAGACTTGCTGGGTCATATACTTAGCTATTAGAGAAATGTAGATATTTTAAGGAAATTATTTTGTTATTAAATACATAACTATTAGTATTAAATATGTAACTATTATACATAATAGTTAATGCATAAATATTAATATAAAATCCATAACTTTTATGTTGAGTTATAAGAAATCTTGAAAAAGTAATAATTACATCTTTTCTTTATTGAAATATAACTAGAGCTTGTCCAGTTCTTCCTCTGGCTTGACCTTTTCTTTCTCTTTTCATTTTTTATGGTGGAGTCTCTCCTACCTATTTTCTCTTTATTGTATCAATGGGCCAAGGGAGCTTGGGTTTTAGAACCTTTTTCTAAAGTTACAAGTAACTTATTTTGTAGAATATACCCTGACCCAATCCATTCCTTATAACACCTAGGAACAGACATGCCTGTCAGCCTTCTTGCTAGCACCTTTAACAAAAAATTGTTGAAATAGAAATGTAAATAAAAGGACATAATTTATATTAAACATTGTTCATGCTGTTATCTGGACACAGGAGTTCCCAGGCCTCTAGCATGTCAGTCATTACGTGTGCCTGCCCTGCTCCTCAGCTGAGGTGAAGGAAGACATGAAGGTCTCCGAAGTCACCCTCCCCTGGCTTTTTTAGTATCCTTTGCAGTATTGTGCTCCTGATTGCTTGCTGTCCGCTTTAAGTAGGTTTATACTTGGCTCCCTGGATTATTTAATAATCCACTTTTGGGGGGCTTACTGGTAATGAAAAATATAGATCAACAACTTTGTGGGATTATATCATTTTTCCTTATTTCCAGTCACTCTAGGAATCTTTTTTCCTAGTCCATCTACTCATCCCCCAGGTCAGGCCAGTCCATGCTGATGACAAGGGTCATATGTGTTTACAGTTATATTGCCATAGAAGTCATAGAATTCTGGACCTGTATGGGTCCTACAAGATCAAGTAGTCTTCTTGACAAGTGGTAGTCCACCCCTAGGGGCTTCCAGTGGAGTACTTTAATTATTTATAGATATTTCATGACCTTAAATGCAAATAGTTTGTTTGCTTTAAATAAGACTGAAAGGTCAACTTATTTTACTTTTGATACAAACGATAGCAACCAACTATGGTAACACTGACTTTTCTTGCTGATCAGGGGCTCTAATTAGCAGTTAAATGTTTTTCATTAAAAACAGGATGACAAATTAATTTTTGATGCATTTAAGTTACTAAAAATACTTCAAAGTGTGAGATCCTGGGCAAATTTAGCTTTAAAAAATGTATTGTAACATTCTATTCTGATTAAAAGGTTAGAAACAACTGATCTAGTTCACCCCTTTTGTTTTACAGACGAGGAAACTGAGACTCAGAGAAGTTGCTTGGCTTGTCCAGTGTCCCACAGGAAGTTAGTGAGTTCATAAAAGTAAAACACCTTATATCTATAATAACAACAGACAACTTCTACTAGTTGGTTATATTTTTTGAACAGCAAATCATGCCAGATGAGTTTAATATCTTTCTGTAAGAATTTAGTGGGCATTTTTCACACCCATCTAGTGTCTGTTTCCCTCTTTTCCTTTCCCATACACCCAGATTTTCATCTGGACATCTACTCCTTCCCTACATTCCTTAGACTTTGGGCTGAGTTGACCCCAGTTGCCGAGTTTTGGTTGCCTTGTATCAGTTACTTGTATCAGTTACTTATGCCAATAGAACTTTCTGTACTGTTCAGTACTGTAGCCACTAGCTGTTTGTGGAAGTTGAGCACTTGAAATATGTGACTGAGAAACTGAATTTTTAATTATATTTCATTTTAATTAATTTTATTTTAAATAGCTACATGTGGCTTGTGGGTAATGTATTTGACATTGCAGCTTCATACTATTTCCTCTTCTCATAGGCACATGACCTAAGCAGGGTGACTTCTACTTAGAATTCTAAGATGTAAGTAGTTTCCTGATGGATGGGAACATGAAACATTTATCCCCATTTGCTCCTGGCAGCTACCCTATGACTAACCAAGTGTTGAGGGTAGAAGAGTGGAGAAGCAGAAAAAAATCTGGGCCCCTACAGCCATTGGTGGGCAGGGTCTTGGATTAGCTGACCCTGAGGCTTGCCTTATTTCTGGACTTCTAATTGCATGAGCCAGTGAGTCACCTTTGAGATATAAGCCAGTTTGTATTGAATGTTCTGTCACCTCAACTAAGAGCATCCAAGCAGATACACAGGGGATGACAAACCAGGCATTCTGCTACTTACTAGGAAAAGAAAGATGAATAGAGTAAAATCCAGATGCTTGTCTTTGAGGTGAAGTTATTGCATAAGAGAGATACAGTAACAGATACGTGTTCTGGATCTTACCTGCCTTGGTCCTCTTCAGTGGGAATTTCCTTTATTAAAATGGTAAATGCAGTTTGCCTTGTCTGCAGGGCCTTAGTTGGATCACGAGTGTACTCCTGACTCAAGCAACATCAACACATTGACTGGCCAGTGACCCATTAGATTTTTTTCTTCACAGCTTGAGGACTCTGGGGTTAAGGTGTCATGTGGAGTGAGGGCTGGAGACAGAGTCTTTAGGGAACAGAGGCTGCTAGTAAGCACAGACAGTGCACATAGAGAAGAGGAACAGATTTGCAGAGGGAAGGAGGGACCATTCAGAGAAGAAGTGGGAGAAGGTGAAAGGAGGAGGAGGGAAGAGGGGGAAAAATAAGACAGTTTATTCTCTAGATCTTGAAGGATGAGTAGTTTTCCAGGTGAAGAAGGGTGAAAAATACGCTTGGTATGAACAGGGGCACAGAGGTGGATGGCAGGTAGAATGCAAGTAATAGTGCAGTGGAATAGTGAATGGTGGGGAGTCTGGAGAAAAAGCTAGAAAAATAAGCTATGGTGAAGTTTTGTCCAGTTATCTGTGGCTGCTAAGAGATCTGCATAGTGGGAAGTCATCCAAAGCTGTTAAGGAAAGGAGACTGATTGTTAGTGGAGAGAAATTGGGACATGGCATGGGACCACTTAAGATGCTTGAAGACCTGACTGAGAGCAACAGCAGCTGAACTGCAGAAGAAGGGATGGGTAGGCAAGATATTTCAGAACTGGAATTGATAGCATTCGATGGCAGATCAGATGTGGAACTTAAGGCAGAGGAGCATTCAAGAATGAGATTAATTTGATACCTAGTTTAGCAGTTGCACTGGTGCTGACGTTTTTAAATGAAAGAAATAAGACCAGGTGCAAGATGGACAATGAATCTGATCATATGTTGAATTATGTGGGGGACATTTAGGTTATGACATCCAGGGGGCGATTGGAAATAGAAGTTTAGACCCAGAGAGGGGATGGTAAGTTATTGATCTGAATATTATCAATTGAAGCTATGGGAAGTTGATAAGATTATCAAGTACATGGTTCACAGTTAGAATTATCTGAAGTAGTCAGTATCCTATAAAACCAAGGTATAAGCTGGTATATATGGCAAACTCAGGGGCAAGGGTGGCGGTTGGGAAGTAACTGATAAAGATTTTGAGAGCCTTATACAAATCTAACAGAAACGTGTACAGAACTGAGAAGGAAGTGATGAGTATTTTCAAGAAACAAAGGAATGCCTCTCTTTCCTTTGTGGATATCGAATGATTAAAGATTGTTTTCATTTAAAAAGACTGATTCTCACAATTATTTAAAATAACCTTTATTCAGGGGAGGTTTTTTGTTTGTTGGTTTTGCATTTAACCATTATTTTGAAAGAATGGATCAAAAGAGAAAAGTTGAATTTGGTATTTATTGAACTGGAAAACTGAGAATCAGCTATAGGTGGGGATGGTTCATGTCTTCATCTCCACTTCCCTTGAACTGGGATTCTGAGCACTGTTGCCTGTGAAGGCAGTTTTCAGGTCTTGAGACTCCAAGAAGGGAAGACCTAATTAAGTAGCTCTTCCCTATTTATCCCTCTAGTCAGCATATGCCAGTGTATTCAGTTGAATAATGAAGCCTTTTTTTTTTTTTTTGTAACTTAGTGTTTAACCTGCTTCCCATAAGGTTTCATGCATATTTTTGGTTTGGTAGAGACGCTTTCATTGCCACTGTGCAGAGTTACGAGCCTGCACATTCATCTTCCTGGCATTGATTTCCCCTTTGGGTCTTTCTAAATTATGCCCATTCTCCCTTGAGAACTACCAACTGGTTTTTTCATGTTATGCAGCAACATATCAGGGGAAATCTTGGCTTGACTAATGAAATAATGGTCACTATAACCTGTTGAGTTTTACAAAAAGCTGTTGAATATTCCAACTAAGCCTATTGGGGGGAAAAAACTGGCTTGTGTGGCTCTGGATGGGAAGAGGGAACTGACAGCTGTCCTACTCTGGATACAGAATGTCCACCATTAAGGACGGATCTTATTTAACATTTTTCAATAGAAAATTGTCCCTGGTTTTCAGATATTGCTTTAGAAACTACTAAAAAATTAATGAGTCACTCCTATCCCTTTAAGTGGGTTCCTGCACACCCTTTCACTAGGCCTCTGAGTAAAACTCAGCATGGTGAAGTCTCTCATCTCTGCTCCTAGTTAGCTGACCTGTATTTGGCTAGTCCTCTCAGCTCTGACTCATTTGCTTGAGTCAGAGGCAGCAGTCGAGTATGAACTTGATAGAATTGACTTGGGAAATGATGCTCATTTTGACCCTCCTTGTCTCAAAGCTCCTTTGATATAAACCTCTGTGGATTAGACTACAATATTCTTGACTCTGCAGTTCACACATGCCTCCTTGCACCTACTGTTCCAGGTATAAATGCTCCTTGGGCCCAGCCTGGTGCACTGGGGCCAGAATCCAAACTTGTCTGGCTAGCCCTGTTTGCATCTCCACCAGGAAAGGGGGAGCCAACAAAATGTGGCACCCTCCTAGTAGGAATCCGAAAAGTACTGAACAAGAGTTTTGCCAGTCATTCTTGCCTCTTGGTGCTTCGTTTTCCTTATTTGTTAAAAAAAAAAAGACCTTCATAATAAATACCTGCCTTCACTTCTTCACAGGTTCTTGCATAAATCAAATGAGGTAATGGAAGGGAAAGTACCTTAAAAAGGATAAAGCATAACATTTCTTTAAGGGCATTTTCTAAATCATTTTTTGAAGCCTGTTGCCTCTTGAAGCAAGTGTCAAATGAATCTTCCTGTGGAGGTACTTGGACCACATGATGCCAGTGATGAGCTCTAATGGCTCTTTTGGGCTCCCCTTGTCCACCAGGGGTCTCCTGCCTGCCTCTCCAGCCTATGTTCTTGTACCTGCCCACTCAGACCTCACGTCCAACCAAACCGGATTTTGTATTCTCCTAAGCACTCCGTTCCCTCTTCTGCCTTTGTATCTCTGTGCCTTCTCTTTTCTGCCATGAATGCTGCCTAATTCCCCTTCTCTTGTGAAAATTCCTCTAACCTTCAAATGTCAACTGTCATTTTAGATGTGTATTCATTATTTATTGCCTTGTAACAAATTGCCACAAACTTAGTGGCTTATCTATCTCACATAGTTTACTATCTCACATTTTCTATGGGTCAGTGTAGCATAATACAAAATATATATTTAGCTTGTAATTTCCTGAGTGATATGGGTGACTCAGCCCTTGTAATTTCCTGAGTGATATGGGTGCTAGGAGCACCTTTTGTTCTAATATTTGGTGTTTGACCCTGGTTCCTTGACACAGAGCTCCTGAAACTGTTGTAATTTCCTGAGTGATGGGGGTGAGAGGAGCACCTTACACAGAGCTCCTAAATCTCTTGGAATTTCCTGAGTAATAGGAGCATCTATTGTTCTATGAGGCAGCTCTTGGTGGACTGCTGGATAGCTTCAGGATGGGGTGTCATGAAATGATTGTAATCATTTCAGGCCATGGTTAGAAGCTTGAAATTTTCAGTCCCACTCCTGTCCTTCAGGGAGGGAAGAGGGGCTGGAGATTGAGTCAATAATTGATTATTCTTCCATGAAGAAGCCTTCATAAAATTTTCTGAGCTATAGGATTTAGAGGGCTTCTGGGTTGGTAAATATATCCACAGAAGCTCCTGTGCTTGGGATCCTTCTGGGCCTCCTAGTGTACCTCTTTGGCTGTATCCTTTATGATATCCTTTGTACTAAACCAGTAAATTTAAGTTGAGTGTTGCCCTGAGTTCTGTGAACCATTATAACAAATGACTGAACCTAAGGAGAGAGTCATGGGAACTCCCCTCGGTTTGTAGCCAACTTAGAGTGAGACCCACTCCTTTCATTTGGTGTCTGAAGTGGGGGCAGTCTCGTGGGAATGAGCCCTTAACCTGTGAGGTCTGTATTAATTCCAGGTAGTGTCAGAATTGAATTAAATTACAGGACATCCGGGTGGAGTCTACAGAGAACTGGAGAGATACTTGGTGTGGGAAACCTGTACATTTGGTATCCTAAGTGTTGTGAGTACAGGAAACAGTTTCCCTTTAATCAGGAATCTGGGCATGGCCCAGTGCAGTCCTCTGCTTCAGGGTTTCTCACAAGGCTGCAATCAAGGTGTTGATTATCTGAAGGCTCTGCTGGGAAAGGAACTTCTTCCAGGCTTATATGGTTGTTGGCCAGATTCGGTTCCTTGTGGGCTTTTGGACTGAGGACCTCAGTTCCTTGCTGGCTGCTGGCAGGTGGCTGCCCTCAGTTTCTTGCTGCTTGGGCCTCTCCATATGGCAGCTGGCTGCATCAGATCCAGCAAGGAAGAGAGTCTGTTATCAAGGTGGAAGTTACAGTCCTATGTAACCTAATCATGGAAGTGACAGCACATCATATTGGCCATATTCTGTTGGTTAGAAGCAAGTCATAGGTCCTGGCCACACTCAAAGGGAGTTAATTATACAACAGATGGGAAGGCTAGGAGGTGTGAGGACCACCAGGGGCCATCATAGAATCTGCTCACCACACGATGTTTTCTCCCTGAGTCTTAACTTAGTTCTTCCAACTAAATATGTGATCTTTCCTTTCTGTGACTCTTCTTTACACACTTTTTTTCCCAGTTCATATTCCATGACTGATATTATTATGGTTGAATATTTTCTTTATTTCCCTCATATAACTGTTTTTGTTCATCTTTAATCCATTTGCAACCCCCAGATCAGAGTCTTGTACTCAGCAAGTGTTCTGCACAAGATTACCCTTCTTTTCCTTCTTTGAAAGTGAAGAAGGACCAAACTAGTTGCTCTCCTGTTTTGACACCTGAATCCTTTTTCTCCACAGCAGCCACATAGGATCCATTCTAAAACTTTCAGATTTGCCAATTTGGCATCAAAAGCAATGACTCATCCATGTGTGTATTACCTGGCTGGAGTGATCTGCCTGATTTGCATTTAGATCTAAAATTTGTTACCTTATTAAGGAGAAGCAATTTTCCACTGAAGATGCTTCAAACATTAGCTGGTTTTGGGGAGGTACATTGTTCTGTTTCCCAGAGGGCCTGATGGGTCTCAGAAATGATAAAGTCTATAAAAATCAATTTTTTTCTTCTTTAAATTGTTTTCATTTGCCTGGTAATGATCATTTTGGGGTCCTGCTATTTTTAGGTCACAGTAGATGAATTGATAAATAGGACTGACTCTTGGAGAAGCAGCATTTTAGTTCTTTCCCTTTTGCCTAAGCAGTGGGCTGGATCTTATTATCTCTGTTGGAAATATTCAATAAGGTGAAATATCACATGTGCTTTAAGAGACTTGGAACATGAGAAAGACAAAATATGTTTGATAAATGTGGGATCACAGACTCAAAACACAGCAAAACTCATTTTCTTTAGCTTCCCATGCTTTGAGCCAGTCTCTACTTAACCCTCTAAGATGGCTCAGCACCCTTTTCATTTTTTTAAGTTTTGATGGATAGCTAACCTGTAGGAGACAAGTTAAAAAAATAGTAGTCAGATTTTAGTAAACACTGTGTTTCTGGTGTTGAAAAGGTATCACAGTAACAGATCAAGTTTGGTCCCTTTTTAGAAAAACTCACATGGAAGTCAGCTTAAACTTGGAGGAGTCATTTATCTGCTGGGGAAAGATGCAGAATTAGTAAGTTAAAGCCAGCTGTAGATGGGAGCACATAAGTGTGTGTGCCTACATTTTGGGTCTTTTGGGAGCCATGAAGCTAAAAGCCAATTAAAGCTTTAGTAGAAAGACATTTAAAAGTGGTTTCTCCTGGGCAAGAGAAAGATTTGGAGCAGAGAGTGCTCAGAGAAAAGCAATGCTGATGATGTAATTAATACAGTTAACAGCTGGGAATGGGAATCTGTGAAAAGCCCCATCTGAGAAAAAGACCCCATGAAGGACTTAGGTTTGGGTCCGAAAACCATGCTCTCCAGGGCATTGCTCCAACTCAGGAACCTGCAGGTATCTGCATTGTCAGCCTGATGAGAAGGGTGACCAAATCCTGCCACAATGAGTACCCTTGTTCTTAATCTCTCACTAGTCTATAAGTTAGAACAGTGGAGGAAATTTCAGTAGTGAAGGGTTTATTTTTCATTTCAATTCTTGAGTCTTAGCTTTCTTTTCATTCATTTATTCATCCTGTTACTCTTGTGTTAAGTCTGTCTCTCCCCAGTCTCTACACATGTCTACTTTCAGACAGCGTTATCATCTAATTGATATTCCCGACCTCTGCCGGAAAGTAGAAAAATCTCTCCAGCTTGGGTAGAAAACACCACCATCCTCATATCTCACTGTCACCCCAAACTCAAAATGAGCTCAAGAGTTGACTGACTTCTCCAGTCCTATCACTGAGGCACATCTCTCAAAAATTATGTTTTCTTTTCTGTTCTCACTTCCGTTGATCCTGTTCAAATCCTGAAGGTTGTGTGGCATCAGGGGAAGAGAATGAGGCTTCATGTTTGGGTGCTGCCCTTGCCACTTGCTAACTGATATCCATGGGCAAGCATGGTATTTGATCTTTGTGAGCCTCATTTCCTAAATGACCTTTTAGAGCTTCATCTCTAAAACTGGCATGGTAATACCCGCCTACCTCATTGGATTATTGCAGAATATTAAATGTGGTAGTGCATGTAAATCACCTGACACAGTACCCGGGGTGTGCCACAGGGGCTCAATAATAACTGGGTACTATTACTATTTTGAATGCATAGAGCACAGTACCTGGCACGTTCGGGGCCACAGTTTTGGGACAACATTCGTATGTGATCCTCCCCTGGAATTGTGGAACCCAGCTCTGAATGTGTTGGGTATCCTCCACCTCCTCTAGCATTTTTCAGTGGATTAATTGACTTCTGTGTTTCAAAAAACAAAAAACTGTTGTGACCCCTCCCCCCCGCTTTCCCCTGTGGAACCCCCCTAAACTTTCCACGGCCAGACCTATGAATGGCTTGTTTCTGGACTCATTCCCTCCTCCCTTTATTTTGATACAATGAAGTTGACATCTCTCTGCCCTGCTGCCTGAGGTTAATCCTTTCCCTGGGTTCTGGATTCCATCCCTTCCTGCCCAGTGCACCCTCCCTTTCCTAACTGTGCTCCGTTTGACCGCACCTTCTTTAGTCGTTCTTTCCTTTCAGCAATTAACTGTATCCAAGCTTCCCTTATCTTAAAAAAATAAGGAAACCACGTTGTGATTTCTTTCTCCACTGACAGCTCCCACCCGGTGCTATTCCACTCCTTCCCAGCCAGCCTCCCAGAGCCCAGTGCACACCCTCACCTCCACCGCTCACCTTGCACTCATTTCCCCTACACGCCATTCTGACTCCACTCCATTTCCTTCTTTAAAACTAGTCTCACGAGGTTTGCCTGTGACCTTTTCACTAGGTCTACACTGCTCTGTCCTAGGTTCTCTTCCCTTCTGATTCTGAAACATCTCCGAGGGAGCCAGTCCGCTTGTTCGTTTGCCCTCTGTATACAGGCAGCACCCTCATTTCCTCTTTCTTAAGTATCAGATCTAGTATCCAACACCTCAAACTCACTAAGTCCGACTGAAGTTACATCCCCTCCTGATTGCCTGAAGATGCTCTTCCTACGGTGGCTCATTGCTTATTTGTCTAGAGCAGTGGCTCTCCACTTTAGTGGGCATCAGAGTCTCCTGGAAGGCTTGTTCAGATTTTTGGGCTCCACCCGCCAGAGGTTCTAAGTCAGTAGATCTGGAAAAGGGCCTGAGAATTTGCATTTCTGAGAGTCTCCAGGTAATGCTGATGTTGCTGATCAAACTATACTTTGAGAACTTCTGTTATAAGGAAATGAAAAAAATTTCCCATTCCTTACTCTACCCCAGGTAGCCTCCCCTGCCTCCAGTTCCCCACTAGCATCTAAGTAATCTTGTCAGTTCTTCTTTCTAAATACCTCTGTATCTGGAACCCTCCATTCCCTCTGCCACTAGTCTGATATATTGCCTTAACCTGCTAACTGGCCTTTCTGCCTCCAGTTTCACTTCTAAATCTGTTCCCCAAACAGCAACCAGGATACGTTTCTTAAAGCACAAGTCATGTTAGTCTCTTGCCTACTTTCTTCTATATGTCTCCATCGCCTTTGGGATAGATTCAGGTTTTTCAGTGTTGCTCTGGCCTCAGCCTGCCTATATGGCACCATCTCTTATTCCTCCTTACTTTACTTTGCACAGAATGTACCAAGCATACAGAAAAGTAAAATGCAATTTAAATATATTTTATACAGCAGTTACTGAGTGCTTACTGTGTTCTAGCCACTGTAGCACTTTTAGACATGTTTATTTAATCTTCCCATTAACCCTGTAAAGAGGGGTTACATTTTACAAATGAGGAAATGTGACCCATTTTATAATGTTGCCATCGTCCTGTATACCAGTCCTGTCCAGTTGCTTGTGTCCAAGGTAACAGGGTTGGAGTCATTCAAAACTCATTACCAAAGCTAATAATAATAACCATGACAACAGCAACATTAGTGGTATCTAACAACTTTTGTTAATGTACTTTGTGCTGGGGCACTACATGTAAACATGACCCACATAAGCTATTCCTGATTTACAAAGGAGGAAATAGAGGGAGTAACTTGTTCAAAGCCACATAGTTCAAGTCACAGGACCTAGGTTTGATTTTAGGTCTTGTGACTCCAAAGCTGATGCTTTTAACTACTCTGTCATTTCTATGAGTGGAAGCAGTGAAGTTATATAGAGAGCTGTTCATCACTGGACATCTTCTAAGATTTAAAATCTTTCAAATTCTGTAAGCTGAATTGTAAACATTTTGGCAACTCTGCCATCCTCACTGGAACCCACCCACATGCACCTGTCTTTCTTCCAGATCTCATCATACTGTGGTGAGAAGAGTTGGGACTTGGAGTCTTACTGGGTTCTGATGCTGCCTCTACTAACCATCTCCTTGGATGACCCCTGGGATAAGTTACTTTACCTCTCTGAACTGCTGATTGCTATTCTCTAAAAGCCAAAATAGTGATACTTCCTTCATGGTATTGCTGAGAAAAATAAATGGGAGAATACCTGCCTCTTCTCTCCATCCCTTCTGCTTCTGCCTTAATGTAGCATCAGGCACTATCCCAGTAGCTTCCTTACTGTCTTCTTGTTGCGTTTCCTGCGCAGATCACCACTGCCCCTTCCCTGGTTTCATACCTGTCACTGCTTACTGACTATTTTCTACAGTGCCGCTGAAAAATACATCTAAAATACAAACCTAGTGACTTTCTGTTGATAGTAATGGTGGGCTGTTATTCAGGTGCATGCCTTCACACTGAAACAACCAAAAATACTTAGATAAAATAATAAAAAAAAAAACCCCAAACAAACCCTACTTCTTAAAGCATTGAAGAGCTGACAGGCATTATCAGGTTAAAATTAGAATGGAGAACCCATACAAGAGGGCAGGCTTGACCAGAGGTCGTGGGGACAGAAATAAAGCCCAGAGTCCTCACAAGAAGCTGGGACCCCAGGGGACTACACCATCAGGGTGAGGATAGACCTGGAACACACCAGCTTTCATGTGGAATTGTAGCCCAGGCTCAAGCTGACTGGGTCAACCAAGGAATCTCAAGTCTTGCGTTGGTTTACGGGCTGGTAGTGCCTGTGGGTATCTAGCAAAAATCAAGTGGAAATTCTTTCAGAAGGAAGGTTTCTTTAACCTAAGCCTCAAATTATTCAGTGACCAGCACATAAATATAACCAGGCACCCAAGGAAACCATAGTCCAAGGGCAAGAACTATCAGCAATCACAAACAACAGAAACAACCCTTCATCAATGTCATTATGTGTTGGAATCATTGCCATCTATAAAAAAAATACTGTGTTTAAAGAAATTAAAGATAAGCTTGAAGATATCTGCAAAGAATAGGAAACTGTGAAATGTGACATAGCAAATTAAAAAAGAACCAAGTAAAACTTTTAGAAATGAACATAACAATAATGAAATTAAAAACTTAGTAGATAAGGAAAAGTGTCCATTCTGTTAAATAGTTAAAAGACAAAAGCCTCAAGGATGGATTTAACAGAAGATTGAATAAAGCTGAAGACAAAATTAAACTGGAAGATAGTAAGAAAACCTTACTCAGAGTATAGCATGGAGGGACAGATAGAAAATGCAGAGAAAGAGGGTAAGAGATGTAGAGAATAGAGTGAGGTCTAACTAGTTTAATTAGAGATCTCTGTAGGAGATGAGAGAGAAAACGAGCAAAGGCGGAATCTGAAGATAATGGCTGAGATTTTCCATAACAGGTGAGATACCAAACCACACATTTAAGACCAATGATTGCAAGTAGAATGAAAAAAAACAAAAAAATCCAAACTTAGATACATCAAGATGAAACTACAGAAAACTAAAGGGAAAATCTTAAAAGCAGCTAGAGGAAAAGATTATCTTCAAAGGAGCAATAGACTAACCCTTGACTCCTCATCAAATATAATTCTGATCATGTTATTCTCAGAATTTTCAGTTACTTTCCATCCCTAAAATATAAAATGCATGCTTTTCATGTCATGTGAGGCCTTTCATGGTCTGGTCTCTGCAACATGTTTAGACACATAGAACCTTTGTCTTTCTCATTCTGCTCTTGATTTTGTGCCTTTGCACACTGTCGTCTCCCTTTCTGGAATACTCCCCATGCACGTCCATCTAGCCAGCTCCTACTCAGCCTTCTCATTTTCAACTCAGGGGTTCACTGTCAACTGCCTGGCTCCCTTCTCACTGCCATTGGATGTACTGCTTGCCAGCAGTCACCAACACCATGTACTTTCAATGTTTGTTTGCATCTTTGTCTCATTTCTAGCACATGAACTTTCCAAGGACAGAGGGTCATTTGCAGTGCCTGACACACCACAGACTTTCAGGACCTCTATTGGGTTGACTTCAGCATTCAGGGAGTCCCATGGCTACTTAAGCAATATTTTGATGTAGGTTTTCACGGCTCTTCCCATAATGCTCTGATTCTTGCTTGTGTGGAGAACAGGTCAATACAGTCAGCATTAGGATCCTTGCATGCGGTCATCAACTGACTGCTCCTTCACTACTCCTACTTCCTTGGTGAAACTGGAATAATAGTGTCTGCTCTACCTATTGTATGAAGTTATGGTGTGGATTAAAAGGGGTGATGTATGTGAACATACTGTGAAAATGCTCTGGTACCATACAGTTTCATTAGTTTTATTTCAGAGTGAGAGACTTGCTTGGGCTGGCAGACATTCATGGTAACATGAATGTTACCTTGCCCCTGTGAGGACATGTGTTGTCATTTCTACATTTCATTGGGGAAAGGGGTCTGTGAAGTAAGTTTTCCATGTTAATTGATTTTGAGAGATCTGAGGGTAATTGTTTTCTTTTATAAATATATATTACAATTTTCATTGAGTTCTTGTTGGAAATTGTAAATTTCTGTGGCCCTCCATTCCGAGATAGAAAAGCTTGGACTTGTCAGTTTGTCACTCTTTTAATTAGAAAGATCGAAACACCTTCTGGCCCAATTCCTTGCTTTTTTCTTCACATTGCCCTCACTTAGCATCACAGTCTAATATCTGAAAACCTTTTTATGCATTTGTAAAGTGTTAAGAATCATGAGACTTGTCAGTCTATTGTTTATGTATGAGAAGGCCGAATCAGAATCATTTCATCTTTGTACAGTTGTCCAAACCCACAGAACCTGACACCAAAAGTGATCTGAAATGTAAACTGTGGACTTTGGGTGGTAAGGATGGGTCAACGTAGGTTCATCCTGAGTAAAAAGTGTCCCACTCTGGTGGGGGATGTTAATGTCAGGGAAGGCTATGGAATGTGGAGGGTCTGGGAGTATACAGAAAATCTCGGTACCTCCCCGTCTATTTTATTGTAATCCTAAAACTGCTCTAAAAATAAAACCTTAAAAAAAGTTACCCCCCCCCCCAAAAGAATCATTTCCTATACCAAAATGAGGTGTTGGGTTTGCACTTGTTATATGTGAAAATGGCAATGCCATCCAGCAAACCATGACATTTTACTATTTGAATGTTTAAAGTTGAAGTTTCAGATAATCTGTAGAAAAAGATTAGGACTTCACTGGACTTCTTTTTAGAGTGTTTCTTAGAGAATATAATGAGCAGTTGCTTACATTAGTAGTGTACCTAGTTTTTAGAAAGTTATCTTATTTAGATGAAGGATTTTTGATAATCACTATTTCTAGAATTTTTTAACTGGAAGGAACCACAAATGCATTAGTATGACAAAGCTGAAGGCTTGTGGGAACACATAACCTTTTCCCTTGTTGAGGACTGCCAGCAGCTCTGCCCTGTTCTGGTAATTCATTAAGGAGTTTTATTGTTCTGTCAAAGCATTCTTCCTGATACTCAATTAAATTGAGCCCCTTTTCCTTATACTAAGTCATTCATAGTGTTGGAGACACACGTAGCAGCATCCTTCTTAGAAACCTCTCAGATCTTGCCTCTGTTCACTCTCACTGCCACTATCTTAATTTAGATTCTGATTGTGTTTCGCCAGAGTGTGACCCTAGCTTCCTAAGATCTCTGTTACTATTCTCTCTCCATTTCAGAGCACTACCAGATTCATAGCTCTAAAATGTATGTGTCCCTAGCCTTTATAATGTTTTATAGGATAATATCCAAGCTTATCAGTTTCACTGTCTGGACCTGTGTGTTAAGGAGTATGTTCTGCTGAGAGTGGCATTAAATCCTAAAATATCAGTGGCATGAACAAGAAAGTATATTTCCATCTCACATAAAAGAGGAAGAGAGAAAAAAAACAACAAACAAAGCATAAATACAAAACAGAAACAGACTCACAGACATAGAATATAAACTTGTGGTTGCCAAGGGGGTGGGGGGTGGGAAGAGATAGACTGGGATTTCAAAACTGTAGAATAGATAAACAAGATTATACTGTATAGCACAGGGAAATATATACAAGATCTTATGGTAGCTCACAAAGAAAAAAATGTGACAATGAATATATATATGTTCATGTATAACTGAAAAATTGTGCTCTACACTGGAATTTGACACAACATTGTAAAATGATTATAAATCAATAAAAAATGTTAAAAAAAAAAAAAAGAGGAAGAGAGGTAGGCAGATTAGGGCTTCTAGGCTATTTCCACAGTTTCAACTCATTCTGTTGTGCTGCTCTGCACAGTAGAAGGCATGCTTGTGCCGTAGCCTCCAGGACCAAGGTGAGTAGTTGACGTCCAGCTGACACATCCACATTCCAGCTGGGAAGAAGGAGGAAAGATGGAAAGGCAGTACCTCCATTCTTTAAATCACAACACTTTAACGCACTGCTTATTGGCTAAAATTTAGACATGCCAGCCATGCTTAGTTGCAAAAAGACTGAGAAATGTAGTCTTCTAAATAATACTAGCTAAAAAATCAGAGTTCTTACTACTAGGAAAGAAGAGTCTAGATAATTGAGTAGTAACTAGAGTCTCTGCCCTAGGACCTGTCCTACCTCTCCACTAGCCTCGCTCCTTTCCCCATCGTCCCTTCCTGCCCAGCACTTGTGTCCTGAACTTGTTAGTAGCTACAGTAAACTTCTTACTAGTCTTTTACCATGTCAGGCTCTTTCACAGCTCTGGGCCGTTGCACAAGTGCCAACCTTTACCTGGAATGCCATTCAACTTCTTTATCTTTCTCTGAAACATCTGTGTATCCTTCAAGCCCCAACTCACATATGCAGTGAGTTTTTCTTACTTCCTTAACACTGACAGCACATTACTCCATACTTGAACATGTCGTCAGTGGGAGGAGTTTGAGCTTCCTGATCTTAGTAGTTGAAGAGACTTGAGTTTGAATTTCTTCTCTGCAGCTTGGGCTGGAAAGTATAAATATGGAAATGCTCAGCATATAAATTATACTTAAAGCCATGGTCCATATCTCTCTTTTTGAGTTCCAGATCTTCCTGTTGAACTGTTTACTCAACATCATCACTTGAAGGTCTCACAGGTGGCCTCTCGAATAGAACCACCTTTGAACTAGAACTCTTGATTTCCACCTCCCCCTCTAATCTTCCCTGTGCTAGTAATGCCTCCATCAGCCTCTGTCAGCCTAGCTGCAGATGTCGAGAAGCTGGACATAATCCTTCATTTCTCATATCTAATAATTCTTAAACTCTCACAACTAATTACCACCAAAGTCTGTTAGTTCAACTCCAAAATATGTCTTAAATTGATGCTTTTAATTCCATCTTCAGTGCCTGCATTGCAGCACTATCCTTTCATGTCTGAACTATTGTGATAGCTCTTAACTGGTCTCCCTACATTCCCTTTTAGGTTGCTCTGGTCTCAAGTGGGGCAGTCACTTTCTTGAACAAAATCCTTAGCCAGCTTCCTATTGTATTTAGGTTTAAATTAAGGATTCTTAACTCCCTCAAGACCCCATCTGACTTGACTCCCATCTACCTCTCATTTCTATTTCTTGCCATGCCCATTCTTGGTCACTGTGCTCCAGTCATATGGTCTTTCTGTTCCTTGACTGTGCCAAGGACTTCCTACCTCTGCCCCCCTCCAAGTACCATTCCCCACTGGGGTCTTTTGTCCCCTTCTTCACTCCTACACAAACCAACCTCAGATTTCAGCTTAAATGTCAGTTGCATACAGGGCCATTTCCCTGATCTCTTAAATTAAATCGTGTGTTCTCTCCTCTTCCTCCTTGGGAGTGTTCTTTCATTCTTAGCATTCATCACAATTTGTAATTTTCTATTTATTAAATTCTTACTTATTGAATATCACTCTAACATTAAACTGTATGTTCCATAAGGGCTTGGACCATATTTCTTTTGTTCACACTGAATCCTCAATGCCCAGTGCTCAATAAATACACATGGAATAAATGAATAAACAGATGCTCTTGTGATTAAATAATGCAATAGATTCATTAAATTGACAACTTTGCTGTTCATTGTGGCAAGATGTAGTTGTTGGCAACCAATTAAGGTGATTTCACTTTTCCAACCTGGCATTGTGTTTCTTCACATTCATTGAACATATCCATGGTGCTCACCTGCAAAGCTGTAAACTTCAGTTTAATTTATTAGGATCCATCTTTGTCTAAATAAAGTCTTATTTCTGCCAGGATATCCTTATGAACACAGAACCTGAAAAGGTCATGTTAAAGTGTGATGTCTGAAACTCATAATTAGGCCTACTTACATGGCTTCCCCTCTTCTTTTGAATGCAACCTGGCATAACCTTTGAAACAGAAGGCTTGCTTGTTGTTGGGATGGAATCTGAAGCAGTAGTCATTTTAAGATGGAGTCATCAGTAACTGAAACAGAAAGCTGCACGCCCAGGACTTAGGCTGTCTCCAAAAAGCCCCCACTACCCTGTCTTGATTACCAGCTCTTGAGACCAAAAGCTCAGATCTCAAATATCTAGGTAGCGAATACTTGTTCATGGTAATTCCAGCCTCCTAATCTTGCCTGAATTACCTTGTTCTGCAGAGCGCATTGGCAAGATGTGTTATGGATAGGTCAACAACTTGTGTGGCTTTTTCTCCCTAAGAGTATAAAAGATGTTGTTCTGGAAGCATCTGATGATTTTGGAATCCTAAACTATGATCTAAAAGAAAAGATGAGTGTAGATGATGTCCCTCTTCTACTGGTAGACGATGATCAACAATGGGAACGTTTTCATTTGTTTTTTCTTTTCAGAAAACAGTAAGAATTCTGCTTTCAGTGGGCACTATGGTAGGTAGATTTTAGCATAAATGGAAAAGCATACAGTTGATTATTCTTAAGCCCCAGTAGGTCAGATCATGTCAGTGTTTCCAGAGTACGCCCAGAATGAAGTTGGCTTTTAGCTGAGCCTTTGCTAAGAGGCAGCCAGTCCTGAAAAGGATTTATTTATTTATTTTGGCCTTGGTGATGTCTAAATGATGATAGTACAAGTCCCTCTTAGCTAGCTGGAGTGGGTCCCACGTGAATTGGTTGTGACCCTAGCATCCAGAAACTCCAGTATGGTTGGATAAGAATATTTTGTGGGGGAAATCTAGTGTAACACATGAAAATACAAAATATTAAACCTTCAGAAGTGTGTAATTTTCTGCTTTTTTTCATGAGTGGTTTTAGTACTTCTGGTCTAGAGCCTAACTCCCTCTTTACTGGGGAGATGTGGTTTCAGTTTCTTGGGTGAATGTGCATTTTGTAAGTTTTTTAAGAAAGGAAATTAAATATTAAAAGACTTTAAGTACTTTACTCTTTATATAATGTCACTAAGAAAAGCCAGGAAAATCAGGATTGGCTTTTTTATTTGTTTATTTAATAAATATAATCTATTTTCCACCATTTTGTTTGTTATGGCTGGTACCAAAGTACTTTTAAAAGTTAACATTTGTTTTGATTTTGTTTTATTTCAACAGATGTGCATAATAAGTTAACCTATCTCTAGTCTTAATTGTGGGCTGGGGCAGTGTATAACATTTAGTTTTTTTGGCATTTTGACACATAGGCAATTTAGTTTAATTCCACATAACTTGATGCTCTCCACTTGTAGGATGCCTAACATGAATAACATTAAATAGATAAAATGTGGCCTTCTGAGTGAGCATTAATACAAGTCGGTGATGTAATTGACCATAGCCAAGTCACCTAACCACTATGGGCCTGGGTTTCCTTTTCTGTAAAATGAGTAGTTTGGGGTAAATGGTATCCAAGAATCTTTGCAGCTCTGAATTTGAAAATCCCATGCATCTGTCTGCCTAATAGATGTGCTTCTAACTGATTCCTCCTCTTCTTCTTTTCTCTCTTTTTAAATTAGGAAAAGAAGATGCTGGTGCACCAGTTACAAAAGACGAGAACACTTTGATGCAACAGGACACAAGAGCTTTACCAGAGAAGTCGCTGCAAAGATCAGCAAAGGTCATTGCCTATAGATTTTCTCCTCTTGTCCAAAAGGCTTTCAGCTGAGCTACCTATTTCAGGTCTCTCATGCAACTGAGTTAGGGCTGTAGTTTGTCAGTTAATCAGGAAAGTTAGTGGAAGCAGGGAATCGTAAAAAGTGTATCTTTTTTATAACTTTAAATATACACGTATATATCCATTTGCCTGTCTTTGGATGAAGGGCCAAGGCCTTTTCTCTGCATGCAGGTGTGTTTATTGAAGTTCTTGCATTATCTTTTTCTGCTTAAACTGCATTTGTAATGTGAATCTATCATTTCCAGTTTGGGTTATTTAATGTGGATGAACATTTAGGCACTGGTGAAGCAATATGAATGTAGAGTCAGATTTTTACGGTTTTTTGCTGCATTTTTTTTATTGTCATGCCCTTATCTAATTCAAAAGTAAGTTTTTAATATGTCCTTTAAATATTTTTCAAAGTATTTAATTTAGTTATCCTAGGAACAAAAACCATTACTTTTATATCCTGCACTGTTGTTTTATATTATTCAATTTTATTTTTAATTATGTATGTTAGTGACATATTCAGATGTGAGACTGAACACAGCTGGCCTTGCTATGCAGACAGCTCCTGGTGGGAGAAGTGGTGCAGGATAAAGGATGAAGTGTGTGTGGCACGAGGCTTCCTCCGCCAGGAGCATCCGTCTGCATGTCTGACCTGGGAGTGCCATGCTGCCACTCTGTCTAGCAAGTTGGTTAGGAGAATGTCTCCTGCATATTAACATGAGGAATTTCTAAAGCATATTACATATATGTTACCCTCCCCCATTGTCTGTTGAGTTATCTAGATCTTTATTTCAGTAGGCGTTTTGAATACTGACCATGTGCCAGGCAACATGCTAGGTGTGGAAGAGTATAGTGAATGGAAAGCCTGTGGCTGGATCTGGCTCACAAACTTGTGTTTTGTTTGACCCGTGCAGTATTTAAAATTTTTGACTTAGTAGCTTACATTAAAAAAAAAATGGAGTGTTTATCTAAAAAAAATCAGACTTCTGGCTTCTCTTGACAAAACAAAACATCCGACCACACTGGGCCACATTCTTAAATGACTGGTCAGAGCTGAGTAAAGGCAACCCTCTGTAGATGGAACTTATGTTCTGCTATTTGCTACTGCCCCCCAACGGTGCTCTCTCTCTTTCTGTTTTTGTTTTGGTGGGGTTTTTTTTCTTTTTTTTTAGATAATTTCTTAATTCAATCTAAAATTACAAGGCAAAATAGCGCTTATATGCAAAACTTACACCTTGGTTAAAGTCATTTCTATGAAAACTAATGTATGAAACACAAGTAATGTCACGCTGCTTCGTATACCTCTTGTTCTGTCAGATATTAAAACAGAAAGCAAGGACTTTTGGTTCAGACAAGATGGCATAGATTGGTTTTTCCTTGCTCTTCCCTAAGTGCAGCTACAAACTCTGGGCAGTAACGAGAGATGACCAGAGAAGAATTCTGAAAGATGAACAGAGGAAGGAAAGCTAGTTAGGGATTCCAGGACTAGAAGAGCAGCATAGTAGCTTGGGACTTTATAACCCTTTCACTAACAGAAGGTGACCCAGGCCTGGTGTTTTTGGATCAAAGCCCAGCAGTAGAAGGTGGCTCAAGCAGACTCATTCCTCACTCAGATCTAACCAGGATTCCCTCCAACAACACCAGGCAATCCTAGCAACACCTCTTAGTGGGACTGACTGGGATCTCTGCCGATGATAAGTGGCTTGAGAAGGGCTTTCCTTCCTTACCACACTTGAGACTTCTCTCCCTCATCAAGAGACAGCAGCCATCTGGGTGATTCTGACAACAGGGATGCTGCCAAAGAGGTGGCCCAGCCCCAGAAGCCTCTTTGCCCCTATGGGCCTGAGACACCCTTCCCTGACCCAGAGACACCTGACAGCCAGGTGTCACTAGCAAAGGAGATCCTACCACAACTAGTATGTGGTCCAAGGAGCTTTTTTATCCTCATGGACCTGAGATGCCCCTTTCCTACCCAGAGATGCTGGGCAGCCAGGTAAGTAGAAGGGGGTACCACCACCACAAAAATCCTGTGTAGGAAGTCTCTTTTTCTCTGCATGGACAGGGACTAGGATTTGTTCCTAACCTACACTAGAGGGACCAAGTGGCCAGGCCTGAGGAAGTTCTTTCCATCCCTTCAGCAGTACCAGCAGAAACCAGTGGGATCCCCAGTGGCACCATGTCAACCAAACGTATTAAAATAACACTGTAAAGGCTCTGAAAATTAAATTATTATTGGAACCACAGCCCACAAATATAGTCTCGGACCTGCATGCTAAACCTAGACAAGGTGACTCCCTTTTAAAAGAAAGGATTTAAATAAGACCTTGAATCTGCTAACATTATTATGAAAAGGTCCAGGATACCATAGAAAACCGCCCATCTACCAGGAACCAGGAAAATCACCACTTGCATGAGGAAAGACAACTGATGCCAACACCAAGATGTTGCAATTATCTGACTGTGATTTTAAAACAGCCATCACAACCATGCTTTAACAAGCAATTAAACAGTCTCTTGAAATAAATAAGAAAATTGGAAGTCTCAGCAAAGAAATAGAGGTTATTAAAAAAAAGAACCAAATGAAATTAAAGAACTGAAAAGTATAATAACAAATAAAATACTTGCTAGATGGGCTCACTAATAGAGTAGAGGTGACTCAGCATATTAGTTAACTTGAGGACAGATCGGTAGAATTTACCCAATCTGAACAGCGCCTCAGGAAGTTGTAGGACATTAAAAAAGATTCAGCATTCAGATTAGAGGTTCCCAGTAGGAGAGGATCAAGAGAGTGGAGTTTGAAGAAAAGACGTGCTGACTGGGAACAGGCGAAAAAATATCTTAGAGATTTTAAGGTCCTAGCAACGATTGTATAACGTTAATGTACAATGGTATCCGCCTCTGTGATTGTAATTTTCTTCTTTTCTGGTGGACTCAGCTTGCGTTTAAGGTTAGGGAATAGCAGTAGCTGAATTGTTCCAGAATTGAGGTTTCAGGGTAGGTGCATTGGAAGGACAAGAGGGGTGAGGCATTTGGTGACACAGGTGACAGGACTTGAAGTAACGGAGCATGGTGTCTCTGGGAGTAGGAAAGGATCCAGGGCTAAGAAGAAGCTAATAGCCATAGAAAAGAGGGAGGGGCCAAGGCACTAGTGGTCTTGATGTGGTGAAAAGCCTATGGAGAGTAAGAGAGGAATGGTGGGTCAGTCCAAGATGATGTGCCTCTCTTGGTAGAAACAGGATGAACTTGTAGTGGTGTGGTGGCCTGAATCTTTGTTTGGTGAAATGAGAGGTGGGGTTTAATCTTGGAAAGAAGGAAGGTTAAAAGGTTTTGACATTTGAAGGTGTAATAAAGAACAGTTATTATTTATGTTTAATAACATTTTTAAATAAACAACTCCTGTATTGTTCATGTGAGATACTGGTATAGTTCATGTGAGAAAAGTGTAGTACAGAACAAACATCTGGAGCTATCTTCCCTGCTGGAATTTTACACATCTCCTTAAGACATAGGTCTCGGTTTTAAAGGCACTTTTGTCTAATGCATCCGTGTATAGCATAATTTTCCTTTGGTATGTGTGCTCACTAGATACTTGTTGCAACTTAAATATAGATTACTTAATCACAGAGCATCACTGAGAGCTACTTCATTTGAACCTAGAAGAACTGCTGGACCCAACTGGTTGACCAAATAACACCCTGCTGACTTCTCCCAACTGTTATCCAGTCCTATAGATAAACAATATTGACTATATCTTTGGTGTTTTCAGGTGGTTTACATCTTGGAGAAAAAACATTCCCGTGCAGCAACTGGCTTCCTTAAACTCTTGGCCGATAAGAACAGTGAACTGTTTAGGAAATACGCCCTGTTTTCTCCCTCGGATCACCGAGTGCCTAGAATTTATGTGCCTCTTAAGGACTGTCCCCAGGACTTTTTGACTCGGCCTAAGGATTATGCCAACACACTGTTCATCTGCCGCATCGTGGACTGGAAGGAAGACAGCAATTTTGCCTTGGGGTAGGTGATTTTGGCAGTAAAAACCGCAGATACCAGACAGAACCTGGTTAAGGTAGCCTTTAGGTACTTATTATTTCTTCATTAAAGCATGGGTACTTGGCATATTTTGGCCCTGGTTCTTCAGTAATGGCCCTTACTTACCACCTCAGCTGGTTACCTATAGGTTCCTTGAATTGCCAGGCAGTCACCTTTTTTGTTTGTTTTCGGTTTTTGGCATAAAACATAAGCACATTCTGGGCCTCTACTTATTTCCTGTTAGGTCATGAATCCTGTTTGTACTTGTGAATGGCAAGAAATTCATTACATCAAATAATCAGACCCCTCCTTTCAGACACTAGTGCTAAAACATGCAAAATTCCAGGCATATTCAGGGCACCTCGGTCTCCCATGCTTTAAAATAGGAATGTAAAAATATGCTTGAATATGTGCTTTTTTGGTATTAATCCTTCATAGGTTTCACTCATGGCATTAAACATTAAATTACCCCACTGTAAGCAGGGAAGGGGTACCGTATTCTTTTGGAAACTTTCAGAAAGCAGTCCAACTTAGATCCAGATCATACGGTTACAGAGCATCATGGCTAGCCACTTCCATGTAATCTGAAGAAATTGCTCGACCCAGCTGCTTGATCAGATGCTGTGCCTGCTTACTCCTCACAGTTGGTATTCATTTTGAAAGAAAAGCAACATTAAGTTTTAGCTACTTCTGAAGCCCTTTATTATGAATGGTGTCTGGTTTATGCTTCACAGGAAATGTAAATAAAGGCATACAAGCTGGAAAAGTTTGCTCTGACACTTACTTTTAGTCTCACTTGGTGACTTGCTTGTTGGTCATGTAACTTGTGCAGGATGAACCCTCCTGGGAGTGTTCTGTGGTTTGAGTGCCAGCTCTGAATGATGGCCACAATATGCCGCTTTTATCAGGTTTATTCTGTACTTAGCCTTTTAGGCCTAGGGAAGTAAACCAAATCAAATCTGTGTGTCATACCTCATGCAATTTAAGAAATACCGTCCTGTGCCACTTTCTCAGTGAGACGAAGATCTATGTGATTTCTGTGATTCCCAGAGCCACGCGGGAACAGTTGCAGTTTCTTTTTTGCTCTCAAGTGGTGTGATTGCAATGTCATCATTTTTTAGCGTAACTCATTATCCAAAAGTGACGTCAATCCCTTGAGCCCTAAATAGCACTTCTCAGAGGCTTGCCAGTTTCTCACCATCCACTCAAAAGGCCTGATCGTGGCTGTGCCACCTGGCCCCTGGTGATTGTGCCCGCCACACTCTGCTTGGCAGTGAAAAGGGAACGATTTCACATCAAGACAGGAAATCCAGCCTTGACTCTTATCTGCCTTTCTGTCATATCCCATTGTGTATACTTGATGGGCTACTTCCTTAGTTTTCGAGTTGTAAGGGTGTAGTCAGGAAATCTTCACAGTGTGAGTTTCTCTTACTGCTCAGATAGCCCTTCAGGTTCCTTTTGCACAGCTGTGCCATTACTTCATCAAGAACTCTTTTCTTTTCTTTTCTTTTCTTTTTTTAACATTTTTTTATTGAGTTATAGTCATTTTACAATGTTGTATCGAATTCCAGTGTAGAGCACAATTTTTCAGTTATACATGAACACACATATATTCATTGTCACATTCTTTTTCGCTGTGAGCTACCACAAGATCTTGTATGTATTTCCCTGTGCTGTACAGTATAATCTTGTTTTTTCTGTGGGTAAAAGTACAACAATAAAAAAGGAGGCAGACATTTTAAGCAGCAAGGACATTTGCTGAATCTAAAGAAAGACTATTTTAAAATAATAACCATATATTAATCATTTACTTTTCAAAATAAAAAAAATTTTGAAGATTCTCATACTTAGATGGAAAACTGCTAAGCTTTTTGCTACCTTTGTACTGTAAAGTCATTAAAATTGTCTTTTATGGAAATAAGCCTTTTAAAATCTTTGTGGAAAAGGGAAATATTAAGAAATAAAACGTGGCAGATTTTCATGATGAGGTTCTCAGCTGACATCTCTCTCCTGAGGGGTGCATTTGTGAGGGCTGCAGCTGTTGCTTGTTGGTGGTCGCCTTGCCGTTTTGTTCTGGCTATCAGTTACTGATCTGCAGGAGCTGAGGTCACTATTTCCCGATCAGAACATGCTGTGCTGTGATTGTTTGGGTTTCCTCTCTCGTCTTTGCCAGATTTTGACCAGGAGCACGAAGGTAGTACTGTTATGGGTGTGAATGTTAGCTTCCATAGAAACTATGCCTAAAAACTGACTTTAGCCAAAGCGCCTTCCTTTTGAACTTCTTTCCTGCCCCTATACTCTACCCTTAACAGTATCGAACTTCTGCCTATATAATTGCTAATAAATTATTCAAGTCCAAAGTCATTTAATTTCTTCTGTAGTTAAATTCAGTTCACGAGACAGATGTTGATCATATGTGTAAGTCACTGCTATATTACATGAGAAATACAAAGGTAAATAAGCTATGGTTTCTTTATGTAAAGGAGTTATAGCCTAATGCAGAAAGACTTTACATAAATGTCATAGGATTAATTTGATTCTAAGAAATGGAATCCTATTTGATCTAATTTAAGTAGCAGCGGTGATTAATATAAGAAACTGGTGGTTCACCTAAAACCCAGGGCGGGAAGTATAGGCAGGTCTCATGAGGAACTCAGAACTAACAAGGTGGTAAAGGAATCACAGCTTCTCTTTCAAGCACCCTGAGCTGTCCAGCCACCATATGGTATCTTTTCTCTACGCCTTTCTGCATATGAGCTGTATTATTCTGCTTTTCTTTACGCAGTAGCTGTCTTCTTGCTCAGTAGCGTACATGGCCCCTAAACGGCACTGCCAGTCCTCTGCAGGTCACACACTGAAGTCTAGATCACAATACAGAATTTCTAGGGTAGAAAATCTTTATTGGTCTATTGAGAGAGTTATTTGCCCTGGTCAGTACTTTTAACCAGAAAATCCAAGGTCCACGATCCACTGCCCAATTACCAGGGACTCTGGGACTCAACTCTCTGGCAAGGAGTATGGATAAAGCAGATGGATTGAATGGCCTGTCTCTTTGAGCTCTAACTATAGTACAAAGCAGAATGTTGTAAGTTCTTCCATAGGAATAAAAGAATTTTCTGAAAGTTTGGAGTAGGTGAATGAAGGGGGAAATCTAGGATTGTTTCTTGGAGAACAGAAGCCTCTTTGGTAAAAAATCACTCTGACTGACAGTCCAGGGTGGGTGGGAAAGGACATGGCTGGAAGCAAGCAGTAGGCCATTGCAGTAAGATAAGATGAAAGAACCTGAAGTTAGGAACTGCAGTGAAGGAAACAATAGGAATGAAAGGATTCAGGGGAGATGGAGAAGGTAAATTTTCTCAGACATGGTGACTGATGGAAATGGGGCATGAAGGAGAAGGACAGAATCTTGGATGAACTCTCAGGCCTCTGACTTGGGTGACTGGGTAGATGATGATGGCATTTAATCACAATTCACCAAGAGGAGCTTCATCTTCTACTGTTCCCTTATGCCTCATTGCTTGCTGTTTCACAAGCTAACTGTATTTGTTCATAGCTCCAGACTTTTGCACACTACACTTCCTTTCCCAGTAAAGGCTTTCTCTACTCCCCAGTGTTTATTTAGTGCCGTACTCAACTTTTAAACTTAACTCAGTTATCTGCTAGAAAGATGTTCTTTGTCTCTGAGTCCTCCCTCATGGGTGCTCCCATAGTTTCTAATAATACCAGTATTATAGCTCTCATCTGTTTGTATTGTAATTGCTTATGTAAGTTACCTACTTGGCCATGAGCTCCTTTAAGGCAAGGATACTCAGTGGATGTTTGCCGGCTGGTCAGATGGGTAGATGAAAATGATTTGATGTCCCCGAGATCTTCAGCCATGTTGATCAGGAGGAAGTTGCACCATAAATCAAACTAGAAAACACAGAAGTAGTTTGGGACAGAAAATGTTGAGAACCAAGGTTCTGTGGTTTCAAAATCAACACTTGGTAACAACATACAGTCAGTATATAACCTTAGGTGGAGAACCCCAAGTTTAGAATCTTTAACAAAGAGGTTAAATAGAATGTGCACATTAATAGAATATAAAATTTCAGTAGCTTTGGAAGGAGTCTTAAGGAGGCCATCAATCTTGGCGCTCCCTTCAGTGTAAGATTTGCTTCTCTGGCACTTGCAGTAGCCTCCAATTAAGGGGAGCCCAAAGAGTATTACAATAGTAGAGACCTCTCGTTGTTAAAAGTCATTTTTCATCTTGTTCTTAGAATTGTCATGAGAGATATCAGCTGAGCCTTTTTTAATCTCTGTACATCACATACCACATTTTCCTGAGTCTTAATCTGTATTGCTATCAGAAACCTAAAGATAATCTGTTCTTAGTGAACCCTTGCTGGCTTTTAGAGATCACTGCTTTTTGTTATGCATCACAACATATTTAGTACTTCTTATATTTTCTGCTGGTCTCTTGTCCAAGATACTTAAAAAGCCACACTGGCTTCCTTGTTGGAATGGTTTGTAATTATATAATCAGACTTAACAGTTTTAAGGGCTTCCCAACTCTCTTAAATCTTCCTTCCCTTTAGCAACTCTTGCAGTGGAATTCATGCCTATATTTTCTGAGACCTTTGTGAAATCTGCTATCCTAAAGTCTAGAGTTTACAGTCTCAGCCTTCCCTTCCAGCGTATCATAAGCATGGAGAGATCAAGGTCACTTTCTGCTGGATTTGTCAAGGTTTCTTCTTCTGGAATAGTTAAGGATAAATCTTGAAGAAAATGGAAAAGTTTTACAGCAGCCACTGTGAGGAACATAATAGTGTTTGATGGCAACACTCAAGACTAACTGAAGATCTATGACATGAATTGACCTAGATCAAATTGACATATTTATATTATTTTCTGTACCAAACTTTGGTAGCTTTAAGAGATGGGAAGGAAGAAAATGAATCAGTGCAGGTATAGCAAGGTTGAAAAAGTTTTGGATGGACATGGGATTGTTTAGGTTTAATGGGAAGATGTTGAAATGAGAAATAGAGAATGGGCCACAGTACTGCTCATTTTAATGAGTGTGAAGGACGGCAGCTTCCACTGGTGAGAGTGACTGGGCAAGGTCAAAGGAGAGGAAGGGAAGTTCTGACTGACAGTGCCTGTAGTGGGAAGGAAGTGGTTGGTGGGGAAGGAGGACTTTTCTGGTATCTTCTTCAGCACCCACCTTTGTACTCATAAGGTGTCAGTTATCAGACAATCAGAAATATTTGTTGACTGACAGAAGCAAATACTTTTATTATTCCATTCAGATTTGATACAAATTTCTTATGAGGTAGATATGAATTGGGGAGGTGGTCGTTAAGGTACATTAAATTGTATTTAGGAAAATGAAACAGTAACCAGGTTGGTAGAAAAAAACAAATGGAATAAATCAGTTAGTTTCATTGAGGCATAACCTACAAGATTAGCAAGTTGGAAGATAGCTCTATCCAATCCTTCCCCCTGTGCAAAAACAGTATTTCACCTTTTCAAGGGAATGTCCCTTATCCGAAGACTCTTCTGAGTAAGATCTGTGTTATGTAATGCTAAAAACTTGCATTACCAAACTTAGACTTCATTAAGACCTTTTCGGGGGGTATGGCTCTAGCTGGCTGGTAGACAAAAATTGAATCAGGCTGAGGAGGGGGCTCTTTTTTGGTGACTGTTGGGCTCCACCTGGTGGCCTATAAGGATCAGCTTTGGAAAAAGCTGTTATCAACACTGAGAGGATCTTAGTCAAAACAGAAAAAAAGTATAAGGAATGGAGGAAAATGGTCCTGATGCAGGCTCTGGTTACCAAATTGTTTTTTCCTCATCCTGTGTGCAGTCATTAACATTTCTTCCATGGTTGTCAGCTTCATCCACTATTTCTAGGGCATCTTCTTGAAAATATTATTTTAAAGTGTTAGAGAACCTTAGCTACTATTAGCATTCTCTTTTACTGCTTAAATGCTTTCAGGCTCCTGTTTGCTCCCTTCATGTTGACATTAAGCTCTTCACTCTCAATCTTTAGGGCCTTCCCTAAAATCCTTCAGTACTGTTGAGCCTTGCTTCTTTTTTGCATTCTGTCATCACTGATCTGCCCCCACTTTTCCTAAAGTCCCTAATTCCTTACTTACTGCTCTGCTGGGTCGTAATGCTGAGCCAGAAAAAGGGAAATAATGTGTTCTCTCCTCCTGATTATAGAAAATAATACCTAAAATATACAGCCCAAGTATTTGCTGTACTTTGTTTTCACTGGGTATTGCTGCTGAAGTTCTGGGCTCTAGGTCTGGTTATGTTTGATTGTTCTCCACTTGCAGGTTCTCAGGGATCTGATACCATTATATATATTTGCATGGGGTTTCCAACATGGACCAATATGAATGAAAGCATTTATATGAGAGTGGTAATGATAGTGATAATCACTGTAAGAGTGTATGGTTGTCTTCTTGTGTATAGCCTAGTTTTAAGGCTAAAACTTTATAAGACTATATGGTAGAGAAAGGAGTATGAATGGCTTAGAGCACTAATGTTGATTGTTAAGTGTTCCTATTTTCTTTAAGGCAAGGAGGCCAATTTGAAGGACTTTTCCTGTCTTAATTTCTTATATCTGTAGCTGGTCCCTTCCCTCAATAAGGTTTGCACTAGCACATTACCCACAACAGTGGACCTAATGCTTATTTATGTAGAATGTGTATACACACACACAGCTCCCACCTATCAACTGTGAGAAGTTGGGAATGTTTCGGCACTGTCCTGGTTGATTTTATAGTAGGACTCAGTTGTAATGTCATGGATTGTGAATGGGAACAGTATCTGTGGAAGAACTCTGATGAGTGGAAAAAATTGAGGTAATGATTATTAGAAATTATTCTAATGAGGAAAGCTTTCTATCTCACAAATATTTATTACTACAGTATCAAAATTAAGAAAAAATTAATTTTTTCAAATACATACATATTATATATTTATTATTAAAATTATTTAAAACATGTACTATAGAAAGTGAACATTTTCCAGAATTTTACCCTCTAAAATAATCACTATTAAGGGTTCAGTATATATTTGTCTAAAATATTATTTTTAAAATATTTGTTAACATTAATTGAAAAGCATGTTTCACAGATAAAAGAATATTGTAACACTTATGTAAGTTTTGAATTCTGATATTTAAACCAACCCATGAACCAGATTCAGAAATCTGTCATAATATTATTAAAGCTCCCTCTGTGTTCCTCTCTATCCTAACCCCTAATTTTTTCCCGAGAGGTAACCACTGTCTCAAACATGCTAATCGAAATGTACTTTTCTCTATAATTTGCCCAACATTGTGTTTTTGAACCTTATAAAAAGTACCTTGCTATACATATTCTTCTGTGACTTGCTTCTTTCTATTTAACATTATATATCCAAGGTATATTCATATACTTCATTCATTTTAATTCATAATATTTTTATTTCTTGAAATATATTATGTTTATCCAACAATGGATATTTGGGTTGAACTGAGGTTTTTGCTATTATAAGCAATGCTCCCACAAACATTCCAGTGCTTATTTACTAACTGAAGTTTCTCTAGACTCTACTGAAGAGTAAAGTTACTGTATCACACATATGTGCATGTTTAACTTTACAGCTTTACAACCAAGTCATTTTCTAAAGTGGCTGTACCCATTTTCAGTCCTGCCAGCAGTGGAGAAGACTTTCCATTGCTTCACACTCTTACCAACACTTGATATTGTTAGACTCTTCAATTTTTGCCAAGCAGGTGGGTGTATAATGGTATCTCATTGTGATTTTAATTTATATTTTCCTAATCACTAATGAGATTGAGCATCTTTATATATATAGTCATTATGTTTCCTCTCCTAGAAAATATCTTTATGTCTTTACTCGTTTTTTCACAGTTAATTTTTTAAGGTAATTTAGAGTTACAGAAATTACAAAAATGGTATGAAAAGTTCCTGTATACCCTTTACCCAGCCTCTCCTTATGTTAACATCTTAAATTACCATAGTATATTTATCAAAACTAAGAAATTAACCTTTGTACAATACTATTAAATAAAATATAGAACTTACTCAGATCTTGCCAGTTTTTCCACTAACCTCCTTTTTCTGTTTGAGAATCTAGTCCAGGATCCTACATTGCAGTTAGTTGTCATGTTACTGTAGTTTTTTTTCCAATTTCCTCAGCCTTATTTTTCATGACTTTGGCAGTTTTGAAGAGTACTGGTCAGTGATTTTGTAGAATGTTTCTCAGTTTGGATTTGTCTAATGTTTTCTCATGGTTAGATTGAGGTTAGGCATTATTGGGAAGAATACCGCAAAGTTATGTGCATCATATCAAAGGGTACATGATATCAGTATGTGTACTCGTAACATTAACCTTGATCACTTGGCTAAGGTGGTGTCTGCCAGGATTCCTAACTTGCTGTTTTCCCTAGTAATTGTTATGCTGTATTTTGGGGCTGTTCAATTCTGTTTTTACTTAAACTTTTACCCACTCATTTTAGCATTCTTTTTTAATTTGGCTATTTGTCTTTCTTTATTTTCTTGAGTTAAAAAATTATATAAAGTAATCTTTTAGCAGTTAATAATTTGGAAAATTTCTTTTCTGTGGTTTATGATTTGCCTTTTCATATTGTTAATGTTAACTTCTGAAAAACAGGCACTTTAAGTTGCATTTTGTAGCTTTTTGGTGTTGGTATATAAAATTACAATTAATTTTTTATTAATCCAATATCCAGCCATCTTGCTAAATCCTCTTATTTTAATACTTTGAATATAGTTTCCTTTGGATTTTTTTTATGTAGATAATCACCTCATTGGTTAACAGATTTGTTTCTTCCATTTGAATCCCTAAAACTTTTATTTCTTTTTCGAACCTTCCTGAACTGGCAACTCACAACTGGGGAGGAGATATTTTCCACCTTAATAAGTGATGGCAGTTCACTTTTGAGTAAAAGAAATAGTAGCAAGCTTTTTTTTCTTGTTCCTGATTTTTTGATACGTTAATATTAATTATTTTGCTAATGCGGCAGCTGGCTATTAAAGGACCCAAGAGTTTACCTGGATACATGTCTTTGGGTTTTATTTGTTTGTTTTTACTATCTTCAATTTTCTAAGTTTTCCTTTGGTATTTCAAGGAGGAATAGAATGCCTTTTTTCCGGGCTCAAGAGCATTAATTTATTTGTTCATTTATTTGTGCAACCATCATGTATTGGGCACTTAAGATGAACAAGTCTCAGTGAAAGACACATAGAAAAAGAAATGTTTATTCTCTTTAGGATGATTCTCCCCATCTATTAATAAAGAAGAGATATATCTAAAGCACTATGACACAGCTAGAAAGTGTCATTGCCAGAAGGAGATACTACCAAAGGGAAGTGACAGCACTGAGGAGAGAGATCTGCTCAGGGAACGGGGTGACTTCTTGGCCTTGCTGCTATATACCATGAAGGTGAAATGAGCTTGTTTTATGTTCTGTGTGCCTAGTTCAACGTGAAAGTCATAAAGGGAGTGCCTTTAAGACAGAGTTGTATTGCTTATGGAAGGGGCCATTTATTAATATTTTTTATGTTCTAGAAGCAGCAGTACCATGTTAGTATGTAGTGAGTACCTATAAGATATGTGATGTGTACAGTCCTGAGATTTTATTTTTGGTAGTAAGAGCTTTATATTTTCTGTTGCAAAGTGAAGGGAGGGAAAGGGAAGTTTGCTTCTCATGGAAGATATTTTAAAATATTTTATATTAGTTAGGGTGCTTTTAGTGCCATGTGATAGAAAACCCTGACCCAAACTAACTTAAATAATAAGGGAATATTTTATCTCACATAAGTGGGAATCCAAAGGTTATGCAGGCTCCAGATCTAGTATAGTCAGTGACTTGATGATGTTATCAGGTTGCCCTTTACTGTCTTCAGTGATCTAGTGGTGAATTCTCTGTGGCCATGAAGTTGGCTGCCAGGATAGTCAAGCTACATGCTTTCTTGATCATATCCAATAAGGAAGGGGGAAATTCTATCCACCAACCCGAATATTGATTATAGTCTCCAGGGAAGCTGTGTTCTGATTTTATCAGAATAATGAGGATCTAAAGATGAGATGAGTTCCCTGTGTGAAGAAGATTAGGTTTCTGTCAGGAAGAACGAGGTGGGGAATGGATGTTGGTTAGGCAACCAGTACTGGACACCACAGTTTTATTAGATTATAGTAAATGTTTCTGTAATTTTTAAATTCAAAAAGTGTTACAACATTAAAGGAAGTTTAGATAATAGAGGAAATAGTCATTTATAATCCTCCCTCTCTAAAAAAATTAACACCATGTTTAGGTATTCCCTTTCAGTCTTTTCATAAACATTTTCAAAGTAGGCTGGTTTTTAAGAGAATTGGCCAGGGATTTTGATGCAACAGTGAATCATAGTTGTCCTAAAGCAGCGGTTGCCATCTTTTCAGACAGTGAATAGAAGACAGAAACTACTTAGAAAGTTGTAATATTTGACCTATAGCACATGAAAGGGAAAGTGACTTTCAATATTCATTTAAAGTAAAATTTACACTGAAATTGAAATGTAAAAACAAACTCTTCTGTAAAGACATACACAATGTCTAAGTCAGTTCTCTAGTAGATTCTACTTTTGTTTAGATCCCTAGGTCATCTTTTTTTAGAGTGGTGGCAGAATGTATAAGTAGACAGCATAAGGTTCTTTCTGGAGCATCTAAGGTCTGAATGCGTGCGCTCTTTCAGCATGCTGACCTGTTAGATTTTTATCTCCTGCAAGCTGTCTGGGGCATGCTTCTATTAAATATATTTCCATGAAAATCTGTAATAAATTTATTTAAATATGATACTTGAGAAATGTTCTCTGGAACTTAGTAAAATAAATGTTAATTACTACTAATAGAAACTTGGAGTCATTGATCACATTTGGAAGCCCTAACCAAAATATAATTTTGTCATTATGAGCCGTGTTGTAATTTCAGTGAGCAAATCAAGATTCTTTGGACTCAGAATATAGCCTGGTGAAAAATTTTGCCAGAACATAAAGCAACAATGAAATTAAATAAAAGACAAGGTTTCTTTCTTTAAATTTCAGCAAAGGTCCAATGACTGACGTGACTTGTTCTGACAATTAATATTTCGTCCATCATCACCTGCTTAACTTTTGTCCTCCTTTCCTTTCACCTTCCCACCCCAACAGAAGTGGATCCAGTACTCAACACTAATCTTCTTTTTGGAGAAATTTCTCCATTTCTTGGTAGGTACAGCCTTCATCTAGTGGTCTTTCTGAAAGGATTTGTGAGAATTATATTTCCTGAGTTCTTGCATTTAAAAATCTCCATCTTCAAAATCCACCAACTTCAGTGGTAATTTTCTGTATTTGGTTTTCCTGAGACAGGTTATACCTTTTCTGTCTTTAAAATTTCTTCTATTTCAGGAAAGTTGTCTTAATGATATCTTTGAAAATGTTTTCTGTTCCTTATATGTATTTCCTTCCTTCAGGAATACCAGTTATGCCAGTGTTTGATCTCCTTCATTCACTTTTCCCTGTAATCTTTTGAAATTCTTTGTACTTTCCAGTTTCATTTTTCCCACTTCTCTTAAGCTTTTCTCTATGATTTTTTTTTTTCAAGTAGTGTCAGTTCTTCATTAGTTACCTCCTGCATGACTTTAATTTCTATGATGGTTATTTTTCTTTTTTACTTATTTCCTAGGTTTTATTTCCTTTTGTGAAATATATTTATTTTTCATGCATTTGCATCTTTGCTTTCAGCTTGTCTTTGGTGGTGATATTTTCATAAATTTTTGAGCTCTCACCTGTATCTTTGGTTAAGAAAGTCATTTCTGTGTCTGTATACTTCCGAGGTATATCTTATTCTTCTGCCATTTATTTTGCTTATCTTTCCCTTTTTACGTGCAGTTTTTTTGTTTGTTTGTTTTGTTTTGTTTTTTTAATCAGACACCTAGGATGGCTCCTCTCCGTGCCTCTCCCCACCATCTTTAAATAATGAGTTCTTCCTGGACTTTAGTAGTCTATTTTTTAACTTGGATATTATAAAATGCCTTTTGTTCAAGGATTTAAGCCCACTATTTCAGGCATAAGATAATCATTTTTGGCCACTCCAACCTCACCAGGTAGGAAAAGGATGGCCACTGTGTTTTAAGTCTGCCTCACAAAGACTGTTAATGAGACTCCTACCACATAATAGAATATGTTTCTTTTTATGTTAGTCTAATTCTCTAATAAGCTTTATATGATCTACCTTATACTTCTCCCAGAAACTATGTATGCTGTTGGGTTATTTGTATGGTGAGTTATTTTATGTAATTTCTAATACTGTAGGGCAGAATCATGTGAAATTGTGTTTTATAGGTAAAAAACAGTCAAATATATTGGCAATTTCATATGTCTCAACATAATGTGTGATTAACCTGTTTTATTATTATTTGCCATTCTTGAACTCTTACTTCTGAGTCCTCTCTTAGCTGATTAAATTGCAGAGGTTTCTTCAGGAAGGAAGTAGGTAGTATATATTATGCCTTGTCGTATCAGTTGGGATTCTTGGAGTCTTAGCTTCAAATTCAGAAGAATCATGACTGTGTCCCCAGAGGTACTAAAACCTCTCAACTGAGGAGTGAGTATTATTGCGAGTGGGTCTTAAGTATGATATTGAAAGGCCCAGCTCCTCCCTTGCACTCTTGGTCCCCAGACCGTGTGCACGGCTCTAGGATAATGAAAGCAATGTTATATCCTGGAGGATAGCACTGCAACCTCATAAGGTATTGCCTCCCGATTGAGCCCATCAGTACAATATTACATCATTCTAATCAGTAAATTCAGTGGGCTTTGCTGCATCTGTAATGTGAAATCCTTGATTACAAACAATGTTGAATGAGATAACATAATAGCCTAAAAGGTATTTGGTAAATTTATGGATTATGGTATTTATACTAGCAGGATGGGTAGAACAAATGAAGGCAGCAAACTCAAACCCAGAATTAGTGTTTCTTTTAATGGAGAAGGTTACTGCCCTTTCCATCACAGAAGAGCTTAGTAAACTTAATTTGCTATCTAGTAGTTGGTGGGTCCTTCTGCCATTTTTCTGTGTCTAGCCTCAGAGTTGGTTGCTGCTGCTGTAAAACTGGCATCCTGCAAGGGTGGTAGCCAGGTTATCATTAGTGAGAGGAAGTTCATGCTGTGAGCTCATTTCCTGTCATGTACTTTGTTCTTATGCCCATTGAGCAAGTACTGCAGTGGCTAGGGAAGGAGGTTAGTTGACATTCTCAAGGTAGATCATCTTGCCTCCACAGAAGAAGTCTTTTGCTGACCATCCTCATGGAACACAAATAGTTGCACTCTGGGCTCATTTCAGTAGGTTTATTTCACCCACATGTCTCTTCCGCAGATGTCTTTGTCACCAGTACTACAATTGTTCTTCTTTCAGATCCCTATCCATCTGGTTAAACTTCTAGGCACTGCCTGTTAGGCCGTCTTTCCTCAGCCAAAGTGGACCATGAATATGTTGCCTGTAGTTCTGCCTGCAGGGAGGAAGTTTCTGCCTCACCATCTTTTCAGAGACCACCCTTTAGAATGGATATACTATCATAGTCTACTTATGACTTATGACAATGGAAGGGCAGTTGGAACTAGGAATCCAAGGTACTCAGACCTTTCCATTTTCTCCTATATAATATCTTATATTTTATGTATGTATATAGATAGATAGATAGTTTGGTTCTATGAGTCTTACTTTTTATGATTATTACTCCTACTTTTCACATAAGAGACTTAGTGAGAACCTGAATTCAATGATGTAGTAATTTATCACCCTTTGAATTTTTTTCTGTCTTAGCCTGGCAGCTGCAAGAGAACCAAAATACTTTTTTGATATACATAGTAAGTTCTTGAGTTTCCATCTTAGCCTGGAATTAAGAATTTAGAGGTTGAACATGTAATTCTTTGTTTCCATCCCTCTTTTAGGTTCTCCAAGTCTCTTAATGTTTTTGTGAGCTCTTTGGTATCTTTTCAATAAATTCCTTCTTTAACCAGAGTTTCTCATGCTTACAACCAAGAACCCAGACAAACACATTAGTATTAGGAGATGGTTATAGAAAACAGAACGTCAGGAACCTGTGAGAATAATTAGTTGTTTAGATGGACTGGAGGTAGTTCAGTTCCCATTAATTTTCAAAATACTAGTTAATTTCCAAAATATCCTTCAAACTTCAAACGTGATGATGACAGGTTCTCCAAATCCTTAATAGGAACTTCATTCTAGTGAACACAGGTAATAATGTCATTTTGAAAATTAATGAGACTCAAGCCTTTAACTGTCTGGATCCTTGGTTGCAAACAGGAGAAACCAACTCTGGTTGGAAAAGGAATTTACTAGAAGAATATTGACCTCATAGAAACTGAAAGAGTCTTGAATGTTCTGAGAAAGCTATGGGCAGAAACCAAGGCAAATCTGGACAGGCAAGAACAAGAAGTCCAGCCGTAGTCTTTTATCAGGATTAGTTTGGCCACAGTGCCAATGATTCTTACCACTGCTCTTGGCAGGAAAACATTGCCACAGGACACTCCTACCACTACTGTTATTACTGGAAACCACTCTAGCAGCCATGCATAAGTCCTAAGCACATTTTTGTCTTTGTGTCATCCTCATCATATTCAAAGTCTTGAGTTGAAGCAGAGTCTAAGTCATACAGTGTGCTGGCTTTCACACTGTACTTGTTTCATAGTGTACTAGTTTTCATAGAGTGAGAGGGGTCTTCTCTAAAAAGAGGCCAGAAATTAAGTAGGAGGCTGGTCACTTCTGTAATGGGAGTTGTACTCCTTTGGCCCACTTGCATGCAATGTGGGAGTCTTCCTTTCTAATTTATATGCCTTTTCTTTTTCTTTATGATGCTCACTAGGACCTCCAATACTATGTTTAATACTATTGGTGAGAATGAATGCCCTTATCTTCTTCCTGATCTGGAGGAAAGCATTTAGTCTTTCACCATTAAGTTTGGTATTAGCTCCAGGAATCTCATAGGGGCCATTAATCAGGTAGAGGATGTTCCTGTTCATTACCCATTTGCTGAGTCTTTTGATCATGAACTGATGTTGAATTTTGCCAAATGCTTTTTCTACATCTATTGAGATGATTGTGATTGTATGTATTTTTTTTATTGTTTGGTAGTATGATGAATTATATTGATTAATCTTTGAATGTTGGACAAATCTTTAAATTACTTGGTCTTGAATGTTGTATTATCCTTTTTATATATTGCTGAATCCTGTTTGCTAGTATTTCATAAGAATTTTAAGTCTGTATTCATGAGGGATATTGATCTCATGAATCCTTTGTCTGATTTTGGTATCAAGATAATGCTGGCATTATAAAACTAGTTAGGAAGCATTCTGTCCTATTCCATATTCTGAAAGAGTTTGTATGGAATTGGTATTGATTCTTTCGTAAATACTTGGTAGCATTCTCCAGTGAAGCCATCTGGTCCTGGAGTTTTCTTTGTGGGAACATTCTGAACTATGAATTCAGTTTATTTAATAGATAAAGGAATATTTAAGTATTGGTTTCCGCTTGAATAGTCTTACGCAGTTTGTGTCTTTCAAGGCGTTCATCCATTTCATCCAAGATACTGAATTTGTTGGCCTAAAGTCATTCATAATTCCTTTATTGTCCTTTTAATGCTTGTAGGATCTAAAGTGATGTCCCCTGTCTCATTCCTGATATTGGTAATTTGTCTTATTTTTCTCGATCAGCCTCACCAGAAACCTATTTTATTCTCTTTTCAAAGAATCAGCTTTTGATTTCATTGGTTTTCTTTATTGTTTGTTCATTTTCTATCCATTGATTCTTATTTCTTTTCTTCTGCTTATCTGAGATCTAATTTGCTTTTCTTTTTTCAGCTTTTTAAAGTAGAAGTTTAGATCATTGATTTGACACATTTCTTCTTTTTCGATATGAGCATTTAATGCTGTAAGTTTCCCTCAAAGCACTGCTTTAGCTAGTTCTCACAAATATTGATGCGTTGTATTTCATTCAGTTAAAGATATTTTCTAATTCTTTTTTTATTTCTTCTTTAATCCATGCGTTGTTTAATTTTCACATATTTGTGGATCTTCCAGATAGCTTTCTGTTATTTTTCCCTTGTATTTTTGCTGTCTTTGGCTTTTTGATGTGCTTTCTGGGATATCACCACCTACATTTGAAGAGAAGGCGTTGGTCTGAGCCACCATTGTATGTGAAGAGCCCACAGGCTGCCTGGAGCCCACAGGTCAACCCACAGTCTCCTTAGAGCCTGGCTCATGGGCAGGTTGTATGTGTCAACAGTGGGCTGGTCTTTCTTGGCTGGCATATGAGAAATGGGGCCAGCATTTCTGCCACCAATGCTGTGTTCAAGTAACAAGGCTGAAGATGGGAATTAAAAGTCTGCCTATAAAGCAACCACATCTCCAGTTCCCTTCACCACTGCATACCTATGAACTCTAGCAGCCAGGCATCTACCCTTATGTAGGAAACAGGATCTTCTTCAAAGAAATTGAATAATCCCAGAGAAGGCCCTAATGCCAGACCTCATAAACTCCTTGCAGGAATTGCTGAGGGCGGATTCCTAGATCACCCTGGTGGATGAATAAACCTGTGCAGTGGAGGAAGTGGCTATCTTTGGTCTTCCCAACACTGTCAACAAAGGCAGCTGTTTCAAGACTCATGTCGCATTTCCTATTGACTATCTGTATTCAACACTTACCTTTAGATTTGTGGTCTATATGTGGCATGTCAATGTTTACAAGAATGGAGAGCTATCAATTTTGATATATATATAGATGACCCACAGATAAAGAGTGAGGTCTGCTTTCTAAAAGATGGAATCCTATTTACAGCATCAGGACCAGCCTATTAGATGCAATCTTACTTTTAATGGACCAGTACCCTAAAATATGAATGGTAGTTTGCTGGGTTACTGGATTAAAGATAATTAAGTTTTTCTTCTTGGTACATTTCTGTCTTTTCTAACTTGTCTACAGTGAACATATGTCACTTTTCTGTTCAGATAAAATATTTTTAAGTATTAATACGGTAAAAATTAGTAGAATTGTGAAATAAATATATACATTAGGTCTAATCTAGTGAACATGACTTAAGGTATAGGCACTATGAAACTAATGATTTAACAGCAAACTAGGTTGATCAGAGTTGTCTCTAAAGATGTTTGCAAGAGAAAGAATTGACAAAAGGTTAACTTGACTTCTCCATGAAGAACAATTGCAGGAGTCCTAAGAAGGACTGTCTGGCCCTATTCCCCAGATCAGATTTCTTGAAGAAAGGTAAAATTACACTGTCTTCATGAAGTTCACAGGACAAGAGTATCATCATCTCTCCTTGTTGGCCCCCCATTCACTGGTGGTGGTCCTGCTGGGGGAAGGACAAGAGTTTTTAAAGACTTTCTACCACCATCACTTTTAGGAAACAGTTCGCTAATGTTCCATTTATTCACTAACACAGGTGTTCCTCTCTGTCCTGTCCACAGGCAGCTGGCTAAGAGTCTTGGGCAGGCTGGTGAAATCGAGCCTGAAACAGAAGGCATACTAACAGAGTATGGTGTGGATTTCTCTGATTTCTCTTCAGAAGTTTTAGAATGTCTCCCTCAAAGCCTGCCTTGGACAGTTCCATCGGAGGAATTCAGCAAGAGGAGAGATTTAAGGTAAATATCTAAAACTCTTTAAGAACAGTGTGTTTCTACCTTCCTGCCTTCTAACTTCACTTTCTTAGGAGCTGGGCTCAGATGTTTCTGTCTTTCTGCCAACATACAAGTTCAGTTCAATTCAGAATTAAGTGCTCTGTACCAAGAGGTTGGCAAATGATGGCCTGCAAGCTAAATCTAGCCCGTTGCCTTTTATGTACAGCCCATGAGCTAAGAATGGGTTTTGTATTTTTAAATAGTGAAAAAAGTCGAAACAATAATCTTTCATGAAAATTATATAAAAATTCAAATTTCAGCATTCATGAAGTTGCACTGGGACACAGCCATGCTTATTTGGTTATATATGATCCATGGCTGTTTTTTTTTTGCACTATAACAGCAGAGTTGAATAGTTGCAACAGACCATGTGGCCTGCAAAGCCTAAGGAAAAGTGTGTTGACCTCTGTTCTAGACCATTCTAATTTCAAAAAAGTATAGTTGCCACCTTCTTTTCTCATTGTTATGCCCCATAGGTCTGGTCAAGTAAAGACAGTGTTATCTGGTTAGAAGTGCCTTCCTTTAAATGGGCCTCTTCAGGCACAAAGCAAAGGATTCAAGACTTCTGTGCTTGGAGTTTCATTTTAAAGCTTTACTTTTAGGTCTGGAATTTGTTGGAAAGTACTTTTGTGGTATTTTTTTAACAACATCTTCTTTGAAGATGTTTCTTCATTGTGGGATGTTAATTCTTTTCTGATATTTCTCTTCAGAATTTGGTTTCAGTACTGGCATTCATTTTGGATGCCACATGGAGATATTTAGAACCAAGAAACTTTTCATACAACCCACTGAGGCTGTGGAAGGTTTTTGCTAAGGTCATCCCATGTCAGAGTCTTTTCCACCGCACTTGCTCACTTTGTGCAGCTGAACTTATGATACCTTAAGCTTTTGATGCCCGTTATTCCACCTAGTTTGAGAATCTTCCTTTCCGGCTCCCTCTTGCTATTATATCTTTTAGGAATTTACTCCCTTTTTTTCTTTTCTTGTTGAGGGTAGGCAAGAAAAAGGAGATGACAGTTCCCTTTCCTGCTTGTTAGTAGTTCTTTTTTTTTTTTTTTTAACATTTTTTATTGATTTATAATCATTTTACAATGTTGTGTCAAATTCCAGTGTTCAGCACAATTTTTCAGTTATTCATGGACATATACACACTCATTGTCACATTTTTTTCTCTGTGAGTTATCATAACGTTTTGTGTATATTTCCCTGTGCTATACAGTGTAGTCTATTCTACAATTTTGAAATCCCAGTCTATCCCTTCCCACCCTCCACCCCCCTGGTAACCACAAGTCTGTATTCTCTGTCTGTGAGTCTATTTCTGTCCTTTATTTACGCTTTGTTTTTGTTTGTTTGTTTGTTTTTGTTCTTGTTTTTTAGATTCCACATATGAGCGATCTCATATGCTATTTTTCTTTCTCTTTCTGGCTTACTTCACTTAGAATGACATTCTCCAGGAGCATCCATGTTGCTGCAAATGGCATTATGTTGTCGGTTTTTATGGCTGAGTAGTATTCCATTGTATAAATATACCACCTCTTCTTTATCCAGTCACCTGTTGATGGACATTTAGGCTGTTTCCATGTTTTGGCTATTGTAAATAGTGCTGCTATGAACATTGGGGTGCAGGTGTCATCCTGAAGTAGATTTCCTTCTGGATACAAGCCCAGGAGTGGGATTCCTGGGTCATATGGTAAGTCTATTCCTAGTCTTTTGAGGAATCTCCACACTGTTTTCCATAGTGGCTGCACCAAACTGCATTCCCACCAGCAGTGTAGGAGGGTTCCCCTTTCTCCACAGCCTCTCCAGCATTTGTCATTTGTGGATTTTTGAATGACGGCCATTCTGACTGGTGTGAGGTGATACCTCATTGTAGTTTTGATTTGCATTTCTCTGATAATTAGTGATATTGAGCATTTTTTCATGTGCTTTTTGATCATTTGTATGTCTTCCTTGGAGAATTGCTTGTTTAGGTCTTCTGCCCATTTTTGGATTGGGTTGTTTATTTTTTTCTTATTGAGTCATATGAGCTGCTTATATATTCTGGAGATCAAGCCTTTGTCGATTTCACTTGCAAAAATTTTCTCCCATTCCGTAGGTTTTCTTCTTGTTTTATTTCTGGTTTCCTTTGCTGTGCAGAAGCTTGTAAGTTTCATTAGGTCCCATTTGTTTATTCTTGCTTCTATTTCTTCTAGGAGAAAAATTTTTAAATGTATGTCAGATAATGTTTTGCCTATGTTTTCCTCTAGGAGGTTTATTGTATCTTGTCTTATGTTTAAGTCTTTAATCCATTTTGAGTTGATTTTTGTATATGGTGTAAGGGAGTGTTCTAGCTTCATTGTTTTACATGCTGCTGTCCAGTTTTCCCAACACCATTTACTGAAGAGACTGTCTTTATTCCAATGTATATTCTTGCCTCCTTTGTCAAAGATGAGTTGACCAAAAGTTTGTGGGTTCATTTCTGGGCTCTCTATTCTGTTCCATTGGTCTATATGTCTGTTTTGGTACCAATACCATGCTGTCTTGATGACTGTAGCTCTATAGTATTGTCTGAAGTCTGGGAGAGTTATTCCTCCAGCCTCTTTCTTTCTCTTCAGTAATGCTTTGGCAATTCTAGGTCTTTGATGGTTCCATATGAATTTTATTATGATTTTTTCTAGTTCTGTGAAATATGTCCTGGGTAATTGGATAGGGATTGCATTAAATCTGTAGATTGCCTTGGGCAGTGTGACCATTTTAACAATATTGATTCTTCCAATCCAGGAGCATGGAATATCTTTCCATTTTTTAAAGTCTTCTTTAATTTCCTTCATCAATGGTTTATAGTTTTCTGTGTATAATTCTTTCACCTCCTTGGTTAGATTTATTCCCAGATATTTTATTACTTTGGGTGCTATTTTAAAGGGGATTGTTTCTACACTTTCTTCTTCTGTTGATTTATCGTTAGTGTAAAGAAATGCAACTGATTTTTGAACGTTAATTTTGTAACCTGCTACCTTGCTGAATTCTTCAATCAGCTCTAGTAGCTTTTGTGTGGACCTTTTAGGGTTTTCTATATATAGTAACATGTCATCAGCATATAATGACACTTTTACCTCTTCTTTTCCAATTTGGGTCCCTTTTATTTCTTTCTCTTGCCTGACTGCTGTGGCTAGGACTTCCAGGACTATGTTGAATAGGAATGGTGATAGTGGGCATCCTTGTCTTGTCCCAGATTTTAGTGGGAAGCTTTTGAGTTTTTCACCGTCGAGTACTATGCTGGCTGTAGGTTTGTCATATATAGCTTTTATTATGTTGAGATATGTTCCCTCTATACCCACTTTGGCGAGAGTTTTTATCATAAATGGGTGTTGAATTTTATCAAATGCTTTTTCTGCATCGATTGAGATGATCATGTGGTTTTTGTCCTTTCTCTTGTTGATGTGATGTATTACACTGATTGATTTGCATATGTTGAACCAGCCTTGTGTCCCTGGGATGAACCCCACTTGGTCATGATGTATAATCTTCTTTATGTGTTGTTGGATTCTATTTGCTAAAATTTTGGTGAGGATTTTGGCGTCTATGTTCATTAGTGATATTGGCCTATAATTCTCTTTTTTTGTAGTGTCTTTGCCTGGTTTTGGTATCAGGATGATGGTGGCTTCATAGAATGAGTTTGGGAGTATTCCCTCCTTTTCAATCGTCTGGAAGAGTTTGAGAAGGACTGGTATGAGTTCTTCTTTGTATGTTTGGTAGAATTCCCCGGTGAAGCCGTCCGGTCCTGGACTTTTATTTGTAGGGAGGTTTTTAATTGCTATTTCTATTTCCTTTCTAGTGATCGGATTGTTCAAGTGTTCAGATTCTTCTTGATTCAGTTTTGGTGGACAGTATGTTTCCAGAAACTTGTCCATCTCCTCTAGGTTATCCAGTTTGGTTGCATATAGTTTTTCATAATATTCTCGTATGATATTCTGTATTTCTATTTTGTTTGTTGTAATTTCTCCATTTTCCTTTCTTATTTTGCTAATTTGTGCTCTCTCTTTTTTCTTCTTTGTGAGTTTGGCCAGAGGTTTGTCGATTTTATTTACTTTTTCAAAAAACCAGCTTTTGGTTTGGTTGATTTTTTCTATGGTCTTGTTAATCTCTATTGTATTTAATTCCTCTCTGATCTTTATTATTTCCTTCCTTCTGCTTTTCGGGGCTTTTTGTTCTTCTTTTTCTAATTCATTCAGGTGGTGGGTTAAATTGTTTATTTGAGATTGTTCTTCTTTTTTGAGGAAGGCCTGTATCGCTATAAACTTCCCTCTTAGCACTGCCTTTGCTGTGTCCCATAGGTTTTGAGTGGTTGTGCTTTCATTATCATTTGTCTCAAGGTATTTTTTAATTTCAGCTTTGATTTCCTCATTGATCCATTGTTTTTTCAATAACATACTGTTTAATCTCCATGCTTTCCTTTTTTTCTCCTTTGTTTCTCTGTTGTTGATTTCCAGTTTCATGGCATTGTGGTCAGTAAAGATGCTTGAGATCATTTCTATCTTCTTAAAATTGTTGAGGTTTCTTTTGTGCCCAAGTACATGATCGATCCTGGAAAATGTTCCATGTGCACTTGAAAAGAATGTATATCCTATTTTTGGGGGGTGTAATGCTCTGAAAATATCCACCAAATCTAGTTTTTCTATTGTAGTATTTAATTTCTCTGTTGCCTTGTTTATTTTCTGTCTGGAAGATCTGTCTAGTGATGTTAATGCAGTGTTAAAATCTCCACCTATGATTGTATTCCCATCAATATCCCCCTTTATCTCTGTTAGTAATTCTTGTATGTACTTAGGTGCTCCTATATTGGGTACATATATATTAACGAGTGTAATATCCTCATCTTGTATCACTCCCTTAATCATTATAAAATGTCCTTCTTTATCTTTCTTTATGGCCTTTGTTTTAAAGTCTATTTTGTCTGAAATCAGTACTGCAACACCTGCTTTTTTGGCTTTTCCATTTGCATGGAATATCCTTTTCCATCCTTTCACTCTCAATCTATATGTGTCCTTCTCCCTAAAGTGGGTCTCTTGTATGCAGCATATTGAAGGTTCTTGCTTTATTATCCAGTCTGCCACTCTGTGTCTTTTGACTGGAGCATTTAGTCCATTAACATTTACAGTAATTAATGATAGATGTGTGTTTATGCCATTTTGAACTTATCTTTGCAGTTGAATTGATGTATCCTCTTTGTTCCTTTCTTCTTCCTTTTGTGGTTTGGTAATTTTCCTTTGTATTATCATGGATTTTATTTAATTTTTGTGAGTCCTTTGTAAATTTTTGGCTTGTGGTTACCCTTTTTTGTAAATCTATCAACCCATTACTGTAACTGTTTTTATTAAACTGATAGTAACATGATCTCAAACCCATCCTACTGTTAAAAAAATTTTAAAAAGAAAGAAAAAAATATTCTATATTTCCCTGCCTCCCTCTCCCAGTCTCAGTGATTTGTATGTCTTCTTTTATAATTTCATGTTTACTTTATTTGTAATTCATGAGTTATCACCTTTCCAGTTGTGTGTTTCTCATTTCTGTAGCATCCTGCTGCTTTTCTATTTAGAATAGCCCTTTCAATATTTCTTTTAGCATGGGTTTAGTGTTGCTAAACTCCTGCAGCTTTTTTTTTGTCTGTGAAACTCTTTATTTCTCCTTCTATCCTCAAGGATAGCCTTGCTGGATAAAGGATCCTAGGCTGCATCTTTTTTTCATTCAGGGCTTTGAATATATCTTGCCACTCCCTTCTGGCCTGTAGTGTTTGTGTAGAGAAATCAGGTGAGAGCCTTATGGGGGTTCCCTTGTAACTTACTCTTTGCTTTTCTCTTGCTGCCTTTAGAATCATTTCTTTATCCTTGACTCTGGCTATCTTGATTATGATATGTCTTGGTGTGGGTCTATTTGGGTTCTTCCTGTTTGGGACCCTCTGAGCTTCCTGTACTTGGATATCTGATTCCTTCTTTAAGTTTGGGAAGTTTTCAGTCATGATTTCTTCAAAAACCTTTTCAATCCCCTTTGATCTTTCTTCTCCTTCTGGGACCCCTATTATGCGAAGATTGGGATGCTTTATATTATCCCATAGGTCCCTTATGCTATTTTCATTATTTTTTATTTGCTTCTCTTGTAGTTCTTCTGAATGGGTGCTTTCTATTGCCCTGTCTTCTAGATCACTAATTCGTTCCTCTGCATTATCTAGTCGGCTTTGCACAGCTATTAGATCATTCCTCATCTCTGTCAATGAGTTTACCCATTCTACTTGGCTCTTCTTTATAGCTTCAATTTCATTTTTGACATATTTTATATCTCTAAACACTATCTCTTTTAATTCCTTCAGCAATTCGATCACTCCTTTTTTGAAATCTTGATCTAGTAGGCTATCGATGTCTATTTCGTTGATCTTTCTTTCAGGGGATTTCTCTTGTTCTTTTAATTGGGAAAGGTTTTTCTGCTTCTTCATCTTGCTCATACCTCTTTGGCACTGTGGTTTATGGAGTATCAGTTGTTTATTTTGGTCCTTAAGGATTTTATCTGTCTGATGCCTATTTAGGAATAGAACTTAGGAAAAAAAGAAAAAAATAAGAGAGAGAGAGAAAGAATTTTAAAAGAAGGGAGAAAGAGGGTTTGAAAACAGTGTATAATGAATAATAGAAGAGTGAGTTGAAGCAGAGTATTAATCGGGTTGAGACGTCCTTTTGAAACCTTTACAAAAAAAGCGGGGGGGAGATGAATAGATGTATTTGAAACCTGTGTCTAATCAATAACAGGACATCAAAACCCAAGAGAAATAGAAATGAATTAAGAAGTAAAGATTAAGAGAGTAATAGAAAATAGAACAGGTAAAAACAGATTTAAAAAAAAAGGGGGGGGGTGGTTGTCGGTGTTCTCCTGGAGTCTGTGTGCTTTTAATGTGAAGTCTTTCTGTCTTCGTCCTGTTTTGGAAGCTCAGCTTGCTGTTTTCAGAGGCCCTCCGTTGGCGCCCTCTTCTGTGCTGCTCCCAGCACCTGTCGGCAAGCAGATCGCGCCTCCTCCTAACACTGGGTCAGGTGCAGCTCTCTGCTGTGGGCGGGCGGGTCGCTGCCCCTCTGGATGCCGCAGTCAGATGTTGCAGACTGGCCGGGTAGGAGGGCGGGTCGTGCCCCCTCCCAGCACCTCCGTCAGGGGCTGTGTTACTGCCCGAAAGGCGGGGGGCCGCTCTCGCTCTACCTGCGCCGCCGCCGGTAGCTCCGCTGCTCTGTGCGGCTGCGCGCTCCGCCCTGGTCGGCGCTCCGCGGGTGGGCTCCGGGAAGACCGAGGGACAGCCTTGTCCCTGCTCCGAGCCAAAACCCAGCTCCTTGTTTGTCTTTGTGGAGCAAGTTCTCTGAGGGACCAGGATGGAAGGATCCTATCTGCCCCGGGCTGCAGGCCAGTCTCAGTCTGGCCTTTGAGGCTGCTAAGCCCTTCCGTGCGGATGCAGGTTTCGCCCCCGCCCCCGCCCCCACCTGGGTGCTAAGCGCGGAGGATATGGCGGCTGTGCCTGAGCCCTGCCTCTCTTCCCCCGAAAACTTTCCGCGGGTTTTCAGAGATGGGGGTGTGCACCCTTCCCCCGAGAGCACATCAACCTTGCTGTTTTATGGAGGGCCCAGGTTGTTCTGCCCTGTGCACCCACAGCCATGGCGCGTAGCCCCTTGCGTTCCCCCAGGGCTGCCTCCGTGCAGCCACTTCCGTCCTCTGCCCGGCTTGTGCATCCTGGCCCTGCCTGCCGCTGCTGGCCGCGTCTCAGGCTGGGTGTCGGGGGGACGCTCTGTGCCCGTTTAACTTAGTTCTGTCAGTCAAGGGCTGCTCTGTACAGATCCGAGCCTCGGAGGCTCCCCCTCCGTCCCGCTGGCCTCTCAGTTGGAGAGGGGAGACCCAGCGAGCGAGCGCCAGTCCTCTTTTGCCGCTCCCTCCCCGCGGGACCCGTCCCGCGCTGCTTTGCCTTTTGTTCTTTCTTTTTTCCTTTTCTCCTACCAGATTTTTGGCATCTTTATCTTTTGAAGAGGGCGATGTTCTGTCGGAGTTCCACAGGTGCTCTGGTCGGCTGAGTGGGTCTGTAGATGTGGGTCTTGGTGTATTTGTGGGAGACGGTGACCTGCGAGCGTCCTTCTACTCCGCTATCTTCTCCGTCTCTAATCGCTTGTTAGTAGTTCTGATGGAACACACATGATATTTGAAGTCAGTTAACTCAAGTTGCGTTCTTGGCTTTCAACAGTAACCACTGTTGAGGAAACTCTTGTTGGCTAGTTATCTCATCAGGGGCTTTGAGATCTTGGGCTCATAACCTTACTCTCTGAACCTTCATTTTCTCATATTCAAATTGAAGGACTTGTTTTCTGAGATCTTTTCCTAAATCTAGGAATCTATTTTAAAAATTCAGTGAGAAAAGTAAGTCAGAATGAATGACTGAATTTTGTTTGAAGTGTAAATTATAATAGCTGTTCTGCGGTAGCTATCAACATTTTCAATGTACTTATCCTTTTACCTAAAAACTGTATTTCTAGGAATCCATTCTACTCAAAGAAGTGTCTGAGGACATGCACAAGAATGTTTGTTGCTCTTTATTATAAAAGTGACACTGCTAATGTCCATTAATAAAGAAATGGTTAGATAACGTGTCACATCGATAAGACAGCATTCTGTGCAGCTGCAAAAAAGAAGCTAGACCCATGTGGACTGTCCTGAAAAGGATGGCCAGTGTGTATCGTGAAGTGAAAGAAGCAGGTTTCAGAACAATAGAAATATGAGCTTATTTTTTTAATAAAGTCAAATAATATAAGAACTAAATAAATGTGTATGTACACCCAAACATATACATGGCACATAAAAGTATATATGCATGGATAAAGTTCCGGAAAGAAATACATCAAACTGTTGACAGTGAATACTATACATGGGCTTGGTGACATAGTAGGAGGTAGAGAGGCAATATTTTACTTTCATTTCATAAATTTCTATATTATTCAAATTATTTAGAAAAATAACTTCTATAACTGTTAAAAACTAGAAATGGAAATATTGAAAAAGAGAAATGTTCAGTCTTTTCTAGCCCGACTCCTAGTCTGCAGCTAAATAAAAAAGCACTCCAATAATCATAGAATCCAGTATTTTGCTCAGTTCCCCTCTCGTGGCCCTACCTTGCCTTTTTCTTTGGCTCCACTGCCTTCTGAGTTAGACCACAGAATAGGAGGACTTGCTCTGCAGATGGGCTCTGTTAAAATATACCTGTTCCTGCCAAAGGATCCAAAGATACAGAGAGCTTATAGGATGCTCTCTGCTATTAGCACAGTAAGAGAGATTTTTTTTTAACCACTTTAGCTTCCAAAATTTTTTTCTCTACTAATTATCTCTAGAATTATGTTTCAAAAATTTAAATCTGAATTTTTTTAACTCCTTTGTCTTAAAATCTTTTAAGTGCTTCCTGATGCTTAAAGTAGTAATCTCTAAACTTTGAACATGCATCCCTATAACAGTATGCCTTCATTTTAAAATTACAAGTGTACTTACTACTTTACTAATTTATTATGTATGTTGTAAGCATACATAAAGTGGGCAAACGAGAATGAAATAAGTTTTAAAATATTTTTTATTCTACTTTAAAAAGGTATAGAAAACTGTTCATATTAATAATTCTATTCTAGTGAAAGCAATGTGATTGAATATTCTGTGTTGGTTTTTAAATTTTGTTTTAACAATTTGAAATATGGAAATACAGAGGTCTGATTATAAGTTTTGTGTCTTTTGATACTTTGTTTTGTTTTTAATGGTTATCGTAACTGAAAAAGATAACCTCGTATCTTGGAAAGAAGTTAGCTGAACTTAAATCATAATACTCCTTTTTTTATTCCTATTCACTGATTATATTCAAATTTGTTTTGAAACCCAGCTAATGAATTTCCATCTTTCAAGATGTCAGTCAGTTCTTGTGGACTAATTGAAAGGCGCTGCATTTTTAGATTTTTAAAAATGGTTTCATAATCTTGGGTTATTCTTCAGTTGGCATCTTTGAAAACTATTTTGAAAACTGTGTTGGGAAATTTAAGTGTATAAATATGAGCAGTTTTGTAGTTTATATGATTAGGTCATTTTGGCCCCCAAATTGTATAATAATGGAAATACTTCAGAACATTTACTTTTAGAATTTTATGTTAAAAACTTGAGTTTCTTGTTTTATTTTGTTTTCAAAAAGCAGTAACTTTTTAAAATCATTGTTAAAACAGCACCTTTACCTTGAAGGGACAGATTAAGTGTATTTATTTTTTTCTAAATATCTGCCAGGTAACATATGATTGACAGTCACTGTTTTGAAATCATAATGTGGCTGATGATGAATTCATATTAGGAGCAGAAGAAATTGCTATTTTCATGGTGTTAGTGGTATTAGTCCTGTTAATTTAATATTATCTTCAATCTGTGGATCGTTTCAATAATCTTTTTTTGCCACTTGCCTATTTTGTAAAGGTTAGTTTAGCTGAAACTAGATAATTTCCATAAATCCATGATACTGGGCATGGGTAAATACCCCTTGTTCACAGTTGGCTCAAAGTATAGGAATCAACGAAAATGTCAATTATCATTGCCTTTCTTTTCTGGAACACTGACTCTTTCATCTGTACACCTCATTTAGCACCTGATCCACACAACATGTGAGGATGCCAGGGTTAATTCATGTATTTATGTAGTCACAGTTAATTTCTAACTTTTTACAATGAAAAACAGAGAAGTACTTAGTGTGCTGAAGTGTTTAGATCTGATGACCTTTTTCTTCTCTTTGACTTGTGATAGATTTATTTAGTTTTTCAGTCAACAAATAACTATTAAATACCATCCATGGATTCAGTAGGGATTCAGTAGGGATTCAACAATGAACAAAAATAGTGGTCTCTGTTCTTATGAAATTCTCAGTTTTGTTGCAGAGGAGCATGAATCAGATGTATTAAGCAATAGTCAAATATGGAATTGTAATGGAGGAGAGAGATAGTTGGTACAAGAGTTTATAATACTGTCATTTCTTCTGCTCAGAGATCCAGTGCCTACAATGAGGTTTTATCAATATAAATTTTTCTACGAATGTCAAAAGAACTAGGAATGAGTCCTAACACATGCTAAAAAAGCATGTGCTATGAATAGGTATACGTATTCTGTAAACTCCTAGATAAAACCTTTTTCCTTTTCCTCCCTTCTTCTCTCCTATATTCATCTATTTATGTATATTATTTACATATCTGTATACCAAATACTAAGTTATTCACTGGAAATACAAAAACAAGTAAGGCCCAGCCCTTGTTCTTTATGGCTTTACTTTTTCCTCAGGAGGATGCGTTTATACTCAGATAAATTACAGCAGAGAATGGCAAGTGCTGTCATATTCATATGAACAAACTGCCAAGCATATCAGTGCTTGAGCTGAGATCTGAGAAATGAGCAGGCATAGAGGGAACTAGAGTGACTTAGGGATAGGCTGTGGCTGCAGAAAAGGTGATACGTTGCTCTGAGACTCCTAGATCCTTCTCTCTGTAACAGGGCTCACAACGCCTATGGTTTTGATAGCTTCTTCACCCCTTCTGCTGGGCCACTCTGCCATGGATCCTACAGTGTTATTCTGGCGTTAGCTACGTAAGGGCTTCTACATATCCGTTTAGGTTTGGTATTTGAACAATTGTATTTGGAACAGAAAAGTTCCATCAATCTTTAAACCTCATAATCCAATTATGTCAGTAAAATTCCAGTTTTTTGGTCCAGTGGAATTGGGGTAATATTTTGCAAACTGAAGTTGAGAGAAACAGTGTTTATTTTGAAAAGAAAAATGGTTGGTTAGCAATTTTCAAGAAGTAAGGCTAGTGTGAACTTCTAGGGGCAATCTGGCCTTCTGATTGGGAGCACCATTTTTCTGGACCTTCTGTTCCTGTCTCTGGAGGATTGCTGCTTGCATGGCCTAGACCTGAAGCTCTCCTTAGCAGGGCATCTGAGGTTTAAAAAAAAAAAAAGAAAGAAAAAAAGAAAAAAAGCAACACCAATACAGCAATCCTTTGGGGATCAGGAAGAGAATATATCCAAAGGAAACTGCTTAAAGTGGGTGGCACCAGAAGCCCAAGAAACCCCAAGGTTATTTCTGAGACTGGCCCCAATTCTAATTTCATTCATATTGTTTTGTTTCTCTTGTTGCTGAACTGGAACCAAAGCTTAAAGACTCAATTAAAGTGGAAAATAAAAACCTAAATATTGGAGCAGGAAAATACCATGCTAAACTGATTTTTATAATTTAGTAGTATTGTGGAAGTTTCAATCACATCACTTTTCAGTAAAACTATGAGCTTCCTTGAAGTGGAGGTGGTTTCTATGCTTTTTCACAGGAGAACTTGTCGATATCTATTTCTTTACTATTCCCTCAATAAAAAGGAAGCCCAGTGACCTCCACTGGACCATTACAAATGTGAAACTTGGCACTTAAAATTGCTTGCTCTAAATTTTCCAATTGCTTTCTCTCTTTTTTTTTTTCCATTTAATGTCGTTCTGCCAACTAGTGATTTTATTATAATAAACAGGACGTTGTATTCACTTGTAAGAAGAAATATGAAGCTGGAGGTAAAATTACAAACTGCAGCTTCTCAGCTGCCAAAATAGAAAACAATAAGCTAAAAATACTGAGCACAGAAAGGGTGTTGTGGTAAGAAATATTGAAATATCTTCAAGATGGAACTATTCCAAATAGACAGAAATTTACTCTCACTCCAGGTAAAACCAACCTTGAAATAGCAACTTGAAGGGAGAGACATACAATACTAACCTCTTTCAGGTCAACCCTGTTGTGGGAAAACTTTCAAACATAACTAACATTAAATGACTAATGATCTTGCTGTTAATCAGGAAGTCCAGTCTGATTAAATTGCCATTTAGAAAAGGTTCCTCTGGTGTGGTAGCATGGAAGGAGCACTAGAAGTTAGGGACTAGCTGCGTGACCTTGGGCAAATCAGTTACATTTGGGGAGATGGAAAAAGAGAGCCATTTCATCTTTTGTAAAATGGACTATTTGGGCACGTTAGGGATTTTCTAAAAGGTGTTGGTAGGTCACAAATTCTTTGGGATTTTAATAGGTGCTATGGAGAAAAAAAGGTTCTGAGGTTACTCATTTTTGGAAAACAGTGGGTTAATGGATTTCTTACAACTTTTTTTGGTGGATCATCTCATGGAACTAGTGTTCCTTAGAATACCCTATGAAATCGCTAAACTAAATATTTCAAGACATATTAACTCTAATAGTGTGTGACTGTTTTTGATGTCTTTTCTGAGTTATTCAGAGCACACTTCTTGGGTTTGAAAGAAAATGATATTCCATTGGTGACTATCTGCCACATTTATCTGACAAATAAATATTGACTGTGTCTCACTGTGGGCAACAGAAGAAATTCAAGGATTGTGCTTTAAATCTCAGCTCTTCTGTTGTCAAGGGAACCCCTTTCCTTGCCTGGTGGAAAGCAGGATTAAATTGTTCTGCATTAAATGGGGGAAGCTGTCATTGCCATTTGAAACTACTGACAATATTATTCCCTTCATATAAATCCCAATTCACTGTTTATGACAACACAGGAAACTGATAGATAATAACAAAGATTGACTGGTCCTAAAGTAGATCCACAAGTGGATATTCTTAACTAAGTACTTGAGTAGCTTGTCAACATAAAATTCATATTGATAAATAGCACTGAATCTTAGAGAAGACAGTCAAAGACCAGTAGATTTTATCTGAACTGGTGGGAAAATGCCTATTGGCAGTGAAGACAATATTTGAATTTATACTCAGAAATAATTTTATAGCATTGTGGAAATATGAATGCACAGGAAAGATGATTAGTATCTATATGCTCTAAATATGTAAAATCTGTTTGGAAATTATACTGTAAGAAAAAAGTTTTTTGTGTGGGTGGCCTAGGATGAGTAAGCTTGTAGGGTATAGGGATAGTTGAATATCAGAGTGACAGAGTCTCTTCACTGTTTTTTATATTGAGATATTCAAATACTATAAAATGAACCTTTTTAAGTATACAATTCAACAATATCTTTTATATTTTCAAAATTAGGCAACCATCACCACTAACTCCAGAGCGTTTTCATCACCCCCGAAAGAATGCGTATACTTATCAGTCATTTCCTGTTCCCTTTCTGCCCTAGCTCCTAGCAACAACCATCTACATTCTGTCTCTACGAGTTTCCCTATTCTGGACGTTTCATATAAATGGATCCATATAATAGGTGGCCTTTTGTATCTGGCTTTTATTACTTGGCATAATGTTTTCAAGGTTAACTCATGCTGTAGTATGTATAGTAAGTACTTCAATCCTTTTTATGGCTGAATAGTATTCCATTGTGTGGATATGCTGCTTTCTATTTATACATTTAGATTTTGTCAAGTGGTTTTCTGAGTCTATGTGATTTTTGTCCTTTATTAATATATTCCATTGATTGAGTTTTATGTGTTGAACCAAACTTACATTTTTGATTATGATATGGGATCCTTTTTATGTTGCTGGATTTGGCTTGCTAGTGTTTTCTTGAGGATTTTTGCAGCTGTATTTCTAAAGGATCATGATCTGTAGTTTTCTTTTGATTCTTTGTCTGGTTTTTGTTTGAGGATGATACTGATCTCGTAAAATGAATTTTAGAAGAGTTTGTGAGGAGCTGTTGTTAATTCTTCTTTAAATGTTGTGTAGAATTTACCAATGAAGCCATCTGGCTCTCTGCTTTTCTTTGTGGAAAGTTTAAAAAAATATTAATTCAGTCCCTTTATTTGTTATAGATCTATTGAACTTTTCTATGTCTTCTTAAATCAGTCTCAGTAGTTTGTATTTTCCTGTAAAAATTTTTAAATCTTGGTTCTCTAATTTGTTGGCATTCAATTGTTCTTAGTATTCTCTTATAATTATTTTTATTTCAGTAAGGTTAGTAGTAATGTATACTCTTTCTTTTGTGAGTTTAGTAATTTGAATTTTCTCTCTTTTTTCTTGGTCAGCCTAACTAAAGGTTTTTCAACTTCATTGATCTTTTTGCATAACCAACTTTTGGGTTTATTTTTCTCTCTCATTTATCTATTCTCTGTTTCATTTATTACTGCTCCAGTCTTTTTTCTTTCCTTCTTTACTTGCTTTAGTTTGCTCTTCTTTTGCTAGTTTTTTAAAGTGGAAGTTTATGTTACTGAGTTCAGATCTTTTTACTTTTTGTATAGTTATTTACAAGTATAAATTTACTTCTAAGCACTGCTTTAGTTGCATCTGGTACATTTTGGTAGGTTGTGATTTCTTTATTCATCTCAAAATATTTTTTGATTTCCCTTGTGATTTCTTCTTTGATCATTTAGGAATGTGTTGTTTGATTTCCATATATTTATGAATTTCCCAAGTAAATTTTTGTTATTAATTTTGAATTTCATTTGATTTTGGTTGAAGAATATACTTTGTGTGATTTCAGCCTTTTGAAATTTGTAGAAACTTTTTTTATGGCCTGGAGAATGTTCCATGTACACTTGAAAAGAATATGCACTCTGCTGTTGTTAGATGGGGTGTTCTATTGCTACCCGTAAAATTTAGTTGATTGGTAGTATTGTTCAAGTCTTCTGTTTTCTTGTTGATCTTCTGTATAATTGTTTTCCCTATTATTGAATTTTGGGTGTGGAAGTCTCCAACTATTATGGTTGATTGTCTATTTCTCCCTTCAGTTTAGCAAGTTTTTACTTCATATATTTGTTGTTAGGTGCATATATGTTTATAATTGTTAGGTCTTCTGGATGGATTGACCCTGTTATCATTATAAAGTGTCTTTTTTGTCTCTAATAACAATTTTTATCTTGAAATATATTTTGCTATTAGTCTAGCTACTCCAGCTCTCTTTTTATTCCCATTTGTATGATATATCTAGATCATAAAGCCATACCTATATCTATTGCATTTTAAGTAATATAATGTGGAAACTCGGAAAATCAGATCACCTCTCCCTGCCCCTAAGGTTTGTTGCTGTCAGTGCCTTTTTTTTTTTTTTAATAACCCTTTGTGACTTCACTGAACTAATTCTATAGAGTTTGTATTCTTTGTTGTGTGAAGTCACTAAAGTTTCTGCTTTGCTAGCATAGTGGTCAGCTGATGAATGAACAGAGATTTTCTTAAATGCTTGGAACCAGTAGTCTCCCAACCTTTGTTGAGAACCTCTGTGCATGTATTGGGGCATACCTTCAATACTCAGACATGCACTTTACAACTCTGCCTTAGTCTTCACTTCCTGCCTGTTTTGAGCTTCTAGGTCAGCCAGTGGTGAGAACTTAAGGCCTTATCCAGTCTCTCCTGGGCATGTGCACAATTTATGCATGTGAGTGGCTGTCTTGATCCCCAGGAATATGTCAAAGCCCTCTGTGGACATCTTATCCCCCAGCTTTAAGTTTTAACTTTTTGGTTAGCTTCCTGTTTCCCAGCTGTTATCATCACCTCAGAAATCTGTGATGTTAAATAATTGCTGCTGATTGCTTTTGACAAGCACCCTGGAGCTCTGGGGATATAAGGCTTTTTGCACCAGAGCAAAGTGTGAGTCAGGTCAAAGTAATGTGAATGAGGATTTTCAGGGAAATGCCAGGCAGCTCCAATAATAATAGTAACTTGGGAATGCAGATTTCAGTGAGCTTCTAAATTTGTCCTGCCTGCTCCAGTAGCTGCTAGGCTGCTGATTTTCACCATAATTAGAAAGCTGTTGGTCTTCAAGGCTACTGTAGACCTAAGGAGAGGGCCACTGATATAAGGCAAGTAAAAACCTTATAAAGCTAACTGTTCTAATTGAGATTCAGCTGTTTCCTTGTGTAAACGTACATCAGATTTTTATAATCCTTTAGTTAATTTCCAGAGTTATGGAAAGGTTGATTTTTAACAATTTTGCCAGTGTTATTAATGCTTATATGGAGTAGTGGCTTTTCAAAAGTCTGTAATCCGCAAGTGCCACTGGTGTCACTTTCAAGTCTCTTCACTTTTTAATGCCAGGATTGGAGCCAGAGGAGGACAACTTCCAGCACAAAGTTCTGGGAAAGAAATAAGCCCCCACTGAAGATAACAGAGAAAGGGGAAAGAAAGATAGAAATTGAAAATAAAAGCCATGGGCAGATCATTAAGATTAAGAATATTGGGTAGCTTGACACTCATATCAATGCAAGTGAAATTATCAACTTTATTGATAACAGAAAAGAAAGTAAATAAATTCCTTAGCTTCCTGTGCGATATCTTGTTCTATATTTAACCCTTCATCTTTCCCCAAACCATTTTACCCTGTGATAGTTCTGTATCTTGCCCATGCTTGTACTGCATGTCATCCATTTTTCAGGGCCCATTTTAACTCCTGTGAAGCTTTTGCCAACTCACTCTGGAAAAATTACCTCACTTCTCTTTCTCTTGACCATTTGTTCATACCTGTATTATGATACTTGCCATACTGTATTTGAACTTACCTGTATGTGACCCATCTTCTTGATTGATAGCAAAGTCCTCAAGAACAAGGACTAGGTCTCACTTGCCCTTCTGTTTCTAGAAGTTAACTCAGTATTAGGTATATAATAAATCATATAAGTAATTAAATGTGTATAGGATAAAGGAGGGAGAAAAAAGAAAAAGACAAAGGTTTTATTTAGAATTTGCAGAATATGTATTAATTTATTAAGTATAACGTGTTTTTAAGCAAGTGGTAGGATTCATTCCAATTTCTTTTTGATACTCCTAGGAAAAAGAATATAGATAAAAAGCACAGCTCAGCACCTTCAAAGAGGTTGCTGTCTAGTGTGAAAATTAGGTAGGAAAACATCTTAAAGAATAAAATGTTAAAATTACTATAATAAAATGAGGCAGAACTTCTGTTTCTGATGAAGATGGGGTCTACCCATTCCTCCTGGCCCCTTCTTCTTATAGCTAAAAACATGAACATAACACAACAAACAAGCATAGGAAGATCCTCAAAGGTGGGGAAAAGAAGATGGATTGCCTAGGGGTCTCAGGACTTGAGGAACATCATTCTGGTTATCCCCTGGTTTCCTTATTGCCTTCCACATATCCTAGGTAGGGTGCTGCAGAAGTTGCCAACCTGAAAAGGCCAAAAAGCACAGGAAAAATAAATCTCCAGGAGAAACCTTTCTCTTCTAGCCACAAAAACTGAGAAGAAGGTTGTCTAACAACAGAAAACCTTTTTGGCAATACTCACCATACTCCAGCCAAACACCAATGGAAAAGACACGCACACGCACACACACACACACCATGGTGGGGCTGAGCAAGATGTTAATATTCTACACTCCCCAATCCTGTCTCATGAAATCAAGCAGCAATGCTCCCCCCACCTGGTAATGTCTGTGGAGCCATGCAGTGACTTAATCATCCATTCTGTCTGCCACATGCAGGTGACACTCTGATTCCTACTTTGGGAGGTGACTGCAGAACTGAGCAGGGAGCTAATAATCTTCCATCTCCTGCACAGCAGAAGCAGTTGGTGGTGCTCTAATTCCCTTGTCAGAAGAGTGTCAGTGGAACTAAGTAATAAACTGTTCCTCCTTCCCCTTCTCAGTGGAAGCGGGCATGCTCCAATTTCCCTATTGGGGTAGTGTCAATGGGGCCAAGGAGGGAGCTTACACTATTTCTTATCCAGTGGAAGCAGATTGCATTCTGATTGCCCTGCGTGGGTAGTATTGGTAGAACTGAGAGTGAAGCTGATTTTCTGTCCCCCATCCAGCAAAAGTAGGCAGTGTTCCAGTTGTCCTTTGAGAGTAGTACCAACAAGTTCCAGTGGTGAGATGAGCTTCTGTCTCTGTCTGGAAGCAAAGAGATTTGATGGGACAGGGCTGATCACCACAGCACACCTCCCTGGTGTCAGTGGAACCCAGTACAAACTGAGCCTCTTATCTTGTACCAGCATAAACAAAGTGATAGGAAAGGGATATCTGGCGCTCACCTACTTCCCTCTCCTAGTGTCAATAGGAATTTGAGCTTCTGCCCACAAACTGCATGACAGAATAGTACATATCAGACTTTAGCTTTCCCTCTTCCTTGTGGCAGTGGGGCTTAGTGGAGAGCTAAGCTTATATCCATACTTGGAGGCAGTGAGACAGTGTGAACTGGGGTCCCTCTGTCACTGGGAATATGTCAGCAGGGCTGAAAGGAGAGCTGAAATTCTACCAGCCATTTGCAGTGAGGCACTCTGAGTCACTGCTTCACTTTTGCTGGGCCGGTAGCAACAGGACCCAGCAGGAAGCTGAACATGCACACTTGGTCCTTGCGCCACATCTCTGAGGGAGCTGCTTACTTAATAAAGATTAAGTGGGATCCAGAATCTAATAATATTCAAAATGTTTTGGATATAATTGAAAATAACTCATCATACCAAGAACCAGGAAAATCTCAGTTTGAATGAGAAAAAGATAGTTGATATCAAGACCAAGATGAATCAAATGTTGCAATTATCTGATGAGGATTTTAAAGCAATTTTTATGAAACAAATAATTATGACTTCTCTCAAAACATAAGAAGAATAAAAAATCTCAGCCAAGGAATAGAAAAATTTTAAAAGAACCAAATGGAAAAACATCGAAGTGAAAAATACTATCATTAAAATGGAAAACTATCCAAAGCTCAGTGGTAGATCAGAGATGGTGGGATAGAATTAATGAACTTGAAGACAGATCAACAGAATTACCTAGTCTAAGCAACAAGATCTTATGGAATAATAACAAAAGAGCTGACATTTGTATCGCTGGAGTCCCAGAAAGAGAGGAGAGAGTGAATGGGACTGGAAAAGTATTCAAAGAAATAATAGCTGATAACTTCCCAAATTTGATCAAAGACAAACCTACAGATTCAATAAGCTGAGCACACCCCTGTAAAGAAAAACATGCTCTTCCTGTGTGTCCTCCACTCTTAATACTTGACTACAATGCCACTTTACCTCTGACACCAGATGGGTGGGTTTTCCACACATCAAGCAATTCTGCAACATCAGCTAGGTGTCCCACAGTGAACTCAAATATGACACTGTCAACCTAGAGATAGCATCAGGTCCCACAGGTTAAGGGCTCAGTCCCATAAGACACTCTACCCCCAGTCCCCACCAACTGCAGGTGCCAGTCATAAGTCCAGATTCTTACTGGTGCTGCTGACTAATCAGCTATAAATTGAAGGTTCCCAGACACCCTCCTCAGATTTGATTAACTTGTTAGTGTGGCTCACAGAACTCAGGAAAACAGTTTACTTACTAGATTACTGGTTTATTATGAAAGAATGTAACTCAGGAACATCTAAATGGAAAAGATGTATAGGGAGGGTATGTGGGAAGGGAGTGCAGGGCTTCCATGCCTTCTTTGGACATGGCATCTTCCCAGACCCTCCACATGTACGCCAACCCAGAAGCTCTCTGAACCTTGTCCTTTGGGGTTTTTATGGAAGCTTCATTACATAGGCATGAGTAATTAAATCATTGGCCATTTGTGATGATTGACCTCAGTCTTTACATTTTTTTATTGAGTTATAGTCATTTTACAGTATTGTGTCAAATTCCAGTGTAGAGCACGACCTCAGTCTTTAGCCACTCTCATCCATCCTCTAAGGCTGGGGAGTAGAGCTGAAAGTTCTGGCCCTCTAATCGTATGGTTGGTTCCTCTGACAGCCAGCCCCCATCTTTAAATGGTTTCTAAAAGTCATCTCAACATAAGCGCACATGTAGTTGAAAAGGATTTATTATGAATATCGAAAGATATCTTTATTGTTCTTATCAATTAGGAAATTCTAAGAGTTTTAGGAGCTCTGTGCCAGAAACAAGGGTGAACACCAAATAAATGTTTCTTATTATAAATAGCAGTATCATAACCCCAAATAGCAAAAACCCAAAGAAATCAATGCTAACACACATTGAAACTTCTGAAAACTAAATACAAAGAAAAAAACTTGAAGCAGAGAGAAATGAAGCATTACTTTTAGGGGAACACCAGTTCAAATGAGTAGTTTCTCATTTGAAACCACGGAGGCCAGAATAAAGTGGCGCAACATTTTTCAAGTACTGAAAGAAAACAACTGTCAACCATGAATTCTATTTCCAGCAAAAATATCCTTCAGAAATGAAGAGGAAATAAAAAATTCTCAGAGAAAGGAAAACTAAGAGGATTTGTTGCTACCCAACATATCCTGAAAGGATAGCTAAAGAAAGCTCTCTAAATAAAAAGGAAATGTTAGCAGAAGGTTTGGAATTTCAGAATGGAAAGAATATCAGAATGGGTAAAAATAGGAGCAAATATAAACTATCCCTCTCATGAGTTTCTTAAATCATAAATTGTAACACCAACTAATGTAGTGATCAGTGTTACGTGGAAAAAAATATGTAAGATAATTATACTTAGAATTTGGAGAGGGTAAAAGAATCTAAGTAGAATTAAGATTCCTACACCTCAATTGTAGTAAAATGTTGATACTGATAGGCTGTATAACTCGGTATATTGTAGTACCCAGAGCAACCTCTAAGAAAACTATACAAAGTGTTACATTTAAAAAACATAAATAAATCAAGGTGGAATCCAAAAAAATAAATGTGTGTGTAACTTATAGGAAAAAGAAGAATAATAATGAGAAAGGGAGGGAGGAAACAAAAACCGAAATATGAAATAGCAACTTAACCCCTAAAATATTAATAATTTGCCCTTAAGGTAAGTGTCCTAAATACTCCAATTAAAAGTCAGAGATTGATGGGATGGATTAAAAAAAAAACCCATGATATAACAGTTAGATGTTTACAGTAAACTCATTTCAAATACTGTAACATAGGTAGGTTTAAAACAAAAGGATGAATAAAAGATACCCAATGGAAATAATTAATTTTAAAAAGCTTCCATCAAGAAGACATAATGATCTTAAATGTATATGCACTGAACAACAGAGTCTCAAATTACAAGAAGCAAAAGCTGATGGAGCTAAAAGGAGTAACAGATGCACAATTAGATTTGACTATTAAACACCTTTCTCAAAAAATCAGCATTGATACAGAAGATCTGAACAACACAACCAACCAGTAGACTGTAGTTGAGATTACATATAGAACATTCCATTCAACAATAGCAGAATACATTTTTTTATCCATGATGGAATATTCATCAGTGTGGACCATATCTTGAGACACTAAACAAAACAAAACAAGACAAAACTTCAACAAGTATAAGAGAAATGAAATCACGCAGAGTATGTTCTTAAGCACATGGAAATAAACTAGAAATTCACAATGGAAAGGCAACAGGAAAATCTCTAGATCCTTAGAAAATAAACAACACATTTCTAAATAGTCTATTGGTCAAAGAGGAAGTCTCAAAGGAAATTTTTAAAAATTACTCAGAACTGAATGAAAATGAAAACATCAAAATATGTGAGATGTGCTACAGCAGTGTTGAGAGGGAAATTTATAGCTATAAATGCTTACATTAAAAAGAGGAAAGGTCTCAAATCAGTTATCTAAATTCTTACCTCAAAAACCTATAAATAGAAAAATAAATCCAAAGTAAGCAGAAGGAAGGAAATTAAAAAGAGCAGAAATCAGTAAAATTAAAAATAGGAAAACAAGGAAAAATCAGACAAAAAACTTGTTATTTGAAATAAGTCAATTAAATTGATAAACCTTTAGCAAGACTGATAAACAGAAAAGATACAAATCACATTAGGAATGAAACAGGGGACATCACTACAGATACTGCAGCTTAAAAGGATTATAAGGGAATACTACAAACAGCTTATCAAGATGTTCATAAATTCAGCAACATAGAAGGCACCAGTTCATCAAAGACTACAAACTGTCAGAATTCAACTAAGTTGAAATAAACCATCTGACTAGTACTATAACCATTAAAAATATTGAATTTGTAACATTAAAGTTCCCTAAAAGGGAATCTCTAGGCCCAGGTGGTTTCACTGCAGAATTCTAGAAAACATTTACAGAAGAATTAATACCAATTTTACCCAATCTTTTCCAGAAAATAGAACGCTTCCCAGGTTATTTTATGAAGCCAGTATTACCCTGATACTAAAATCAGGCAAAGAGTATTTTTAAAAAAAAACAAACTATAGACCAATATTCCTCATGAACTCAGATGCAAATATCCTCAACAAAATATTAGCAAGTCAAATCCAGCAGTCTATAAAAAGAATTGTAATCCACAACCTAGTATTATTTATTCCAGGTATGCAAGACTGGTTCAACATTCAGAAAGCAAAGTACCATATACAAAAATTAATTTTAAGTGAATCACACACCTAAATGTAAGAGCTAAAACAAAATTCTTCAAGGGAAAGATGTAAGAGTAAATCTGCATGACCTTGGATTAGGCAAAGGACAAGTGACAACAGAAAAAAAAATAGATAAATTGGGCTTCATCGAAATTTAAAACTTGTGTTTCAAAGAACACCATCAAAAAAGTGCAAAAACAATCCACAGAATGGGAAAAATATTTGCAAATTATGTATTTAATAAGAGACTTGTATCCCAAATATATAAAGAACTTTACAATTTAATAATAGAAGACAACAGAATTTTAAATGAGCAGAGAATTTGAAGATATACAGATAGCCAATAAGCACATGAAAAAAATGCTCAATATCATAGGTCCTTATGAAAATTCAAACCATAATGAGATAACACTGTATACCCACTAGGATAGTTGTAATTAAAAATACAAATGTTAATGAGGATGCAGAGAAATTGAAATCCTCATATACTGCTAGTGTGAATATGAAATGGTACAGCCACTTTGTAAAACAGTTTGGCAGTCCCTCAGAAGGTTAAACATAGAGTTTGTGACCCAGCAGTTTGACTCCTAGAGAACTGAAAACATGTCCACACAGAAACTTGAACATGAATGTTCATAGCGTTGTCCTCAATAGCCAAAAAAAAAAAAAAAAGGAAACAACCTAAATGTCCATCAAATGTGAATATATAAACAGTATTTGGTGTATTCATTCACTGGAATATTCTTCGGCCATACAAAGGAATGAAATACTGATACATGCTACAACATGAATGAACCTTGAAAACATGATACCAAATGAAAGAAGCCACGCACAAAAGGCCACATGGTGTATGACAGATAGGAAAGTCAGTCAGTGGTTGCTAGGTGCTACAGGGAAGGGGAAACAGAGTGACTGCTAATGGGTATGAAGTTTCTGTTTTGGGCAATGAAAATATTATAAATTAGGCAATGAAAATGGTTACCCAATTTTTTGCATATGCTAAAAATCTCTATATTGTCCATTTTACTTATTTTCAATTAATAATAATCATGCCTTGGATAAACCTCATTGGCTATGATACTGTAACTGCACAAAGCTTGAACTGTACATTTTAAAAGGGTGAATTTTGTGGTTTGTGAGTTATAAATAAATAAAACTTATAAAAATCAATACATGTAATCTATCATATCAACAAAATAAATTGTATGATTCTCAGTTATTACAGAAGAGACATTTGGATAAAGTCCAATGCACATTCATACTAAAAACTCTCAGCAAACTAGGAAAATAGAAGAACGTCCTCTGCTTGATAAAGAGCATCTACAAAAAACTTACAAGGGATAGACACTAAATTAATGAAACAGAATAGAAAGGCCAGAATTAATTCCACACAAATATGCCTAATTAATTTTTGACAAAGGAGCAAAAGCAATTCAATGGAAGAAGGATAGCTTTTCAACATGGTGTTGGAGGAATTGGGCATGCATAGGAAATAAATGAACCTTGACCTAAACCTCATGCTTTATGCAAAAATTAACTCAAAATGGTTCATGGGCTTAAATATACGATGGAAAACTATAAAACTTAACTTATGTTAAGAGCATACGATACTTGCATGATATAAGGCTAGCAAACAATTCTTAGACTTGGCACAGAGAGCACAGTCCATATAAGACTGATAAATTGGTTCTCATTAAAATTAAAAACTTCTTGTCTGGGGAAGACTCTGTTAAGAGGATGAAAAGACAAACTAGACTAGAAAAAAATATTTGCAACCACATATCCACAAAAGTCTGGTATCTACAGTATGTAAAGAACTCTTAAAACTCAACAGTATAAAAGCAGTCCAATTAGAAAATGGACAAAAAACATGTGCTCAGAGAATATACAGATGGCAAATATGCAAACAAAAAGATGTTTAATATCATTAGTTACTAGAAAATGCTAATTAAGTCCACAATAAAAAATAACCTTACATACCTATCAGAATGGTTAAAATAAAAGGAAAAACCAAAGTTGGTGAGAAGTTCCAAACAATACCAAGTGCTGGTGAGGATATGGAGAAAGCAGATCATCCACACACTGCTAGTGGAAATGTGAAATTGCACAGCCAGTCTGGAAACACTTTGGCAGTTTCTTAAAACACTAAGCACAACCACCATCTAGCCTGGTAATTGTATTCCTGGGCATTTGTCCCAGAAAAATGAAAACTTATGGTTCACACAGAAATTTGTACACAAATTTTCATAGAAGCTTTATTCATAATAGCCCCAAACTGGAAACAACCTAGATTTCCTATTATGGGTGAATGGTTAAACAAGCTGTGGTACATCCACATTATGGAATGATATTCAGCAACAAAAAAGAATGAACTGTTGATACACACAACAATTGCACGAATCTTCAGGAAATATTCTGAGTGAAAAAAGCCAATTGGAAAGATTACATCTATGTGATTCTGTTGATGTGACATTTTAGGAAAGATACCTTTTGGAAATGGAAAATAGATTTGTAGTTGTCAGGGACTTGGGGAGCCAGGGCAGATGGGAGCTGGGTATGATTATTATTAAAAGACAACTTGAAGGATCTTTGAGGTGATGATAGTGTTCGTATCTTGATTGAGATGGTGCTTATGTGAACCTACTACACCTGGTAAAATTGTATATAACTTAGTGAATAAGGAAGGATGGGAAATCTAAATAAGATCAGTGCATTGTATCAATGTCAATATCCTGGTTTTGTTACTATACTATATATAATTTTATAGGATTTTGCCATTGGAAATTAGGTAAAAGGTAGATAGCATCTCTATTATTTCTTACCACTGCATATATTAATAGACAGTTATCTCAAAAGTTTCAGAATTTTTTTTTTAAAAAAGGCACTGGGTGAACACAGATGAGACAGTAATTAATTTTGCATGAGGAAGCTTTAAAGCCAAGTAATCTTTGAACTTGGTCATGAGGAATTAATAGGACTTTCAAAGGCTTTTGTCTTACTAGTATTTTAAAAAGAAAAAGCAACTAACACTGTTACATCCTCTGAGAAATCCTCTCAGTAGGCGGATATGTCTGTGTGGCGCTTAAACTTGTGTCAATAACCTTAGGCCTGAGGTGAAATTCAGGAATATCTGAGATTGTGAGTTAAAGGGCTAGAACAAAATGTTTGAATGGGGAAAGATGAGTAAAATTTGGATATTGAGTGCCTAGAATGCCAAAAAGATATGTCTCAGAGGCAGAGAGGAAAATAGGCCTGCAGTTACCTATTTAGGGGCAAGAAGTAGTAATCAAAGCCTCAAACTGAAGGAATATACCAAGTAAACCCACAGTCTGAAAAGGAAAGAGGACCAGTGATGGACTCTGCAAAGCTCCAGTGTTTAAAGGGTGGAAGCTTTTTAGGAAAAGGTGGGGTGGAGGTGCAGAAAGGAGGATATTAGAAGAGTTAAAGAAAAGGAAAAGGCACAATTGGTAACAAGTTCCAAGCAAGGGTAGGCTGCCCTGTGCTCTGCTGCAGGGAGGTTAGCCAGGATAAAACTCCAGCAGAAGTCACTGCATTTAGCCCAAGTCATTTTCTTTGTCTTTTGACTATTTCATGAGTTGTTTCAGTGGCTCTGGGAGCCAGAGCAGATTGTAGTCAGTTGAGGAGTGGGAGGGAGGTGAAAAATAAAAGGGGGATGCTCAGTATAAACATCCCTTTCAAGGAGCTTTGCTGTGTCCCAGGCAGTGAGAGGGTGCTTGACAGAAGCAGGGTCCTGAAGATGTTTTTGAGAATGAGGAGGATTTGAGCTTGCTGGCAGGCAGCGGGTAAGAAGCCATACACATTTTTGGACTTCTCTTTGGAAATTGCCTTCAGAGCCTAAGGCACATTTTCAACAATGGCAAATCTTCATCTTTGAGAGTGAATTTGAGTTTTGGAAACAGCCAAGTCAATTTAGAGCCAAGAGTGGTAAATCAGGTGGGTGATCAGGCTGGATAATACAACTTCAAAAAAAAAAAAATAAAGTATAATTATAAAGCAGTAAAACTGATTTTCTTGTGAAGCTCATGAATTGGCTTAGAAAGTAGTTCTTAAAGAATTCCAAAACCTTTTTGAGCAGTTGTGGCATTATATGAATAACTGTACGGAGTCCCTTTGTAGCTTTCAGAGGAACACACTGATGTGCATGGAAGTCCTGTTAATGAGTGTGAAAAAAGTTGATTTTGATACATATATTTATACACAGTGTGCAAATATAAAGTTGCTCTATAATCTTTTCGCCTGAGAGGTGACTTAGTGGAATTATACCAAAGTTTGTATGCGGGAGAATCAAGAGTTTCAAATTGTGATTGTTTAAACAGTTCTCTTGTGGTCTTACAGATGTAATTAGAATTCCTAGGATAGGAGTGTTCCCACAAGCATAATAATACTTTAAATGTGTGTTCAATTATCCTTTTCTATAGCTGTATTTAATCGGTTCTTTTTGAAATAGAGTTACTTTAAAAATATTAAATCACTAGCATAATCTGGGCTGTCTGTTGATTATGAGACAGTGCTGGGCATGTAGTAGGCACTCACTGAGTGTCCTTTTCCTGTCTTCTGTGCCTCGGGGCTTGATATACACCAGAGGAAACACTGAGAGAAAGCTCAGTTCCCTGGTAATAGATCATCTCCATTAATGTTCAGCCCAAAATATCCAGGTTAAAGAAAATTAACACGTGAAAATTTGAAATTTTCATTTAGCTTTGTTGTTAATGTGGCAAATATACATATACCAAAACATGTAATTTATTAGATGCTTCTTTTACGCCTTTTTATATGTTTAATTATTTTATACTCATGTATCACCTTATTGAATCATTAACACAACCCTCTGAAATAATCATCCCTGTTTTACAGATGAATGTAGAGTCACTTGCCCAAGATCACATGGCTAACTGGGGCCGAGCTGGGACTTGACTTCAGGTCTGCAGTCTAGGAAACTCTTACCCACCATCTCCATGTGTCTCCACCTTAAACCCACACTCTTGGTAAACATTTTAAAAATCAATCAAAAACAGAAATCAATCAAAAATACTGCATGCTCCCCCCCCCCCCCCCATTGAGACATTGAGAAGGAAGTTAGGAGCCTTCTTCAAATCCCTACTGGCCAAAAAGTGTTGTAGCATTGTACTTTGTGTAATTTGAATTACAAAAGCAGTTCTTTTTAAAAATTGGTTTGTTTTTGAAATGGAAACTTGATATGATACTCTGCCATGCCCTCCCTCTGCTTCCCAATGCCTGGTACCCCCTGGAGTGGGCAGCGTGGAAGCCTTGACTGTAACATCCTGTTGTGGCTTGTTAACGAGAGAGCATTAGAGAAAGCCATGACAAGTTAGCCATTCTAGGAAACTTTCCACAGCTGTTGCATTAATTAAGACTTTTTTGGTCCCAAATAACAGAAACCACTGGAGCTCACTTAAGCAGAAAGGGGAATTTGTTTTAAGGATCCTGTGGTGACTCCCAGAATCCAAGGGCAGGGAACCAGGGGCTGAAGAAGCAGGAAACCCAGAAAGACTTCACTCCGTCTCTGCTGCTCCTGCTCTCCACACATCTGTTTCCTTCTTGCCCTCACTCATACTGGCCTCGTTTGCTTCCTCATCCTCCTCGATGGGATGGCTGCCACCTAGGAACTACCACAGTCACCCAGAGGGAGCCTGATGTCTCTCTCCCTCTCCCCTCCTCACTTGCCTTCCTCCTTCTCTCCCTCTCCCTTTCTCTGTCCTAATTCCAAATTCTAGGTTGAGAATCAGTTTGTCCTGCTTCGGGTTACAAACGCTCAGGGAATGTCAGGACAGATAACAGTCTACCAGACCTCTGTTCCCTTCTACTTTTATGCACCTTTATGTCACTGATTATTTCTCTACCCCAGGAGTTTGAAATTTTTAAATGACCCTGATACCACAAGGGTAAAATACTAGAACGTAGTTTTAAGAGACAAGTTTGGCTTGAATCATCGCTTACTAGGTATGTATTCTTGGGCAAATTACTTAAATTCTCTGAGCCTTTCTTTCTTTACAAGTTAAAAGGAATGTACAGTTATTATATTTTTCATGAGGTTATGGCAAGGATTAAATATAATAATGTGTATAATGCTTAGCGCAGGTCTCTCATACACTATGCTTGATAAAATATCAACCCTTCTTTCTTTCTGGTGACCATTAAGGCCCATTGCCTAACCCAAAAGATAGTTAAGGCAAATTCTGTTCCCCATTACCTGCTTCTTTGGCCCCTTTTTTATCTACTCTTGCCTATCAGTATATTTATAATCCAAAAGACTTTGGTTCTAAACCTAGAAAATTCTTTAGGACTGTTTTCCCAGGCCATAGCTAGAGGTCCCAAGGTATCACCTAAAGTGGATTCTATCTCACAGGTATGATGGTACTTCTGGTAAAGGGATATTAGCTCTGCCACAGCTGCAGCCTTTTTTTCAGTGGTTAGAGCTGAAGGAGTCCAATTAAATATTCAATTCAGTAAATATTTACTATCTCTACTATTTGCAAGACTCTGAAATTGGTATTGTTGGAATTGAAAAATATGTAATTGAAAGAAACAGTCCTTTCTGCCAAAGAGAATAAAGTCTAGAAGAAGAGATGATGAATCTATACAAATCTTTAATTCAAGATATTTAGTAGAACTGGCTTACTAAGGTCCCATGTTAATGAAGGTAAGTCATCTTAAGTAGGGATGGAAAAGTAGTTCGAAGCCAGATCATGGAGGATATTGAATGCCAGGCTGAGGACTGTAATGTCAAGATAGTTGGAAGCCAGTGAGGGCTTTTGAGAAAGGAACATAATCTGATGCTGTGTTTTAGGAACTTTATCCTGGCAGTCAAATGCTTAAGGATCTGAAAGGCAGGAGAGAAGGGAGACTGGAGTCCAGCTGAGGAGAGCTGCTTCAGCAGGAAACGAGGGTAGGATTAGGAATTCAGGGCCGATCCAAGGTTTGATAAAGACTGGATCATGGGTATTGGGCTGAGATAGAAGGAGTATGCTGGGTGACTTGAACTCTGAAAGTGCAGAAAGAGGTGAGGTGCAGGGGGTCATCTGGGGTCACTTGGGGGCTCCTCCCCTCTTGAAGATGGAGTGGGACTGGAGAAGCAGCACTGTGTGTTTCACTCTATCCTGTGGCCGAGGGAGAGCTTACTGTAACTAGGGGTGCTGCTGTTAGAGCTTGACTTGCCCTGCCTACCTCATATGGAGACTTTCGGGTGTTTTTGTGTTTTTGAGAAAGGAAAACTAGATGAATTCAGTGCCTTATTTGGAAACTCTCTGAAGCAAACAGTAATTATGAACATGTTTTTGTCTAAAACCTAAGTGTTTAATATTAAAATCAGCCAGGAAGTCATTGCCAGGCTGCTTTCTTTCTTTCTTTTTTTTTAAACTATAGAATCACCTCTGTGAATAATGAAACAGAATTGTGGCCCAAAGTTAATATTTAAAAGGTACATAAAACTAGACTTTGCTTTCCCCAATAATGAGAAGAAAAAATTCACACTCTTTCCTGTTAAAAGTTCTACTCATATTAGCCAAAGTAATAAGAGAATCAGTCCCTGATCATCCTGAAGTATAGCTAAAGTTAATTTTGACATGTTTGTTTGATATATTTATGTTATTATTTTCAGCAGTAAATTTAATTAAAATGCTTGTATATATTTCTTAAACAAGTCTCTCACCTCAGTAAGCTGAGACTCTAGTAAATGTTCTCAGTACTTTACAGAATTGTGCAATGTCTATTAAGGCTCATTCATGGTGCTTTAATCATTCTCAACAAAAAAACCCCAATCATTTGGAAAATACATTTTCCAGGCAGTTCCTCTGCCTCCCAGGGGAATATTTTGAGGCCTCCCAGTGACCATAGGACTAAAAGGCTTGACAGGGAAACCCTAGAATCCTTGAAGAACTAGGCCTTTGAAAGATTCATTGTTGTGGACTCTCCTTTTGAAAGAGACCACTTTTATCTTGCTCCTAAACATCTATAGGACAGACATAGCGCTTGCTGAAAAGAAATTCTGGGTAATATGGAAGAACAAACATATGTAGGTAATCCAGTGTGGGTAGTGTGTAATTTGAAGAATGATAGTTCCATTTTTATGGTTGCCATAACAATCATACAGTTGTGCAAAAAATGTGTATAGCTTTTATAGAAGGGGGCTGGCACCACTGTAATGATTCTTCTCATATCAGAACAACTGTTTTCAGATCTGAAAAATAGGGGTGGCTTAACCCTTCCCCAGTTAGCTCAGCATGTTCCCTGAGAAGGCTCTTTGGAGCTCTGGAGCTGTTGAAATGTATTCATTACTTACATTTGCATTTTAGCCTGATAAATGGATTGAGAATTAAGGATGATGATCCTTTCAACAGCAGGTTCTGAATTCCTAGCTTGGGAATTCAAAGGATGAGAAAAAAAATACTGTTCCACAAATAGAAATCTAGGAGAGATGTCTAGACATAGTTAATTCCTTGACTTTGTGTCTATTCTTAATTCCGTCCACTAGAATTTAAATCTGTTAAATACTGGCCTTTACCATTGTGTTTACATTTCTGATAAAGTTATATTAAAATTCGGTTATAATTTGTTTTATTTTAATATATTAACTATGTCTCTTCTGGAAATTGCAAAGCAAATTTGAAAGTGTAATATTTTTAAGTGAAAAATGTATCTATTCATGTTCTTTTTTTGGCTACCTTTTCCTATTTTTGGATACCTTTTCCAAAAGAAAATACTTGAGATTTGACTTTCTTTGACATACTAAGGAATATTCACTTTGAATAAACGATGTCAGAACTCTGTATGCCAATTTTCAAGTTGAGGGTGAAAAGTTTTCAGATTTGGATTTGGTACCTAAAAATGAAGTCAACCATGGGAAACTTTCTCTGAAAGAAATTTGGGGTAATTATTACTTTATTCAAAATGCTTCTGGGATGTTTAAATTTTAAGGAAAAGTATGGAACTCAGGGTAACTAGAAGAGATAGATGTCAGCTTCCATTTGAAATAAAACTTCTTGGTCTAGTTTACTTCTTTTGACACCTTCCCTTTTGAATTCCTGCCCCGTTAAATCAAAGTTGTGCGCTTCTGTTACCTTAGGCAAGTTACTTAATCTCTCTGAGTCCCAGTTTTCCCATCTATAATACCAGAGTAAAAAATAAAACCCACCATTTCTATAATTCTGTCCTCTCAAGAGATGATTTCTAGGAGATAAGGGAGAAAAGGTGTTTTTAATGAGAGCAAGATTTCCCATGGTGAAATGAAGACCTCTAATATATCTATATCTATGAAGATTTTGCATGTTGTATAAGACTTTTTATGCTTAAACTCTTAACATTATGTTTAGATATTTGATCCCCCCCATGGGAACATTTCCTGAAGCTTATGCTACTTCATTTTATCTAGTTTTAAAACTTAATTTGTATCAATCAGCATTCTTACAGCCTGTTTTAAAGTAACCCCAATCTGATATTTTAAATCTAAGTTATAGGAAAACTCTACTAACAGAGGTAAAAGAAGTAAAAGAGATGTTCAGAGAGCGCTTTGGATAGAAAGACTTCCCGGACCCACTGGGACTCGGCTGCTCTCGCTGCTCCCTTAGCCACCATGCACTTGACTGGCTGTCCCAGCACCCATCTGGCTGGACTCTCCACACCGGGCTCCTCACCATGACTGAGTGCTCCAACTCGTTATTTTTCCTGCTACAGTTACGTAAAAAATTCTGGTTTCTATATAAACTGATACCATCTAATCTAAGAAAGTGAGTGAAAATGGTATTCTTTATCCTCTTAAGGTTATTTCTTAAATATTTTCCATTCCCTTTCACCCATTCACCATCACTGACCCAGATCCTTCTCACCAGAACTGCTTGCTAGCAAGGAGACAAACCCAGAGGCACGGACAGACGAGGGCTTCTATAAATTTTGTTAGTCTGGAAATGGTCCCTGAACCGCAGTTTGTAAAACACTGTTTTATGAGAAAAGAAGATGGGACAGACAGAAAAGGACACCCTTGGAAACAATAACTCTGTGGTGTGACCACAGGGTTGGACGCCAGGAGGTCATGAGTTCTAATCCTAAATGTATTTCCCAAGACACAGTGGCAAAATTGAATGGAAAAGTGCTAAAGAGAGCCCTTTGGTCATTTTTTCATTCACTTATCCATCAGCTATTCATCACTGTGTGCCGTCAGTGTGCTGGACGTGAAGCAGAGATAGTTCGGTATCAGAGCCAGACCTCAGGGGAGCTGCCAGCCTTGTCACAGTGATAAGACATGTCCATGAGTGACCAGCAGCATGCCGGGGCCGTGCCCAGTGCCATTGGGAAGGGGCAGCTTGCAGGCATGGATGGGGCAGCTGGGAAGAGAAGGCTTCTGTTCTGTGAAGCCATGAAGTTTCCCTGGAAGAAAACATGGCACTGCAGCCAGGCCTTTAAAAGCTAAGTAGGTCTTAGACATTGGAGATTGGTGGGGTAAATGTCCCAATGTTAGAAACAGCACAAACAGTGTTTCAGGGACCAGAGAGTGTAGAGAAAAGTTTGGTACATAAGGTACATGTTGGGAGTGTGCGATCTAATTGGAAAACTAGGGATCGGGGCCATATCATGAAAGGCTGAATTTCTGTTTTACTTGGTAAGGAGTAAAGGAGTTAATGAAGGTTTCTGACCAGACACATGCTTTAAGATGATTAATCTGGCAGCAAACATGACCTTGGGGAAAGTGATTTCTGTGATGTGGTAAGGGCCATGGCCAAAATCCAGTGAGGTGAATGGTGACAGTGTGGTGAGTAAATGTTGCTGCGGAGACTAGACAGCTGCTTCCAGCTGCAGGAGATAGAGATGTTGGTACCTGGAGGAGGAAGAGGATGCAAGGTCAAAGGAAGAGCATGTGAGTGACAGAGGAACAGAAGTTCTTTCTATGCTTTTGTTATTTCCCGGGATTCTTGGCCAGGTCTTAAGGGATTATAGAAAACTTTTAGTTATTCTTCATATGTTCTTTTCCTGGACCAATGGCTTTGAATAAAACAATCTTAGAAGTTTTCTGTCGCTTTAAATAAAAAGTTCTACCAAGCCCTTCAGTCACGTGCCTTCAGAAATTTTGGTTACATAACGCTGCTCCGAAATGGAATTCTGCAGCCTCATCCTTGCCCTCCCCCACCTGGCACTTTATTTTCTGTGGGTCAGGGTTAGCTTCTTTCTAACCATTGTTGCAGAACTCTTTAAATATTTGGTCTTGCAGGTTCTAAAAGCTGGCAGGCCAGGCTGCTCCCTGCAGGTTGCGAGACCAAAGCCTTCCAGAAAAGGAGCCAGTAAAATCCCAGGCATGTTAACAGAGTGTAACAGCTGCATGGAGCACTGCCCCTGTGGGACCGTGCTCCCAAGTGCTGAGGCCAGCAGCTCCCAGCCACTGTGGCCCACAACCAGAAGGAGCCCTCATGCACCACATCGTGGCCGATTGGTAATTGTGGTGATGACAACAGATTAAATCACTGGCTCTCAGCACTGAGGAATGGGGTTTGTCAGGGTCACTCACTGTTCCCTTGCTTCTCCCAATTTTCCATAGTGAGAGAGCAAGTTTGGATTCTACCACTACAGTACAAATACTTTTTGGAAGCTCTCTGAGTTTTACTCTGTCTAGAAGTTAGTTCTCTTTGTAGCCTGCTTTGCTGAATGTCTCTTTTTCTTCCAGCATCCCCTCAACGCGTGACTCTGAAGTGTAGTAACCCAATATATGTGTGTATGTTTTTATATTCTGCTTTTTAAAGTGATGATTAAAGGTAACTTACAGATATACATATAATGCAGTGATTTTTTTTTTAATTAGGCTACTGGGCAGAAGGAATATTAGGCATACCCAAGATAAAGGTTAGTTCACAAAGCTCAAACTACAAATGAGAGTCTCTTGAAACAAGTCAAAAATGTTTTTTCTGAGTTTCCTAGCAGCCAAAGCAAAAAAGGAAACTTAAAAAGATAAAATTCACACATCTGTAAGGTACAAACAAACCATCAGCTCAAGAGAAGGAGAGTGGTCCTTGCATTGCATAATATTGCTCCAGAATTGCACATGAAAGGGGCACTGAGTGATCAGATGGGCAAGGCTACAGTTAAAAAATTGGCCCAGCATTTCCCAAACTGATTTAATCATAAGAGCTCTTTTAAAAATTAAAACATTTATTTGGTACATTGGGAAACACTGATCTAAAACAGGGATCTGGAAACTTCCTGCTAATGGCCAGATAGATGTTTTAGCATATGGTCCCTGTCATAACTGCTCTACTCAACCCTGCCATTATATCCAAAAAGCATGACTACATTCCAATAAAGCTTAATTTACATATACCAAAATTTAAATTTTGTATAATTTTCATGTGTCATGAAATAGTATTTCTTTTGTTTTTTCTTCAACCATGTAAAAAGGAAAAAACCATTCTTAGCTTGCAGGCCATTCAGAAACAGGTGGCAGGCCCAATTTGGTCTGTGAACTGTAGTTTGCTGACCCCTGATCAAGAATAATGTTTGCATGGTATGTCTTTTCCAGTAAGCTTTCCTGAGTACCATTCCTCAGAGTTGTTTTAATTTAGACTTTTATGTTTCTGGTTTAAGAACAGATTTGAAAAAAAAAAGGCATAATAGAGATTTGGTTTGAGTACTTAAAGACTTGTTTAAGATGGTTCTCTCAGAGAAGGATGTTTACAAACTAATAGTTGAAGCCTTAAGTTTTACTGTCACATGTGGCTGAATCAGTTTTGAGGCTGAAAACGTTCTAGTGGGCATTCTCATTCATTCATAGAATAAAAGTCTCAAAACACCCAGAGACATTTGATTTTAAGAAAACAACTTCTCAGTCAGCTCTTGAAGTAAACCAGTAAACTGGCCCCATCAAGCTAACAGAGTATTCTTTTTGATTTTGACTGGACGAACGTTCTTTCCGCTTCTCATGCTGGCATTATGGTGATTGAAGGAGGACCCAAACTTTCCCACCACCCAGTCTGACATATCAGTTTCAGTTCAACAAGTGCTTATTGAGTACTCAGGATATAGAATGCAGTTTGCTAGCTTTTATGGGGGATACGAGAAGGAGCAAAAATCAGACAGTTCCTTCTTTACCTTGTGAATCAAGTCCAAGATCCTCACCAATTTAGAGCCCATTACCATGGTACCAGGATTAATTTTACCTCCTTGTCACTTCCTGTCAGCATTCATTTATTCATTCATTCAACAAACATTTGTGAGTTGCAGCCTCTGTTCATAGCACTGAAACAAAAGCCTTTGGGGAGCTTGCTTTCTAGGGGACATTGATGTTTCTCTTTTCCTTTGGCACCCTTGTCTAATTACAGCTTCTTTTATATAGTGAAGCAGATTATTTCTTTATATCCTGACACCTCAACATTTATATTCCCCACACTGTATGTGCCTCTTCTTGACATACTTAGTGAGAAGAGTTGATCTCCCGATGAACCACTCTTTCTGGGACCGTGCTCTAAAATGCTCTGTTCCTCCCTCTGGGTGGCATCCACCTCTCCCAGTCCTCTTTTCTTAGTGTACTGCTAAGTGTCTAGTTTTACCAGATTCATAATTTTAAAGCTATTAATTAACTATATTAAGCAATACAAGTCTATAAAACTGCTGAACATCCTTATAAACAGTGTTACGTATCTGATTATTCTTCGATTGGAGGAGATTCTCTGCATTATTCATTTTTTTCCATTTATAATAGTAATGCTTAATTGTAGAGAATATTTTGAAAAATACAGACAAATATAAAGGAAAAAATTTAATCCATAATTCTTGCACCCATTGATCAATTCTGGTTAACTAGTTTCGTTTGCTTTCCTTGATTCAAAAATCACATTTAAATTTTAAAAATTAATAAACAGTAAAATTGACCTTTGTTATACAGGTCTCTGAATTTTAAGACACATATAGATTCATGTTACCACCACCACAATCAAGATACAGAAAAGCTCTGTTCTTCCAGAGCAAGCAGCCCTTTATAATCACACTTTCCCCTGCCTGTGGAAATCACTAATCTGCTCTCTGTCATATATGTTTGTCTTTTTGAGAACGTCATAAAAGTGGAATAGTACATTATATAAGCTTGTGAGAGCGGCTTCCTTAACATAATGCCTTTGAGATTCATCCAAGTTGTGTGTATGAATAATTTGTTCTTTTTTGTTGCTAAGTGGTAGTCCATTGTGTAGATGTACCATAGTTTGGTTATCCATTTATCCACTTATCATTTGAGTCTTTTTTTTTTTTAAACATTTTGACATTTCTGAAATCCGGAAGTACATTAAAATCAGTGTGTATATTTAATATGGTGGAGTTTTTTGTTTCCCCAAAAAGCTATTATTGAATTGATAGTACATCCTAGGATCAATACTGTCTTAGAATCAAAGTATTGTAGTGGTGAGGTGATCAGTGTGAAGGATCAGAGAGGACTGTTGAAGGTTATTAGGAGTAAGGAAAGTGACAGTAAAGGGACAGATAAAGGTCTCCAGAGTTTTGCAGGCCAGTGCCCAGAGCTGCTAGATAGCCTCCGAATGCTTTAAGAAAGTTTTGAGCAGAGGAGCAATACAGGAAATAAGACTTTAAGAACAAAGCCTGTCCAATTTTGGTGAATACCAGGATGTCCACCATCATTGGTGTTGATGAGTCAGGAGGAGACTGGGGAATGGCAGCAGTGGTGCTGTTGGGACCAGAGGAGATGGAGGAGGAACTTGAGGAGCATCCAGTGGGAGCAGGGAGTACTGACTAGACAGCCTGCGGGTAGGAGAGGGAGGGTGGCTCCTGCTCAGCACCCCAACCTCCAGGCCAGTGCCTGGGGAGGAAGGGGCAGGAGATGTAGAGAACTGAGGACAGACTGCCTAAATCTTAGGTATTTCGATGGTAGAAATGGGTAGATTGGATGGGGCATGTTATTTGGGAAGTTCTAAAGCAAAGTGAGAATGTCCTGGGTGTTCACAGGTGAAGAATGAGATATGCATGGGGGTACTGTGTGAGATAAGTGGGCATAGAATGTGCTTAATCATGTGAACCTGAGCGAAGTATACAATTTTTTCATGGAAATAAACTGTGATTAGGGCCATTTCCAAGTAGAATTGCCAGATGGCTACCTGTATGGCCCAGAGATTTTTGCAAAGCTTATTCTAGGGTTCTGTCCCTGTATCACAAGTCAGATGATTTATTCTTTGGTATACCCCAGTTTTGCACAATAGGAGGAGAAACAGTAAATCATCCTCATATAATTCTTGAAGGACAAGTTTTCATCAGCCACTGAGGAAGAGGGAGGCAAAGGAAAGAACTGGCCACTGGAGAGAGATTTACCAAAGGGACTTGCCCCTCTTGTCAGATAACTCTTCTTGGGAAGCCTCATTCATGGCAGCTGCCTCAGTCCCACCTGCTCACACCTATTCTTGCTCAGGATCAAGGAGGAGTAGGTGCCTGTCCACAGAGAGAGAGAGAAAGACCCTCAGAGACAGTTTGGAGCCTTGTTATCTTCCCCTGTTTGTCTTACCTCCAGTTTCACATTTTACTAAAGATACCCTTCTCAGAGAAACAGGAGAGAAGTTACTCTCAACTTCACCTACTGTTTATAGATTTGCAAAATAACTGTTCTTTAAAGCTGTACTACAGTGGGATAAAGTTCCTGTTATTTGTGGCCTTGCTAATTATGTCTTCAATCTTTCCTAGAAAAGACTGTATCTTCACCATTGACCCATCAACTGCCCGCGACCTCGATGACGCCCTTTCCTGCAAGTCACTTGCTGACGGTAGGTTGGAAATTTCTATACCACTCCGGGTGGCAGGCAGCGTGCACACCTGTGCGGTCGGCCTGGCTGCCTTGTACTCCGCAGGCAGTGTAGTGTGCAAGGTTAGGGCTACTTTGTTTCTGAACTTGCCCTAGTGAGCCTCTGTGACCTGAAGATTGTGTTCCTATGATGACTTTGGTAGGAGTGAGATTAAGAAACATCCTCTTACTGGGACCCTTCTCAGGCGTCAGAAGAGGCAACAGTGAAGGCAAAAGAACCAATTTCAGGCCTTGGCCCTTTAGGAAGTTCCAGTTGGGCATAATGTGTTAAAGAAGAAAGCCCCTAAGGATTTGATGACACACTGGAGAGATGCAGGGGGTGCTCGGCGTGGGCAGGAGGAGCCCCTCCAGGCCTGAGCTGGAGGAGCCTGCACTACTCCCTGCAGATCTCCATCTGTCTAGCAAATTGCCGAAGGTGGCTGTTAGGGGCTCTTTGAACGTTCTTTTGGAATGGAGCTAGGCAGGAAAAAGTAGAATTTGAGGCCAATAACCTTTGAAAACTACAGTAGGAGGGAAGGGAAAGTGTGTGCGGTATGCGTAGAGCAAACCCTACCCGTCACCTCCCTAACACCCCTCCAGGTGTGCTGCTTAAGTCTTTAGCTGCTTCCTGCCCCGTGTGGTGTCTGGTGACTGCCATGGCTTTAGTCATTCTCTGATACGGCTTTAGGGCTAACATAGCCTTTGATAGCTTGCCCATGATGGGTGTCCACCCTTGTGGCTTCAGTCTGCTGCAAATGTTAGTAGCATAGTAGCCTGGTCTTCGAAAACACTGCAGAGACATGTACGTATTCCATTGATGCAAAACTCTGCAGGTCCAGCGTGTTCTTTCTTCTTCATAATAGACAATGAGGCTTAGTAGATAGAAGGCTGAGAGACAGAAAACATCACTGCCTAAAAATGCTTTCATCTTCTTTTAGTCAGAGTCCTCCTTGAAACTGCGGGCAGTATTGCTCAGTACAACTAAAGAAAATTGAAAGGAAGATGAACCATAAAGAGAGAAAAGTTCCTACTGGAAATCTCAAGAGAATTATGTATTTTTAAAATCCAGAGTTTGAGCAGCCTACTCTTAAAAAGCAAATACTGCACTGGTTTCTTGTATCCTGTGCAGTCTTTGCTCCATGCAGTGGCTTGAGCATGTCACTCTCACATCCATTCCCCAGAGCTCCAGTTGAAAAGTGCCCCCTAGCAGAAAGCTAGGTGACACTGGACCTCACTTCCTTTATTTCTTTTCTCTCCAAGTTCACAGCCCTGCTCTATTGGTAGTTTAATGCTTGGAAACAATTGCTTCATTTATTTTGGCCACTTTCACAGTTGTTAATGGTGGAAGGGTAGCCCTGATCCCTGTTACCCCATCTCAGCTGGCCCACATGATAGTCCCATGGCAGGGACACCAGGGAGCAGGCAAGTGTCCTACCCCACTCACTCTACACACTGTGTTTCATGTCTAGGGTTCCAGATTACCAGCAGAGGCTTCATGTGGGAAAATGGTAGAAGATAGGGGAGGAAGGGTAGACTGGGGACAGGATGTACATACGTCAATTTCCAACCAAAGAGTATGCTTTGTCAGACAATTGAAAACCAATTGTTTTCAATCTGTTGTTCAGGGAGAACAGTCAAAATGAGGAAGATAATTTAGTAGTACAAGATGAGGGAAAAGGAGAGGAAGTTGAGGCAGAGAAACGAGTCAGAGAAACATTATAATCATTTAGAGATACAGGTAAAAGAAGCTGGACTGGAGATGGCAGCATTATTAATGGGGGTGGGGCAGATAGATGTGAAAAAGGGGTGATGACAGAAGACGCAACGGAAATGGATGTTGGGGTTGAGGGATCGGAATCCAAGATGGGGCAGAAGTTTCAACCCGGATGGCAAGGAGAAGTCTACAAGTTAGAAACTGGGAAATCAGGGAGACAGGCTGGTTTCAGACAGAGCATGCCTCCATGGAGTTGTCTGTCTGATGATATGTGTTTATATAAGCTGCTGCAAATGCTTTTCAGAGGAGGTAGGTGCAAATAAGCTAAATCTGTGCAGCCCATCCAACCATATAGAGAGAGCCATGAGGAAAAGTACACACAATGCAGCAAAATGCTAACAGCGATTTTATTAGGACGATGGGATCATAAGTGCTTTCTCTCTTTTCTCTAGTTTCCAGATTTTTATAATGTGGTAATAATAGTTTTATAATGAAAAAATTTGTAATAAAAAAAAATTATGAGGTGCCAGAAATCACAGGCTGCCCAGTAGCCACTGCACCAGGTGATCAGATACCCTCCATCTGCTTAGTGATCCTTGCATTACAGAGGAGTAATTAACATCTGGTCATTTGGCAGAGCAGCAGAAAAAGGACATGGAAAAGGAGTCAGGGAAGAATCTGAAACGGCCTGAGTTGGGCTGTCAAGCATTATTATGGTGGCACTTCTACAGTTGGCCTTTGTGACAACAGTTTCTGCCAAGGCCATTTATCCAGGGAGATGAAAAGTGAAAGTCAATTCCAGTTTGGATTGGGGTAAGGTTGGCTGAGTTCAGGTTCCGTTAGTTACCAGTGCATGTCAATTCTTGCTTAGAGGAAAAAATGTTTAATGTTTCAAAAGCAAATAATGTTTTCTGGGCATGTTTACATCATCTATAACCATTTTTATTTAAAGAAACTATAAAGGTTAAACTTTCCTTCAGTCCCATTGAAATCATCTGAATGACTATTCTGTGAAAATAAAACATGCAAACAAATGTAACTTATTTAGTCCTTACTCTCCCTCTCTGTAGAATTCAGTTGTACCCCAGGACTTGTTATCAATATCTCCTATAAGTGCGAGATTTAGACATTCTGCAGATAAATTCTGCAGAAACGCAGTGACACCTGTTCCCCAGTAGGTCATGATTAGATTGGAAGGCTGAGGTGGGGTGCCTATTACCCTTGAGGAATCTCAACTTTGGAAGAGATTCTACCAGTCATCTAGCCTGGTAATTCTCCACCTCTTACAGCCTATAAACACACTTGAGTGGAACATTCCCATGAGCATTACCCAGCCTTCCAACTTTAACATGGAATTTTTTTCTTTAGCTCAAGAAAATATTTAATAATGCAAGTAAGGCTGGACTTGTAATGATAACACAGAACCCAAAAACAGTTATTCACACACTTCATTTTTTTATTACTATAACAGATTACTTGCAGCACACCTCACAGTTGACCTCACCACTCACGTGTGGGAATGCCACAGTTGTCGCATCGCCTCTGTTTTTCAGATTACCTCTGAAACATCTACTTATGTAATATCCAGATTGCATTATAACTGTCTACCTTACAGGCAGCCCATTCAGCCTTAAGATTGCATGACTATTAGGAAATCCTTCCCTGTAATGATCTGAAATACTACAGTCTTCCTGTAATTTTTCACTCATTGGTCCCATTTATGCCCTTTGGGACTCTATAGAACAAGTCTTATCTCTCATGTGACAACCCCTCAGATAGTAGATAACAGCTATCATGTATGTCTGAGTCATAACTTCTCAGCTAAGCTTCCTGTGTATTTTTCTATGAGCTGTAGCGTATGAAGTTTGAGCCCACTTCCCATGTCATGGAGCTACTTCTGCCTTTATGAGACGGTACATGGCTGCCCTGTATCCGGACTTCTCCTCCCTGGCTGCCAGGGCATGATGACTCCCTCCCAGCCAGTTCCTCTTTGTTGGGCAGAACTGAGTCCAGAGTAATAGCCACCTATTCAGTTCAATTAAACATGCGTTACTGCTTTGTTCTAGTCTCTGAGAGAGGAAGTTATTAGCCAGACAAGTCAGGACCTTTAGGTTGATTCAGACTCCCAACAGATCCTACAGGAAATTGATATTCACTGCTTCTCTGGCATCTTGTTTCTCTAATGTTTTATTCTGTAGTGAGTGCTCTGCCCTTGAACATGGCAGGATTATCCTAACCAGGCCTTAAAAATAAAGGAAATACGAATGATCAACAGGCACATGAAAAAATGCTCAATATCACTAATTATCAGAGAAATGCAAATCAAAACTACAATGAGGTATCACCTCACACCAGTCAGAATGGCCATCATTCAAAAGTCCACAAATGACAAATGCTAGAGAGGCTGTGGAGAAAAGGGAACCCCCCTACACTGCTGGTGGGAATGCAGATTGGTGCAGCCACTGTGGAAAACAGTATGGAGAAATTCCTCAAAAGAGTGGAATAGCCTTACCATATGACCCAGTCATCCCACTCCTGGGCATATATCCAGAAGGAACCCTACTTCAAAAAGACACCTGCACCCCAATGTTCATAGCAGCACTATTTACAATAGCCAAGACATGGAAACAGCCTAGATGTCCATCAACAGATGACTGGATAAAGAAACGTGGTATATTTATACAATGGAATACTATTCAGCCATAAAAACTGACAATGTAACACCATTTGCAGCAACATGGATGTTCCTGGAGAATGTCATTCTAAGTGAAGTAAGCCAGAAAGAGAAAGAAAAATACCATATGAGATAGCTCATATATGGAATCTTACAAAAAAAAAAAGAACATAAATACAAAACAGAAACAGACATAGATATAGAATACAAACTTGTTGCCAAGGGGGAAGGGGTTGGGGATGGGGGTGGGAAGGGACAGACTGGGAGTTCGAAATTTGTAGATACTGACAGGTGTATATAGAATAGATAAACAAGACTATACTGTATAGCACAGGGAAATATTTGCAAGATCTTCTGGTAGCTCATGGTGAAAAAATGCAACAATGAATATATGTATGTTCATGTATAACTGAAAAATTGTGCTTTATACTGGAATTTGACACAACATTGTAAACTGACTATAACTCAATAAAATAAGAAATAAAAAATAAAGGATTGTGTCTAGAGAGAAGGGGGAGTGGGGAATGACTGCTAATAAGTTTAAGAATTCTTTGAGGGGTGATGAAAATGTTCTGAAGTTACTAGTTGATAGTTATATTCATAGTATATTGTGAATATACTATAAAAACATTAGGGGGGTAGGAAATGAGTGAATGGATGAATGAATAAGAATAAATAAATCTATTCATCCTTTAGGCTTTCTAGAAATTGGAATTTACACCTTAACCATAATTTATCAGGTCTTGATGGAATGCTGGGCTGGGTACTCACTCTTGCCTGTCTCTCCTCCTTGCTGCTTGCATCTCTGAGCCATGAAATTCCCACCCAAGGAGTGCACTTCTGTGCTCAGCCACCTGCTTATATTTCTCATCCCCACAGAGGGCAGCCATTTGACTCAAAAAAAGAACAATCTGTCCTACTGTCCTGGTATGAGAAAGTGCTCAGATAAATAGACATCAGCCTGAGGGCTCAGGAATGCACACTACCCGCTCTGCTGTAGAGGGCGCCAGTCTTCCTGCTGGTTTGCCTCTGTTTTCTGGCTTGCCCCCTTCCCTTTCCCAAGGAGGATGGACTAGGGAGCACTATTCCTGGGAGCCCTTCTCACTTAGGGAATAGGTACAAGAGACTAGGAGAAGCCCCTAAGAATTTCATAGAATTCTTAAACTCTGTGACTTCCCTGTATGGTATTTGTCACCTGCTGAGAGTTCTTGTCATGACTGATTGCATTTGGAGGCAGTGCAGTAGGAGCTGGAGAGGCTGTGCCCCCCTTGTGTTAGGCTTAGACCAGAGAACCTGAAAGATACTTCTAATGAGCAAAGAGCTGAGATGAAGGCTCTGGATCTGCTACTGGGAAGGAAAAGAATAGGGAGTCCTGGAGCTCATGAGCAAAAGGTTCATGCAAATCCCAGCAACCAGCCAAACCCTCTTCCTGGCTCTGTTCTCACCTCTGGGAATCTCTTGCCCCACCAGTCACTTACTCCAGTTCTTTTGTGTTCCCCTCTGGCCTGGCTTCCTCCTCTCACAAACTTCAGTCTCCATCCTACAAAACCTTCCTCAACCCTCTACAGCCCCAGGAACTTTCATTTTCCCTTGTCTATCAAGACACCTTGAAGGAGTCATCTGTAATTGCTGTGGCTACGTTCTCACTTCCCATTTATTTCTTACTCCCTTTGCAGCATAGCTTCAGAAAATTCAGTGCCACAGATTGTCCCTGGCCTCAGTTCACCAAACATGTATGCAGCGTTTTGACTTTTCATCTACTTTTTGGACTCAGGGGGCCCTACATGCTCTTGATTCTACTTTCTGGATCACTTTTCTCTAGCTACCTTCTTTAGCTCTGCTTTCTCTGCCCCTGCTTCATGGGGGTCTGCAGGACTTCTGCTCCAGGCCTCTTCAGCCTCTGTGCTCTGTTCCCTTTGCCTGCAGTGCTTCTTCCTTGGAGAGCCACGTGGCTGATTTGATTCAAGATCTGACTGGTTGCTTTCTCAGGATGGTCTTCCCTAGCCCTCCTGCCTCTAATTTCATGCCCTCCCTACCGCTCTCCACCACTGTTGCTTTACCCTTTTCCTCACCACTCATCTCCCACTGATGGGCCATTGACTGACTCATCTTCTTACCTACCTTCCCATCTTTCACCACCTTGCAGTATGAGGCTCAGCATAAGCGCTCAATGAGTCTCTGCTGGTGTTCACAAGCACTCAAGAGGAGAAGGGGTTTCCAGGCAGAGAGAAGACTGTGTACAGAGTCCCGGGATAACAGATACCTGATTTTTGGAGGGAACTGCACAGAACTTGGAATATCAGGATTTTGAGGTTCAAGTGGGGTGGTGGTTGTAGATAAAGCAGGGAGGAGATCATGAATTCCTTTGTTGGCCCTGCTAGAAAGTTTAAATTTTGTGGAGAAGGCAGCATGTAAGTTGGAGAGCAACATCATCCATCCATTCAAAAAATAGGATTTGGGGACCAGACACTGTTCCTTGTGCTATATAAACAACAGAAGAAAACACTCAAGAAGCTCCCTGTCTTTCCCAGTTTAGTGTCAAGTAACTCTCAACAGGTAAGTGTGGGAATGGCCCACAGTTGTGAAGTGGGAGTGGGATCGGGGCACAAGCAGTGGTATTTAAACCTACAGTTGAAGAATAAATGGATAAGCCAGGCAAAGAGTGGGGAGAAAGAACATTTCAGGCTAAGGGAACAGAGTGTTTGGAGGCCCTGAGGTACAAAGACTTTGTCACCAAAAGGACCCAGAAGTCAGCATGGCTGAACTGTGCTGGAGTGGAAGGAGCCTCTGGGTGAGACAGAAAAGGGACTTTCAAGATTGGGGGTTTTATCATGAGTGTAGTGGTAAGCAAAGAGAGTCAGGATCCAGCTTGCAGATTGGAGAGGTCACTCTGGCAGCCTTGAGGAGTCTGGATTAGAGCAGTGGTGTTAAAATGGTCTAGGTAAGAGGTGGCAAGTGCCCTTGGCAGAGGCTGCAGAGCCAGAACTGAAGGGAGGCACTAGCCAGGACAGGAAATCAGGGCAGAGCTTGGTGTCTGGGAAGCTGCAGGAGCCTCTTAATTGCTCTTTCACGTCGGCCCTTTTCTTCCCACATATCGAAGCCAAGGAAGCCCTTATAAAATGTAGATCTGATGAGGTCATTCCCCTGCTTCACTCCCTATAAGATTTCTCATCCGGTTGAGGATAAAAACCCAAGTCCTCACTGTGGCCTACTGCTCTGACTGCCTCTCCAACCTGTTTCCTAGCATCCCTCTCTCCCCAGCTCTCCTCCAGCCAGCTTGGCCTCGGTGCTGTCCTCAGATGTGCCAGGCTGCTCCTGCCTCAGAGCTGTGTACTGTCTGTTCCCTCTGTCCAGATCCCCCTTCTCCCAGATCCCCCACTACTCTAAAGTTCTATTCAAATGTCATCTCAAGGTGTCCTTTCCTGACCACCCTCTCACCATAGTCTTCTCTACCCCTGCCCTCTCTTGATTTTCTCCCCCTTCTTGGTTTTTCTTTAAGATGCTCATGTGGGTCTGTCCCCCTGAATGGTAAGTTTTATTAGAGCAAGATTTCATTTTGTTCACAGTTGAACCCTCAGTGCTCAGTGCACTTTGTGTTACATAGCTGACACACACGGAAGTATTTGTTGAATGAATAAATGAATGAGTAAACTTTTGATATTGGAAGTATGAGAAGAATCTAGAATGACATATAAATTTCTGGCTTGGGCACTTGGTGGAACATAATGCCATTTAGTAGGAAATATTGAGGGGAGCTGGTTTTAAGGGGAAAGATGGTGAGTTCACATAATCACATGTTGAGTTTGTGGTCCCTGAGAGACATCCAGGCAGAAATACCAGGGGGGACAAGTAAAAGGAGTCAGGGCTGGAGGTGGAGATTTGGGAGTCATCAGTGCATGGGCCTGGGAGAGGTGGCCCAGGAGAAGTCACAGACTGGGAGGAGAACCCAGGCTGGACCCCTGGCAGAATAACCAAGAAGATGTGGCCAGGGAGATTGGAGGCAAAGCAGAGGGGAGAGGAAGCAGGCAGAGCAGGCTAAATGGTGAAAGTCATAAAGGGTGTAGGAAAATCAAGAAAAAGAGAACTATAAAGTCTTTGGGTTTGGCAACCAGGATATCATTGATGACCTTGATGCAACTAGTATCTGTGGCTTTGAGGAGGGGAAGCCAGACTGCAGGTGGTGGAGAAGGGAGTGGAAAACTGGCGTAGAGTGTCTCTCTGTGAGAAGCTTGGCTGGGAGAGGTCTGAGAGGCACAGAAGGCAGGGTCAGAGGAGGCCTTTTCTTTGTTTTTAAGGTGGAGGTGATTTTAACATGTTCCTGTGTTGAGATAAGAGACTTTCCAGAAGGAAAAGTTGAAAATACAGGAATGAGAGGAGCTGATTATTTTGCAAGGTCTTGATAAGGAAGGTGGGAATGAATACAGAGTTTAAGTGAAAAGTGAGGCCAAGACATGGAGGGTAAACACCTCTTCCTTTGTGACAGAGAAGCACCACACGGAATTGGCGCTGCTGCTGAGAGTTCACACCTGATGCTACCCATGTTCACTGTGAGAGGAAGCAGACCTCCTGCTGAGGGCAGATGGCGGAGGGGGTTGGGGGGAGGGGATAGTGAAAGGGCTCAGGAGGGAGCTGACCAGGAACCCATCATACAAGGCTTTACCAAACACTGTTCAGGTGCACTGAGCTGGAAAACTACCAAGACCAGGTGATTTTCTTCAATGATCTTTAGCCTCCTAGGTGTGGGAGAGAAGGTACAGTGAGCTAAATGTGGGTATTTGCTGAGAGGGAGAGCATGGCAGGCACCAGGACCAGGATTCTGAGACCTTGCTTCCCCTCGGAATCTGTTTCTTCTCTGTCCTGTACTTTTTTTTAAAATGTATTTTTATTGACGTACAATCAGTTTACAATGTTGTGTCAATTTCTGATGAACAGCACAATGCTTCAGTCATAAAGGAACATACATATATTGTCATATTCTTTTCCACCATAAGTTACTACAAGATATTGAATATAGTTCCCTGTGCTATACAGCATAAACTTGTTGTTTATCTGTTTTATATGTAGTAGTTAATATCTGCAAATCTCGAACTCCCAATTTATCCCTTCCCATCCCTTTTCCCCCCTGCTAACCATAAATTTGTTTTCTATGTCTGTGAGTCTGTTTCTGTTTTGTAAATAAGTTCCTTTGTCTTTTTTTTTTTTTTGATTCCATATATAAGTGATACCATATAGTATTTTTCTTTCTCTTTCTGGCTTACTTCACTTAGAATGACATTCTCCAGGTCCATCTATGTTGCTACAAATGTCATATATTATTTTTTACAGCTGAGTAATATTCCATTGTATATATATACCATTACTTCTTTATCCAGTCATCTGTTGACAGACATTTAGGTTGTTTCCATGTCTTGCCTATTATACCTAGTGCTGCTGTGAACATTTGGGTGCCTGTATCTTTTCAAATTAGAGTTCCCTCTGGATTTATGCCCAGAAGTGGAATTGCTAGATCATATGGTAAGTCTATTTTTAGTCTTTTGAGGAATCTCCATACTGTTTTCCATAATGGCTGCACCAAAGTACATTCCCACCAGCAGTGTAGGAGGGTTCCCTTTTCTCCACAGCCTCTCTAGCATTTATCGTTTGTTGTCCCTTACTTTTATAAAGGCATCACCTGCCACCTAGTTAACCAAAGGTTTTTTAAAAAAGAAATTCTGGAATCATATTTGATTCCTCTTCCTATTCTGTTGTCAGTGACCTTGTCAATAATTCCACGTCCCCTGCCATCTGCCCAGTTAGTTGTCTTTTCTATTATATGCACACAAAGACTGGGTCATGTCACTTCTCTGCTTGAAAATCTTCTTGTACCTACAAAATGGTTCACATTTTTGAGCAGAGCTCTGTTATCCAAGCCCTATAAGATTAGTCCCCAGCCTCCTCTCCCACCTTCCCCACCTCCCAGTGCCACTTCCACCCAAACACACACACATGCACATGCACACGTGTACGCATCCTAATGTCATCTGACCACACCAGGCCCTACATATCCTCTGCACTGCACCCTGACTCCCAGCCTCTGCTTGCCCTTTGCCCTCCACTTAGACTGCTTGTTGGAATTCTGTTCAAGATCAAGATGAAACCTCTGCAGAGCTTTCCTTTCCTTCTGGCTTCATGAACCGTCTCCATCCTATCAGCATGTTTTTCTTCATGTGTCTAATGCAGCAATAAACAACATAGCTCTAGATTTGATTCCCTTTTTTGCTTATTTCCTGAAACCATTGCTTTCCTTGGAAATCTTTATTACCCAAGTATCATGCATGTTACCCCAAGTTTAAAAACCACTTGGTCTAGTCAGTTTGACCAGGCAACTTGTTGCATACTTTCAATGTTTCACTCCTTTTTCTGTTTCTTGCCCTTTTTATTTCCACTGTACTTCGACCTTTAAGTTTGCGGGTTGCCTATGGGCTTGTATGCTGACATATATACTTACTCCACATACCCTCCTACAACCAGTCTATTTCTTTAGAATTGGGCGTACCTTTCCCTCGTCACGATCAAGTCTTTCAGTCCATCTCGTCGTGTCTCAGTGATACGATAAGATCACTGAATTGCATCTTATGTTCATGACGTCTGCTCCTCCAGCTCTGTGAATTGGTGTATCTGAGGCTCCCTTCTTCCCATTATTTTCTTGCATGAGTCTCTTGCATAGCCTGCACTGCTCTTCTCATTTCACACCTGCAGGCTTCCACAGCAACTTGTTTCTTGCTTTTACTTTGTCATTTTTATCCATCTCCATCCTGTCTGTATCCTTGCCATTTGCAAATTCAGTGAGTACTAATTTTCTGATAAAATTAATTGACTGAATCTTAACATGTTAGTGAAAAAACAACTACAACATCAACATTTTATGATGCAAAAGCCAGAATTTTTTTCTTTTAATTATTTTGGCAAATAGACTTGCTAGTTAAGAAAAGGCTTTTTTAACATCCAAATACATCTGCAGTGGCAATATCCTCATTCATCTGTTTGGAGAAACAGAAAGTTGGTATTACAAAAGTCCTGGTATTCTTTGGGTAGAAGATAGATCTTAATTAATGGCATGTTGAGACATTAGAAAGTGCAAAAAGATTGTTTTTAATTTCCCTGTGTTGAAAGTGTTTGAAAGTTAGATTGGTATATGGAGATAATGCCAAGGTAATCCCAGAATGTAGAAATCAGGTGACATTTGAGAATGGAAATCAACTTTAAATGGTTGTCTGCAGAATTTCCTCTTGCCTGGAGATCTGTAAAACATCAGGTAAAATTAGCTATTTTAGTTTGTATAAGGCTGAAGCAGAATGCATGGTAGTGGTTTTAATCCCTTTAGAGTCAGAAAAAATGCACAAATGTATATATACACAATATTTTGCATAGGGCTTACATTTCTGGTAATATTATAGAATGGATAGCCTGAAAAATTCTTCTTCAATAAAACTCTTTAATATGATACATCTTTTGGAAATGTATAGCTGAGCTGGCAAGAAAGAGTTTGCCAGCCCTTAGAAGCCAGGAGTAAAACAAGAGCAGATAACCAAAGAAAGATGTGTGCGCTATAGCAGCTAGCCTAGTGGCATCTTCTGATGCCTAGTGACCCAGGCAGTTTGGTCAGGATCTGATTAATACCACCTGCATCGTTCATAAAATTCCACACTAAAGTATCTAGTTTAAAGTGGCACCAAGTGGACAGTGTTTCTAGAAACCAGTCAGAATCATAAGCATATCCTTTCTGGAAGAACTAATCCTCAACCAAAGCCTTAACGATTTGCCAAAGATAAATTTTGGTAAAAGTAAGCATACGTAAAGGTCACGAAATGTGCAAGGATGCAGCTTATAGCACTTGGAGATTTTTATAGCTTTAAGTGCTTATAATATAGAAAAGGAGAAAATTTTAAAAATTGAGCCCATAAAGATTAGCTTTACAATTGTTTGGAGAAAAGGGAAGTTATAAGATGACTTAATATATGAACATAATTGTGAGTACAAGTTCTGAACCAAAAAATGGGAATTATCTATTATAACTATAGAAGCTCCCTCTACTCCGCAAAGAAACACCAGACAAATAAATGCTGGAGAGGGTGTGGAGATAAAAGGACCCTCCTACACTGCTGGTAGGTGTGTAAGTTGGTGCAGTCACTATGGAGAACAGTATGGAGGTTCCTTAAAAAAACTGAATATTGACTTACCATATGATCCAGCAATCCCACTCCTGGGCTTATATCCAGAAAAGATGAAGACTCTAATTCAAAAAGATATGTGCACCCCGGTGTTCATAGCAGCACTGATTATAGTAGCCAACACATGGAAGCAACCTAAATGCCTGTCGACAGATGAACATATGCTTTTTAGTATTTAGTTTCTATATTATTTGATATTTTATATCACACATATTATAATTATAGTTTTAATGTTCCATAAACATTTCAAATATCTTTTAAATAGTAATAGAAATACAGTAAATTACTTCCAAATTAGTAGACAGAGGCAAATGGAATGAGAAAAACAAAAACAGCTCAATCTAAAAGAAAACATGACAAGAGAAATAAAAAGAACATATTGAAATGCCAGAAAAACTAATAAGCACACCAAATTTAACTCTATAGTTAAAACGCAAAGACTGAATAAATCGCTATATGCTGTTTATAACCACACACTTAAAACATGAAGATACAAATATTAAACGTATAAAGGTAGGAAAAGCTATACTGGTAAAGTACTAGGCAAAAGAAAGCTAATTTTTTTTTTAACTGATGTCTGACTAGGCATAGAAAAAACATTACTAAATGTAAAAAGAGTCTAAATTATGATTACAGGGATCAATTCATCAGAGAAGATAATGTCTAAACATATATTACCAAATAATACAGCTTCAAAGTACATAGAATAACAGTTGACAGAAATACAAGGAGAAACGGATAAATTCATCATCAAAGTGGGTTAATTTAGTATATTTTTCCCTGGAAATGATAGTTCAAAAAGACCAGAAATTCAGTGAAATATAGAAAATTTGAACAGCACAGTTAGCAAGCTTACTCTAATAATCACATCTAAACACAGTACCCACAAATGCAGATTACACATTGTTCTCAAGCACAGAGAAAACACTTATAAAACTGACTCTGTATTAAACCATTGAGCTTATTTCAAAAAGTCATTGGTATCATACAGATCATGTTCTTGGATCCCAATGCAGTTAAGTGAGAATAAGTGCAGAAACATTTTTAACTTAAGAGAAATTCAGTACATTTGGAAATTTTAAATATCTCTGTTGCCCTCTCTTGGATCAGTGGCCAGATGAATGGTGTAAATCAAAATATACTTGATGTTATGCTTCCTATTAATGCTTGACGTTTGAGTGAGTTACGTATTTCCTCACGGCAGAGTTTACCTCTGTCATTGTCTTCCACACAGAATACAAAATGCTCCCTTCCATGGGACTTAGGGTGTCTAAGCCAGCTACTTTCCTCACATCATCCAAGAACTACCTAACTCTGAAATATGATCCATGCTGACCTACAGGCTACCCACCAGAGAGCCAAGAATTGCTTGAAAGCATTTACTGCAAGGACACCATCAAAAAGGAAACTGATCTCTCAAATAAAAAGATTACCAAAGATTAGCAGTAGAGGAAGGATTCCCAGGTGGGGAAGACAGCTGGACCACATGGATATTCTCCATTTGGACATTCACTTCCTCCTTACTAACCACCACTTCCTCTGCTCACTGACTCTTGGAACTGACAGGACTTGTTACCCTTTTGGTCCAAGTATGGTGCCCATAATCCTTTGCTTAGTATCTCAAGCACAACTGAGACTAGACTCAAACTTTTGAACAGGCGTTTACTAAGGGTTAGAAGCAGAAGGAAGATCAACAGAGAGTAAAACAAAGCATCAGGAATTGTCCTACTCTCCACTGCTCCTGGATCCAGGCCCACCTCAGGTTCCCACCTGTCCCCACACTGTGAGCATCACCCAGGCACCCACACCTCAACGTCTGCCCTTCAAAAGTCAAGACCCGAGAGGTTCTAGAAAGAGGCCATAGGCCGGCTTCTTTCGTTCTGCATTTCCTTTCTGAGGACTTGCCCCTTCCCAGGAAGAGTAACATTAGGAAGGTTCATTCCCTCCCTCTAGAGAAGACCATGCCCATGCCTTGCCCTGCAGGCCTCCAAACGAGAGTTGTCTTGTCAGTACAGTGCAGCGGCAGCGTGATTGCTGCATTCTTACAGAAGCCAGTGATCGTTTGGTTGTACGTCGACAGAAGACCTAGTCTGCTTGTCTCCTGCTACATACACAGCATCCACGCCCAAGGTGACTTAGAGCATTACATCACATGGTGCTCTGCACCACTGCTAACCTTGCAGGGGGTATTCTACCATGACTTGCAATCCTTAGCCCGAGTTGGAGCCCACCTTATACCCCACACCCTCATGGACCCCACACTGACCAGGGGATAGAAAGACTGAATCCTTGGCTCCTGTCACTTAGGTCACTGGGTAGGGAAATAGGCTTTACAATCAGTCTTACTTCAAGCGCCGTGGGGAGAGGACCACAGCCCTTTGCTCTGTGGACCTGCTGAAGTTTCATCCCTGTCCTGTCTCACAGCAGGGCCCAAGGGGACAGACACAACTCCTGTGTATTCTCCCGAGGCCCTCAGAGGGCAGCCTGGCTCATGCCTGCTTCTTCCTACTGGGCCATTCCTTCCACCTGTTCTTCTCACTCTGAGTTGTCTTTCTCAGCTTTCTAGCTACTGGCAGTGTAATTGTTCTCCTGTTTCTTTTGGACTTTAGTTTATCTCAGACACAGCACTTTAGTTTAAACCCCATTCAGCCCCTCATATTCCCTTAGCCCATCAGTTATGCTACTCCCTGTTTCATCCACTTCAGCAAGCTGAACCCTGAAATGCCATGTCTCAAATGGATGTCCTTCCTCAGCATTAAACACTACTACAAGAAGCAACTCCCACTTAACTAGAAAAATTTAATCTGTTAGCTGTGGGAAACGCATGCCACATGTAGCTTAAAAATAAGATCTATGTGCAACATTTAATTTAATCAAAAATTATGTTTAAAATCTGTTCCTTGTAAGAGGAACCCCTGATAACTCTTTCATAGATTTTGGAAAAGAAAAATTCCACTTCAGGGCGGTTTTCTACTTGGATGCATTTCTGGGTTTTGTCTCTGACGTCTTTATGATGCCCACTGTATCGAGTGCTAGTCCTCCTACGCCCCTCTTCTATGTGAAATCATTTCTAAGCCTGGTTTTGTAACACTGATCTTTCCTCTTGCAGTTGCTTATGTCAGAGGGCATTCTGACCTCAGGCAAGTATCAGGCAACCCAAGTATCTGATTTCAAACAAATCCTATTTTCATAGTATGGCCCCTGATAATGAACCTGGGAAGGGAAATGGAAAATTCTGTAGAACTGTCAGGTCATAAGGAAGTGTATGTCATCTCCATTCATTTGGGACATTGGTGAGTGAACAATTTTAACTGTCCTTATTGTATGGTCATTTTTTACTGAATCGTACCTTGACTCAAAAAATCCAAGTAGCTGAATAGTCATGCAAAACCTCTGGCATGAAAGTGGGCTTCTGGGATGCTTGCCAATGAGTTCCTGTTTTGAGGACACAGAATCGAAGTGGAAAGATTAAGTGGAGAGACAGCTCCACCCCTCTAAGTCTTATTCCTATGTTCCATTCAAATCTTGCTAGCCTGATTCCTGTGGGGTCTGGGCTTTGGAAATTCTCTTTTTTCATGGATGTCTCAGTGCACCTTGTTAAACCAAATTTGGACTGTGGCCTGTTCATCTGCTTCCAGCTCTGCTGATTGGTTCCAGTTTCCTTGCTCATTAAAGCCAAGATAATCTGGCACCCACCACTCAGGCATCCTCAAGTATCTGGCACCAAGGTAAACCTGGAAGCCAGCTAAGAAGTCTCAGTGATCCAGCACACTCATTGCATGGTGAGAGGCAGTTGTGATCCCAGAAAGAGCACTGGAATAGGAGCAGAACTGGGTTCTTGTCTCCTCTTTGCCTCTACTGCATCATGTGAGTTTGGGCATGTCTGTGATTTCTCTGAAAATCTCTTCCCCCAGCTATATGGGTGTTTGAACTAGAAAATTTCTCAAGTGTCTTGCGTTTCCAAAATACTGAGTATTAAGGATCAAAGCTCCACTTGTGCCTGTTGTTGCAAAAACACAACCTAGCCGTAAAGATACTAGCAATAACTGCCTAAAGTTGCATGTGCTACTGATGCTTTTCCACAAAAGTAGAGAGTATGACAACAAAATAAGAAGGGCACAGTCCATATTCTAAGGGTAAGAATTAACCTCTCCATGCCTCACATTTCCCAGTCTGTAAAACAGGGATGATAATGTCTAATTTAAAATTGCCTGGAAGATTAAATAGATAATCCCTAGTACTTAGAACTGTGCCAGACAAAAAGTAAGTGCTCACGGAAAATTATTATTAATATAAAAATAGAAAGATTAAAATTGACCTGGAATTTTAGTAAGCTTATGCTGAAATAATAAATATTCAATTACTGTTCAGAAGTCAAGGTGGGGACAGCATGGAGAATTCAGACCCACAGATACATAATCACCTGATTTCTGACAAAGGTGTCACTGCATTGTAGTGAGGAAAGGATGGTTTTATCACTAAAAGGTGCTGGATCCATTGAATATCCATATGGGAAAAAAAAATGAATTTCGACTTTGATTCACACTGTACATAAAAATCAACTTCATGTGGCTCATAGATCTAGGTGTGAAAGGTAAAACATTAATACTTCTAGAAGTATTAACACTTCTCTGGAAAATAACAGAAAAATAGCCTCATGACCTTAGCAACAGTTTCTTAAGTAGAACACAAAAAGCATTAACCTTAAAGGAAGAGAGTGATAAATTAGATTTCATTAAATTTAAGAACTTTTCATCAGAAAACACCATTAAGATAATGAAAAAGCAAGTCACAGAGTAGGAGAAAATATTTGTTTCATATATATATATCCAGCAAAGGAAATTAAAACCACAGTAAGATATTACTATGTTCCTACAAGAATAGCTAATTTTTTTTAAAGCTGACCAAATATAGTAGAGTTGTGGAACAATTAGAACTTCCATACACCGAGTAGGAGAAAAATTAGGTACAACCACTTTGAAAAACTGTTGTATAGTATATAATAGAGCTGAACAGATTCATTCTCCAAAACCCAGCAGTTTCCTCTTTGATAGATACCCAATAGAAAGGAGTATGTATGTACAAGAATGCTCATGGCAGCATTATTCATAAGAGCAAAATACTAAAAATAACCCAAGTCTCTATCAACAATAAAATGGATAAACTGTGATATAGTCTTACAATGGAATACTCCACAGCAATGGTACAGAATAAATTCAAAACACAACATGGTGTCTCAAATGCATGTTCAGCAAATAAAGCCAGTTATACACACATAAAATACATACTGTACAAATCCATTTATGTAAAATGCAAAGATAGGCAAACTGGTCTATGATTATAATTTACAGAGGTCAGGAAAGCAGTTATCTTTTGTAGCTATAGACTGAGGCGGCACAGGAGGAACTTCTGGAATTCTGGTTATATCCTATTTCTTGAACTGGCAGGTGATTACCTAAATGTATTCACTTTGTAAAAATGTATTCACTATATAAACCTTGAGCATACATATGTATTTTATGCCTCAATAAAAAGTTTATTTTAAAGAGTAAAGGAGCACACAAAAAATGGAAACAACCCAAATGTCTATCTACTAATGAATAGTTAAATAAATGTGATATGTGCACACAACAGAATATTATTCAGCCATGAAAAGAAATGAAGTACTAATGCAGGCTACAACACAAATGAACCTGTAAAACATTATGCTAGGTGAAAGACAGTCACAAAAGACTGTGCACATATTGTAAGATTCCATTTATATGAGATGTCCAGGATAGACACATCTACAGAGACAGAAAGTAGATTAGAAGTTGCCTATGGTTAGGAAGATTGGGGAGAAATAGAGAGTGACTGAAAACAGATGGATTTTCTTTTGGGGGTGTTGAAATGTTCTAAAATTGATTATGGTGATGGTTGCACAACTCTGAATATACTAAAAAAGCATTGAATTTTGCACTTTAAATGAGTGATTTGTATATGAATGAAATCTTGATAAAGCTGCTATGACACCAAAAGACAAGGGATACTGTAGAATGATTAAAACCCCTTAGGAAAAGGCTGTCCCCTGTGGCCCTGTAGTATGATAGTTAAGAACACTAATACTGTAGTCCAACAGTGTTCCGAATCCTAGCTCTGATGTTTGTTAAGTGTGTGGCATTGGGCAGATCATCTAACCTCTCTGTGCCTGTATGTCTTCATCTGTAAAATATGAATATTAATAGTATCTACCCCATAAAACTTTTGTGAAGATGATTCATTTAATCAAGAAATATTTGAGTATCTTCAATTTGCCAGGTCCAATCAGTAATAACTGTTGTTATAATCAGCCAGAAAGTTTTGTATCTACAGAGTCTTTACTTCATTTTGGTGATGGAGGTGATAAGTAAATTTGAGAGTATATCCTGAGGACAGGACACCTTTGCCCTATTGTAACCACACCAGCAACTATTGCAAAATGTGGAAGAAATGTTCATTTTAATGACCCTAAGTTATTAATATTGAATTATATTCTGCTATTAAGAAAAGGAAATATACAATACATTTACTTATAGAGGATTTCCATCCAGAAGTACTAAAACTATAAACAATTGATGATTAAAGGGTTGACACTCAGTTACCTAGAAAATTTAGCAGTTCAGAATACTTTATATGAAAACTGAGTTTATGAATAAACTGGAAAACTAAGTTATAACCACAGTTGGTATATGGATAATTCGAAAATAGTAAGTGATCGTTGGTTACAGGAGTGCATGACAGGGTTTTTATTTCAATAAGTGTGTATTGTCCCCATAAAGGAGTCACATTTAGTCATGCTGAGAATACTTTATTCTACTTAGTGATCTTAAAATGTGTGTTCTTGCAAAGTTAATGTATAATCATTTTTAACTGTTGCATTGAGAGTGCTTGTAAACTCCAGGAGTTGAGAAAGAACCATTTATAAGTTAGTTATCTCATTCTAAGGGACAAATCCCATAAAGTAAGGGTGAAAAGCTTAGTTTCTGGGAGTCTGACTTGCCTGGGGCTCAGTTTCCTCATCTGTAGGAAGAAATCTATCTCATGGCTTTGGGAGAACCAAATGAATTAATACAAATGAAGTGCTCTAAAAAGCAAGCAGTTGATGTGCTATTGTGGGATAACCAGTACAGTGGATTCATATCATAAGCATACATAAATCATGAATATAATTTTTTGTTAATTTTTGTGAAGCCTTGGGGAATTAAAAAACAGTTTCTAATTAATGCAAAGAGATTAATTAATGAAAACGAGTAATTGAAGAGCTGATTTTGTATGGTGAAAATAACAGAGCAAAAAAGGCTTCCCTAGAGTGAGAGAAACACTACTAAGGGGTTTTATCAAGGTGAATATGAAAGTTGCTTTAATTTCAGCTGAAAGGAAGGTTAGGATTGGATTAAGAAATTTTTTATAACTATTTTTTATTGAGTTATAGTCAGTGTACAATGTTGTGTCAATTTCCAGTGTAGAGCAGATTTTTCAGTTATACATGAACATACATATATTCATTATCATATTCTTTTTCGCTGTGAGCTACCGCAAGATCTTGTATATATTTCCCTGTGCTATACAGTATAATCTTGTTTATCTATTCTACATATGCCTGTCAGTATCTACAAATTTCGAACTCCCAGTCTGTCCCTTCCCACCCCCATCCCCAACCCCTTCCCCCTTGGCAACAAGTTTGTATTCTATATCTATGTCTGTTTCTGTTTTGTATTTATGTTCTTTTTTTTTTTGTAAGATTCCATATATGAGCTATCTCATATGGTATTTTTCTTTCTCTTTCTGGCTTACTTCACTTAGAATGACATTCTCCAGGAACATCCATGTTGCTGCAAATGGCATTATGTTGTCATTTTTATGGCTGAATAGTATTCCACTGTATAAATACACCATGACTTCTTTATCCAATCATCTATTGATGGACATTTAGGCTGTTTCCATGCCTTGGCTATTGTAAATAGTGCTGCTATGAACATTGGGGTGCAGGTGTCTTTTTGAAGTAGGGTTCCTTCTGGATATATGCCGAGGAGCGGGATTCCTGGGTCATATGGTAAGTCTATTCTTAGTCTTTTGAGGAATCTCCATACTGTTTTCAAAGGTGGCTGCAACAGCCTGCATTCCCACCAGCAGTGTAGGAGGGTTCCCTTTTCTCCACAGCCTCTCTAGCATTTGTCATTTGTGGACTTTTGAATGATGGCCATTCTGACTGGTGTGAGGTAATACCTCATTGTAGTTTTGATTTGTATTTCTCTGGTAATTGGTGATATTGAGAATTTTATCATGTGCCTATTGATCATTTGTATTTCTTCCTTGGAGAATTGCTTGTTTAGGTCTTCTGCCCATTTTTGGATTGGGTTGTTTGCTTTTTTCTTATTAAGTCGTATAAGCTGCTTATATATTCTGGAGCATGGTATTGGTACAAAAACAGACATATAGACCAATGGAACAAAATAGAGAGCCCAGAAATGAACCCACAAAGTTTTGGTCATCTAATCTTTGACAAAGGAGATAAAAATATACAATGGAGAAAAGACAGTCTCTTCAGCAAGTGGTGTTGGGAAAACTGGACAGAAGCATGTAAATCAATAAAGCTAGAACACACCATACACAAAAATAAACTCAAAATGGATCAAAGACTTAAACATAAGACAAGATACAATAAACCTCCTAGAAGAAAACATAGGCAAAACATTATCTCACATACATCTCAAAAATGTTCTCCTAGGGCTGTCTACCCAAGCAATAGAAATAAAAGCAAGAATAAACAAATGGGACCTAATGAAACTTGCAAGCTTCTGCACAGCAAAGGAAACCATAAACAAAACAAAATGACAACCTACGGAATGGGAGAAAATTTTTGCAAAAGATGCAACTGACAAATGCTTGATCTCCAGAATATATAAGCAATTGTTGATAACAACATTTTGTGACTAGGCATTGAAATGCACATAGATGTTTATATTTAAAACGTGCTGAAAATTGAACATCTCTTTCACATTTGGCTTTTAAGAGACTGGTAATTATGTTTTGTTAATAGAGGGGCTTTTTTCCCCATTTTGTTATATTGAAGTATACAGTCGTATCAATTTCTGGTGTACAGCATAATGTTTCAGTCATACTATACATACATATATTCCTTTTCATATTCTTTTTCATTATAGGTTACTATAAGATATTGAATATAGTTCCCTGTGCTATTCAGTATAAACATGTTTATCTATCCTACGTACAGTAGTTAGCATCTAAAAATCTCTAACTCCCAATTTATCCTTTCCTACCCTCTTTCCCCTGATAATCATAAGTTTGTTTTCTCTGTGAGTCTGTTTCTGTTTTGTAAATAATTTCATTTGTGTCTTTTTCTTTTTAGATTCCACATATAAGCAATATCGTATGGTGTTTTTCTTTCTCTTTCTGGCTTACTTCATTTATAATGATGATCTCCAGGTCCATTCTTGTTACTGCAAATGGCATTATTTTATTCTTTTGTATGACTGAGTAGTATTTCATTGTATAAATACACAACAACTTCTTTATCCAGTCATCTGTTGATGGACATTTAGGTGGTTTTCATATCTTGGCTATTGTAAATAGTGCTGCTATGAACATTGGGGTGGACTTATCTTTTCGAATTAAAGGTCCCTCCAGATTTATGCCCAAGAGTGGGACTGCTGGATCATACAGTTAGTTTATTTTCAGTTTTTTGAGGAATCTCCATAGTATTTTCCATAATCGCTGTACCAAACTACATTCCCACCAACAACGTAGGAAAGTTCCTTTTTCTCCACATCCTCTTGGGCATTTATTGTTTGTGGACTTTTTAATGATGGCCATTCTGACTGGTATGAGGTGATACCTTGTAGTTTTGATTTGCATTTCTCTGATAATTAGCAATATTGAGCATTTTTTTGATGTGCCTATTGGCCATTTGTATGTCTTCATTGGAGAATTGCTTATTTATGTCGTCTGTCCGTTTTTGGATTGGGGTTTTTTTTGTTGTTGTTATGAAGTTGTATAAACTGTTTATATATTCTGGAAATTAAGGCCTTGTCAGTCACATCATTTGCAAAAATTTTCTCCCATTCCATAGGTTGTCTTTTCATTTTGTTTATGGTTTCCTTTGCTGTGCAAAAGCTTGTTAAGTTTAATTAGGTCCCATTTGTTAATTTTTGCTTTTATTTCTATTGCCTGGGTAGACTGCCCCAGGAGAACATTGCTAAGATTTTTGGCAGAAAATGTTTTGCCTATGTTTTCTTCTAGGAGATTTATAGTGTCTTGTCTTATATTCAAGTCTCTAAGCCATTTTGAGTTTATTTTTGTGTATGGTGTGAGGGAGTGTTCTAACTTCATTGATTTACAAGCAGCTGTCCAGTTTTCCCAACACCACTTACTGAAGAGACTGTCTTTTCTCCATTGTATATTTTTATCTCCTTTGTTGAAGATTAGTTGACCAAAACTTTGTGGGTTCATTTCTGGGCTCTCTATTCTGTTCCGTTGATCTGTATTTCTGTCTTTGTGCCAATACCATGCTGTTTTGATTACTATAGCTCTGAAGTATTGTCTGAAGTCTGGGAGGGTTATTCCTCCTGCTTTGCTCTTTTTCTTCAGTATTGCTTTGGCAATTCTGGGCCTTTTGTGATTCCTTATAAATTTTAGAATTATTTGTTCTAGTTCTGTGAAAAACATCCTGGGTAATTTAGTTTGATGGGGATCACATTAAATCTGTAGATTTCTTTGGATAGTATGGCCATTTTAACAATATTAATTCTTCTAATCCAAGCTCATGGGATATCTTTCCACTTCTTTGAATTATCTTTAATTTCCTTAATCAGTGTTTTGTAGTTCTCCACGTATATGTCTCCACGTATAAAGTTGAAAGACTTCCTGCTAAAATCTAGGACAAGACAAGGATTCCCACTCTCAACCACTTCTATTCAGCATAGTATTGGACGTCCTTGCCATAGCAATCAGACAAGAAAAAGAAATAAAAGGAATCCAAATTGGAAGAGAAGAGGTAAAACTGTCACTTTATGCAGATGACATGAAACTATACAGAGAAAACCCTGAAGACTCCACACAAAAACTACTAGAGCTGATAAAAGAATTCAGCGAGGTAGCAGGATACAAGATTAACGTACAGAAATCAGTTGCATTTCTTTACACTAACAATGAAGTATCAGAAAGAGAAAGTAAAGAAACAATTCCTTTTAAAATCACACCCCAAAAAAAATTTAAATATTTAGGAATCAACCTGACCAAGGAGGTGAAAGACTTACACGTGGAGAAATATAGAGGCTTTTTTAAAATAGAAAAATCCACAAATGAGTGTGAAACATGCTGAAATTTCATTTTCAAACATGTCTTTGGGAAACCGGTCTGCTGGGATCATACAAACATCCCAGCACTCCTGCAGGTATAAGCAATAGGTTCCTAATGCTAGGCATACACAATGAATTTCTTAAGTAGTGGCAAAAGCCTCAGGCTGTTACAAACTGGAGTCAGATTTTTGGCATGGAAATAGTTGTTTCCTTTCAGCAGGGGTATGCCTAGTTCCTGCTACTTCATTTACTGAGCTCACCTTCATAGAACTTTTCCTGCACAGTGCTTTAGTTGCCATTATCCTCCAGGAGAGTTGTCCAGTGAGCTGCCACCCACTCTTGCTGCCTCCTGCCCAGGGTTGCCAGTGGTGCTTTTCTCTTGCCATGTGATGGGGAATCAGAGATAAGGGGTGTGGCTGGGGGGGAACACAGCATTTTGTTAGTATGTCTTTATTTAAAAAAAAAAACTGTAAAACAGATAAGATATAAAAATTAAAATTTACATAGAGCCAGAAAAAGTCATAATCTTATTACTCAGAGAAGATCATTATTACCATCTTGATGTATTTCTTTCTAGACATTTTTAAGTGAGGTTTACATTTTTTATTTTATACTTTTTATCTTTATCCCTTTTCCAGTCTTTGAACGCTGGAAACATTACAAATGTGTATGCTGCAGAAAAGAACAGCCCCCATATCGTCAGCCTCCGAGATCATCACTGGGGACGTTATCATTCTGCTCCTTCTAAGCTGTGACCCTCTCCTGCCTCTGTTGGCTTGTCTTTCTTTTGAAACTTGTAGCTAGTTTTACTAACTGGATTTTTCCTTTTTAAACTTTTCTTCCCTTGGCTTCAGTCCCTACAAACTTTTTTTTTTTAATTTTTGGAGAGAGAATGTTGAACATGCACAAAAGTAGACAGAACAGTATAATGAACCCCCTTGTTCCCCTCTCCCAGCCCCGGCAACCCTGAAACCAAGGCCAGTCTGCCCCATTCACACCCCACCCACCCCACCCCGACTCCCAGCTTTTATTATATGGACCTGCTAACTTCATAACTACCTTTAAGGGTCCTCCTTGGCCCTTCTGACTCCACTCTTTTTTTGGCAGCGAGGAAGGACCAAATGCCTGCCCTCCTGCTCTCAGAGCTTCTCGTGAGCCTGTGCTCAGCTCTGTCCCAGGCCTGACCGGCTGACCTGGGCTTTCCCCACTCCTGAAACGCCCGGAAATTCCCAGACGCTGGGCGTGCCAGCCTCACATGTTCAGCTCCTCATTCTCTTTCCTGTTAATGAAGGAGGCCATTGCTCAAATCATTTGGAAGGGGAAAAGTGGAATTTACTACCTGGGTGTTCCTCTTCCATGCTGTTCATATAAATTTAAACTTAGATTCCTGAGAATTAGATTGAACATGACAAAAATTGCTGTGTGGGCAGTTTAGTTGAGTACTTGCAGATTGATAGAGCCCTTTGTAATAATGAAGGAAAAAGGTTCTCTAAGCTGCTTAGTTCCAGAAGGTGAGCTCACCAGTTGAGGAGTTTGCAGCCAACACTGCTCATTAACCCTTTTCCGGATGGCAAAAAGAAAATACAAAAGATAATCCACAGAGTTGTCAAATCCTGGCCTTCCAGAGGACCTAAGAAATCATCTTGTACAACCCCCTCCTCATGCATGGGACTTTCCACTGCACTCAGATTTACTTGTCTCAGAATTTTTTACACTGACTCCTTTTAAGCTTATGAAATATTCTCAAACCATCACCACATCATGGCCATGGACTACTGCCATGGCTTGCTGTACCAGTGGTCAACTTTGGTGTTTGATTACATAACCCAATACCACACAGAACTGGAAGACGTCAGAGGTTGAGTTGTCCTTCTTACCTAGCAACCCAATCAGTTTCCACCAAAGTCAGAGGGAATTTGCTTACCCCAGCTAAGAGATGGAGTTTGTTGTGTGGCCACAAGGTGATCCAAGCCTAATTGTTTCTCAGCTATGGAGTCTGTCTCTAAAATTCAGTGGGACTAAACTAAGGCCAAGGCCTGCATCCCGGCTGGATATGCTGGCCTGTGTGAGGCCCTCTCACTGCCGGGGATGTCTGGACAGCAGAAAGTCCCTTTCAGTCCTGTTGGTTAGATTACCCTGACTGAGCTTGCAGAACACTGTTTTCTCTCTCTCTTAAGACTCATGTTGTTGGGAAGACTCGCCACAGAGTCAGGAGGGTGATCCAGGCAAGAGCAGCGTGTTCCCGTCGTGTGGACTGGATGGAAACCAGTGTGTGGGACAAGAAATCCAGCATCTGTTGAATGTCCTTGTGTCTAGTAGGTTATGCTTCTTTTCTTCGTCTACCTTTGTTTACTAAACGTATCATTTCACTGAAGGATTGATTAAGTTTATTTGCCTGACGGTGCCATTCCTGAGAGATCCTGGTCTTCTTCAGGCTCATTGTTTTCAGTCCAGTATCACCTTCGACTGCATTAGTAGAACCATGGTTTGCAGAATGAAGGAGCTGACAACATGAGAAAGTGAATGTGGCATACTCAGTGAATGTCACTTCTCTGCTTAAAACTCCCCAAGTGGTTTCCCATCACATCTGAAATAAAATCTAAATGCTTCATCCTGGCCTATCCAGGCATGTCTCATTGGGGTCCCATCTACCTCACTGGCCTCCTAGCTTCCAATTCGCCTCTCCGTTCCCATCATCTTTCTATTCCTTAGTTGTAGCCAGCGTGCCCCCACCTTTGACCTTTGCTCTGGTTATCCTCCTGCCTGGGATGCTCTCCCCAGGGTCATCGTGTGCCATGGTTCTTTGCAGGCACACAGGTCTCAGTTTATTTCCTCAGAGAGACCTTTCCAAGCTAAAATCCCCCTCATCCTCATCACCTCACCCTGTTTTATTTTCTTCAAAGTCCTTTTTGGTTTTTAATATATATTTTTATTGAAGTATAGTCAGTTTACAATGTTGTGTCAATTTCTGGTGTACAGCACAGTGCTTCAGTTATATAGGAACATAGATATATTCATTTTCATATTCTTTTTCACCGTAGGTTAATATAAGATATTGAATATAGTTCCCCGTGCTATGCAGTATAAACTTGTTGTTTATTTATTTTATGTATGTTAGTATCTGCAAATCTAGAACTCCCAATTTATCCGTTCCCACCCCCTTCCCCCACTGGTAACCATAAGTTTGTTTTCTATGCCTGTGAGTCTGTTTCTGTTTTGTAAATAAGTTCATTTATCTTTTTTTAGATAAAATATCAATTAATATGTGGAATTCAAAGTCCCTTTTACTATCATAAGTAATCTTACAATTTATTTGTTTGCTTGTTGTCTTTCTCTCTCCATGAGAATGTGAGCTCCACAAGAGAAGGGACCTTGTCAATCTTGGTTGCTTATATGTCTAGAAAAGTATCTGCCACATAGAAGGAGCTTAGTAAGTGTTTGTTGAATGGCTAATTGAGTGAATGAGGTGGTTATTAAGAGCATGTTTAGAGGAAGATGTTGAGGATTATGAGTTGAGTCAATCCAAGCCACATGGATATTAGCCTGAAGGAGAGAAGATCTAGGGGGCTACATGCTAACTGTCTAAACATTTAAAGCTGGTGCTGTCCCAGGAGTAGAGCCCAGCCCTGCTGGAAGAGATCTGCCACTTCCCTCATTTCTTGAGGCCAGATTGCTCTTCTCTGAGGGGCTGGCCTTGTTCTGGGTGGCCCCAGGGGGTAGAACTGGGCAGACAAGTGGACACTCTAAGAAGATGTATCTTGGTTTTAAAGGGAGAGATTTTTTTACATTGTTTGCTGAGGCTGGAGTGGACTGCATGAGCAAGTAGTGATTTCTCAGGCACTGCAGGTGTGCAAGCATAAGTTGGACACACTCTGGGAAGACCTGGTGTGGGGAGAACTCTGCACAGTTAGACCAGGCAGGGTTTCCAACCCCTGTCAACCCAGAGTGGCAACATCTCCCCTGTGTGTTTGGTTTTCTTAGTCATTCAGTAAATATCCTATACCAGCAGTGTGTGCAGGCTTTTCCCTGCCCTTCATGCTGGCTACAGATGAGGGGGAGACACCTTGTGACCTCCTTGAATAAGTCGTGTCCGGTGGGTGGGGGAGGATGTAGGGAGGGTAAAAGGTGCTATAGGAAGACACAGAGGTCGGGAGGGGGATCCTGGTCCAGGTCATCAGGGAAGGCCTGCCAAAGGGAGTGGGCTTTCCACAGTGGTCTGCAGGCCCAGTGGGCGTCGCCAGGGAGAGAGACTGGAGAAGAATACCCTGCGAGGGAGAGCAGTGTGGAGCCTGATAGGTTTGAGCAGCTGAAGAAGTTCTGGTGCAGTGACTGGCACATAAGGAGTTAGGGCCAGGAAAGTTGAACATGCTCAGGGCAGACTCACACGATAAAGAATTTTGTCACTGTCGCCTCTTTGTGAAGCAGTGACAGAGCACAGTGCGCAGAGGGAGGAGAGGAAGAACCCAGGCGAGGGCCAGTAAGGCCTGGGAAGCCAGATGGCGACATGCTCATTGCAGTAGGGGCCCGGCAGGGTTTACGCAGTGAAGTGACAAGGAGGCTTGTATTTTGGAAGAGACATTATCTTCAGTGTGGGAAATGGGTTTGAGAAATGGCAGGGAGAACCACACGGAGGTGTTAGATCTTCCTTTAAAGAAATGATGGTGGTCCTGGCTGAAGTGGTGATGTGTGAAGAAGAGAGACAGATTTGAGAGATATTCAGGAGGGAGCGGTCAAAGAGACTGATCACTGCAGGCTGAGAACAAGCCTAGGTTTTGGAGGGGTTTTGGCGGTTGTGGTGCCTTTTTTGGTTTGCTGAAGTGTGAGTGTGAGATGCCTGGGGGACAGCTAAGTGGCAGTTCCCAGTGGACCCTTGTGTATATCATTCTAGAGCTCAGAGCGATCTGGGCTGCTGGCCCAGACTGAGGAGACCAAAGCACAGAGATGATGCTTGATCTCTTGAGAGTGGATGAGACAGTCCAGGCTGAAAGAGTGGAATTGGAAGCGCAGACAGCCGTGATGAGCTTGAAAGCACGCCAACATGTAAGGGACAAGGAGAGGCAGAGGAGCCTGAGAAGGGGCAGCGACAGAGTCAGACACCCAGAGTGGGGCCTGGAGCCATAGGAATGGTGTCTCACAGAGGGAGAAGTCACCAGGCCTCAGATGCCCTATAAGGGCAGGCCAAGACAGTCCTAAAAATGTTTGAACACTAGAGACCTGGACAAAAGCAATTATTTTTTGCTTTTGCTAAATGAGGTACATTTAGCAACATTGTTCCCCTATATGCTGGATTAAAAGGAGCATCCTCCTGGGTCATGAGGTGCCTCTGTCACCACTGTCCAGTCTCAGCAGAGGGTAAAAGTGAACTCAAGTGACCTAAGTCTGGAAGGCTCTGGTCTCACTCCTGGTAAAGGAAGCCTGACGCATTCCCACCTGTGGCAGGCATAGCCCTTTCAGTCGCTTAGGACAATCAGTCTGCCACTAGCTAATGATGCCTAGACACTAGGATTTAAAAAGGAATTACTAAATCTTAAGGGCTTAAAATTAAATACAACTGGAGTTGACAGCTTAGTGGTTGTTCTGTAATCAGTCCTTGTTACGAGTGGCTAAAAAGATAGGCAGTGGGAACAGGGATGTAGCTGTGAGCAGGGCTGGGAAAAGTCTCTGACAGGACTTCTGAATCCATAGCCAAGAATGTGACTTCTATTGACTCATAAGAGGTAGGGAGGGACTTTTCAGCTGTGACCCACTGAGCTGAAAAATTGAGTTGTGTCATCTTGTCCTGGAGTTACTGTGACAGTGGTGGAGGGCAGGGGATGATAATAAAAGGAACAAAAGCTCCGAATCCGACCTGGTTTTGCATCCAGAGTTCCTTGCGTACTAGCCAGGTAACCTTGGACGAGTGACATGGAACTTTTCTGAGCCTCAGCTGATTCATCTGTGAAACACGATTTATACAGCTATTGTCAAAGCTATTTTCATGTGTGTGGAGCCCCTGGTGCAAAAGAGACAGTAAATAAGTGGTCACTGCTGCTCTCCTTTTATCATTTTTATGATCATCATTGTCAACATTACGTTCATGGAGTTTTTATAGAGTACAAAGCACTTTCACATGTTCTTACTGAAGTAAAAACAGATTTCAGCTCAACTTGCTCCCAGAGTGAGGTTTTGCAGCCTTCCTCTGTCATAGCACTAGTAATATCACATTGTCACCACAGCGGACTATCTGCCAACCTCATCAGACTGTGAGCACCTTAAACAGAGGGCTCGCCTCTTTTGGCTGCCCAGAGCTGGAATAAACTAGTGGCTCCCTTTCCATGTATCTCAGATCCGTGTAAGGAAACACTTTCTTGGGACCAGAGCTCTTCAGAAGTAGAGCTGGTGGCTTCAAGATGCTAGCTCCCCACCCTTGAGGATGTGTCAGGGGCCACCTGGCAGGGATGCTGTTGGGATGTGGCTGAACTGACTGGGAGGCTGGCTTAGAAAAGATGATTCTTAAGCCCTGCTATATGTTCTTATTAGTGTTTTAATTGGATGAAGCCATTCTGGTGTCCACTCGAGCATTTGCATCTGTTTAAGTTTGCGGGCCCTGTGCAGACGTGGCTGGCCTTGGGGACTCTTCTTCCTCCATTTGCACAGCTCCTCAAAACTCACAGGACTCACCTCAGACTTAGTAAATAAAAAATTTTTAATACAAAAAATATTTTCAAGAATACTTTTATATGGGAGACAGTACTTTTTCAAACATCAAATTGGTCCTAGATGTTTTGGCAGCGTATACTACATAACCTTTTGGATCTATATTTTCTCTTTCATAGAATAAAAACTTCAGTGCCTCTACCTCAAGAGTTCTGCAAGTTCACATTATGTAAATATATGAAATAAAATATTTACTTAGGGTTTCCATAAAAAAGGTCCAAAAGAGAGAATAAGAAAGCTTCTCTTCCTTGGTTTTAGAGGCTCTGCTGGGAATTCTGAGTGAAATTTAAGCCTTTCAAATATGTTTTGATTGGCCCCCTTTGTGTTTTATCTCCTGTAATGAACTCTTTGTCAGTTTGTCAATTTTGACTCAGGACAGAAAGTTCATGTGTAGTAACAACACACAGACTGATTTTTAAATTATGGTTTATTTCATGATGTAATAATCCTCTCTCTTTTCCTTTAGTCAATATTTACCTGTTAGGCCAATACATTATAATTCTAACTTCAAAAGGAGGCACTTTATTTTACCTTCTCCAAGTGTTGGTTTTAGATACTTGTAACACTGAAACTGGGAGTTGAACTGTCTGAGACTCTTGGCCACATTCTCGTAAGGCTGAGTTCCTCGATCATCGTGGGGCTGGTTTCCCTGCTCCCAGTGACCCAGCCGCACAGCTGCGTGGCTCACAGAGTGAGGCAGCTGAACTTTGAGCCATGCTGGTTTTCCTCAGCCTTCCAGACAGCCTCTCCTCTGTGGGAAATAGATCTGTTGTATTATCCCATAGCAGCCAGGATTTCTTAGATGGACTTGAGTTTTCCTTAATGTATTCATGTTACAGGACTGGATGGAAAAACCCAGTGACTTCCCTGTAGGAGGGTGGTCTCTGAGTGTGAGACAAATGAGAATGGGGAATCTGAAATTCTTTTCTTTCCCTGAACCTCTTATTTTAACTCCAAGTTTAAACATTTTTCCAGTTTAAAAACCAAGGAAAGAATCATCCCCCAGTGAAGAAGAAATAGGAGAACAATAAATAGCTACAAATTTTACAAGTAAAATGTGAGATACCTTAAGACTGATTATCCAGGTAACCAGAGGATAAAGTGGTGATGTGTTAGTAAACTCCTCTGAGTCAACTTGGGTTTCAGTCAGGATTCCTTCAGTGAGTCATAACTGAAAGGAAATTGATTGCCTCATGAGCTGCCAAGACCACAGGTAGGCTAGTTTCTAGTTCAGCTGAATCCTGGAGTTCAAATGAGGTCATCATGATTCTCCCTTTGTTTCTTAGACCTATTATTTTCTGTACTGGCATCATTATGTGGCAGAGATGTTTCCTGGGAAGCTCCAGACTTATTGTCCAGAGTCCTGGGAGAGAGACCCCCTTTTCTGAAGTCCATATCAATCCCTGGAAACAGGCTCAGAATAAATCTACTTGGGTCACATGCCTCTGCCTAGACCAGTCACTGTGAGCAGGAACAAGGTACAGTGGAATCCCATCAGGCATATATTTAAATTATAAGCAAGTTCACCTTTGGGCTTGTATCATCACTGTTCTTCTGTCTGCCCATGATGCTTGCTGTCTTCAAATTATGTGCTTGTTTTACATGTGTACTGTTCTTCATATTCGATCCATTTTGTGCATTTTTGTGTATATATCTTTGTGTGTATTTGTGTGTTAATCACATATACTACATTTGATAGATGATTTAGGGGATGTTCAAGAGTAAATCTTAAATTTATAACCTAACCAGCCCCCCAAGCCTACTTTAGGTGCAATTCCATCAGCCTGAGTCATCTGACCATCTCTTTGGCAGGAGTGATAGAGAAGGCAGGGCCTGTTGAAAAAACAAGTCCACCAGGAAAGGAAAGGGCAATTCTAAAAGGGAAAAAAGTAGGTCTTTTACCAGAATGGGAAAGGCTACAGGCAAACAAACCAATTGTTGATACATTCACTTATTGAGTGCCTGCGGTGTGTCAGGCATTCTTCTAGGCACTGGCCTCCAACATTGGACTTGACACAAAAGGCTCTGCCTTCCTGGAGCCTGCACTGTAGGGAAAGGTGAACACGTGAGCTGGTAAAGATGTGCTGTGATAACTGATGGTGATGGCAGCCTTGAGGAAAAGACCATGATAAGCATCTTCAGTAATGGATTAGCTGCTTTAACAGTACAAGTGGAGGAAACAGGGGGCAGAGAATCTCTTCTTGTTCTGGGTTTCTCTTCAACTGGCCCTTATAAGGTAAGAAAGATTTTGATAGGCAGACCATGTTGTGATTATTATCCCACGTGTAAGAAAAAGCATAAGCCAAGCAAGCATCTGAATGGGATGAGGTAAGATATATTCTGGGAACGGAAAGGTTTCCCATGACAACCGCATAGAGAGCATGTGGAGATGGGCCGTAAGTCTAGCCAGGTAGACTGGGGTGAGACCATGCAAGGGCATGAATAGCAGCCTAAGGAGTGACATCACCAGATCCATGATTAAGATGATTATTAGCAACAGTGTGGAGGCCAGGTAAGAGGGGCTGGAATCAAGGTAGGAAGGCCAGCCGTGAGGCTGAATAAAGGCTGTGGCCAGAACAGACAGGAAGGGCAGAGCTTTCAGAGGCAAGAATCTGCAGGATACAGGGATTAATCCCCTCTAGTGAGCTGAAAGGATTTGTTCATCATCCAAGTCTTCTTTTGCAAGTCTGCTGATGTTTACTCAAAGACAGAAGCCTTTAGAAATGGGAAACATCTTGTAAAAATGGTTAATATTGTTAATTCGGGATAAAAATCTCAACACCAGTTGGTATATGATGAAAAAAGTAACAAAAATGAACACTCAGCGGATAGATGGAGCGCTCAGCAAGACCGAAAATGGCAGCCTGTACTCCGCCCTGTGGCCTCTGGGAGTGACATGCATTCTCGGGATGGAGTCCCAGGAGGGATTGCCCTTGCCTTCCATGCCAGGCTGATCAGCCTTCTTGTGTATTTACAGGCAATTTTGAAGTGGGAGTTCACATCGCTGACGTCAGTTACTTTGTTCCTGAGGGATCCAATTTGGATAAAGTGGCTGCTGAGAGAGCTACAAGTGTCTACTTGGTTCAGAAGGTAAATGTCTCCAATTTCTTGGACTCAAAAACGTGCTTCTGTTTAGTCATCTTCCTTTGTTTATTTCTCTTTAAAAAATTATGAGGAATAGCAATCTTGTCAGAACATCTTTTCTCACGTCTAATATGATCTTTAAAAAAAGATTTTCCCTGGGAGAGTGTTTGCCCTCTGTTGTTGTGTTTTCCTGTTAGGCCTTTGTATGTTTAAGACAAACCAAACCGAAGCGTTCCCAAGGCAAGACGCAGGTACTCATCTCAGGCCCTCGGACCAGCCCTAAGTAACTCAGACAAGTGGTCAGATTCAAGAGGAAATGAGGAACTTTCAAACTGTTGTTGCAGAGCGAGGTTCAGCAAATTCAGCCTGTACCAGTCACCATTTTTATAAAGTTTTGTTATAATACAGTCACCCATTCATTCATGTGTTGTCTAAGGTGCTGACACAGTGCTCTAGGAGAATGGAATGAAAATGTACTAGTGGCCTTTTAAGAAAACGTTTCAACCACTGTTGTAAGGGTGCAGGCTAATCTGCTCTCATAACCAGTGTACCGCTCTGGTGGGCGTGTTGGTAATGCAGTTTTGCATGTATGGGGGCAGAGGGGATATGGGAAATCTCTAACTTCTGCTCAGTTTTACTGCAAACCTAAAACTGCTCTGAAAAAATAGTCTGTTTTTTAAAAAAAAAAAATGTTGAGAAGTGGGAGAGGAAGGGGCTCCTCTAGGACTTAATTATAGCCATGTCCTTCAGGGGCTGGAGATCCTGTTACCTGTGGCCCAACTTTAGCTCCCCCTGTCTTGCTCAGGCAGCCATTAACAACCCATGGTGGAGGGTGTCCTGTATGGAGCTGTCTACTCCCTCTCCAGAGGGTGCTCGCACAGATGTGTGTTGTCCCAAACAGAAGCCAGAGCTGTCATCTGTTAATCCAGTGGAGGCCCTCCCTAGGGAAACCTAGCACTTCCTCTCCCCTGCCCCATAACAGTACTTTCGGGACCATTACAACCTAGAACATGTAATCAAAATCCTAGAGCTCTACCTGCTCCAGGAGAATTGGACATCTGGTCTCTTCAGGGCTTCAGCTTTGACTTACCAACACTTGTTGGACGGCCTGAGGCTGGGAGCCTGAGTATCTTCTAGCTTGTGACACCTGGGAATGTCACAACTAGTTGGCGTTGCTTTACTAGGAAGGATGTGAGAAAGACAGAGAACCCAACTCTCATCTCAACAATCTGTGCAATTCACCAGGATGGCTAAAATAAAGACAGATAATACCAAGTATCCACAAGGATGTGGAGTAGTGGAAACTCTCACTGCTGCAGGAAAGGCAAATTGCTACAACCACTTTGAAAAACTGTTTGACAGTGTTATGGACTGAAAGTTTGTGTCCTCTCCTCCCCCTTGCCAAATTCATATGTTGAAATCCTAATATGATGATCTTAGGAGGGGGGACCTTTCAGAGGTTATTAGATCATAAGGATGGAGCCCACGTGAAGGAGATTAGTGCCCTTACAAAAGAGACCCTAGAGAGCACTCTCATTACCATGTGAGGTCACTACAGGAAGGCACCATCTATGGACTAGGAAACGGACCCTTACTCGACACACAGTCTGCTGTCACCTTGATCTTGGATTTCCTAGCCTCCAGAATAATGAGTAATAAGTGCATGTTGTTATAAGTCACTCAGTCTATGGTATTTTTGTCATAGCAGTAATAAGACAGGCAGTATCTTTTAAAGTTAAATGTGTATACATACCTTCTGGCCCAGCAATTCTACTTCTAAGTATATACCTAACAGAAGTGGGTACATGTGTTACAAAAAGAATGTGTAAGAATGTTCATTGCAACACTATTCAAAATAGCCAAAAAAGCTAGAAATTATTCATTACCCTCAATTGTAGAATGAACTAATGATTTGTCGTATAGTCACACAGTGGGATGCTATACAGCAAGGAGAATGAACGGATGACAGCTCCACTCACAAACATAATGGTGAAAGAAACCAGACACAAGAGTACACACTGTATGAGTCCATTTATATAAAGTTCAAAAACAAGCCAAGATAGAAGTCAGAATAGTGGTTATCCTTGAGAGAAAAGGGCCCGAGTAGTTATTGAACTTTAATGATCCTTGATCTGGGCACTGATTACATGAGTGCTCAGTTTGTGAAAAAGCATCAGGCTTTTTCTTTATGATGTGCACTTGTGTATGTGTGTGTGTGTGTATGTGTGTGTGTCTATATGATACTTAAATAAAAACACATGTTTTTATTTTGAAGCTTTTTGGGGGTGACTTGCATTCCACTCTGGCCCCTTTTAGTATATATACCCAGCCTACTCAGGCAAAGGAACCACATCAAAATCCAGGTACCTCACTCACTGCTTGGCTTTCCTGAGAACACAGCTCTGTTATTTGTACGTTGACTACACTTAATATAACCTCAGGTTGAGACATTTCATCCACACCTCCTGCCTGAAAATACAGGTGGCCAAACCCAGCCTTTGTCTGGCCCAAGACCTCTTAGGGAAAGAAGATGAGACTTTAAAATCCCTTTTATCTACAAAAACTGTAATGTTATGATGGAAAGAGAAATTGTAGTAGCAATCTCTTAAACCTTAAAGGCCACATGAAGAAAATAAAATGTTCTCCCCATACAGAAAAGTTTAACTCTGCCCTTCAGATTTGAATATTTAGGAATTTTAGACGCAGCTAGAAGTTCTTTTTAGCAGGTGGCTTTCTCTTATCTAGCTGCTGCATTCTTCTTTTATAGCCAGGAATTAGGTTTCAGAATCAAAAAATGAAAAAATAAAATTGGATTAAATAACTAAGCAGATTTCCTTTTCTCTTCTCTTTACTCTAGTTTCATGATTGTCACAGTTCTAGGATTTCTCTTTGGGACTGTAGAGTTGGGGCTCTTCTCTTAAGCTCTGAAAGTGGGGAGCTGGATGGAGGAAGGGCCCACGTGCCTCCGAGTGGCTCCAGGCTCCGGCTGCCCAGCACTGCCCCCAGCTTGGCAGGAGTGAGTGGCGCCGGCCCACAACCTTGGACAGCAGCAGCTGTGCATTCTGATTCCTTTGAACCACTGCTCTGACCTTTCTTCCTACTCATTTTTGTTTCTTAAAGGACTGTGTCCAGGAACTTTCCTGCTGTTTCCACTTTACTTTGCCTATAAAGATCTTCTTAAAAGCTGGATGAGCTGCTTTCCCCCTCCTCCAGATTCTCTCTTTCTCATTTAGCAGAACCATTTCTCCCAATGTCATCAGATGGGGGAAGGAGTGTGTGTGTTGGGGGGTGGGGGTGCCAGTTGATTTCCCACCTACGGGGAATGTAGCACTGGTTTCTTTTCATTCAGTGTTACTGACTTACAAGGAACTGATGTCATAGTTACAGTTTAAGCTTGATTTGGGAAATTAGCCCATAGATTAGGAGAGTGTACAGTGAAACAGATGTTGCCTCCAAATACCATGTTACTGTCCAGATATCATCCCACTGTCTTTTAAAATGAAGTTCTTTTTGTTGGGGTTCTACTCACACTAGTAAGATTTGGTTACTTGTGTTAACAATAGGGCGCACTCGGGAAGAAAGATAAATTTATATATTGTCCACTTAAATCCTGTGAAAAAACATTTTCTTTTTAACAAAAGATAGGTCTCTATTAGGGTAAAGGACAACTGTCTGCCTGAACTTAGGCCTGTCCTTCTTAGAGGACATGACATCCATCTAGTTAATGTGTCCTAGCTATCTTCTCTGAGAGGGAAATACATTGTAATTGAAAAATGTAAGGTAATTTTTAAAAAATAAGTGAATGAGTTTTAAAAGTAAAAGAAAACCTAAACAGTTGAAACCTAAACCTAAATATTCTGCCTTTTGGCCCAAGCGCTCATGTTATTTTAGGTGTGAAACAGCTCAAATGAAAGTGCGCCCATAAATCTCTACGATATTTTATTGGTACTGCTTTATAATAGACATCAAAGATTGGGATTGGAAGCCTGTCTTAAAGTGGAGTCCAAAGAATTTTAAGATGTTCCTTTATGACCCCAGCAGGTTGTCAGAGTGTTGCTGTTTCGTTAATGTCAAACTGTGTAACAAAGAGTTGATCAAATTCGGAATTCATGGAAGTGTTGATATGAAAAAGAAAACTCTTTAAACAGAGATGTTGGCTGGCAAATGAACTATCTCTTTCCTTTAAGTTGTTTCAGCATGTGAGTGGGGAGCTAGCTGAGTGTACCTTATTGTTAAAACCTACGAATCCTCAGACAACAGGAGAAAAACTCACCAAGTTCTCAGGCTCTGACATCCAATGGGCACTGAAGGTGTAAGGGAGCTTTGGGCGCCAGCAAAGGCTGAGCTGCAAGGAGCAGAAGAAGCCCCCACAGCCCCTCCTGGTACTAGAGAGCCCCCAGTGGGTTGCTGTCTGGTCTCCTTGAGCTGATGTCGCTGCTAGACTCTCCTGTTCCTTTTTGCTTAGATGATTGATTCTTCCCCTCTGTGGCCCTTTCCGTTGGTCACAGGGCTGTCCTGGCTAACCCGTTGCTGAACTTGGCCAGCCTGCCCGCTGTGGCTTTAGCAGATGTTTCTGCTCTCAGAGGCTAATATGAGATTTTATAGTCTTGTTGGTACCCTCACCCAGCTGCCTTGGGCAGTTTACCTACATAATCAATTTCTCTCAGCTCTCCTAAGCTCTAGTCCAGAATGTTTAGAAAGTCAGTGTCCTATCATCAGTGTCCTTCTTTTCCGTGACCAGCTTTTAAGCTCTGCCCTGACCCAGCTTTGATTCTGGCCCTGAAACATGCGTAAGAAGACTTAGCACCCTTTAAGCCCATTTCCTTTTCTGCTGCCTAAAGTGCTAACAGTCTTTATCCAGTTAGCATTTACTGAGCACCAGCTGTGTGTCAGGTGCCAGATCTATAAAGATGAGAGAGATGCTGATGCCCTGGGGAAGTCAGAGGAGGCGGGGGTAACAAACAATTACAATACATTGGGCTGCCTCTTTGGTTACAGAAGCACTCCCAAAGGGATGAAGTATAAGAGGAGAGTGAAGCTGTAGCTGTCTGGACTGACAGTAGGAGAGGAGCTTCTGCAAGAGCCAAGAAGTCTTCCTAAAGCAGTTGATTTTTGAGCGATGTTTCAAATTTTGAGTAGAAAATTTCTAGGTAGACAAATATGGATGGAGAGGACATTCCAGGCAGAGGCTAGAAAAAGCATGGAACATTCAAGGAACAGTATACAGTTTGGAATTGCCAGGATATAAGTTGCAGGGGGAGCCAAGGGACAAAGTTACAAAGGGAGGCCTGGGATGGCAGGCTAAGGGGCTTGGATTTCATCTTGAGGTCAAGTAGGGAAGTGACATAGTCTCCTTTGACAAAGATAGAAAATCACCTTAGCAACTGTGTGGTTGGAGAATGGTGAGGCGAAAGGTAGGAAAATTATTATCAGTACCAGGGCCCTTTCCCTGAGCCATGGCCATTTGAGGCTTTGAGTAACTACCCCAAAAGACAGGGATCTTTGCTCACAGAATCTTAGGAGAGTTGACCAACGTGGTGGTGTCCATCTGGACCCCAGGTGAGCTAGAGCAATAGATGTCTTCTGCCTGGTGCCAGAATGGACATCCTGAACAAGGAGCATCACACATTTGCCCCCAGAATGCATCCCCTCCCAGTCTAGCAATCCATGTCACATGACAAAGAACAGGGATGAGCAAATGGGGGAAGTTAGCTTCCCACTGTTGTCTTTGCTGTCACCTTCCAGATGGGATCTGAAGGCCCTCTGCCAGCTTCCCCTTGAGACTTCTTGACCACTGAACATGGAGGGTCTAGGCTGTACTGAAGACCTCTTGGCCCTACTGAAGATGTTTGGGACTTCCCTCATTAGCAGGACAAGCAAAAAGCCAAATTACCAAATTCAGCTCATCAACTATTGGGGAAGATAAAGGCAATGTGTCCTAATATAAATGGGATTGCAGATTATCACTGGGTGGAATTCAGTAAGAAGATGCAAGAGTCTGGAGAGTAATAAGGAAATTTTATCCAGAATAATTTCCACTCTAGAACTCTGCTGCTGGCTTAGGAGATTATTGAACAGTGGAAGAGGGAGAGGAAAAAACTCATTTGAGAGAGATCTAGAAGGTGAAACCTACGGGACTCAGGAACTGATTGGGTGTAGCAGAGAGAGGAGAATAAAGGAATCAAGAGATAACACCCAGTATTGTTCTGTGGGGTACGTGTGCGGGGGGGGGGGGGTGTGTGTATGGTGGTGATTTTGTTTTTGCTTGCTTACTTAACAAAGACAGAGTGCTGTTCTTAGAGATAGAAAAGGTAGACATAGCCAGTGTGGGGAGGAAAACGCTGGACTTTGTCTTCTGCCTGCAAAGCTTGAAGTATGCATGGGACATCCAAACCAAGGTGCCCAGATGGCAGTATAACAGAGGGATCTAGAATTACAAGGACAGGCAGGGCTAAAAGTGCAGGTGTAGACAGACCCATGTATCAGTGGTGGTACAGTCCCAGGAGTGGAGGACATCCCTGGGGACAATGTGCAGTGAGAAGAAAGGAGAGCCAAGTGCAGAGGGCATCTGAGGAGCCAGCTGAGGGAGGGACCCCGGTAAGGACCAGCACAGAGGAGGGTCTGGGAGCGCCCACTAGTTCTGCGTGTTCAAAACCTGCCTGCACCTTTATAGTGTGTAATCTTTTACACAGAAAAAAGACGAAAGTTCTCTTCCAGCATGCTAACATTGTTTATTCTAAGGCATGGGGCCTCAAAGTCTTTACATGTTCATGTTTTAATTTGTTATCTAAAATTTCTACAATGAACATGTAATTTTTGTAATTTTAAAATGTCACGTTGGGTTGAAAAGTGAAAGGAAGATGAGGAAGAAAGTAGGAAGCATACACTATTGTGAGAGCCACGTGTGAGAGGGGAAGAGGAGATCTGGACTGGGGAGGGGAGGGTGCGTTGTTCATAAGACAGCAGACTGACCTTGTAGTTGTGTCTACAGGAAAGATAAAGACCAGCAGAGCAGGTAGCTAACTGAGAAGTGCTTTGGCAGGGAGGGAGTGGATCAAAAGCACAGGCAGAAGGCCCGGCTTTGGATGGGAGGACACGTGCATATCAGGGGACTGAGCACACGTGTAAAGTTAGCAGAGACATGGTTGGGAGAAACAGCTGAAGGAAAGGGCTGGAAGGAAGCTTGGGTGGGGTTGAGTCTGATATTTCTCAGTTTTTTCTGAGAAGAGTTGAAGTTTTCTGCTGAGAATGAGGAAGGAGGCAGTTGGGTAGGAAGTTTGAAGAGAGTAATAAAGTTTTGGAATAGAGTCTGAAGTTCACATAGAAAGAAACTAACCAAAGATGGGTGAAGGGACTGCCGGCCTCCACTGTCTGCTTTAGTGACACATCTCCACAAAGTCTGGTGGTTTTCTCCATCGCCGCACAGCCATGAGTTGCAAAAGCAGGAAAGACAGATTGTAAGGGTGATTGTGGAGTCTGTAGAGTTGGGACAGTGAAAGTGAGCGAGTTTGAGAACTTCAAAGGAACTATCCATGAGGTCCACACCAAGTAGTGAAGCTAATGAGGGCAAGACAGGGCACAACTGGGGAGAACTCTCCAGGGAGTGGGGGATGCAAAAGCGTTCACACGGTGCTGGTGACAGCCAGCAGTTTCTCAGCTGCTGCTGAGACCTGGCTTCTCTCTTCCAGTTACACATTGTGTTCTGTACTTATGACTCCTGCCTCGAGAGTGGCTGCCTGTCTCTGTGGCCCCTGTCCCATGGGAATCTCTGCTGTGCTACGGACTTGACACATATGCCGTGAGTCATGGGGTACATTCTCAGTGACACCGGCAGAAATCAGGCCCAATTTATGAGAGGCCCTGCATGCCAAACCACAGATGTACCTGTAACATCTTTATTCCTATTCCTTTGAAAGACAGAGAAATAAACGTTTCTTTACAAAACTATAGGGACATAAGTTTATCTTTATGCTTTATGTACTGTTTTCTCAGAATCCTGCCCCAAGATCTAGTGAAAGTTTATTAAAAGGAAAGCTCTTTAAAAATTAGGCATAATTATACTACCCCCAAAGTTTTAATGTTTAGCTTTTTCATAAGCCCATAGATTCTTTGACATCCTACCCTTGCAGTGTGAATATTAAAATGTTTTCTTCTGTGTAAGATACAGGATACCAAGCAATGTTTATAATCCGAGCAGCCACTGAGTGTGCCAATCATTTTTAGGAGAGAATAGCCAAAACAGTTTATTTTATCCTTAAAATACTAGCTGCCTATGAAATTCTTATGTAAAAATGTTTAAATAGAAGTCTACCATATATTTCATAAAATGCTTTATGTGATGTAGTAAGCAATAAACACAGAAAAAGATAGGTGGTTTGTTTTCTGGGTAAAAGTCAGCCATTCATTTGTAAACTTGAAGTGTCTGCTGTGGGTCAGGTGCTGTATAGAGAGATGGAAATAATGCTCATTTCCTGAAGATTCCATGGTCTCGTGGAGAGGAGAGACACATAAAAAAGCAATTAGGATCACCTCACACCAGTCAGAATGGCCATCATTAAAAAGTCCACAAACGATAAATGCTGAAGAGGGTGTGGAGAAAAAGGAACCCTCCTACACTATTGGGAATGTAAATTGGTGCAGCCACTGTGGAGGATAGTATGGAAACGCCTCAAAAAACTAAAAATAGACTTACCGTATGATCCCCACTACTGTGCATATATCTGGAGGAAAATGTAATTCAAAAAGACACATGCACCCCAGTGTTCATAGCAGCACTATTTACAACAGCCAAGACATGGAAACAACCCAAGTGTCCATTGACAGATGACTGGATTGAAAAAATGTGGTGTATATATATACAATGGAATACTACTCAGCCATAAAAATAATAAAATAATGCCATTTGCAGCAACGTGGAAGGACCTAGAGATTGTCATTCCAAGTGAAGTAAGTCAGAAAGAGAAAGAGAAATAATGTATGACATTGCTTGTATGTGGAATCTTAAAAAAAAAAAAGTACACAAATGAACTCATCTACAAAACAGAAACAGACTCACAGACATAGAGAGCAAACTTATGGTTACCAGGGGGTAAAGTGGGTGGGAAGAGAGAAATTGGAAATTCAAAAATTGCACCTCTTGGGGAGTGATGGAAATGTTAATTGTCTTGATTGTGGTGGTGGTTTCATGGGTGTACACATCTGTCAGAATTCATTAAGTTGTACATCTGAAATATGTGTAGTTTACTGTACAGGAACCATATCACAATAAAAGTGTTTTTTAAAAAAGAAGTAATTAGGATGAGTGTAAGAGTTACAGAAGTGTCCTGAAAGAGCAGGGAAAATGCAGTGACTGTCTGGGACTGCCCCGAGTTCTTTTTGAAAGAACAAGGGTGGGTGAGAAGAAGTACACAAAACACAGTGCACATACCCCACCTGGGGGCATCTGGATAAGCAGTTTAGAGATGCTGATGAGCTGAATCTTAAAGGATGTGCGAAAGTTGGCCTGATGCAAACATCCAGAAAGGTGCTCCAGAAAGAGGAACAATGTATGCAAGAGCTTGTGCAGTGAACAGGCCTGTGTGGCTCTGGTTACCTGCGGGAGGGGAGCACCAGGGCAAAGGCTGAAGGGGAAGGCTGAGCCAGGGACCAAAGGACCTGATGGACCGTGAGATGGCCAGTGAGCTGACTTTTATTGAGCATCTTCAATATTGTTTTACTAATAAGAAAACCAAGACCCAGAGAATTATACTAGCTTCCCCCAAATTGCACAGTAAGTGGTGGGTCCAGGATCAGACCCCCAAGTTTGTCTGGCTTCAAAACCTTGCTCTTTTTCCCACATTGTGCTGCTGATGAGTTTGGGCTTCACTTTATTGGTTAATGGTCTTTAGACTTTTTGTTTTTTCAGTGGCAAAGACCTTTTTACAAATAAAATCTTAACCCCAAACGCCAATATGTAAAAACAGATCAGATTGTATTTCATTAGCATAAATTTCTTCTATATTTAAATATATAACCATTGTGAGATCAAGTAATGAAATCAGTGACTTTCTTTTTAATAGCTCTTTTATTTTGTAATAAATTTATAGGCAAGTTGCAAAGAATGTACAAAGACGTCCTGTATACCCCACACCCAGCTCCCCCCTTGCTAACATCTTACATTACATGGTACATTTGTCATAACTAAGAAGTTGACATTGGAACACTGCTATTAACTAAATCCATACTTTATTTGGATTTCGCCAGTTTTTCCACCAATTATCTTTCTGTTCCAAGGTCTAGGCCAGGCTACCACATTGCATTTAGTTGCAATAACTTTTTTTTCACAAAGACTAAAACATAAAGTTAGGAATTATGTTACATTCTCAGATGCTCAGCCTTATGATTGAAAATAAGATACTGCCTTGAACACTTCGAAGAAATACTATCTGTGAAAAAAAAAAAAAAAGAGGTATTAAGCCCTGGACTAGAAGCATGCAGAGTGAGCAGCCTGCTACCAAATGCAGCTGGTATAATTATCTGGTAGTGCAGCCCAGAGAAGAATCCAACAATGCATACCCAACAAACTTGATTTATTCTGTCTGACTCAGCTTGGGCTGTCATACAATATACCATAGACTGGGAGCTTAAACAACAAAAAAAATTTTTTTCTAGTTCTGAGGCTAGAAGTCCCAGATGAAGGTGCTGGCCAATTCAGTTCCTAGTGAGGACTGTCTTCCTGGCTTGTACAGGGCTGTGTCCTCACATGGCCTTTTTTCGGTGTGTGTGCAGGACAAGGAGAGGGGGTAGTTATCCTTCTTTATCAGAACAAGGCCCCACCCTACTGACCTCATTTAACCTTAATTACCACTTAAAGACCCTACCTCCAAATACAGTCACATTGAGGGTTAGGGCTTCAGTGTAGGAATTGTGGGGGGACACAATTCAGTCTAATCCCAAGGCTGAAATTATATAAAATCTTTACAGTTCAATCATGAGACAGTATGGTATTGAAAATGTCTCCATTTTTACAATATGTTTATGTGAGTAAAGATGTATTATTTCGTCAAACGCTTGATACATGCAAGCAAATGTTAAATATTTAGATCACATTTGAATACTCCTTAAATAAGTTAACGAAGAAAATAGAGCGTCATCTGAAAAGATGATACAAAAGCAATGGCAAGAAAAATTTTTCAAGAGTATGTGCCATACTGAAGCATTATGATGTACACCACCCAGAAACTGACACATTGTAAACTGACTGTACTTCAATTTAAAAAAAAAAAGGAGTGGTTGTCTTATAAAAGCTGTTATCAGACATTTTCAGGTGGTCACTAAGTTTTACATAAAAAAGATACTGCATCCTTCAGAGTAATTACAAGTAATGCCATGTAATTATTAACTGTTTGTTACTGGTGTGAGCCATGAGTTCTAGAATTTACTTTTCCATACCAAAGGTTATTTACTGTGCTAAAGCCAAGCGCAAGTATAGATACCGCACACAGTAAGAAACCACTGGGGTTTGTTTAGCTTTTGCTGATGAAGAAACTTAACTAGCCAACTACCTCAACGAGTGCATAGTTGCTGCTTTATTATTACTACTCAGTTACTTAGCACAGGGTTACAGTGCTACCCACGCTTAACACTGCCAGTCAAGGAGGTCCACAGTAAGTATGTGTTAAATAAATGCCTGTTAATGCTGCCGTTTATACTTTAGGAGGTGGGGTGGATGATGATGACATCAGTCAAGAAAAGTATAGGGGAAGGAACAGATTTAAAGGTAGGAGGGAGAGAGTCTGAAGGATCTTCAGGACATCAGGTAGAGCTACTCATTTTGTCTTTGGAATTTTAGAGAAAACAAATAACATTCTGGGATATCTGTAAGTCATCACTTGAAAGTAAGTTGAAGAGGATTTCTTTCTTTCTTTTTTTTTTAAATTAAAGAAGGTATACTACTGAATCAGTTTATTATGGGATAGAAAAATCAATAAAAGGAAGAAATAATTTAGGCTTAAAAAACTGTAAAATGAGTAACTAGCTCAGTGTTCATGTAGAGAACCAGGATTTAGATCCTTTTTCACCAGAACCTTTCGGTGATTTTTGTCGTTCAGTTTTATTGAGATGTAACTGACCTATGGAACTGTATATGTTCAAGATGTACAGCATAATGATTTGACTTATATTATGAAATGATTACAACAATACTTAGTAACCATCCATCATCTCTAATAGATACAGCGTTACAGAAAGAGAAAAAATATTTTTTCTTTGTGGTAAGAATTCTTAGGATTTACTTTCCTAACAACTTTCATATATAATGTACAGCAGTGTTAATTATATTTATCATGTTGTAGATTACATCCCTAGTATTTATTTATCTTATAACTGGAAGTTTGTACCTTTTGACTACCTTCACCAATTTCCCCCTTCTCCCCCATCAGTGATACTTTATTGGAGTAGTCAGTTAATGTTCCAGGATGTAATTTGGTCAGCTGTGGTATTTTCAATTACTGAGGCAGTGAGTCAGCAATTTTGCTTTGATGAAATCCTGTCACAAGTTTACACTCAGCCCTTGGGTTCTTTTATTTTCTATAGCTTTATTGAGGAATCATTGACAAATATAATTGTGTATTTTTAAAATGTACAATGTGGTGATTTAATATACATACACACTGTGAAATGATTGCCATGATCAGGATATTTAACACATCCGTGTGTCAGTGCTGAGAACACTTAAGATTTACTTCAGCAAATTTCAAGTATGCAGTACCCTGTTATTAACTGGAGTCACCATGCCATACTTTTTTTAAAATTTACTTTTACTGAGGTATAGTTGATTTACAATGTTGTGTTACTTTCAGATGTACAGCAAAGTGATTCAGTTATACAGATACATACATATATTCTTTTCCATTATAGTTTATTAAAAGATAATGAATATAGTTCCCTATGCTATAGAGTGTGTCCTTGTTGTCTATCTACTTTATATGTAGTAGTGTGTAAATATTAATCCCAAACTCCTAATTTATCCCTTTCCCCCTACATCTTCCCTCCCTCAAACCTTTCCCCTTTGGTAACCATAGTTTGTTTTCTATGTCTTTGAGTATATCTGGTTTATAAATAATTTCATTTGTATCATTTTTATAAGATTCCACATATAAGTGATATCATATGATATTTGTCTTTCTCTGTTATGACTTACTTCATTTGGTATGATAGTCTCTAGGTCCATCCATGTTGCTGCAAATGGCATTATTTCACTCTTTTTTATGGCTGAGTAATAGTCCATTATGTGTGTGTGTGTGTGTGTATATATATATATATATATATATATATATATATATATATATATACACGACATCTTTATCCATTCATCTGATGATGGACATTTACGTTGCTTCCATATCTTGGCAATCATAAATAGTACCAAGCTGTACTTTAGATCCTCAGAATTTATTAATCTTATAACTGAAAGTATGTAAAAGTATTTGACCTCTATCCTTCCATCTCCTTTTCCCCAGCCCCTGGCAGCCATCTTTCTACTCTCTGTTCTTATGAAATTGGCTTTTTATTTTTTTAAGATTCCACATATAAGTGACACATACAGTATTTCTGTTTTTCTGTCAGGCTTACTTCACTTAGCATGATGCCCTCCAGGTTCATCCATGTTGTCACAGTGGCAGAATTTTTTATGGCTAAATAATATTCCTCTGTGTGTGTATCACATTTTCTTTATTCATTCAACTCTCAACAGACACTTCAGTTGTTTCCATGTCTTGGCTATTGTGAATAATACTGCAGTTAACATAGAAGTACAGCCATCTCTTCAAAGTACCTATTCTGATTCCTTTGTATATATACCCAGAAATGGGGCTGCTGGCTTATATGGTAGTTCTGTTTTTTAATTTTTTGAGGAACCTCAATAATGGCTGTACTGCTTTACATTTCATCTGATAATGTACAAGGGTTCCCTTTTCTCCACATCCTTGCCAACATTTGTTATCTCTTGTCTTTTTGACCATAGCCATCCTAACAGATGAGAAATGATGTAGAAATTAAGAAAATGGTCCTGGGAGGGTATAGGTCAGTGGTAGAGTACATGCTTAGCATGCGTGAGGTCCTAGGTTCAATCTCCAGTACCTCCATTTAAAAAAAAACAAACCTAATTACCTCCTCCCAAGATTAAAAAAATCGAAAAAGAAGAGAAAAAAGAAAACAGTCCCACTCACAGTAACATCAAAAACAATAAAATACTTGGGAATTTAACCAAGAAAGTGAAAGACCTATACAATGAAAACTTTTAAGACATTGGTGAAAAAAATTGATGAAGGCACAAATACATAGGAAAATATCCCGTGTCCTTGGTTTGGAAGAATTAATATTGTTAAAATGTCCATACCACCCAAAGTGATCTACAGATTCAATGTAATCCCTATCAAAATTCCAATAGCATTTTTCACAAAAATAGAAAAAAAAAAACTCCTAAAATTCATATGGAACCACAAAAGACCCTGACTAGCCAAAGCAATCTTGAGACAGAAGAACAAAACTGGAGGCATCACATTTCTGATTTCAAACTGTAGTACAAAGCTATAATAATCAAAGCAATATGGTACCAGTGTAAAAACAAACACATAGACCAATGGAACAGAACAGACAGCCCAGAATTAAACCTACTTATATATGGTCAGCTAATCTTTGACAAGGATGCCAAGACTACACAATGGGGAAAGAATTGTCTTTTCAGTAAATGGTGTTGGGGAAACTGGATAACCACATGCAAAAGAATGAAACTGGACCCCTAACTTAAAACATACACAAAAATTAACTTGAAATTAATTAAAGACTTAAATGTAAGACATTGAGTTGTTAAGTGTGTACTTCAGCTGGAATAGTTATATCCAAAAGTACAAGTCATTCTTGAGTCTAGAGATTCAATTTTAGTGAATAGTAAAATGTTGTTATTTTTCATTGCTATAATATATTTTTTCCTCTGTTACCAGTTCTTCTTCCCTTTCCAGTTCCCATTTCCATTTGACCCTAAAGGCTCATGGAAAATCATAAGATTAGTGTGGTCTTTTTGCAGAATCTTTGAGGAGAAGAGCTTCCTCCATCTTCACCTTGCTCTGGAAGCTCAGGCTGTTCACCAAAACTCTGCCCTGTGGGCTGCTTCTAAGCCTCTGGTTAGTTCCTGCAGTTTGGAAAGGCGCTCATGGGCCTGTTCTCTGTTGCAGGTAGTCCCCATGTTGCCCAGGCTGCTGTGTGAGGAGCTGTGCAGCCTCAATCCCATGACAGACAAGCTGACCTTCTCCGTGATCTGGACGCTAACTCCAGAGGGCAAGGTAACAACTTACACATGGGTCCATTGCATTCAGTCAATCCCTGTCAAGCACCCACTGTGTTCCTGGCACTGGGCTGGAGCCCCATGGTGGTAGGATGAGGGCGGTAGAAGGGCAGTGCCTCAGAGAAGAGTATGTGAGAGCCCCTGCCTCTAAAGAGCTGTCCGTCCACTTAGAAGGTAAGACTGAGCCTCAGCAGTTCTCAGTGTTATCAGGTGAAGGAGGAAACTACAGGAACAAAGTCACATGGGGGAGGCCTAGTGCAGGAGAAAGGGTGGAAGTGAAGGTGAGTGTGGATCAGCATGGGCAGGAGGAGCAGCCTGGGCCATGGTTGGGAGATCAGGCCCTGTTTGAAGGAGGACATTTGGGGAAACAGGGGCAAGTTTGGAGAGGTGGGATGGACTCAAACCGTGGGGACCCTCAAAGTCCCCAGTCATGAGAAAGGTGGCATTTTAGAAAGATTAGTGCTGCATTATTGTGCCATTTGAAGATGAATTACATTTGCACAAGGTAGTGCTATAATCAAGGCACAAGGTGATATAACCGTGGACTGAGAACAGAGAGGAGAAGAATGCCAGCAGCTGTTCCTTAAATATAGGGAATAAATGAGACAGATGCAAGGTGACTCCCGAAAAGCTAGTCCCCTCCCCCAAAACAGAAACAACTCAAAACTTCCAAAAATAGGATAACAATTAGATAAGCTATGGTACCGACTCAGTGGAATGTTGTACAACTACTAAAGTTGTTACAAATACCAGGTAAGAACATGGAAAATGTTTATGCTGTAATATTAAATGGAAGTTAAAAAAAAGATATTTAATTATAAAGAGGTTCCAAATAAGGATGGAGGATCAAATACCCACATTCACTTTCATTCCCTCCCAAAACCTCACTAAAACAACAGTGAAGAGATTTTTTTTTTTAAGACATAAACCCACAAGGACAAAGAGAATGGGAGAGGAGACAACAGCAACAAAGTTTTGGAAGCTGGGAAGCAGATGGATGAGTGGTAACTGACTTAGCAGTCCTAAGAAAGCTGGATCCTGAGCCAGCACAAGAGAAAGCCAAGAAACAACCCAGTTTACACAGCAGAACCCTAAAGAGATTCAGAAATGGACAGTTGCAGGTAACTCTGTAAAGTGAGGGAGAGGTGGATGAGGAGGAGACTAAGTGTATTAGTTGAAAGATTATTTTAAAAGATTGCCCCTTCCCAACTTAGTGAAGACCAGAAATTTACCCTCTGGACAGGATAAAGTAGAGGATGTCTGAACTAGGGGACACCAAGCACAGTTGTGGTAATGACCCCTGCAGAGAGGTTGAATGAATGCTGGCGTAGCAAATGTTAAGAGTCCCAGCTTTCTTTCCCCAGCCAACCTCAGAATTCTGGTAGCCAAGCCTATACCCTTGAGTCGGAAGATAGGAAAATCTTTCTCTGAGGAATCTGAGTGGGGAAAAAGCTTTAAAGATAATAACCTCAAGGATTTCCCAGCCAACAGCTCAGCTGTATTTCCGTACAGTAAACCTTGCAGACAGTAAGTTTCACCCACACAAGCAGAGCTTTTTAGGATTTCACTAAAAATCAACCTTTTAGTCTTTCACTTTCCTGTGTCAGAGAGATAACCAAGAGAAAAGCCTCTAATATGAAATAGAAAAACCAAAGCAAACAGAAAAGCAACTAGAACAAAACAGACAATACAAGGAAAAGAAACTATCTTTTATATCCTCAGAGAATTTCTTTTTAAAGAAAGTATCTATGTTGCAAGATCTAGATATTTTAAAAAAGAAACATCAGTGAGGGGGAGGAGTTCTTTCTAAAAATTAAATTGACAACATGAAATTAAAAACATGATGGAAGAATTGAAGACTCAAGTTTCAGATTATAAAATAAAGTTGAGGAATTGTCCCAGAATGAGCTAGAAAAGACAAGAAAAGTAGAGGACCAGTCCAAGATATCCAACATCTGTTCAGTGAACATTCAAGAGATAGAGAGCAGAGAAAAAGAAGAAGAAATGATCTACAAAATAATTTAGGGAAATGCCCTATTGCTGGAGGATGTGACTTTCCAGACTGAAAGAGGCCACTGCCCAGCACAGTAATGGAGATGCAAAATCACCAAGCTACAGCATCACAAAATCTCAGAACACTGAGGACAAAGGAAAGATCCTATAGGCTCTAAGAAGGAAAAAGAGTCACATACAGTCTATCAGAACTCAGAATGACTTAAGACTTCTTTTATAACCCTAGAAACTAGATGATGGTGAAGCAAAAGCTCTCTAATTTCTGAAACACTGTGACTTCTATGCTAAAATACTATACCCAGCTAAGCTATCAATAAAATGTGAGAGTAGGAAAGGACATTTTCAGACATGCAAGGTCTCAAAAAAAAAAAGTACCTCTCATATACCCTTTCTCGGGAAGCTACCAGAAGATGTATTTCACCAAAATGAAAGAGTAAATCAGAAGACATGCAATTCAAGAAACAAATAAACCAGTACAGTAAAGAAGTGAAAGAATCACCTAGATCACAAGTCAGCAAACTTACTGTAAAGGGCCGGATAGTAAGTCTTTTTGGCTTTGTAAGCCAATTGGTTTCAGTCACGATGACTCAACTCTGCTGTTGGAGCACAAAAAAGACAATAAACAATACATAAGTTATGAGCACAGCTGTGTCCCAGTAAAACTCACTTAAAAACAAGTATCAGGCTGTATTCGGCCCACAGGTCATGATTATTGACACCTGACCTAGATGATTGTGAAGAAAGATCCTAGGGTACTAGCTCTACGCAGATGCAGAAGACAGTGGGTTCAGAGGGATGGGTATAGCTCAGTGGTAGATTGCATGTTTCACATGCACAAGGTCCTAGATTCAATTACCAGTAACTCCATTTAAAAAATAAAATAAGTCATCTTAAAAAAAAAAAACAAACAGTGAGTTCAGATTGGAGCTGAACAGAAGGCTCTAGGTGTAATGTCTTTGAGAAAATGAAATAGTAAAAATGTCTATGTGTCTGAATTTCTTGAGAGATGATTTAGACTAGCAATTGTCAAACTTTTTGGTCTCAGGCCCTGTAAAATTATTGAGGACCTCAAAGAGCTTTTGTTTATATGTATTACCACTGTTTACCCTGTTAGAAATTAAAACTGATAAAGATTTTGAACATTTATTTATTTCAATTAAAATAATAATAATAAACTCAATTTATTATATGTTAACATAAATAACATTTTATTTAAAAAGTAACTATTTTCTAAAACAGAATTAGGAGAGAAGGATGTTTTACATTTTCATAAATCTCTTTCACGTCTGTCCTAGAGAAGACATTAAACTGGATTCTCATATATGCTTCTCTGTTCAATCTGTTGGGATAAGTTATTTTGGTTGAAGTATATGAAGATAATCTTGCTTCAGACAGATATGTAGTTGGAAAAGAAAGGAACATTCTAATAGCTTTTTCAGATAATTGTGGATAATTCATCTTTGTACTGCACCAGAATTGATAGTAGTTTCTTAAAAGTTAGTTGTAATCTAGAATCTGAAACCATATCTGTTACAGATTGAATTTTGTCCTACCCAAATTCATATGTTGAAGCGCTAACCCTAAAGTGACTACATTTGTAGGTAGGTCCTGAAAGGAGATAATTAAAGTTAGATGAGATCACAGTGGTGGGGCCCTGATCTGATAGGATTAGTGTCCATATAAGAAGAGATCAGGGAGTTTGCTCTCTTTTCCTGTCCTGTGAGGACACAGTGAGAAAACAGCCATCTCCAAGCTGGGGAGAGGGCTCTCACCAGAATTGGCACTGGCTGGCATCTTGATCTTGGACTTCCAGCCCCTAGAACTGTGAGAAATAAAATGTTGTTTAAGCCACCCAATCTGTGGTATTTTATTATGGCAGTCCTAGCAGACTAATACAATATCAACTGAACTTTTTTTACAGGGTACATTGAAATCTGTTGGTCTGTTTTATACTTTGAATGAATCTTTTACCCATGCATGACTTTTTATCATGTATTTAGAAATATGTCATTTAGAAAATATTGGCTTATTATTGCTAATCTTCTAAATGTGGACACATTTCATTATATGATATCAAAAAATCATACTTACTAATATCACTACGGAGCCTAGACAAGTCTTTAAGTATTAAGAAACATGTATCATGTGTCAGGTAAAACGTTTCCAAAATTCTCATTTTTGCGAAAGCTCAAATTTTATCATTGGCAATAAATAATGTTAGTTGTTTTTCTTGAAATGCCAAATAACCATAGTTTGTGTGTCACTTGTTCCTTCAAGTAAAAATGGTGTTCCATAAAAAAGGCAATCAGTTTAGCTCACAACGCAAAGTTATGTAAGTGCTTTTTCTCAAGACAGCTATCATACTTGGGCATGCTGCGTAAGTGAAAAAGACAAGTCTTCAAGGAGTAAGCCATAATAAAATTAATAACTTTTACTGCTTCATCAAGAACATTCTTAAGTGAACTAGCTTTTTTTTCCTCCTGCGAGTGTCAGCTGGTGAAGAGTACTCTGACCACTGGCACCATTTGTTCCCATTGCCCAAGCCATACCAAGGCAACGTCAGTTTTCCCCCTAAGTGCTTTTGTACCTTCAGTATACGTGTCAGCATGTGGAAAAGGGCAAATAATGCCTTAGTATCATTATGAAAATAGTTTAACCTCGTTGATCCCTGAAAGGGTCTCAGGGACCTGCACAAGTCCACAGACCGTACTTCAAGAACCACTATTTTAGGCAGTTGGTGGAAAGCTTGGAGTGGATTAATATACAGAGTATACCAAAGAAGCAAACAAATTAAAATAAGGCAGTTACTAATTTCAGTGAAAATAAAAAGTTGCATAGGAAAGAAAAGTAACATTTAGTATTTACATAATCATAATAGTTAATTCTGATAGTTATGATGTAACTTCATTGGGAGGATGAGGGCCTGAAACAGTTATGTGGGTTTGGTTGGGGAAGGGAGTATATGTAGAAAAAGTAAATTCTTTTCTTCTAGAGTAAAAAATTTGGGAATGATGGCTAGAACTGAAAAATCAAGAAGTTGCCATCAAGCAGATTATATAGAAATATAAAAGTAAATACCAAAACAATCTGCTAAGAGGTAAAAGTGGTCACCCTTGGGGAAGGGCAGAGGAGGGAGAGGGACAGAGGGCTGCTGTCTCATAATTAGACTTTACAACTGTTTGAACTATGGATACTGTAATTTTTTAATTTTCACTTTGAAAAATTTCAAATATACATGAAATTAAAGAAAATAGCACAAAAATCTACTGTCCCTATCTCCTAGATTTAACTGTCAACATTTTTTTAATTTGTTGAAGTATTTTAAGGCAAACCACAGACATCTTATCATTTCACTCATACATATTTTGCTATGTGGCTCTAAAAAATTTGGACATTTTCTTACATAACTGCAATGCCATTAGCACAGCTAAAAATTAGTAGTAATGCCTTGGTGTCATCTAAACCCCAGTCCATAATTACATTTCCCAGATTGTCTCCAACTGATTTGTCTGAACTGGAATCAAAACAGGTTACATTCATTATATTTGGTTTTTGCAATTCCTGAATATCTGATAATAAGTTCCTCTTTAAGAAGCAAACATTATCTGAAATACAAAGAAGGAATTGTGAAGACAGTATGCCAGCAACCATGTTTTGGTGGGGGTGGGAACATGCACGGGGAAAAATGAATGGAAAAAGACCAGAAGGAAATGAAATAGAATGCCAGTAGTGGTTGTATTTGGGTAGTAAGACTATGAGTCATTTTTTCTACTTTTTTGTATTTTCTGATGTTTTTTGAAAACATGTATTACTTTCATAATTTTATAAATGCTTATTTTTGTAAGAGTTTAACTAAATAGAAAATAAAAGTCCATAGAAGAAAACTAACTTGAGTCAACAGAAAAGAACTTTGAATCTGAATTAAGCCGGCCAGGGTCAGACCCAAGAAATAAAAAGTTGCCTGATCTAATGAGCTTCTAAAATATGAAGGTCATAAAAGAAAGAGGCAAACTCTGAAAACTCAATTGGTCTTTAGGGTTTCTGTTGGAGGCAGTGTCTAGTGACCAAGCCTTCTGGCACAAGGGGGCTGGAGAGCAGTTGTGAAGAAGGCACAGGGTCCAGGAAGGGATGCTGGGCCTCTATCAAACCAAGCCAAATAGGAAGTGTGAGGATTTGGACTTGGGACAGTCGTGGAGCAAGACCTACTAACCACACTCCTTGTACTGTGGTCATCCAAACATCCTACCCAGACCAAGAGACCACATGGAGGGTGGACTTGGTTGGTTAATCCTGGGATGTAGTAACAGATAAGTATCTCTTACAGTCAAGATGCAAGAAATGAGAGTTCAGATTCCACACTCAAGTCCAAGAGGTAGTGCTTGTTCAAGACACTGGCAAGGAAAGCCTCAGTTGGAGAGGAGGAGGGCAAAGGGGAGAGTCAGGGGGCCGGAGAAGGCCACTAAGGAGGGAGGCAGCCCTGCATCAGGAACCCAATGACTGAGGAGGAGGGTGGCCAAAGCCTGAGGCTGGATTTGTATGTAGTGGTGGCTTCTTGTGGTACAAGGGCTTGAACTTAGAAGGAGCCAGAGCAGGGCCAACAGCTTTGTGCCACTGCTACTGCAGCGTGGCTGCCAGTCTCCCCTGGAGTTGAAGTGGAGAAAGTTTTGTCTTTTTCCTTAGTCTACTGAAATGTCTTACTTTATGGAGCAGGCATAGTCAGCTATAGAAAGCCTATTACTTTTTTTAAACACTCAGTAGATTCTTTTTTTTTTTTTTTGTATCCACTAGGAAACTTTGGTCATATATATTTTCATTAAGCCAGTGCCCAGGTTTTTAGAATAGTAAACTCTGAAAGATCTATTTTTGGAGTATTTCTCACATACTAGTAGTGGAGAGCATTGTTCTCTGATCTAGATAATTGTGATTATATACTGTCACAAGGGAAAACAAATCCAACTAAATCCTGTGCCTTGTAACATCCAACTTTGGTACCATGAAATCCAGTTTGACCATGTCAGTCCAGTGACCTCATCCCTGAACACCTCCAGCACATCTGTCTCATTTGGCCCTAAGGTCCTATGAAACAGAGACCACATCTATGTGCCTTACTCTTCAGAGGCTTCTTAATTTGAAGTCGCCTTTGTTAAAAAAGAAAAAGAAAAAAAACCAATCTTACACTTTAAAGAAGGTCACAAATAATGAATCTGACTTGATAACTAAGTCCTTAGACCTTAGAACCATAAAATCTTAGTGTCAAAGGTCAGAATAATAAAGGAAAAGCCTCACACTTATAGTAGCAGTCCACAGCTTGTGTCTCCCACAACATACCTGCCACGTGCTGTCTGGCTCAGACAGAGGCAAGCATGAACTCCGGAAGTTGCCTGTTTTAGCCTCCATCAATGGCAACTTCATTTCAGCCTCGTATGCAGCCCAAAAACCCTGGGGCCATTTTTTTTAAATTCCAATTTATTCATTTATTTTAAATTTACTTTCATTTTTTAAATATATTTTTATTGAAGTATGATCAGTTTACAATGTTGTGTCAGTTTCTGATGTGCAGCACAATACTTCAGTCACACGTAAGCATACGTGTATTTGTTTTCATATTCATTTTCACTGGGGCCATTATTGACTCTGGTCTTTCTCTCACCCCTCACATCCAGTCTGCCAGTAAGACACCTCAGCCTTGCCTTCTAACTACCCCCAGAATCTGCCCGCTTCCTTACCTCTGCCACCCAGATCTGCCACCCTTGCCTGGATGACAGTGGCCTCTTACCTGTATATTTGTAGGCTGTGTGGGAAAGTGAATAGAAAAGATACCGAAGATGAGAAAGGAAGGAACAGGTTTTCGAACCAGGTTATGAAGGAAGTGGGAAGCTCAGGACCCGAACCCCAGGTTGGGGATTAGCTTACCAGGAAGATGAGGACCACCAATTCTCCCGGCCTGGAGGGGAGTGAAGCGTGGGGTCCCTGCTGAAATCTGGGACGGGGGCAGGGTGGCCTGTCTGAGAAGGTGCTCAGATAGGAAGACCTCCATCCTCCGTGTCAGAAACAGTCCTCCCATCTCCCTGCCCCACAGCACCTGTCGTTTGCACTTCAGTGCCATTTGTGTACAGATCTATCGTCCTACTGGATTGTAACATCCTTGTAAACAGAACCCATTCTTAATTCTTTTTATCTTCTCCTCCCCCAATAGCACAGTGTCCTGTACCCCAAAAAAAGCTCAAAAATGATTTCATAAAGTGAATTGCATATCCATTTCCACAGTTCTGTGTTTTCAGCCTGCTTTATTAAGAGCGGTGTCCCCCTTGGTAAAGCATTTTCATCACAACAGCCTTCTCAGCACTCCTGACCTGTATCCTGGGAGTTGCGGAGGGACCCACACAGCTCCCGCCAGGAAAAGTGTACTTCCGCGTGATGGGCCCTCCACACAGTGTCACCTCCGCGTCTCTTCCATGCTCATCCTGCCGCTGCCACACCAACTGCCACCCATGGAAATGCTATGAACCCGAAAAATAAAACATTATGCTCTTCCCGGGTCATCATGGTGTCTGCAGCAAGACCACAGAGCCAGGCTCATGCATAGGATCATGTGACCCCGGGCTGCGGTTAATGGTAAAGAAACATGGTGCCGGATGTTGTGTTTCTTGCCCAGGCAGCTCCCAGTGAGAAACAATAGCTTCAAAGGCTGATTCTGAAAATAATAGAAAAGCTCCCAGAATAGTCATCCTTAGTCCTTAGCAGAACGGAGCAGAATTGTTTTATTTCAGGCCTGTAGAGACAGCCTGGGACCAGAGGAGCCTGTGGAAGAACTGCTGAGTCCTTTGTGTCCTGGTTTACTGATGAAGGTGCCAGGCAGTGAGAGGCTTACCTAAGGTCACTTCAAGCTAGCAGCAGACTAAATCCTGAGCACAGATTTTGCTATGAATCCTTGGGATTAAAATAAGAATTCAAAATAAAATCTTCTCAAGAAATAAAAAACAAAACAATACATTTATCATATGTAAGACTGTCATGAAAAGAGCTAAAAATTATTTTTAATCTGTTTCACCTGCATTTTGAGGTTATTAATTGTGGATTTGATTTAAATGTAAGGACTTGGGCCCTGAGGTTAGTAAATAAGATAACATGTTGCTGTGCTGGGTGTCTTTCAAAGAAGGACGGACCTATTTTAGAGAGACGGCTTAGGTTGGTCTTGTTGAAAGGCTGGGGCTGAGTTAACCTCACTGGCTTTAGCAATCTGGTTTTGTGTTTCCCGGGTATGTCTGATCCAGCTCTTAGAAGGCTTCCTCCATTGCTCTCGTACACTTTCTTCCCTCTCCCCGACTTCCAACTTCCTTCCCACAACCCTTAGACCTCCCAGCCAGTCCGCCACCTTTAAAGATTCCTTCTGCCCCTCTCCCCACCATGCAACTATCTGCAATAAAAGGAACATTTTTCAAAGACTACTCAGGTATGGGCCCTCATCCCCTGTCACAGGAATGGAATTCTTATCTCCTGACCACATCCAGGCCTTAAGCTCTTCTTCCATTTCCTAGGTTTGCAAGGCAGACACTTGAGGAAGTTTCCTTGTTTCCTTCCTCTTAGGCTTAGAAGTTTAGACAGCTACCTCCAGGTCAAGGTCGTATAGGGGAGCAAAATTTGCTCCCCCAAATTGTCTATTTGGCAAGTGGATTATTTTGAGCTAAAAGCAATCAAGACCCAAAAGACAGGAAAAATCTTTGACCTTCCCCTAACTGCCTAAAGAATGTAGACAGAGGACCTGTTTCCAGAGGGAGGGAGCCATCACCATAGATAAGTATAGTATGAACTAGGTATGGACAGGGAGAAACCTAGCAAAATCTGTTTGTTGAAATTCTACCCTGTGTCCCATTGTCTCTGCCTGGCCCAACAAACATTTGTTTACCATTTGCTTTTCCATCTTCATGTGAATTGCCTTCCTCCCCTTCTAAGTCCTAAGCCAGTACTCCCAACATTCTCTTTTGTCTTTAGCTGATGTATTTAAGGTGAAGCTTCAGCCATTTCAGTGAGTTACCTCAGCTTTCGTGGGTCTCTACAATGTATGTCCATGTTATTGAACTTTTGTTTGATTTTCTCCTGTTAATCTGCCTCATGTCTGTTTAATTCTTAGACCAGCCAGAAGAACCTAGACGAGTAGGGGAAGATGTCTTCCTCCTTGACAATGGGTAGGGGCCCAGTTATGGTGTGGTCAGCAGACTAGGCTGATGACAGGTGACCTGAAACAGTAGAAGAAAGCACAGTTGACTCTATACAAATAAATCTTCCAGAAAATTCTAACACATAAATAAACTGCCTTATAAACTAAAACAACTGTCCAACACACAGCCCGTTGCTGCCTATGCTCCCTCCTCAGCACCCTTGACATTGGTCCCTAGTAGGCCTGTTAACCGAAAAGTGGGTTCGCCTCTTGGTGGATGTCTAGCCAAAAGATACAGCCAAGCCAAAGAGTGAGAGAAGAAAGAATTTGTTACTTGTAGCAAATAAGAACGCTGGGGATCTTTCCCAAAGCAGGATCTCCCTAAGCAGCAAAACTGGGGAAGTTTTAAGCTAAAGATGCATACATACTCACGAAAGGGCTTCAGCAAAGGAGAATTCAGCTTAGAATTGGGGCAGAGATTGACAGAGTCCAGGCTCTAGTTGAGTGAAGTCACAAGGGTCAGAAAAGTTCAGCATCATCTTTCCTTGGGTTTCAGTCAGTCTGGTAGATGAATGCTCAGGGGGTTTGAATTCTGCAGAACAGCTCAAGAATATACTGCAAGCTAATATTTCCCTTTGAAACAGAATTGAGAGTCTTTACAACTGATATATTGTCTCCAATATGGTTATCTCCCTTGCCTAGTAATAGCTATTCATTTTTACCTTCTTTTGTTCCTTTAAAATAATTAACTGCTAAAAAAAAAAAATCACTAACTGCTGAGACCTATTTTTCTGCAAGGACAACCCTTGTGGCCAGGTTTAGATCACAAGATGGCTTAGGCCTAAAATGGTTTCTCTTATGTTAAGAAAGTTATATGTGGTTCTCTTCCTCTGGGAACCCCTACCCTGTCTGCTTACAAAATCACCCCCTTGAGGTATTTCACTCTTCATTCTTGAGGGGTACATGGCTGAAGGTCACTCTTCTGTTACTATTTCCTGCCGAGAATGGGTGTTGTAGTCTCCCTAGGTAGAGGAGTGAAACTCTTTTGCTGCTGGAGTTAGATAAGTTTTGGGGTCTTCCAAAGTGGTGTCTGAACCTTGCTTGATCAGCATTATTCTAACAGGTGTAGGAGAGGCTCAGGAGGAGTGACAGTTAACAGTGACTTTGCAATGTCATTAGCAGAGACTTGAGCCAAGAGCCCCTTGAAGCCAAGAGCCCCTTGAACCAAACCATTTTCCCAGTATTTTCCCTAAACTGGGAAGGGGATCATTCAGAGAAGAGATTTGACTTTTTTCATACGCATCATGAAATGAGTCACATTAGAAGTCTTATCAGATACAAAGAACAGCATTCAGTGTGTCTTATGGCATAAGACCCTCCTTGAGCAGCTGTTCAAATATCAAGGGCTATGCAGTTCTGTAGGACCACTTTTTTCATCATAGAAATTGGAGTTCAGCAGACTGACAGCCTGATTAGTATCGTTCTAAGGCTTGCTGGGTAAATTCCATCTGTGTGAGTGACGACATCCTCTCTTTTTTATTTCTAAATGCATTCTTTTCCTTAATGATAAAAGCAGATGCAGAAAGCGTGTTTAATAGGGCACTAAAGAGGCCACTCTCTTCACCATAAAGTTCAAGTTAAATCATGTTTTAGCCGGAATAGCTTCCCCGTACCTCACTGAATATGTGAAAATTTATTTTATCATTTCCCCTTTTGATTGCAAATCTTTTGATAGATGAAGTATTTCTCTCTCAGTACCAGGATGATTGCTGCCTGGCATCCATCATGTCCCTTGGTGCTAGACTTCCATTTTGTTTATATATAGTTGCTTAGTTATCCATGTTGGGGGCAAACTAATCAAATATAGTGAACAAGCTCAGCGGTATTTTAATGGAGAAGCATTTTATAGGCTATACATTTTATCAGTCATCCTGAATTGTCACACAAACATTGTACCTGTGCTTTTAGCAGTAGACTTAAAGCGAGCAGTGATAAATGTCCTGAGTAGTTACACTCTGTGGCAGTTTCGCTAGAGAATTTCCTTTAGGGTTGTTATGCATGAGCTGGTTAAGAGTACTTGATAAGGCTGCTGGGAACCTGAGAGTTACAATTTTTAGAGGAGTCAGGTAGAGAGAAAAGATAAATGTCTCAGTCCTAACCACAAAGTTATCATTTACCAAGTTGTTGTAAATTATAATTAGTTTAAGGGGAAAGGTTTCCTTATATCTGGAAAACACAGATTAAAGGCCAGCAGTATTTCTTTGGGATGGATCCCCATTGTCCTCACTTGCTGCAAGTTGCAAATCCTTCCTTCTCCCGCTCTTTGGCTTGGTTGTGTCTTTTGGCTTGACACCCACCAAGAGGTGAACCCGGTTTTCAGGTAACAGGCCCAGTCTGGCCACAGGAGGAGAGGGCACAGCCAGGTCTAAATGAAGTGTGCTGCTGACGCTGCTTCCGTCTTGCTGTTTTTTGTTCTTGCTTGTTCTTTGATCCTTCTGTGGTCTTCTCTCTTCTTTAAGAAGTGACCTGTGCCTTACTCTGTCACCATAGGCCTAGTGCGAGGAGCAGGCCCAGCAGAGGAGGCCCCTGCTCACTCTTCACCAGCCAACACCCCACTGCCTGTGCCCCCTGCAGTCCCCAGCGCCTTACCATCACAGATATGTCACCATCCACCTCTCCTAGTTGTCGAGCCCCGCCTCTTTCTGCCCAGTTCCTTTTCAGACACATTCTTCTTGGCACCTTTGGCTTCTTTCTTGGCTGTGCCCTGCCCACTCCAGGGCGACTGACTGCAGCAGAAATCCGCCCACCTCCACCCCTGACCATCCCAACAACCAACCTCGTTTTGTTCCAATCAGAGAAGTGTTTCTTTCTTCCTGATACATTTTTTGAACCAAATATTTTACATGAGGAAGCCCAGAGCTGCTACAGAAGTGATTCTGCATCTAATTACTTATTAAAAATTATAAGTTAATCTCATTAGCAGTTTTGAATCAGCGATTTCTTAATGAGGCACTCACTGACTTTTTTTAGAAGATAAATTTTTAAATACATTTGAACGGAAATGAACCATTTCCAAAGGATATGGTTTTCTCACAACCTTGTATCTATAAAATATAAAAAGTTAATATGTATTTGAGGCACATTTTGTTTACTTTGCCATCTCTATCTGTTTCATAAACTTCAGCTAAAACATAATAGAAGTAACACTAGATTTTGAATCTTAAGTCTTGAGGCAGATCTGATCCTGGCTACCACTAGGAGCTTACATGACTTTTCACAAATCCCCAGCCTGTTTTCTCGACATAAAATGGGCTGAGTAATGCCCTCCTCCCAGAAGTGTTGGAGAGAGTTTAAAAGGTGGTAAGTGTGAGAGCTCTGCCACCAAGTAGGGCCAGGTGCCCTGAGGTGTTGTGCCACTTCCTGTCCTACCTGGTCCCAGAAGGTAGGTCTTGAGGTAGACAGTGTTTGCTCCTTCCTCACCAGGTTTTTTCCCAGCCAGAGACCTTCAGTCAGTGTTGGCACGATATTTAACCTGACATTCTAAGCAGTAGTGTCCTGGGGGTATGCAGAAACTTGCCACCTGTAGAGAGGGAGTGACCCAAATCCTGTGATGAAACGAAGGGAAGAGGAAGGACATGATTCTTCTTTGAAGGGTTCTGTTTATGAAGCTCCTCATGGCTTTTCTACTTTTTCCATGAAAAACTCTTTGTCCTTTTGTCTTCTGCCACTGGCACTGGTTATGGACGGGGCGTTGATGTGAATCCAGCTTCCAAATTAGAAATTAATGAGGTGTTCCATCCAGAGAGGCCTTCCTCCCGTACTGTAAGGCAGGCCACCCCGGGAACTGCCCCCGTTTGGGTCTGTGCTTTCCTGTTGCCCTTCTCTGTGCAAGGCAGTGCCGGGCATCCTTGCTGCCTCCCTGCAGTGTGGTTTCAGGCCCATTTTCCTGGCCTAAGAATTTTTTTTGTCCATGTGTCAGATATGGTTTGGCTTTAAAACTGGATGGTTTTAAAGCAGAATAGGTTCTGCTGCCCGAGTGTCACTGGGCCAGGAAGTTCTTGTTGGCTGTTCACAGCTTCTACTTCAGCTCTTTGCATGTTCAAAACGAAGGTACAGGTTTTCTGGAATGCAGGCATTGGAGGTGGGCAGGGTGGGGGGCACTCAGGTGAGGTGCAAGAGCTGCAGGAAACACCTCATCAGCACTGTAGCCTGGGATTTGGTGGTGTCCATGTGTGCTGTTACGAAGGCTATCTATCTGTCAGGAAACAAGCTAAAGGGGCCGAGGTGCCGGTTAAGAAAAAAACTGAGACAGTGCAGCCAATGTGTGTGGTTAGCGAGTTTTGATGAGGGGTGGGAGACTTCTGATTTGGCCAAGTTACAGTTAATAAATTTTAAGAACCCCTCAGGATTACAAGTGGCCCCTAGTCAGCGCTCAGCACCATAAAAGAGGGTCCAGAGCGTGCAGCAAAGCACTGTTGAGAGCCAGGATACTTCAGCTTGGGATGGCAGGATATCTAGGAACCCTGTGGAACTTTCTGAAAATTGTGTGCATAAATACTTCAGGAGAGAGGACCTGACACTTTCATTAGATTTTTAAAGCACTTCTTGACCCACCAGTTTTCATGACTACAGATGGCTGGTTAGAGTGGGCCGAGTCTCCCTGCCCTGTGTGCGGTGGTTACCCTGTGTAAGTGTACAGGGGTTTCCTGTGTCTTCTAGGAAAAGAGGACACAGACCGCAAGAGGCCAGATACCCTGTGACCTGGATGCCTGGGGGAGTGTGTGAAAGAGAGGAGTGGAATCGAATGGAATGGAAAATTTCCCCAAGGATGCTCAAGACAGACTGTCAAACAAAATGTGGACACACAGGAGGAGGATTGACTGACTGGGTTTGGAATGAAGTGGAGAAAAGGAAACAAGCTAAATCTCCAGGGGAAAACTTTGTGACCACAAGAATGAATAGGTCGTGGCCCTGTCATCCTAGAGGAGGTTGGAGCAACTCCATTAGTGGGGAGTTTTCAGGAAATGTGGATGTGATGGAAGGACAAGCACGGGCTGACCTTGAAAGGGGCCCTTCTGGAGACCTGCTTGCGCCGCTTCCCCGCGGGGCCGCTGAACAATCCCTGGAACTGGCTCTGCACTTTCTTCCGTGTTTAGCACGCACACAGACACCTCCCGAGAGCCAAACTCAGGACCCGCTTGCCACAGCAGAAGAGTCATGAGCACAATATTTGAATCACTTGTATTTTGGCAAGGAGTCATTTTTGGAATAATCCAGCAAATATAGTTTGAGGGTTTTTTAGAAAAGAAGATTAAAGTCTGATGTTACAGATCCAAGTTTCCTCAGAATAAGGCTCTTTGCACTGAACCAAAGAAAAATGTGAGTGGTTGCTACTGTTCTCTTCCTGTGCTTCATGGCTGCCATTTTAAGAGTATTGCTTCTTCCAGGGGAAAAAAAAAAATTGGTTCTTCCTTCAAAGTGAGGAGAAGGTTATCTGAGAGGTCTCTAGCTGTCCAGGGTAGAAGCTGTGTCCCACAGAGGCTTTGCGGTGTGGGCAGCTCTGGGTCAGGCCCTCTTCTTTCCCTACCGGGAACACCTGTGGACCTTGCAGACGGTCTTTTTCGGGAAGCGTTGTCTCTGAGGTTGTGAACAGAATGGTTTAGCTGATGAAAAGGAATAGGGCAGAGGATGTTTGCAAGCCCAGGCTGAAAGTTTCACTGCTGTTTGGAGCTCCCTTCCTTCTCCCAAGCCCCCTCTGCCATGCAGCACGTCTGGCTTTTCCCTGCTCGTGAATCACATTTCCCACAGCATTTATCTCTGAGCTTCTCCACTTTCTTCATGCCCTTAAACCCCAAGCAGCCCTCCTCATTCTGTGCCTTATGTGTGTCCAGAGATTGGGGCTGTCTGATACGAGCGCTCTTGGCTTCCCTCTTCCCCTCCAGATCGCCTCCCCCTCATCTCCCCTCCAGGGCCCCTTCTCTCTCCTGGATGAGTCACCTCCTCTTGGCCCACTCCCTTCGCTCTCTTGCCCCTTCAGTCTTCCTTTTGTGCTGGCTTCTTCCCCTTCCCCTGCAGACCTGGCGCAGTCCTCTGTCCTGCGTGCTCAGCAGCATCCCTCCTCTGCCCTCCTCCTGGAAGCTGTCGTCCACGCTCACTGCATTGCCTCCACTGCGGGCCAGTCACCTGTCCTTAACCCAGAGCTTCACCTGTCCTTAACCCAAACTTTTCCCCATCGTGACACACGCAGAAGATGTTGCTGTTTGAATGGCATGTGGGGTGTGTGCGCCATGCTGATGGAAGGCAGAGCTCTGAGGGTGAGGGAAGTACTATTGGCATCATCCCTGTAATCCAGTCACAGTACATGCCTGAAATCTTTGTAGTTTGACTCTGCCCCCCTGCCCTGCCCCATGCTCTCCTCCCTGAAAGAGCCTTCCTAAAGATCACCAGTAAGCAAATGCTAAATGTGAGGACTTTTTCTTTGTTTTCATCTTCCTTGATGTCCAAGTGGCATTTTTTTTTTAATGGAGATACTGGGGATTGAACCCAGGACCTTGTGCATGCTAGGCATGCACTCTACCACTGAGCTCTCCCCCACCCCACCCCCCAAGTCGCATTTGACATACACTGGTGGTTAAGAGTTTGGACTCTGGTGCGGGAATACCTGTGTTCAGTTCCTGGCTTTGTCACTCTAGAGTTATGACCTTAGGCAGGTCATTTAATGTGTCTGTGCCTTAGTTTCCTCATTTGCAAAATGCAAATAAATACCTGCCTCACAGGGTTGCTGTGGGAGTTCAGTTGCCATATGGAAGGTACATTAGCCGTGCCTCTCTCATCGGAATGCTGTGTGTCTGCTGTTGCTTTCAAGTACCTCTTCTCTGAAGCCCTTTCTCCTGCTTCTCCTAACATTGAATGCCACTGATCTTTCTTCTGTCTCTCTCTTTTTTTTTTTTTTTTTTGACCTGTCTTGTTTTCTGTTTGTTTCTATTCTCTAGCTTCTCTTTTTGCTCCCACAAATGGAGGAGGTGATAGTGAATGCAGCCTCAACTCTCCTCTTGCCCTTTCTTTCTTGGACCCTCCGGTTGATGGTCCAGCTCCCTCCCTCCAGATCAGTCATCTCCCTAAGCCCCAGGCCCACACCCCAGCTGCCTGCTGCATATCCCCATCTGGCTCTCCTCCCTGCACCTCAGACTTAGGAGTCCCCAAAATGTTTTAATGTTTGTTTTATTTTTGTTTTAAAAATAATAAGTGCTTGTTATAGAAAATAAGGACAAACTAAAAGGATAAACACAAATCAACCACAATCCCAGCAGTCAGAGAGCACCACCACTGCACTTGGGGGTATCTGCTTTGAGCCTAGTGGATCTCAGCCTTGGCTGAGTTTACTCCCAAGGGACATTTAGCAATTCCTGGAGACATTTTGGGTTATCAGTTTGGGGTTTGGGGGAAGTGCTACTGGCATCTAGCAGTTAAGAGTCCAGGGATACCACTAAATGCTTTACGGTGTACCGGGCAGCCTCCACGACAGAGAGTGAGTCAGCACAGTAGTGCCCAGGTTGAGAGCCCCTGTTCCGGACCTTCGTTTCTACACAAATGCTTCAAATAGAACAAATTGGAATGTTTTTTTCTTTCTTCCTCTGTCCTGCTTTACACTTGTGTTCTCTTTTTCTGTCAGTGGCCCCACCTTCTCCTTCATCCCCCATCCGGTCCATTAAGAGCCCCATCTGTCACATCTTTGGTATCTGTCTCTTCTCTCTTCCAGTGTGACATTGATGACCACTCACCCAAACTAATGAAAAAGCTTTCAACAGGCCCTTCCCCTCAGGTCTCTTGCTTGGCCTGGCCTGTGCCTCCCGTGTGCTTAGAGAACTTTCATCAACTTCCACTGCCTGTGAAGTCCATGCCCTGAGCGCCCTGAGGGCAGCAGCTTCCGCATCTGATAGGTTTTTGTGCCCGGAACTAAACAGCATTCTGAGCACAAAGTCGTTGCTCAGTGAATCTCTGTGGAATGTGTGTGAATGTATGGTCACGTGAAAGAAAAACCTGAAGAAAATTCTCCTCATGACTTTCTCACAACCTCACCATCTTTGCAGATCGTTGATGAATGGTTTGGCCGGACCATCATCCGCTCCTGCACCAAACTGAGCTATGAACATGCACAGAGCATGATTGAAAGCCCAACGAAGAGCGTCCCCGAGCAGGAGCTGCCCCCCATCTCCCCGGAGCACACCGGGGAGGAGGTGCACCGGGCTGTCTTGAACCTCCACGGAATGGCAAAGGAGTTACGCAAACAGCGGTTTGCGGACGGCGCACTGCGTCTGGATCAGGTCAGTCTCTTCTTTTTTTCAGCACAACCGACAGATTTGACTTCTGCCAGAACCCAGCAGGCATGAGATTTAGTGTGGCAGTCCTGGGCTCTTCCCTCTTCCCTCAGTCACTGCACTACAACAGTGGGAACTAACTCCCACATCCACAGGGCAAAAGGGTGGTGTCTGTGTGAGTGGCTCTGTGACCAAAACTCCCAGCTGGTCTTCCCTGGTGAGGCAGTATTCAGTACTTGGTCCTCATCTCAGTTTTTACCTCAAATCCCTCTTACTGGAGTTGGGAAAAGGAAACATGGAAGTTTAGAAGGCAGTTAACCAGTATCTGATTGTTAGGCTTTCTTTAAAAAGTGTTTCTTCTTACCCCTTGTCTTCCAAAAAGAGTTGTATGTTTACAAATCTCAGATTGATATTTGAAGAAGCACAGAACGGAGGAGACTGTAGAATGTTGGCTGTTTAAGAAAATGACAGCCCAGGATGGTCCTGGTTACTCTAAGGATCACAGCCATGCTGAGCCCTCTGCGACTCAGGCAGCTGCCACTCAAACCTGGTCAATTTCCATGTCTAACAGTTGTAACTCTTACAATCCAGGAATTCTTTCCTCGTTACTTGTCAGTACATTATAGAGTAGAGCCTGTGTTCTGTCCTGTGCGGTCTTTTTCTTCTCATATTTCTTACCCAAGCTCCAGAGAACTCACTCTCCTAACCTGGTCTCTGTATATTGTGTTTGGAAAATGAGTGGGGCAGCAGGATTGGCTGATGGAGCTGTTTGTCAGCCTGCTGGCCGAGCGCAGCCCCCCAGAGACTTCCTCTGAGACTTTCAGCTTGGGGAGATCCCAAAGGCATTGTTTTAAAACTTTCTAATTGAAGATTTCACTTCATCCTACATTTTGTGATAATCTTACACAAATGCTTCTCAGAAGGCATTGCAAACAGTTGCTGCCCTGGGCCTGCAAATAAATTAGCAGCTCTTGGGACAAGTGGAGAATCCGTTCTGCCTGTGCCTGAGGGAGTCAAGGCATCTTCTGGGGCTCTCATGCTCCCACCCTCCCTTGCCTGGCTCTCATGCTCCCCTCTCCCTTGCCTGGGCTCAGGCAGCCTCAGCAAACCCTTCGGATCAGGAATGCCATTGCAGGAAGACAGCAGAGCTGATGGAAGAGGGCCGCAGGCACGGGAGCAGACAGAATATCTCCTCTCCTTCCTTTAGTGGGATATTTCGTGGGGTGTGAACGCCCTAATTCTCATTCACCAGTGGCCGCTGTTGTCAGATCCAAGGACTCTGGTCGGTTCTTGCTTCTGACTCCTGTCCTGCAAAGCTCACCTCCTAGTTCTCTGCTTCTCTTCATGTCCTGCTGGTCCCTTTGCAGAAGCCTCTTAGTCTACTCACCCCTGTAGGGTGGCACTCCCTAGAGTCTACCACGCCCTCTTTTTCCTCTTTTTGTTGTTCTCTATCCACACTCCCTCCCTGAATGAGTTCCTCTTTCCTTACAATTCTTAAGATTTTAACTACTGATTAGATGCTGATGCTGACAAAACCAGTTCAGCCCTTCCCTTCTTCTCTGGCCCCAGGCCAGTCTCTCCACCTGCTCCTTGAACTCCTCACCCGGCTGCCCACCGGCCGTTTCAGCCTGCACTCACCATTCCTTCTGCACGACACAGTGACCAGGGCCCACGGTGCGCTGCACACGCCGGCTGTGCTCCCCCCACCTCTGGCTCCCACCAGGAGAGCTGTGTGCATCCCGGGACAACCCTCCTCATTCCCATCCTGGCTATGCCAGCTGTACACGTCGTTATAATTATGCAGTTTAACTGAATGTTAGGTAAACTGATCAAATGAGAGCATTTTTAAAAAGCTCTTGTTTCTGTGCAAACTAAGTTAAATTGTTTGGAAGCACTTGTTGAAGATGAATCTTCAAAAATTCTGCTGTTTGGGTGTGACAGCTATAGAAGAGTAGGGGAAAAATCATAAATTTCAAAAGGAATTCTGTACTCAGATTGCTTTACAGACGTCTAAGTTCTCACTCTCTTTTAAAGAAACAAAAGTAATAAATTATAGACAATAAATTATGAGTAGTTGATTCAGAAGAAAGTATGTAGAAATCCAATTAGCATACTCTTTTTTAAAATATTTACATTTTTTAAAGTGAATGAATGTATATTTATAAATTAACTTTATCACAGATGTTGGGTTCCATGTCTGTCTCTTCTGAACGAGTCTCCTTTTTAGCCAGCCTCTGGCAGAACTCACCAACCACTGCTTCAAGCACAGCAAGTGAGAGGGTTCTTGTGACACCATTTTAGACGCCTTCCCCATCAGATTGCTGTAAAATTCAATTGAATTAAATGTGTTAAATACTCTAAAAACTGTGGAAGACCATCAGTGATCTCAGCTCTCATTACAAGGGGTATGGTAGTCAGGGGAGAAGAATGTTCACAGTATCTGATTGATGATCTGTTAGCATGTGTCAGAATCAGAATTTGATTGCAGAAAATAGCTACAGGTATCTGTAGCTCATTGGCCCTCTCAATTTATAGATTAGAAAGCTGAAACCCCCAAAGGTTAAATGAGTTGCTGATATGCAAGAAATCTAGATAGCCAATTCTTTGTTCACTTTTCTTCCATTTACACCACGCTGACTTGAGAGAGAAAAGTTTTCCTTCAAAGTGAGAGAAAAAACCCTCAAGTCCTAATTAGGTTCCAGTTAATTAAGGTTTGAAAATAATGAAATTGCTTCCTGGGGGTTGATCCCTTGGTTCCCCAGAAAACAAGTGTGTGGACCACAGCTTTAGAAGGAGCACATCTGTCTCCTGCAGCAAGGGACACTGGCGAGGGCCTTTATAAATCAGCTAAATGGCCCATTCAGAAGTCACTGCATTTGTTCTTCTGTGCCTACTGCCTGCATTTGCCCTCACGAAAATCCATTTTTCCTCAGTGCTTTTGGCATAGCCTGCTGTTTGGAGTTGCTCTCTGATGCTTTGTTTGCTCCAGTTCACCGTGTCCTCATTTTTGGTGGCAGTCCTAAAAAATATGTCCTTCTACCCTAGCCTCAATTAGAGAGGTTCTATGAGAGGCCCCTGTGAGAGGGGACAACATCCATGTCACACTGTATGCCCTTGAATGCAGAATAAACCTGCTAAACCAACAGTTTTGCCTTTCTGAAAAATCAGTTTACCATGATGATCTTCAGAATGAGTGGAGGACACGAGCATGGTGACTGTTGAGTCAGGGACAGACTGGTTCGGAGTCACAATAACCACAGAAACACAGCGATTTGATCACTGGGTGATGGCAGGCAGCAGCTTAGGACAGAGCTGCCTGGCCCATGCCTGAGATAGTGCACCCTCAGGCTCAGGGCCACCTGGGCTGGCTCCAATCCCCTGGAACCCTCTGCCTGCAGTCCTGTGCTCACCCAGTATACGGTCAGGTATTAGCAACTTCTGCGTGTACTGTGATGTGAAACAGATGGGAAACGCTGCCCTCAAGGTCACATTGCCTGTTCCAAATGTGTCTCTCTCTTTTTTTTTCCCCAAATGTCTTTTTAACCTAGAGCACGAACCTTGTTCTAATAGGTCCTGGCTCAGTGAAAGGACACCTTTGTTTCGCTGCCCCAAAGGAAATGCAGGTGCCTGACGTGTTCTGTGTGCTTTTTGTTGGATTCACTGAACAGTATTCCTTCCAGGTGGTTTCCTTCTAGCTCCATGTTTTCTGCTGCCATGTTAAATCTAGAATTTAACACAGATGCTTGTTTTATTTTATTTTCTTACAACACGCATCATTCCTCTTTCTTAGAAGGAGACTCCTTTTATGTTTGTAGTCAAAGTAATCATAATGGTTTACAATTATATGTGTATCTTGTGCACTGGGGAAGGGGAACTGTGAGAAGCCCCCACTCCTTCCTCTGGGTCTTGCTCCACAACTAAGGCCTGCCTGACAGGCCTCAGAGTGCGCGAGCTCCCTGGCACTTCTGCTGTGCGCACTCAAATCTTGCTCCCTCCTCATGGTGGGGATGACAGTGTCCAATGATGACATGGCATGTTGACAAAGCCTCGGCTGCTCTTGGAGTTCTGTGCCTTGGCAGTTGCCTTCAGAAAGGACAGCAGGGGAAGGGAGCTAAATAGAGCCCCCAAACAAAAACACTTAGAGAATATTGACTGTTTTCAGGACACTACACCTCTAGCTTTCTGGCACTTTCTCTCCAGCCCGCCTTCCCTCCTTGTCAGGTGATTGTGCTTAGAGGCCGCTCTGTGGGAGGGCTCCTGGAGAAGGAGTCGCCCTGCAGGAAAGGGGCCCGGCAGGTGGTCAGGGGGTGTGAATGGCCCCTGCTGAGCCAGTGACTTCCTGAATTTAGAGAAAGTTGCAGTGAAGAAAATTTAATATCAGTTTCCATCTTCATAGGCAAATTCCTCCAAACTGTAGGAGCCTTGACTAAATTCTCAGCTGTATCTTATATGAATCCCACATGGCACAGTTTTGAAACTCAAACTTCAGGCAGTTTCTTTGAGGGGACTTGATTGTGAAGATAAACTTGTTAATGGAAACAATTTTTTAATACCTTGGGACCCATGCTGCCGTGGGACGCTATCATGGATGACCTTGGCCTAGCCCAGACTCTAAGTCAGGGTTGACAGACCCTGTACAGAGCCAGATAGTAAATATTTTAGGCTTTGTGGGCCATCTGGCCTCTGTCCTAGCTACTCAACTCTGCTGTTATAGTGTGAAAGCAGCCAGGGACAGACGAACGAGTGTGGCTGTGTTCCAGCACAGCTTTAAGGACACTGAAATTTGAATTTCATATAATTTTCATGTCACAAAATAGTCTTCTTCCTTTGATTATTTTTGAATCATTTAAAAATGTAAAAACCATTTTTAGCACATAGGCCATACAAAAAGCAGGTGCAGGCCAGATTTGACCTGTGGTCCATAGCCTACTGACGCCTGCTCACATGAAATGCAGCTCTCTTACCCGGCTAGGTTTTAGCAGCTCATCATCACTGCACTGGGAAATTGGGCTGGGGAATGGAGAGCTGTTGTGCTAAGTTACCCCTCGGGATGGTTTCATGCAATTAAGTAAATTATTCCTTTGATTAGTACCATGCTTAGCAGGTCCAGTTGGAGGCTAGAAGTAAAGGAATGAATCCGTTTAGCACCAGTTCCCTTACCCTATTTACAGTCAGGTAGCTTTGATTAGCCTGAAGCAAAGAGAGCAGTGGTTCTTAATTTCGCACCTCTGCAAGCTCGGCAGCCTTCTCACAGTCAGGTTTCATCCCACCCACCCCGTCTCCCCGAGCCCACTTGCAGAGTTGCTGGCCCCGCCATCTTGTAGGGGCCCTGAAGGTGGGGACTGTCATAGCAAAACGTAGCTCTAAGGAAGCTCTATGGTGTCTCTCCCCGCACCCCACCCCCCACTGCTATGTGTAACAACATGTTTTATTAAATCATGCATTTAAAAATATAGTTAAGAATGTTTCTGTTCCTTCTCTATAATATAGTTGTTTTTAAGAAATAAGCATTCCAGCTCTCTGGAATTTTTATACAAGATAATATTTAATTTTATGATGTTTGGTGCAAGGTAAGAAGGATGGGCATAATCATCCTACCTGGCTCTTCCTTGATCTTATTATTTATGTCATCACTTAAGCACGATGTTGGTCAGGTGGTTGGCTGTGTTTGCAGAACTGGTCTCTATTTTCTCATAGAGTGTTTCATTCACTGTGTCTTCAGACAGCATTCATTGGGTACTGAAAGCAAGGATGTGGTAGGGGCTGGAAATGAACAGTCCTGATTCTTAAGTTTACAGTAGAGTGAAGAAGCCCACAGACCGCACAGAAAATGTAAAGTGCTGTGACAGAGCTGTCCCAGAGTGGGGTGAGACTGTGCTGAAGAGGCCCGGCCCAGTTCGGGATCAGAGAAGACTTCCTAGCAGGGGCATTGTGTACCCCAAGTCTCTTAAAAGACTTGGGGGGCTAACCAGTCTCCGAGTGCTAGGGAGGGCATTTCAGGCAAGCTGCTGGCACAGGTGTGGCAGGGGTGAGAGATGGCACCTTTGGGCATCGTCAAATGTTCCGGGTTGTGTGGCATGGAGTGCAAAGACAGGGAGCAGCTGGAAGAGGAGGAGGCAGGGGCTGGGCCTTGAAGTCTGTAGGAATGGGCCAGGGGAGCCGTGGAATGATTTCAGATACAGAAGTGATGTGATCAGAGCAGTGTTTTAGAAAGAGCTTACTGGCTGTAGTGTGGAGAGCAGACTAAAAGAGAAAAAAAATGAAGAAAGCTTGTATTCCAAGAGAGAAAGGGCCCGACCTGAGATAGAGACTGTGGGGAGAGAGAAAATTACAGATCCAAGAGAGGACGGAAGATTGGCAAGCCTTGGCAAATTGAGGTGAGGGAGGAGAGATGAATCCGGGAATCAGGTTTCAGGTTTAGGCTCGGGCATTGATGCAGTACCAAGTACTGACAGGAAACACCTTGCATAGGAGAGTTAAGAAAGCAGATGACTTCCGTTTAGGGTCTGTTGAGTTTGAGGGGCCAGCTGAAGACAAAACAGGTCGAGATGTGGGCATAGAAGTCTGGAGGTCAGTGGGGAAGGCTCACCTAGAGGTAGTCCTTTGGGAGCCAGTGGCATCGAAGGTCCTTAAGCTGCAGGAGAATGAGCTATATTGGGAGTGGGGGTGAGGTCTCTAAAATGAGCAGCCAGATGGCACCAGACAGACAGGAGGGTGACAAACACTTCCTCCTGCTGAGTTCTTAGTGAGGCCCCCTTTGATCCCCACCCTTTCCTTGGAAAGGAAGCTTTAAATCCAATTTTAAAAGTGAAAGTATACTCTTGTGCTTATAGAAAAGCATGTAAGTATATTCTAGGGTTAGAAAATTTAGAAAATACAAGAGTATAAAGGATCAAAATCACTTATAATCCCATTACCAAGAAATAACCACTGTTAATATTTTGGTATATTATGATTTTTCATAAATCTCCCCTTTGTCACTTCATGGCAGGAGGGAGGAGTGGTCAGCATAACATACATATAATTTTAATGTTATAGAATGCTTTCTCCCATGTCACTCAAAATTCTTTAAAATATTATAATGCCCATGTAATATTCCATCATACAAGTATGCTCTTAAACATTTAACCATGCCCCAGTTGTGAATATTTAATTTCTGATTTTTTGATACTGTAAATAGTGCCGTGGCCATCTTTGTTCATAAATCTTTACCCTGATCTCTGGTTGTTTCCTTAGGCCAGTCCTGGAACTGTGATGATAAGGTCAGAAATATAGACATACTTAGAATTTTGAAACATTGCCACATTCCCTTCCAGAAAGATCATACCAATTTATCCTCTTTCCAGCAGCCTGTGGATAAGGGCACCTGTGATGGAAATACCTGTCAGGAGTTCTCTGCCTGTGTGCTGGGAGTAGGTCTCCCTTTCTCTTTCTCTTTTTCTCTGTCTCTCTCACAGTTGGGCTAGGGCTCCTGAAATGTCCCAGTGACTCTGTCTTGGATTATTTCTTCATCTTTCGTATTGTTCAGTATGTTAAACTATAGACTCTTCCTGTTTGCATTAGCCGTTATAAAAAAAAATACTAATAAGGGTCCTAAAATGTAAAATGACTGAGAAAGGTGGTTAAAAGCTTCTTGCTAAACTCTTGCTAACACTGAGACTAAAGGGTGAGCTCCCGCCCCAAACTAAAGTCCTTCTTTGTGCTTGTTAAACTCAATAAGAAACCCATTGTATTTGAAATGGTGCTGAGAACTATTGTTGCTTTTTCCGATCCTCGGAGAACATTTGTAACTTTACTAGCATTTTTTGTTGCTCTTACCTCCTGTGTATAGCTTCCAGGCATTGTTTGAGCTGGCCTGACATGAATAATTATAAGGAAATCCAATTGCACTAAGACCAAAGAGAACAGAATTTCTCTATGTGATCTCTGCCACCATAAGAATTAGGGTAATGATAAACAGCATAAGAAGGCTTTTACTAGAAATTCAGGGCTTCCAGTTAAATGTTGACAGACAGTGCATTACTTCAGCCTTGGAGATAGTTCTAGAATCATGGAGGCTTGAAGAGTATTTATCATCCTGTCAGATTTTCCCCTTTTTCTCAGTTACCAGTTTCATAATAATCATATTAGCAAAATTTTCATTTCAATCTCTCCACCTCATTTATAAATAAATCCACAGCCAAGAATCTGTGCTGTTTTGAGCCATTCAGCACCGAGGCTTCCTAGGGTGACCTCTGGAGGAGAGTGGAGTCTCTAGCTTTCAGGGAACACTGGGAGCGCAGGAATTCCCAGTCATGGGGTATGGAAGTCTTGCCTTTGAGAGAAATTGATTCAGTTATGGCACTTTAATTTCATCTGGACTCAGGGAAAACAATCCACATTTATGCATCCCAAGGCATGAACAAGAGACAGACTTGAAAACTTGACCTAGTTGTGTATAAGTAACACTAATTACACCCACTTGTAGGAGCTGATCACCGTTTGTAGCTTGTTAGCATACACATAAAATCTAACATATATCATTAAGTGCCAGAGTAACTTTGCTGAGCAGCTTGTTATTATAGCCCTAAACTTCATAACTTTTCATGTGCTCACCTTCCTTTAGGCATGTCACATCGTCATTTACTCATAATTTTCAAAAATTAGAAGGAATATATGTAGTATTTTTCTGGAAGTTGTTAAAAAAGCTGACTCGGTCATGATTTCCAACCCTCACTGGACAGATATTTCTTGAAATCCTATCTTGTTACGAGTACTGCTCATAGTTCTGTGAAGGAGCCTTAGGAAGACAAACTTTCTACACTAAAGTTGCTTAGTGAATTTGTGAAGAACTCTGTGTACTTATAAGAAACTCCAGTAAGATTTTAAAAAGGGCAGGGTGTGGGGGGCTGGTGCATATGAGTTGACACAGAGCTAAAGGAATACCCAGCCTGATGGTTCTTAGGTACGTGGGGTTTGTGAAAGAAGGCTGCTTGGGAAGGGAAGCCCTGAACCACATGGTGATCAAAGTGAAGGCCAGGGTTGGTGAAGAAGAGCTGAAAGGTATGAAATGCCTACGGTTTTGAGATTCGAGGGGTAGATTCCTTCACATTCCTCTCCCTTCTGTGTTCTGAACCTCTTGAGAAACAAACACACAAGTCAGACCGAGGTCAAAATATTCCATCTGTTACTGATAAAGTTTGGGTTAGAGAAGGCAGCTTGAGCCGGCTCAAGCATATTTGGAACAGAAGTTAATGTGGTAAAAAGAAGGTCTGACTGGGGTGACCAGAGGGAGCAGAAGGTAGCCAGAGGCAGAGAGAGAAGGTGCCCTCTACGAGACCAGGCACCCGGATAGTCCTAGGATGGCCTTCACTACCAGGTGCCCTCTTGTGCAGTGGCTGCTGGTGAAGACCAGTCACTGATGCTTCTGCTTTTGGTGGGAATGGCCAGTGTAGGTCCTCAGCAGAATTCTGAAAACTGCTTTTTATGTAATTTTAGAAAGTAAACTTGGCTCCTACCCCACCTCTAGAAGCTTTTCACTTGCCTTCTGTTTCTTTCTTTGCCTGTATGTGGGCTCATTTCTGACAGAAGGGAAGAGCTCTGCCTCTGCCGCTATGTCCTGCTGCTTGCATTGGCCAACTCATCCATCCCTCCCACTTAGGGTTCCCTGAGCACTTTATTTACACCTGTCACCTGTCCTGGTCACATTTTCACATTGCCTTGTCATTTTCCATTTGCTTCCCTGTCTCCTTCTCTGACACTATGAGTTTCTTAAGGGTAGGACAGTATCTGTTCATCCTTCTATTCCCAGCCCCTGCCCCAGTGCTCATTTTTAGCCAGATGTCTCAGGGTCTCTACACATGTCTGTAGTTATTGGTCTTTTTTTAAAAATGATGCTAATTGTGATCTGGGAGAAGGACTGTAGCTCTAGAAGAGAGGTGTGTTTGTGTAAGAGAATTAAGTGCATGTTATGAATCAGAGAGATTTCCTCCTCTTTCGAATAAAAGGGTTGGGTGTTTGATTACCTGCCAGGGCATCCAGAGTTTAGAACAAGGTTTAATGAGGACTTTCTCAAGGTGGAGCTGCCTGGACAGGTGTGAGGAGCCAGGAAGTGTTAGCATCCCAGGGGGCTGGCAGTGCTTCTAAGGCGCCCTGAGCACTTCCGTGTTCACCCCTGTATCCTCAGACCAAGCTGTGCTGCTCTGTAGCCTGGCAGAAGAGGCTCTCCGGGGAAGGCAAAGAGACCCCCGCAGTGTGCCACCCCGGGAATGGAGATGCTCAGGCTGGTGAGAGACCTGACTGGCTATCATGGAAAGGTGGGCGAGGCACCAAATCCCCCCGCCTGCCTCTCAAAAAGTGTCGAAAATTCTGGGTGTGCTAACATCAGCTGCTATCCCCCACCCCCATGATGAGATGGAAATGATTTGCATACCACAGTAGGATTCCCAGGCTGATGCTCCCCCTGTGAATTCTGATCAGAGCCTGGTTTTGCTTTTGATGGAAATGGTTTCCACAAGACAGAGGTTCTGTGTAGTCGCTGCTGGGCTGTCTGAGACGAGAACTCACGGCACGGCTGAGAGTGTGCCCGGATGACTCAAATTCAAGTCCCTAGCACTTCCAGGGGACAGGGAATCGAGACCAAGGGCTCTCACTCTGGCAGGATAACAGATAAGAAACATGGAGGTAGAGCAGGGTAGTGGCCGGTGCCCCTTGTTGTTCTAAGATGCAAGCCTTTCAGGTTAGTGGCCTTGACAGACAGATTTGGCTCCTCCAGGACTCTGTCTTTTGGGTAATTGAACTCATGATTAGGAAGCTCTTGGACTCTCCCCTTTCTGTTCACAGGACACTCTGCACGTCCTCACCCTGCCCCCATGTCACATCCCACGTCACTCGAATGTGAGCCAAACAGCTACATAAGAGACATGGAATCCTTTGACGTTAGTAAAACCTGCGTTGGGGAAAGGGAGCCCTTGCAGCTGATCCTTAGATTTCAACCATGACTGCTGCTTGGGGCAAGCCCAGCGAATTTCGATTTTCATGTTGCTGCAAGCGGGGGACTCTGCTTCTGTTCTGTTAGCTGTCTGTCTTAAACAACGCCGCCAGGCCCACCTTCCCCTGGTGCGCTTTCACCTGTCACTCAAGAACCTGCAGTCTCCGGAAGCAAATTTCATGGGCAGTAAGATTTCCATATATATCCTGGGATAGGTATAGGGTTGCCAGGTTTTTTTTTGCCAAAAAGGGTTTTCTTTAAAAGCCAATTGCCATCTACCATCTCCATGATTTTATAAATAAAAACATTTTAGCACCAAAACAAAGGAGAGACATAATTTCATAGTTCAGGGCAATCTTTTACTTTGACCTGGTTGAGCTTTGTGGAAAGCTTTTCTCTCATTTTGTTGATCTCAGGTCAGCCTTTGAGAACTACAGGATTGTTCCATCAGATCCAAACACCTCCTGGCCTTGGAGGCCCTCTGTGATGTGGCCTGTGTTTTGTGTTCCCTGTTTCCCACCAGCCCATCTACCTTACTCACTGGTCCTTCCCTGCCTTCGAATAGTCTGGGCCTCCACTTGATCCTCCGAGTCCCACATAACCCACTTCCTCTGGAAGCCTGCTTCACATAGGCTGCCTCCTTCTCCACATACCTCAGGCCTCTTTCCCCGTCTCTCCTCTAGGTGCCTGGTGCAGTACTTCAGAGGTTTTCAGTCATTTCATTTTGTAGTTTTGTTTTTTTACTCCCTTCTTCTCCCTCTCTGCCTACATTCTTGAGTATCAGCTGTGTAGAAGGCAGATCCCTTGGGGCAGTTTCTTTCTCACTCATAAATCTGTGGTGCTGGTCCAGAAGAGGCGAGCTCCAGGCTGTCCTAGCACTCGAGATGTCTTGAGGTCAGTGGGTGCTCAAGGACACTGTGCCCATTTTACAGTCTAGAACTGAGAGGTGTGGCCCTGTTTGTTATTCCTCAAGAAATCCTTACATTTTTAAAGAATGATATTATTGTGACACGGTTGTTTTGTAACACTTCTTCCATTCCCACTTAAATAGCACATAACAACATTTTTTAACTAAAGAGAATTTAAGAGCTTTAAAAGTATTTTGTAATTTTAGAACATGCCTTTTGACTTATGTTTTTAATTTCTTACATTTTTCAAAATATCTACCAGGTACCAAGTACTGCACTAGATTTTGGGACAGAGATCAGAACGTGGTCCCAGCTCCCAGCCCTCAGAGTAGCTTCATGTCTCATGGAGGAACTAGAGACAGAAACAGAACAAGGGGGCACACGGGAAAAGCTGAGGTTGGGCTGAGTGTGGACGTGGCTGCTTTGGTATATTACATGAGATATACTTGATTTGAAGGGGTCACTTTAAAATTGGAAACAAGGTCATTCTGTTTTAAAAGTTTTCTCCTGTGCAAAATAGAAATTAGCAATTTGCTGTAAGAAAATGCTAGAAATGTTGAAAATAGAAATTATTTAATTTTCCCCTTGAATTGTGAGCCACCCCCCACCACTAGGGAGAGGGGAGTGAAGGAAATCTGCCAGAGTGGAAGGAAATGAGTGCAGACCCCAAAAGCATCACCCAGGGAGGGAATCCCAGCAGGTTTCTTATCTGCTGCTTGTCAGCATTAAATCGGCAGTCTCCCAAATAAGAAAATTTGCTAATGAATACCAGTCTACTGGGTTTGAGGTACCTTTGAACAGGGAGCTGTTTCTGAGCTCTGAGAATGCCAGCTTGGCCATCAGGCAGTTGAAAACTGATTTGCTACAATCTGTTCTCTCCCTTCCATTCTCCTGCCCTCCACCCCAGCCAAGCACTGGACTTAGCTTTTCCTACAAGCTTCCGTCCAGCCAAGCTCACGGTCTCGCCTGATTCCCCAGCTGGCCTGCAGGAACACACTTCTGACCCTAAGCAGAGGGAACAGAGCTCTGCCAGTGCTTCTCCCTGTCCTCCTGTCTGTCCAGCCTCTAGGCCTGGACTCCTGACTCCTTGTTGCCGAGGACTTCTTGGTGGAGATCTGCCCTGTTTGCCCAGAGGCCTAGCTCTGAGTTCCTTTTTGGTGCATGCTTCTGCTCCAGACTCTGCCCCATCCCCAGCTCTCCTGTTAAACCAGCTTGAAGTCAGTGACTAGAATGTAGAGCTTATGAGCGTGGACCCTGCATCAGACCACCTGGGTTCTCATCCTGACTCTTTCTCTTAGCTGTGGGACTTCCACTTTTCTGTGCCTCAGTTTCCTAAGATAAGATAATAATAAATGAAATGAGATTACATATTCCTGAGATAACCGTCAGTAAAATGGAAATAATACCTATGCCATGGCAATGTTGTCAGGTTAACTGAGTTGTACCCATAAAACACTTAGAACATTCTCTGACACATAAGACCAAATGGATGTTAGCAATGTGCCCAGATGCTGAGAAAGGCCCCATTTCTGTCCTCACAAAAGAGCCACCTCTAACAGAGAAGAACCCAGTGAGGGCTGCAGTACAGGCCACCAACAGCCGTGGCCTGGAAAGATGTCACCTCAGTTGTGTTCCGTCAGGTGGGTCTGGGTGGAGGAGAAGGATTTGAAATGGAGGTGCAGGGGCAAGGAATGGTGGTCTTCTACTGCGCCGTGAGGGGTGGTCCATCTTGGCTGGGTGTATGGAAGGGGCACAGCAGTAAGAGATGAGAGTGGGAGACTCAGGAGTTGGTACTGGATTCATTAACAGGTAGCAGGCAAGATTTGTGAGCAAGGAAGGGGAAGAAATTACGCTCCACACATTACGCTCCACATCACCTGAACAGGAGACAGAAAATAGTCCATCTGTATAGATACACCACAGCTTACGTAGCCTTTCCTTACGGTGGTCCCACAAGGTTGTTTTTAGGTTTTGCTGTTACAAATAACACTGCAATTACTATTCTTATGAGTAAAATTCAAAAATCATTTTGGGTTATTTCCATGGGAATACATTCTTAGAATGAATGGATTGAAAGAAATAACTATTTTTCTGTGATTCTTTCTCTTTTTTAATCAACTTTTATTATAGTATTAAAGTAACATGTATTTGTTTTATAAAAATTTAGAAATTGACAAGTAAGCCCAAAATAGCCATCAGTCACCCATCATCTAGTAATAACATTTTTCTGCATATCCTAAGTAGGTACATTTTTAGAGCTTTTGATTCAGGCTATCAGATAATTTTCCAGAAAGGTTAGACTAATTTAGGCTTTCCCGAGCAGGGAACAATAGTGCATTGTCACTGCCTCTCACCAAATTGAAAGTTTGTGGCTTTGATTTAATCTTTGTTAATATGATAGGTTGGAAATGATGTTTTATTATTGTTTCAGCTTGCGTTTGTTCTACTGCTTGTGGGTTCGATCAACTCTTGAGTCCTTTCTTTGCCATTTCTATGAAAGGAGGAGTTTAGGTACTATCACTAGAATCTCCTAACACCTTAAACACTAGACCCACGAGCCACATTTTTAGCCAGAATTATTTTTTCCCCAAGTAAGGTAAGGTAAAATTCACTCTCTTTGGTATTCAGTTCTACAAGCTACACGTAGCCACAATCAAGATAAAGAACAGTTCCACCACCCCAGAAAATGCCTGCAAACCCCCTCTCCCCGCTTGGCGCCTGGCAAGCGCTACACTGTTTTCTGTCCCTGTAGTGTCGCTTTTTCCAGGGTGTCATATAAATGGAATTGGACAGTAGCTTTTGAGTCTAACTTCTTTGACTTAGCATCACGCACTTGAGGTTCACACTTGTGTTTATGTGTATCAAGTGTTCATTCCCTTTTATTGCAGAGTAGTATTCCATGGTACAGATTTGGGTGATTAGAAGTAATGCTGCTAGAAACATACGCCTACAGGCTTTTGTGTGACAGTTTAAAGTTTTCATTCACTTGGGTAAATACTTAGAAAGGAGAATGCTAAGATGTGTAGCAGTATTTTGTTGTGGTTTTACTTTGTATTTTCCTAATGACTAAGGATGTGGAGCATCTTTTTAATGTGCATATTTTCTATCTGCATATCTTTTTTGGTGACATGTCTGTTTATATCTTTTGCCCGCTTCTTAATTGAGTCGTTTGGTTTCTTATTACTGAGTTTTGAGAGTTCTTTTTATATTTTGGATGTAAATCTTCTATCATATTTGTGATTTGCAAATATTTTCTCCCTGTCTTTGGCTTGTCTTTTCATTCTCTTGTTTCTTCATTCTCTCTGGCTTATCTTTTTATACTCTTTTGAAGAGCAAAAGTTTTAAGTTTTGATGAAGTCCAATTTATTGAATTTTTCTGTTACGGATTGTGCTTTTGGTGTCATATCTAGGAAATCTTTGACTAACCCAAGGTCACAAAGATTGTGTTTTCTTCTGGAAGTTTTATAGTTTTAGGGTTTACATTTAGGTTCTTCACTTATTTTCTAGCCCCAGAAGCTTCTTTTAGAAAAGTCCCATTCACAGAGACAGATACACCTGAGCAGATTTGGAATGGAGTCAGTCCTAGGAGCCTAGCCAGGCATGGTGCCCTCCAGGAACCATCCAGAAAGGAGGCATGGACATCAGAGGCTTCCCAGGAGTGGCTTTTAAACAGATATAAGGCTTCTCTGACTTAAGACCTAGCATAAAAGTAGAGATTGTATCTTTTAAAGGAGGGTGAGGATGATAAGAGAAAAACCTCTAAACTTTTTAGATAAATCCTTCTGACTGCTGCGCAAAGTCAGGACGGTGATTGGTGCCAAGCACAGGACTTTGTCGATTACATGCAAACACCCATGTCAGTGACTCACCCGATCATGCTTTAATCCCATAACCGAGGGGCTTTTAAAAATTATAGTCAACAAGGCAGCTTACTAGTTATGACTGTCATTGGAACTGGGTTTTCCTCAGAACAGCTGGAGTGTAATGTGGTGGGAAGAAAGCCTGTTGTGGGTGAGAGGCCAAGGATTGCTTGCCTGGGAAGGATGTGCAGCTAATGTTTGATAAAAATCTGTGAAATGACTGCGCTCAGCCAAGCTGAGTAGAGGCCTGCCATCTTTCATCCATGGGAAAATGTAGCACACTGTAGCAAAAGTATTCAGAAAACAACATTGATTATTAACTTTATGTCAATCATTGCAGGACAGGTAAGACATGGCCCTGTCTCTACAAAACGTGTGGTCCAGTGCATGCTCTGTGCTGGGTTGATAGGAGCTGGGAGAAGGTTCCTGTTCTAGTAAAGGAGAGCGATTGGGAGTAGGTTTGGGAATGGCGTCTCCAAGGATGTTCCAGGTGGAGCAGTGCAGGGATGTGGTATGTGCAGGCCATTGTCATGGCTGTGTCATAGGAGGGACTCACAGGGGCAGTGGGAGATGCTGTCAGAAGTGTAACGAGGGCCAATCTTGGAGGACTTTGTTTGCTCTGCCTTGAAATATGAGTGTTTTCTTGAATTCAGCTTGGTACCCTGGAAGCATTTTACATATGGGAGTGGTGGGCTAGGACTTTCTTTTTAGAAAGATCTCTCTGGCAACTCTGTGGAGAGTGAATTGGAAGGGGTCAAGGTGGACATCCAGGAAGCCAGGTAGATGGCTGCAGTGGTAATCTAGGTGAGGCACCCCCCGCCCCCCGCAACCTGACATCATACAGCGGGTAGGAAGGCCCAGATGGGAAAGGTGCTGAGGAGGTAGAATCAGAACCAAAAAAGGGAGCAGGGAGTGGGGGACATCTGAATACTTCTGGGTTTCTGACTTGGCAGCTGGGCAGTTGTGGTGGCACCCAGCAGAGTCCCTCCACCATCGCAGGAGGAGAAGCAGGCGTCAGCTGGGAACCCTCTGAGCTTGAGGTGCATTGGGGCCATCTGGTTAAAGATACCCACGAGGCGGCCAGCCACGGAAGTCTGGCGCACCTCTGCCACCCCGCCGTGGGTTCTTCCTCTGCTCAGGGTACAGAAGTGTTCCTGGAAACATCAGAAACACATCTGTCTTCCCAAGCACAGTAAGCAGGACTAGAAACATGATATAAAGGCTACTGAGAGAGGCAGCATGAGCACACACAGGCCTTGAGGAGCCCCACGTGGCACAGCACGAAAGCCTCTGTCCCCCCTCCGTCAGCCAAGGCACCAGAGGAGGGCTTCCTGTTGGCACAGAGCTGGAGGAGAGCAGCCATCATCCGCACTCGTCCGCCCTCCCTCCCTCCTTACCTTCTTCCCAGCGGAACCCTTCTCATTTGTTTAAAAAAAAAAGTGAATTCATTCCCAGTCCTTTTAAATCCAACATGTCAGTGATAGATGAGGCAGCATTCTTTAACTTCAAAGGAAAAAAGTATGTGAGTGAATGCAGGCCAGGGGAGTTGAAAAGTCCAAGGGAACAGGAGACACATGGAGTGACCCCGCCGTCAGGAGGAGTGCCCTCGATCCCACCCCTGCTGGTGCCATGCAAAGGCACAGACAATGCCACTTTCAGTAAATCATGAAGGATCCTGAATACCCGTTTTTGTCTGTTTTCAATGGACCTTAGGCATATTGCTTAAGATATAGCCAGCCATTTGTGCTGGGTTCCCAGCTACTCAAAGACTCGAAGTCAAGTGCTCTCTCAACTATATAATGGAGTCTTTGCATAGGGGATTTTGGGGGAGATTTTTTCAGATTTCCATAGCTAGTCATAGTAAAGGTGACCTCGTGGGTAGCATGGGCCATTGTCACCCTTCACACATCCGTCCTTTGAGTGATGCTGAGCTTTGTGGGGTATCCATGCAGCACCTAATTTGATCACACGTCTGACCCCTGCCTCCCTTTGGCACCGTCCCTTCTCTCTGCTCAGTGTGCTGCTGGGCCTCTACACAAACCCTGGCTGTCCTCTGGAGGCATTCTGTGCTAAACAGAGAGTGCTTGGCTGTTTTTCCCGCTTTCAGAACTCTAGGCCCCCTAGTGAATCTGGCGTGGGGAGTGGCTGCTTGTTCTTATGAGGGTGTGCACACGAAGATGCCTGTTGGAAGCGCCTTTGAAAAGTCCACAGTGGAGTCTTGGGAAGCAAAGAGAAGAATAACCTGGGGTCATTTAAGGGCTGGCTGGTCATTTCCTTAATCGTCTGTGACCAGGAAGAGCCTGATATTCTATAAAGAAACACAGAGGCTTCCTTGGCCTAATGTTAATAATAACAAACAGCTAGAATTTATTGAGTACCTGCCATTTGCCAAATGCTTTCACGTGTTACCTCATTTAATCCTTAAACCTTATACCCATTTTTATAGATGAGGAAACTGAGACTTGGGGTCAACTAACTTGTCAAAAGTCTCATCTTTGGAAGTGGCAGAACTAGGATAGAAACCTTCCTTATTCTGCTTAACTTTTATACTTCTCTTGTTTTATATTCTTCTAGAAAATCTGAGAAATGGATCAAGTCTTACTCTTAGGATAACTTTGAAGAGCTATTTTAGAATACTGTGCAATTCCATTTATATAACACTCTTAAAATGACAGAATTATAGAGCTGGAGAACAGAGTTGTGGCTGCCAAGAGTTGGGGATGGTGGCGGAGAGCAAGGTGGCCCAAGGCGGGGTCTTTGTGATGAGGGAACAGTTCTGTATCCAGGTTGCAGTGGCAGCTACGCACATCAACACGGGTGTCTAGATGACAGAACTAGACACACAGATCATGCCTATGTCACTTTCCTGGGTTTGATACTGTGTTATGATTATGTAAGATGTCACCTTTGGTGGAAATTGGGTAAAGAGAACACAAAGCCTCTTTGTGCTAACTTTGCTCTTTCTGTAAATCTCTAGTTTTCTCAAAACAAGAAGTGGGTTGTTTAATTCACCTGAATGGGACACCAGCATTGCACCTGGGAAGGTCTCAGCTCAGAAGTTGCTTGCTCTCAGAAAGCAGTCCACATTATAGCAGAGGAACACATACCAGGAGAGAGTCTGGGATTTAGCCTCTGTCAGATGTAACCCACGGCTCTGATGTCTTATGGGAAAGTACTGAACTGAGAGACGGGCCCTGCGTTTAGTCCCAGGGCTGTAATTGTGTGACCTGGGGCAAGCTTCCCAACTTCTATGAGCCTCCGTGTCCCCAGCTAGTAACAGCACCCACCCTATGAGCTTGTTAAGAAAATCCATCGAGAGAGCACACTAAGGTGCTTACTAGTACAGGAAGATTTATTACGCATACTCATTTTTGTTACCACCATCAGTGTGATTTTTCTCTCCCATGTTGTACCCTCTGCTTTGTAGTCAGACCAACCTCATACATATTCACAGAACAGTGCATATTCATTCTTATTTCTCTGGTTTTGGTCATTTACTCCATCAACAATTATTTCTTGAGGACCTACTTTGTCAAAGACTCTTAGGAAGACAGTGATGAACATGGATATGGCCCATGTGGTCTGTGCCCGAGGAGAACTAAAGTCATTTTTTTCCCGATTACCTGGACTCTTCCATCTGCGTCTTTCAAATCCTTGCTGTCCTGCTGGACTCACAGGCCTCATCTACTCCATATGGGCCACTCGACCAGGTCCCTCTCTGAGCTCTGACAGTGTTATAGTCGGTGGGACTTAGTCCTCTCTGCCAGCCTGGACTGTCCTTTCCCCCAGGCCTCCCGTGGTGCCTGGTACGGTGCTGAGCAGCACAGGGAGCGTGTTCACCAGGTGCCTGCTCACAGACTTGTGAAGTTCATGGCTGGAAGGAGCTGAAGACAGCATCTCTTCTGAGGCTTTCATTTTACAGATGAAGTCATGGACAGAAGCTTATGGCTTACATAATAGAAACTGGCTATATGGGTCCCCAACATTTTTTTCAATAGGATATTAATAGATTGTATATTAATCTTAGCTTTTGTTGTTGTTGCTTTGTTTTCCTTTTTTATTCCTACTGTCCAGTATGTTGATTAGCTGACTGGTGTTTCTTCTTTTCATTTTTTCCAAACCCTGAGAGTTAGAAGCCCTTGGCTCTAGTTTGCTCTTATTACTAATGAACTGTGTGACTGAGCTGTGTCAACCAGAGGTCAGGTTCGTTGAATTGGAAAAGCAGAGCCAACCCATTTCTCTTTCTCCTTCCCTCCCTCTCTCTTTCATCTCTCTCTCTCTCTCTCTCTCTCTCTCACTTACTCTCACTTAGGTGGGCTTCCCTGGCACCTCCAGTCTCCAGGCAGGACACTGCCTCTGGCAGGCCCACCAAGTGTCTGTTCCCTCTAGTCCAGCTTCTCCACCTGAAGCTGGGCAGGTATTCTGTTCAGCCTCTCATGAAGGTGACGCGTCTTAAATTCCAGTTCTTCTTCAGTTAGACCTTTGCCAGCGGCCCATTAAAGACTGACACTCTAAGCACCATTTGCTGTCCTACATCTGTTAAAATCGAGAAGAAAGAAGTAAATTATCAGAGCCCCTGGCTTCCAACTTGGTGCTCTCTTTATAGAAGGAAAAATAGCAAGTGTGGCCCAGTGGGGAACGCACCGACTGTAGTTAGATGGGTCTGGGTGCCAATCCTGGGTCTGCCAAGTTTAAGTTCTTGGTGCCGGGTTTGATTGCTTATGGAAGCTGTTATTTCTGCTGCTTATTGCAGGGCCCTGCATCACCTAGAAATCTTTTATTTAATAAAGGTTTATGGGGAATCAGAAATAGTAATCGATTGGGATTTCTCTATTGGAGCTTACAATCTAGTTGGTTGGTGTGATAGTTAAACAAACACACAGCTGGAGACATGTTTCAACTTGAGAATAAAGGAGAAGAATCAGACCACGATAGAAGCAATTTTCTCTTATCCGGACTGTGGGAAGCCAGCCCTCTGCCATGCTCTAGCAGGTCGTTGCGGCCCCTTCCTTCCCCCAGAAGAGATTAGCTGACAAGTTGTTGCCGATGCAGAGACGCTGGACGGCCTCCATGTTGAAGCACATCTGCCAACGTGGCAGGGCCTTGGAAGCTTTTCTCCTGAGGGACGAGCCTCTTTTAGGGGCACTTCGGCCTCCCTGTCTGCTGCTTCAGTGGGAAGCAGCCCAGGAGACCTGGTCACCTGAGAACACGAGACGGCTGCCCTAGATGGTCAGCCTGCAGCCGCCTGGCCACCGAGCGAGCCCTGGGTCCTGGGGGAGCTGCTGAAGCAGCCGGGGACCTTTGAAGGCCATGTTTTCCTGCGGAGTGCTCTCCTGCTGTGTGTCCTGTGCAGAGAGAAGTGGCTCCCCAAAGATTACTCTAATTAAGAAATTGAACCCTATTATTATGGAAATTCCTCGGATTTTAGAGTGATCTCATCTGAAACTGTTGAGTCCCACCCAGTCAGCTTGTTCCACTGTGTCCTCTTTTCATTTTGATCTCAACTCTTGATAAGAAATAATCCCAGGCCTTATTACATCAGAAACACTAATTGTTTGCCATAGCCAGGTTTCCCTCATTTAATTTTCACAACAACCCTATGAAGTAGTTACTATTATTGTCCCCATTTTACAGAGAAGAAAACTGAGGTACAAAGAGGTTAAGGTAACTTGCCTCAGGTCATACAGGTAGTAGGAAATAAAGCCAGGATTCAGAGCCAGCCTGAAGTGTCTGTACCCTTTACTTCTGTACAGTGCTGCTTGTTGTTTAGAGGTTCACCCATTCACAAGTGGAATGAGTGAGCACCTTTCTGGTGTAGTAAGTCCTGTGTCCCAGACATGAAGGTTGCAGCAAAAGCATGAAGTCTTAAGAGCACTAGAGAGAAAGCTAGTCCAGTGTAATGGGCAGAAAGTTATTCCAGAGCATCCCTAAGGCCTCTGCAGACAGTGAGAGCCTCTGACTGTCTGTCCCCTGTGTTCCAGCCCAGAGCCCCTAGAGAGATTATACAGAGGTTGGAGGGAAAACAAATTTCTGCTTAATGAAAATGTTCCCCTAAGATTATTGTGAAATTTATTTTTTTAACATTTAGCATTATGTCTAGTTTCTTAAATTATTTTCTACTCTGTGAGATTATCCAAGGAGTCTCTATTACCAGAGCTGACTTTTCAGTTAGCAAGGCAAATAGAAAATCTGTTCATTTCCTTCTTACTGGATCCTGGCCCTTTCTAATATCCTCCACTAACCTCTTTAAATTTTTTTGATCTTTGCCTTTCATCTTAGCTGTAGACTTCTTTCTGAATTTTCTTTCAAGTTCACAATATCCATATGTTCTTTGGTTTTTACCATGGTTAGAATGGTACCTATTAGATTGATATGTGTTCAAAAAGAAAAGGCTACTTAAGACCCTAGTAAGTATTTTGCATGAGAATTGGAACCTCCAGTAACCCCAGGTATGGGCCTCCTGGGGGTCCCTTCCAGATTATTCTGAGCAATCTACTAAATGTTGTCAAATCAACAGACGTTTTGTAACTGGATGGCTGTGGACAGTGATTCTTCTACCAGGAGGTGCTGCTAAGGCCACTGCTGCAGGTTGAAGGCAGGTTGGAGGAGCAGGACAGTGGGGCAGAGTGGCTGCCCCGGGACCAGAAATGACCTTAGAATGTTGTCCTGGAATATTTGCTGGGACATTTGGCATTGTCTGGGAGGAAGGAAGCAGAATGAGCAGGGAATCAAGTCATGAACTGTGACAGTTGCCCTTGGCTATATAAGACAGCTTTATGCAGGTGAAGTCTTCACTGCTGCTTCTTTCTTATTAAAACATCTAAAGATGTGAGCACTGGTCTTCCTAAAATCTTTAGAGCTTCTCTTCTAACAGATATAGCAAGGACTTATTACAGATGCTTGCTTCCAGTAAACCTAGCAAGTATCTCACATTCATTCATAAAACCCGCCACAAGGATGACCATAGAGGAACTCAGCTCCATTTTACAGGTGGGAAGGCAAAGGCCATCAGAGCCCCACTAGCACCCCAGAGTCTGGGAAAGAAGAGAGACCAGGCCAGAGCTGCTGGCTCCCGGCTTGGGGTTATGTAACTCCTCAACTCCTCAAGTCCCTGGAAACTGAGGCCAATTCCCTGGAAGATCATTCTGTTCTCTCCTGTTTTTTCAAGAATAGAGCCAGCTTGATCACTGGCTCTGAGGTTGTATGAGAATGTCCCGTTTTCTTTCTTCCATGAACTGAATGCCTACCATCATGATTATTGTTTAATCAGGTTGTATTTGAACTTGCCTGGATCTCATATTTTTATGTTTATTTGGCTTGTTTTGAAGAACTTTATTTATGTATACTCTCATCTATTTCCAAAAAGGATTTGAGAAAACTTACAACAAAGGAAATAAACAGTAAAATGAATACAGTAAAAAGAAATAAAATAAGAAACAAGGAAAGGGGGCAGAAGTAATAGGACCTCTATAAGAGTGAGCATAATTCCTGTGACTGGGCATCGTATTTTCTGATTTCAGTATCAGAAGTAGATTCTTGTTTTAGGGGGAAGAGAGAGACTTTGTAAGGTTATTTCTTATAACGAATCTCATTGAGATAAACAGCAAGTTTCTACTATATGGTCAATATCTTATAGTAACCTATAATGAAAAAGAATATGAAAAGGAATATGTGTATGTATACGTATGACTGAAACTTTATGCTGTACACCAGAAATTGATACGACATTGTAAACCTACTATGCTTCAATTAAAAAAAATTTTTTTAATCTCATTGAAAGTCAGGGGGTACTTTTCCTAGCACTAGAAGCACTTTCTCACATGAGGTTTGAAATCAGGGACATTAAGTGTTCTAGTGGACAGATTTTACATTTCTGGGAAGTGAAGAAGGAGGTGTTATAAAGCTATTTCTTAAAACAAACTTTGGTGAAAGTTGAAGGATATGATTAAAACACAGCTTGAGGAAGACAAGTAAGCTAGTGAGCAAGCTCATGTCATCTACAGATGTGACTTTCCTGTAGCCTAGCTAGACTTGGGGATGAAGCTTAGACCATCACCTGAGTGAGCACATAGCCTGTCATTTAGGATGCTTCTCTCCGCTGTGTGTGAATAGAAACTGTGTAGCAGAGACACTGAAGCAGGAGGCTCTGGCAAGGGGATATTCTCTACTATTTGGGGCAGGACCACAAGCCTTAGAAAGTAGATGGCTAGGCAGCATAACTGATACATTCTAAATGCAAAGGGATTCAGACAGTATCTCTCCAAGATGCATAACCACCTCCGTACATTAGGAGGGGCCATACGCAGTTCCCACAGTCAACGTGGGCCCTTCCCTGCAGAAGCAGCCTTGGGCAACTCCAGTCCCTGAAGGGTGGTTGGCCTGAGCCTCAGAGCTCTGAGCAGAGTTGGTTCTGATCTGGTAACATCCAAACACAAGTTACCCTCTTTGGCCATGAAAATCCTCAGAAATGCTCCTGCTGTGTGTAGGACGAGCATATTGGTGGCACCATCCCTGCCTTTGACTGCCTGTGACACATGCAGACTTGCTCACCATGCTCTGCATTCCCCGCTGTCAGATTGCTCAGGAATTTGAGGGGCAGCAACATGGCCCAGTGACCAGGTAAGGCCTGATCAGGAAAGCTGGGGCAAGGGAATGTCCATTCTGCTAATGCAGGGGCTGGGATGGGGGATGAGCTCTTCTGTGCTGGTCTCACCCACTGATAAAGGCAGAGGTGCTGTGGGGCAGTGGCTAGCAGAGCTCTACTGCCCTGGCCTTGCTGGTAAGCAGTGAAGTGACCCTCAGAAAGGTGGGCAGGAGGGGTCAAGGCTCTTCTCTCCCGGGGACCGGCTTGTTGACTGAGGCAGACCTGGAAAGAACCAACCAGGTAGGCCTCTGGGACTCCTGACTACAGAGCAGCCTTCCCTCCGGGTTGACCATCACTCTGGAGACAGGCAGTTTTTCTTCTGAGCAAGTAAAACCTCAGCATTGAAGAATCCTTGTCCTGTCACTTTTAACCTTAATGAGGATAGAACGAGCCTCTGGAACAAGGTACAGTGGAGTCAGGAGAAGTGGCCTTAAGTGAAAACACAGCTGTGGGGTTTACAGACGGCGCTGCAGGGAGGCGTCATCCAGTGGGAGCGGCCAGCCTCGCTATAGACTTTCCAGTGCTAATGAATCGGGAACTCCATGCTGAACAGGATTTAGTTTGATGGGTCCCTGTGCCAGCAGATGGATGTATTTTTCTTGAAAGACCAAGGTGCCAGAAATCTCCATGATTACGTTACTGGAGCAAGGTTCTTTTTTGTGGTTTGTGAAGTTGAGCGTCAGGACTGCAGGATTCTCTTGCTCTTTCTCACTCTTATTTTTTCCAGGTCAGAACCAGAGCTTGGGGTGGGGAGGAAAATCCTGCTGAATGAGCAAGTTCTTTCTTAAAAAGCTCTCTCCAAGTCCAAAAAGACTTCAGTGGACTTAGGAGAAAGAAACTTAATACATTGCCATAGAATCATTTGTGAACCAAGTGGAAGCCAAGTCCACAGCATCTTTGTCTTATAAAAGAAAGCAGAGAGGAGATGGAAAAAAAGAAATAATGCTTAGGAAATCCAAACCAAACAACGAAAACTAAAGAAGAAAAACTAAAGATCACCTCAGAGAATGGGAAGATTTCCTCCTAATAAGATTTTTCAATAACAAAACCAAGGCTCAGGTAGAAGTAACTTTTCTGTTCTTTGTAAGCGTGTATTAAGTGGCATACCTGAAATGCTTGAACTGTGATGGGGTTTGCCACCTTCAGCTTAAGGGAGTTGGACACCCTGCAAGACCAGTGGACGGCGAGGGGAAGAGTTGACCATGGAGAGGCTGGAGGCTTCCCAGCCTGGTCCTTGACCTGCGTTTGAACCTTGGTCCTAATAGCTAGCAGATTGAAACAAGCTCATAGGCCTCCCGGAGAACCCATGTTGGTTTGAACTAAAGCGATCCTGGCCCCAGAACTCGCACTCTCCTTTTACCAGCTACCTCTCTTATTACACCCCTGTGAGAGGAAGTCAGAGCTGGGTCATGGAGGTCACCCCTGTTTGGTCACAGAGCAGGCTGCGGAGAGGGGAGCCACCCTCTTCTGCCCGGCCTGCAAGCACCATCCAGGCCATGGTCAAAAGGAGACTGGTTGCCAGTCAGAGGTCATTGTGGAGCTACTGTAGGTGAGACAGGCAATTCTTAAACTTCCTAACCCATTTCTTACCCTTCCAAAGTCAGACCAGCATTTTCAAAAGCACCAGAGGCTCTGAACTGGTATTACTTAGCTGATGGAGTTTAGTACCAAGTGGCCTGTGTGTATGTTCTCCAGGAGTGTGGCTGTTTGGGAAAGCCAACTGTGTACCTGAGCGAAATGAAGACGGATTTGCTCACTCGCCCAGGGAACATCTGGCAAGCCACTCTAAGCCACCTTTCCTGTCCCGTCCATTTACTGTCTTTTAGTTCTGAGTATAATCTGGCCCGTTGGCTTCACTGGGCGGCATTCAAGGTGAAGTCATGTCCCCTTTCATAGTTACATTAAATGACTCCATGGGCCCCTCTGCTGCTTAGCCCGGGGCATTCATTCTTCCCTTAGGTTCACCTGAAGGCTCTTTCTCAAGCGAGAACCCTGAGGAAGCCTTGCTTAGCCCTGAATCAGTCATTCTTATTGCTCACCTGTTGCCACCGGCTGGGAGAATGGTCCTGCTGCCTCCCTTGCCACCCTCCCAGACCCAGCGCCCAGAGGTGCTGAAAGAGGACCGTGTGCAGGCCCGACAACCCCAACAGGGCCTTTACCCCACGTTCCCACAGCACGTGGGGAAGGACTTCCTCTCCCGAGGCTCCTAGCCCCCTCCACTCCCTCCAGCCCCATCAGCTCACCCACGGCACTGGTGTCCCTGGGGCCCGTGCTGGGGCAGGAGGGCTAGGTCAGAAGGGGCCCCAGCAGGAGCCACCCTGGCTGCCCAGAGCCTGCCCTCCTTTGCAATCTAGCCTGAGCCCCTGGGAGTAGAAGGCTTTTCCAGTCCCTGCTCAAGAGAGATTGGTTGGTCCTTTGTCCAGAGGAAAGCCTTGCCTCTAGCCAGTCGCATTTCAAGGCCTCCTTCCTCTGCTGGTGGAGGCTGACAGAGCAGCCTCATTAACTGCCTTCGCTGCCTTCCCTCCTCACGTAGTACCAGGAATGTTGTGTGGTTGGAAACTGTCCTCCCAGGAAAAAGATCGACTCATGGCGGGCTCTTCTGCTTGACATGGCAGCTGCCTCTGGAAAGGGAAAGCCGGACCTCGTGAAGCCTCAGAGCAGCTGTCATCCTTGCAGCCGACTTCCCTTGAAGCCTCTCCGTGGGTAGATCCCCACAGGCCTTGGTGAGAGCCAGCACTGGTGCAGGTGGCATCCTATAAGCCTGCCTGTTTTTTTGCCGTGACTGGCTGGTGGAATGTAGTCAGTAAATACTGTCCAGTGAAGGACTGCGTGCCTCTTCAAAGACACTGGCAAAATGGGAGCACTGGGCACAGAGAGGATTTGTGCTACAGCTGATAGTCTGGTGGCACAGGTACCGGTGGGGGCAAATGTGAGGTGGAGTCCCGTTACAGAAGCGAGAGGAGTAACAAACTCAGGGATGAGACTGGGTGACATCGGGAGCCTGCGGGGATATGATTCTGTGTCTGTAAATTAAATGACTAGAGCAGTTAGTTGTTGACAGGTAAACAAGATGCTCTACGTCTCTGCTCTGCAACTCAGCCCAGTGATAGGCTTTGGGCACCTGCTGTGACAGAGATGAAGGCACTGAGTGCCCAGGGTTCCTGGTGAAGCTGCACACCCCGACCTCACTGGGGAGAGCAGCACTGCCTCCAGTTACCAGAGGAGCGAATAATAAAAGATCCACTCTTACAAAGAGAAGCTCAAAGGTTGTGTTTTACTCTTGCTGGGACAAACAGAAAGGGCTCTCCCAGAAGCAGTCGTGGCATGAGGAAGGGCCCGGAGGTGTGAGAGCTGTGGCAGGGTCCAAACTCACAAAGTGTAGGAGGAGCTTTGCAGCAGGATGAAGGAGGGGCTCTCTTCCCTGTCCAGCCGACTTACTTCTCCTTTAAGACTCCTGTCACTACCCTGAGGTCTTCCCTGGTTGGCACACTCTCCTCAGCATATGCCCACCCCTCCCATCCCTCTGCCACAGTCCATATTTGTTCATGCAACCAACCCCCAGAGGGCCTAGACTGTGTTTAATTCACTTCTATATGGCAGGCATATAGGCAGCAGGAAGCCATCAAAGCCCTTAGAGAGGGAAGTGTCATCAGGCTTGTGTTTTAGAACGCTATCTCAGCTGTGTTGTGGAGAGTGGATTAGGGAGAGCAGAGAAATAATGAGCAATTATGAAAGAGCTGTCGAGGCCGGAAGGGCTGGCGGAAGCCAGGCACGGCTCCATCAGGGCTCTGGCTCTGCTCTTCTACATGTCTTTTGAGTCTGCTTCCTTTGTGAGTTGGCTTCCTTCTCAGGCTGGTAGCAGGCTAGTTATAGCAATTCTGGCCCTTGTGCCCAGAAGCACCCAACAAACATTGGCCTCAGTTGGATCACATGTCAATTCTTGAACCAGTTCCTAGGGCCAGGAAATGCCATGCACTGATTGGCTTGGGTTCCTGACCAGCTACTGAAAGATATGTAAGATTATCTTAGAACTGCCAGGCCCAGCCCTGGAGACTGGATCTGCTTCCCCCTGAGTTCCCTGGTCTGGGGTGGGAGGGTGTATAGCTGAATTTTGAAGGAGGAAATGACTGCTGGATATGCACCTGTGTCTGCTGTAGGGACCAGTTGGACTGATTCATTCATGTATTGAACCTTGCACATAGTAGGCACCTACACACACCCACACACACCTACACACCCGCAGGGACACACTTTGTGGATTGGTTTATCTGGGAAACAGCATGTCATCATCCTGGATGAATTTCAGACCCCTCATTGAGGACCCCCCACCCTGACCTCTGACTCCCTATTTCTTGACTTCTTGGATCTTGTGGTTGACTGTTTTATCTACAAGATCAGACACGGCCTGCTCTCTGATCACAGCCTCCAGTCCCTCCCACACCCTCACCCAGTGACTCCCACAAATCCTCCCTTTGACCTTGTGGACACCTAGGAGGCCAGTATAACCCAGTAGTTGGCAACGTGGACCACATTTCACTTCTGCCACTTACTTGCTGATTTACTTAAACTCCTTAGCAATGTAAGGATAGGGTTGTTGGGAGAATTAAATAAAGTCACACATGAAAGATGTGTAGGATAGAGGATGTACTCAAAAAATATTAGCTCCCTACAATACATCTTTCACTCAGGCCCTTCGGTTTTCTTCCAGTCAGTTCCTTCCACTTTTATTTCCTGCCTGTTCCCCCGTAGGGTCCCTGGTCCATCTGTTGTCAGTATCCTATCTCTACCCTCTTGATCCCTCAAACCTATTCTCCCCTCATACCTTAACCTATTCTTCCCTCATTCCTTTCTGGAAAATACTCTGCTCTGCACCAACCTTCCTTTCTTCATGCTACTGTCTAGGTTACTAGAAAAAAATCAACAGCTGGGCACATGGTTGCTGTAATAACTTCAGACCCTGTGGCCTCAGCTAGACCTTAATGCTCCCTGGCTGTCCTTACACTCTTCCCTGGTCAGCTGTCTTTCCTCTTCTCCAAAAACGCAGTTTCAAACCATCACTTTCTTCCAACTTCCATTCCTTCTCTCACCAAACCCTCTATTCCTTGCAGATAATTTAGCCTCCTACTTCTCAGAAAAGAACAAAAATCAAACTGGAACATTCCGAACTACCACCATTCCCCGCACCACCTGCCTCACACCAAGTCTATAGGTATATCTTCATCCCTGCACACAAATTATTTAACTTTTATCCACCTCACGTTCATCACCTGTGAAAAGGAAATAGTAATACCTAAATTCAGGTGGTTGTGGTCAGGATAAAGGACAGCCTTTACTTGGTAGGCATTCAGTAAGTGTGAGTTCTCCATTCAGTAAGTGTGCATACTCTTCTGTCCCCATTTCCTCTCTCCTCCTCCCCATCACTACCTCTGCTTACTTACCTTCCTGTTGAATTGGTATATACATCGTTTCTTGACCTTGAGAATCCCCCGGAATTAAATTTCCCATAATTCCTTCATGACTAAGGACAGCAGCTTGTATCTCATCATGCTTGTCATAAAGAATTTAGAAAATACAAAGAAAGTAAAGCAATCACTGTTGCCATTTTGTTATCTTCCTTCCCGTTATTTATGCAGTGTTTGTTCTTTTTGTTTGTAGTGGGGGTTTTTTTGAGGGGGTTTTATCAAATATGCATCCTGCTTCTTTTCTTGTAACCCAAGTATTTTCCCAGATGAATAAAAATCCTTCATAAAACAGTTGAACGGTTGCATGCTATTCTGCATGTGACTGTGGTATGGTTTATTTAATCATTCTATTGCTGATTTTTTAGAAGCTTTCCAATAAATAATACTGAGGTGAACAGTTTTGAAAAAAAAAAACACTTTCCCTCCTGCATTTATGATAATTTTTCTAAGCCATAAATTTATAACTTTAATCACTGAGTCAAAGGATTTGAAAATTTCTAAGCAGTGCAGTCTTTGAAATGGACTAATTGAACATAGGCCTGACCTTATCTGCAAAGAGGGAAATAAAGAAAAAAGGGTTGTAATTAATAGATTTTTTAAATAATAATTTTCTATTTTACTGAAAGAGGGCTGGGAAAATCCAGGCAGTGGTCTGTAGGGAAAACATGCCTTTGACTTGAAGTTCTTGGCTTCATGATGGTAAAGAAGGGCTTGTTTCTGTTTTCGTGTTTTCATCTGGGTCAGTGAGAGGACAAGCCATTCCTACAAGCTCGTTCCCCTCTAAGGAAGAGAAAAAATCGTCCAGCATCTAATGATGCAGATCATTAGCTGTGTTAACAGCCTTGCAGTTAAAAAAAAAAATTACAATAAGGTATCCTCCTAATGTGCAGTTAATTTTAGTTAAAATTTCCCTGATGATTTTAAAACCCAGTGAATTTGTAAATCTGGTAACTGGCTCTGCATTTGGAAATGTTAGTGCTGCCATAGCCGGTTCGGCTCTAGCAAGACACACACAACTTGCTGAGCTCCGGCTTCCCAGCAACACCTGAGCACTCCCCTCAGAATCCAGAAAGACACCAAGACTTAATTTATTACCAGAGTTCTTCTTCTTAATCTTCCCTAATCAGAAAAAGCTAATGAGTGCTGCCAAGTCAAGATGTCCAAAGTCAGACTTTTGAGACTCCCAGATTCAGTCTTCCCACTCAGCAGTGAAACAAACACCTGCCTGGTGGGTTAAATCAAAAACTTGAATCATCCTTGATTTCTTCTTTTCTAACCTCACTGCTCCCCAACACCAAATCCATCAGCATATTCTGTTGATCCTTCTTCTACAGATTTTCTTCTAAGATCTCAGATGGTCCATTCCCTGTCATCTTGCCCCCCTGCCCGGTAGTCCCAGCCCCGCCCCTCCGCTCACCTGCGCTACTCAGGAGCCGCCTGCAAGGCTCCTGCTTCTGCTCTCTGCCCTACAGTCTTTTCTTTCCGCAGTTGCCAGAGGGATTGTGCTAAAACATAACTTTGATTATGTCACCCAACCCTTCCTTAAAACATGTCAGAGGCTTTCCTTTGCTGTGAAGGTAAAGGCCACAAATTCTAAGGTGGCCAAGAATGTCCTGCATGTCCTGCCCTGGCCTTCCTCCCCAGCATCATTGCCCACTGTGTCTCCTGTGTTCATCCTTCAGTTCCCGCAACTCCTGCACCAAAGCCTCTCTACACGTGCTCTCTGCTGAGGAGAGCCCTCTTCTCTCCCTGTCCACCCCATCCATCCTCCCCATGATCTAGGTGACTCCTCCTCCTTCCCTCATTCCCAGTCTTGGTTAGGTTATTTACTTCTGTAGAAACATAGGAGATTTTTTTCCCTGCTTCAGAGAAGCTATTTTAAAGTTTTATATATAAAGAGTTTTTTCATTCATTATTGTGATTATGTGATTGATGTCTGTCTCTTCTACTAGACCATAATAAGATCCTCTCTGCTACTGTTCAGTGTTCTTTCCCCATCAGCTAGCTCAGTGTCTGGCACAAAGTAGGTGCTTAATAAGAAATTAGGTGTATGCTGAATGAAGAGGTAGAGTCCTGGTAACAATCCTCGTTGGCAACAGTGTCCCTGGTAAGGTGCGGGCTCTTCCCAGGGGGGCAGGTTCTTCACAACACATCTTGAGAGAGTGTGATTTTGCGTGATTTTTTTTGTTTCATTTCAGCTGTCAGAATGAATGGAGACTGCTACCTAAAACTTACTTGTTTTTTTCTTCTTCTCTGTTTAGCCAAAACTTGCTTTCACCCTGGACCACGAGACTGGATTGCCTCAAGGATGTCACATCTATGAGTACCGTGACAGCAACAAGTAAGCCATTCTGTGGCAAAGTGTCACCTCACCATGTCCTGCAGAGGTCGTGCCCAGGGGGTTACACCGGCCTTCCCCGACAAAGGGGTTGTCAGGGAGGGAATCACACTTTTAGCAACTGTGCTTGAAAATAGCTGGCACAAAAACATTTCTCCTGCGAAATCTCTTTTGCCCCTAAATGCCCCTAAATTTTGAAATACCTGTGTGGGAGGAGCAGATGTAATGTATTAGAAGTATATGCCGAACCAGACCTTCCTTTCCCGTCTCCAGCTTTCATAGGCCCACCCCCTTCTTCGTCTCCAATCACAGGGCTGCTAATTTGGCTCACTGTATGACGTCAGCTTTTCTTGTAGTTCGCTCTGACTACACTATGCTTATAGGTTTGTTGTGACAGTCTACCTTGTGAATTTTAGAGCTGGGGGATTTCTGGGTACTTACAGAGATTTAAGTTGGTGGCCTTCTTGGAAAGACAGCGCCTGGCATAGTTTGACAGTATCTCTTTTCTTCATCACAGGCTGCCTCCTTGACTCTGTGTTATTTGTGTGTGGGACAGTGGAGGTGGTGATGAGTGAGGGAAAAGGGAGCACGCCCTGATGATGATGATGACGAATGGTGGTGGCAGCCAGCATTGAACACCTGCTATATATTAGGCACAGTCCTGGGGACATTACATTTGTCTTCCCATTTAATCCTCATGACAGCCTGAAGAGTTTTCTTTTATTATTGTTGTATCTGCAGAAGCTGAGGTCTAGGGAACGTAAGTAACTTGCTCAAGGTCACTTGCCACAGCTGTGTGAGGCCGGCTCAACATTATCACGTTAAGTCTGGGAAGAGAATAGATGAAAGACAATTGATGTCCCAGGTCACTACTTTTGGAAACTCCAGTTGATGACAAGAATAGTCCCAATGTGGACTTGAGGACTAATTATTTAAATGTCCAAGCTATTTAATTTTATCCAATGGAAAGATCAAATAGGCATATGCCAATGGAACTGTACATTACCTTCCAGAAGAGAAACCCATGTCTTCCTCATGAACTCTTACTGTGTTATGGGTGGAAGCTGGGTTAGTGGCTGCTTTCTTGATCAAATCTCCATTCAGATTACTTTCAGGGCATTATTATTCTTTGTAATTTATCTTTAGAAGGATGACATAGTAAACTATTGTGTACCCTCAGTTCCCACCAAATTAATCATTTAGGGAAGGTTGACCAAACATCCTTTAACACCATCATTCCTCCTCTTGGATGGCACTTTTTCTGGAAGACAGCTCCAGGATTTCTAGGCAATTGTGTCAAAGATACCATCTCAGCTTCTAATAGTTCAGCAGAGAAGTAGGGCTAGACTTCTCTGGGGTCAAGGACTGACAGGGACAGTTGAGCACAAGGACAGTCCCTTGGTGGCAGGGCAGGCACTGTTGGGGAGTGAGAGAAGTGTAAGCCGTAAGCTGCTTGGCGAGCCGCTCTGCCGCCCCCCTCATCATTGCCGCCCTGAGCTCCCTGGGCTGGTGCTCACTGGATGGCAGTGGACAGCCACCCCAGACACACAGAGTGTGGCCGCAGAAACAAGGGGATCAGGCCCAGGGGTGTTTATATACTCTTAATTCTGGCCTGACTTTCTGCTCTTTGGAAATAAAGTTGACAGAGTTTTTGTTCAGTGGGAGAAGGGCACCATCTTTTAAGTCTGTGGCTGAGCAGTTCAGAGGTCCAGTGACAACAACTTACTTGTCTTTGAAGCTGATCGGAGAAAATAGCCTAGCTCTGTTTCTTGGCCTAATCCCCAACTCCTAGCATAGTATCAGACTAAGCAGTGTAGGAGAGAATGTAGGAATGATAGTATTGATAATCTTTGGACCCCAAAGACCTGTAAAAGAAAACATTTATGTACAAAACTGGAAAGGAGCCATGATCTAGGAAAGTGTGACAGTCAGATGCCTCAATGACCCCTCTCTATGGTTCTCTTTTGCTAGCCTTAGAGGCAGTTTTTGGGTTCATTCTGAACCCGTGGACAAATTTTCTAACCTCCCGAGCTTCAGGTTTCTTCATCTGTTAAGAACAATGCGACTAATGATGCTTCTCACATGACTGTCGTGGGGATAGAATGGGGTGGCATGTTATAGACATAGTCACCGGCCTAGCAGATGGAACTCCCACGGCGCGTGTTGATTGCTTCTCCTTCCCAAACAGAAAAATCATCTCATCCCTTCTGTTTTCTCAGTGCCAGCAGGGCGGCATCCATGAGCTGGGGCTGCAGACAGCAGCGTACGGAGTAGGGGAGAGGCTGGTGCACACGCCTTTGGCAGCCCTCAGCCACGTGCACTCTGTCCAAAGACAGACTCCTCTCTGCTTGTGAATTGTGAAGTAAAGCATGGAGAACCCCCTGAGCGTGGCTGTGACTTTCTCCTCTCTCCCAGGCTCTGCCCTGTGTGTGTTCCTCTGTTTACTTTGAGGGGCAATTCCCCTAGGCTGTCTGAATCTCAGTATTGGTGTTTAGGAAATGAGGCTCTGCCATCCCAGGCCCTGAGTGGCCCGTGTTCTCAGCCAGGTAACATGAAGGCAACAGCAGCAGAAAGGTGAGGTTCTGCATGTAAAAGCAATTAGCTGAATGTCAGTTTGGTACAATTAATTATTGAGACTACTATTTTTGTCTGGGTATTTCTTGCAATATAATTGCTAATCATTTTAGTTTTTATCTTTGCCAAATTCAATCCATCAGCAAAGGAGTTTTTCTGAGTAAGTACTGAGGCTCTGGGACCATTCTCCCCAGTGGTCTTTCATCAGCCCCCTGGGTGTTAATGAGCCCAGCTCTGTGACTGCCTCCCCTGCTGTCCTCTCTGACCTGCAGAGCGGAGCCACCACCAAACTCCTAAATGATGCTGGCTTCCCTCTCACCGGCACATTTCTGATGACCCTGGTGAAGCAGGTGTCCTGTGGGGCCTCCATAGAGCATAGGCCTCTGCTGGGTCTTCTGGACCCTGCATGGCCCCTCCCTCAGCCTCTTCACTCCTTCTGCTGCTGCCAGGTGGCTCATGCCCTCTTTTGTTCAACCTTAGCTGTCACTTTCTGCAGGCTTCTACGGACCACCCCAGCAGTGAGTTTGCCCCATCCCCTACGGTCTTTGAAAGGGTGTTGAATCCCACATCCCAAGAAAATGTGCCCAAAGGAGTGAATTCTTGCTCATCTCTTCTTATTTCTCGGCCCCTTTGATCAAGCCCCTCAAATCGTTCGCACTCTTGGTATATTATTTCTTTCCTCCCTTTTTCAGGCCCAGCACATCCCTGGCTGGATTACTCTGGCATTCAAAGCTAGTTAAGGGCCTGGAAGCCCTAGAAGTGAGGTGGAGGATGCTTTCGAGGAGAGGGTGGGACCCCTGCAGGTCTTGCAGCACAGGGGCGTCGCTGGCCCTCCCTGGGGAACGGGGGCCACCTTTCTGCAAACTGCCAAAGAGGCCCTCAGCCCCTTCCACTTGGCCTGCAGTTGCTGGTTGAGGGCCCTCAGTCTGTCGTCGTCCGCCTGCTGGGCTTCAGCTCGCCTCCCAGGAGCCAGCGGGTGGCAGGGCTTGGGCAGATGCTTTGCCTCCTGGGCTTTCAAATGCTTGAATCAACATCGAGCAAAGGCTCTTTCCCAGGTCGCCACTGGTGAGTCTGTGAGCATTTGGGCCCCCACTTTGCGCCCTGGACTCTCCATGCCCCACCTTCCACTCAGAAGGTAGGAGCGAGCCAAGCCCTAAATGCCATCTTTCCGCCCCTCTCAGACTCACTCCAGCACGACCCATGTCACATCAGGTCTGCTGAGAAGCAGATACCAGGACAGGATTAGAAGAGGAGAAGGCAGGAAGCATGTCTTCAGACCTCAATACAAGTTCAGCCCCTGTGGAGGAGGGCGAAGGAGAAGGAGGGCTGGGGAGGAAGAGTCTCAGGCTGCAGCCCAGTTTTAAGATGAGGTTCAGCTAGGCCGATGGGAAGTCCTTCAGCCACAGTTGCCTGTTGGGGGCGTCTCACCTCCTGCGGGCTCCTCCGAGTGCTCAGTCACTGGCTGGGAGCAGTCCTCGGGGGTGTGGCCTCGGTGCAGATGCAGTGGTGGCTCAGGGGCTGCAGCTGGGCCATCAGGCAATTAATGCTGCCGTGGCTGAAAGCCAAGAGGTGCCTTTTCGTGGCCACCACATTCAGGCAGGAGAAAGAGCAGGGGCTCCTGGATAAAGCCCTGCATGGAATTTGTTTCCCCCTTTGCTTGGTTCTTGTCCTCTTCCATCACCTCAATAAGCAGAGGGAATATTCCCCAGCAGCCCTGACAACTTCAAACCAACACCAGCACTTCCCGGTACTTTCAAAATGACATTCTGTGTCTGCACCTTGAACCTGATGCCAGTTCCTCAGGCTAAGTAGCAATGTTACCTGAGAGCTCTGGACCTCCCACTGACACTGCCAGCTTAGAGTGAAGAATGCCTTTCTTGTTCCTGGTGAAGCCTTGGTTAGGAGAAAGGGGAGCTGGAAATCGAGGGGGAGGGGGTGCTTTGGGAAATTGGAGGCAACTCAACCAGCGAGAGGTGCCAGAAGTGACCTCATGGGAGCAAGCCTGCAGCTGCAGTGTGCGTGTTGGAGTTGGCCACTTGCAGTGCAGGTATGAGCTCAGTGTTTTCCATCACAGCCTTTAGTGTTGGGCATTGGTGTGATGCAGAAACGACTCCCACTTAAAAGCTGCTGGAATCAAGATGGGGATCAGTGAGGGGTGTGCTGCTCCGCTTTGCACACTGAGCAGAGAGATGGCGGTGGCTCCTCTTCCCTCCCATCACCTCATGCCATGCAGCAGCAATAATGCTATCCCGGGTGCCAAAATGCAGTGTTTCATTTGACCTCAGTCTTCCCTATAGGAAGGGAAGGGAAGGGAGTATGAACACTCCCACTGATAGAAAGGGAAACCGCTCCTTGCGAGGTGCCCTGCCTCAGGTCAAGCTATAAACAGGAGGTAGAGCCAGCAGGCTTCTCCCTGGGGTGCTGCCTTAGCCATGTGACACACGATGGGGGTGGGGCCCGGGCAGGGAGGGCAGCAAGGCCTGGGTCAGCGCGGCCGCCTCCTGTGTGGCTTACCTTACCTTGGGTTACAGTCACCCCATCTCCCACAGATGTGATGCAACCCACAGATGGCCAGGACAAGGGGGAAAGCTCCTACTCAGCTGTGTTGAGCACCCTTTCCCTACGTCGCGGGAGAATGGGGGTGGGGGGCCTACTGTCATGCTTTAAAACACCGAATTGTCTCAGTAGAGGTTTCCTATGCTGCTGGGCTAGGGTACTCAGCCCCCAGTAGAAACCCCAGCCCTTCAGCTCCTGCTGGCATTCTAAGGTGGGACTGGTCAAAGTGAGAAAATGTGGAAGCCAGCAACAGTGGAGAGATTGTACTGGGCAGAGACCAGACGCAGACACATCATGCACACTGGTCCGTGTCTCAGTGTGTAGTGTGACTTAATATCCACTGCACTATTTTTCTCCATGGTCCACACACTGGAAAATACATACATACATTAAACTCATTTTGTAAAACTTATTTTTGAACTCTGACATGCATAAAGAAAAGTGCACAAATCGTGTGCATATAATTCAAAGAGTTAATAGAAAACAAAAACACTCATATAACTATCACCCTGATCAAGAAACAGGACATTTCATGCCTCTTCTCTCCTCCAGAAAGGAATCCACCATCATAACTTCTAACACGATAGATTGTCTTGCCTAGCTTTGAGCTTTGTGTCAATGGAATCATTCAGCGTGTTCTCCCATGTGTGTGACTTTCTTCTTTCAGCATTATGTCTGTGAGAATTCATCTTTGTTGCCGCATATAGTTCTAGTCTATTCATTTGCAATGCTATAAGACTTCCTTTGTATGAATACATCATAATTTACCCAATCTGTGTTCATGTATTCAACATTTGGGTTGGTTACTATTTGGAGTAGTATATAAATAATTAAAATATAGTAGTATAAAAATAATAACTATAAATAATTCTGCTTATACTTGTCTTTTGGTGCACATATGCATACATTTCTTTTGAGTCTATACCTGGGAGTGAAATTGCTGACTGATAGAGAAAATACCCACTTTAGTGGATACTGCCAGTTTCCGAAGTGACTGTACCAGGTTAACACTTCTGCCAGCAACACACGAGATTTCATATATTAATTGTTCAGTAGATTTCCTTTTCATATTTCATGCCTGTTATTCTTCTGAGTTTTCTTAGTGACTTGTAGTTCTCTATTCTGGGTCTGAGTCCTTTGCTGGTTATACACGTTGCAAATATCTTCTTCAACTCGGTAGCTTGCCTTTTTCTCTCTTTGGTGGTGTTTTGATGAACGGAAGTTCTTCATTTCAATGTAGTTCAATGTATCGGTGTTTCTTGATGGTTAATTCTTCACATATTCCATTTAAGAAAACTATGCTATGATCACAAAGACATATTTGTACTAGAGTTCTCTAAGAAACAGAACCAACCAATAGGATATACATTTATATTTATATATGAAAGATTTATTATGAGGGATGGGCTCATGCGATTATGGAGGCCCAGAAAAGCTAGTGGTATAATTTAGCTGAGAACCAGGAAGGTCAATGGTAAACTCCAGTCTGCGGCAGGAGAAGAGAAGATGAGATGATCAGCTAAAGCAGTGAGAGGAGAAAACTCCTCCCTCCTTAGCCTTTTGTTCTGTTCAGGCCTCCCCAACTGGGGAGGGCAGCCTACTTGACTGAATCTGATTCAGGTGCTCCCAGACACCAGAAACACCCAGAGACACTCAGAAATAATATTTAAACTGGGCACTCTGGTCCATCCAGTTGACACACAAAGTTAACCATCAAATTTTTCTTATAGTATCTTCTGAAAGCTCTATTGTTTTACCTTTTCTATTTAGACCTATAATCTACTCAGAAAATTGATTTTTGAATATGATACAGCAAGCTTTATTTTTTCCATATGGACATCTAAATGACCAAGCAACATTCGTTGAGAAGACTTCCTCACTGCCCCACAGTGCCACTTTTTTCAAAATGAAGAATCCATATACACATGGGTCTATATATGCAGTCTCTTCTATTTCACTCATCTGCATGTCTCTTCTTGTGCCAGTACCACACCGTCTTAATTATTCTACCTTTATTAGAAGTCTTTTTTTATTGATATATAGTTGGTTTACAATGTTGTGTTAATTTCTGATATACAACATAGTGATTCAGTTTTTTTGAAAATTTCAGATTTTGTTTTTTTATATATAAAACATATATATATTCCTCTTCATATTCTTTTCATTATAGGCTATTACAACATATTGAATATACTTCCCTGTGCTATACAGTATAAACTTGTTGTTTATCTATTTTATGTATATTAGTTAGTATCTGCAGATCCCGAACTCCCAATTTATCCCTTCACCTTCCCCTTTCTCCTCTGGAAGCCATAGGTTTGTTTTCTATGTTTGTAAGTCTGTTTCTGTTTTGTAAATAAGATGATTTGGGTCATTTTTTTAGATTCCACATGTAAATGATATCATACAGTATTTTTCCTTCTCTTTCTGGCTTACTTCACTTAGAATGAGGAGCTCCAGGTCCATCCATGTTGTTGCAAATGGCATTATTTTATTCTTTTTTATGGCTGAGTAGTATTCTGTTGTGTATGTGTATGTGTATGTATATGTATATATGTATGTATAGAGAGAGAGGGAGAGAGAGAGAGAGGGAGAGAGAGAGAGAGGGAAAGATTCCACAACTCCTTTATCCAGTCATCTGTTGATGGACATTTAGGTTGCTTCCGTGTCTTGACTATTGTAAGTAGTGCTGCTATGAACATTGGGGTGCATGTATCTTTTCAAATTGGAGTTTCCTCCAGATATATGTCTAGGAGTGGGACTGCTGGATGGTAGGGTAACTCTGTTTTCAGTTTTTTATTAAAAGTCTTGATATTCAGTAGTTACTTTCTACCTTGCTCCTGTTCTGTAAAGGGCACCTAGGCTATTCTTGGCCCTTTCCATTTCCATTTATATTTTAGAATCTGTCAGTTGCCACACACATGCACACAAACCTGCTGGGATTTATGTTGAGATTGCTTTAGATCTAAATCAGTTTGGGGAAAAATTAACACTTTTGTGATTGTCTTCTACTCCACAAACATGGTATAACCCACTGTTTATTTAAGTCTCCTTTAATTTTTCTCAGTAATATTTTATAAATTTTTGTGCAGCAGTCTTCTTGATCATCTTTCATTAGATTTACTCATAAGTATTTAATATTTGTGATACTATTTTAAATGGCATTTATAGATTTCCCTTTCTCTTTGTTGCTGATGTATGGAAAGACAGTTTCTTTTTATTGATGCTATATCCAGTGACCTTGCTAAATTAGTTTATTAAATTCAAATAATTTGTTTTTAGATTCTCTCTGATTTTCTCTGTATCCAGTCATGTCATCTACAAATGACAGCAGTTTTACTTTTTCCTTTCCAATATCACACCACGTTTCTTTTTCTTGTCCTATGGTGCTGTACAGTATTTAATGGAAATGATAATGGCAGATGTCCGTGTCTTACTCCTGATCTCAGAAAAAAGGGATTTTATCCCAAACTGAGTTTTAAATTGTGAAACCTTAACACTAGAACTCCCTTAGTGTACATTTGATTTTACTTTTCCCCAAGATGATCTTTCCATTTGAGAATACTTTTAATTTTGAACTGTGGCAGTGGTGGTTTGTTTACTAGGAGGTAGGCAAATGGAATCCAATTTGTTATTTAAGAGAAAGAGACCTGATGTTTATCCTAAGACTGTGACTCTTTATGTTAACCTTGTGGGGAAGGTTTTGCCTTGTTGTTTTACAGAAGAATCTCATGGCTGATACAGCTGAGCAGGGATTCTAACAGATGGTCTTGGACCCAAGCCCTCCCCAATTCCCTGGTAGAATGATTGAATATGTAACCCCCAAGGTCACAAAAAATACTATGTTTGTCAGATCTCCAAGAAAAGAGTTGTTAAACCACTTCACGGGGATATTTAACATTTTTCTTTTTCCCTCTTCCAAGTCTCCTCATATCACTGTCATCTGCACCGTCCCACCTTTCTCTGATTTCCATTATTATGGAAGTGCACTGGGGCAGCCACAAGTCTCATGCTGAAAGGAGCCCTCCCTGCCCACCTGTGACCCTGCAGGGCTTCACCTGGGGCTCTTCCCAGCCACGTGGCTGAGCCACCTGCCAGGCCAGGTACAGGGCCTTCCCTGGCCTCTGCTGCCATTTGGGCTTTCGTCTGATGCCAGGGAGGTGGGCGGTGAGGACTGAGGGCTTTCCTCCTGGTCAGGCTGCTTAGGTTATTGGGTAGAACTATGTATTTTTAAGGTCTTCATAGTTTCCGCTGTCCCAATTTGAGGATTATGAGCCCTATGCAGATACAGAGAATCTTCCTCTACTGAGATTTGGCGGGAGGAAGGGAGAGTGTGAGGAGGGTAGAGACCCAAACCCAGGTAGGCCCTGGGCCCGAGCCGCGATGAGAATGTCCCTTCCTGCCACCCAAATAACTACCCGAGGATGACCCAAGACAGAAAATTCTAGGACACAAGAAACTCTCGAAACTATAAACACTTTGAAACTCTCAAAGATCTTATAAAAGAGAGTTTCCTTGGTTGATTTAACACAGGGCTACATTAAGCAAACAACTTTTTTTTCCTTCTTGTTAAATTTCCTTTGTACGACTGTATGACTCTGCTGTTCCCTGTACTCAGCTCTCTGCGCTGGTTGCAATTCTCTCCATTCTCGGGAGCCTCCTGGGGTTGCGGCAATCCAGTGTGACTTGGAACCCTTCAGCTGGTTATTTCCAAATGCTTTTTGAGCACATGGTGACATGATTTGACTGGTGAGACAGGATGGGGAAAATTAGCATTTTTGTTTTCTCTGTACCTCTCTCTACCTGCCACATGCGTACCTTTTTCAGAATTTCCTGGCGTGACCTATGTCTCTCCTGCCCCTCTGGGTATTTGTGCATCGGCAGATTCCCGTCTCAGAGGAAGGACGGCTCTTTGGCTCCTAAAGCTAGCCTTTCTGACCTGATGGCTCAGCTGGGTAGTTTTTAAACCCAAGGAAACCTGTCTCCCTTTCCAAGACTTCAAGGAGTTCTAGAGAAGCTGGTGGTATTCAGGCCAGTCCTCTGATGAACAGGCCCACTCAGTTCCTGGCAAGTGGGGCACGTTCCTGCACCCCTTCCGTGCCAGAATGCTGCACCAGACTCTAGGGTCTGTTCAGATGCTTAAAGGAGCAAATGCCTCTGCTGTAAATACCCTCTGTTGGGTAGCTGGAAGTCAGCGCCCAGGCCCAGGCCACAGAGGCCTGAGATACTCCTGGGGGTTTAGCCCATACAAGAGACGGGCCACGGGATTGCGCACTGGCTCCAAGCCTGAAGAAAGGTGCCCATGGCTGTCACCTCCTGCAACTGCCTGGCAGGTGACCAGAACGTGCTTGGCTCTCTCAGCTTTTGGCCGTGCTCTCTGTGGGGAAGTGTTTCTGATCTGTCTTCGTTGCCACTCCCCAGCTCTCTGGGGCGTTGTGGCTTTTTCTTGGTGGTTGGGCAGGAAGCCTCCAGAGCCTGAGGGAGTTGCTGTGCTTGATGACAAAGGCCATCATGAATATAAATCACTTAGAGGCGGCTTCATTTATTGAAGAGGAATTGAACACAATTACTCTCCCTTCTGAGCACACTTCTCCAATGGTGGGCACCCAAGTGGGAAGAGATCTCACAGGGTGACTCAGACCAAGTGCCCGGCCCATGTCTGTTGAGTCAGACAAAGAGGCAGTGGCCAACGTATGCAGCTGCTCTGAAAACCCAACACAGCAAAGCCTAGCTGAGATACAGAACACACATCACTCTGCTGACAGCAGGTGGCCCCCAGGCCAGCACCACATGACCCCACAACCAAGGACCACTGGGGACTGCTGGGCCAGGCTCCGAGGTAGAGGATGAGGGACACACAGTGTCTGTCCTCCAAGCCCAGGGTGGTCAGTAGGGTAGGGACCAGCTGTGAGAGTGGACTGGGGCAGCAGAGGACATGGCTCGTGTCTTGGGCTTGAGGACCCCACTTTCATTACTCTGGAACTGAGAGGCTGTGGGGAGCGCCCAGGAGTGAGGCCCGCAGAGGCAGCAGTGTCACATGTGCCCTTCAGCGTCCTCTCCGATGTCTGTGTCCCAGGGAGCCTCGGCTCTTCGGCAGCTTCCTCACACTGCACTTCTCTGGTGGGTATCTTCTCTTCAGTGTCTCGCTCAGCGGAGTGCCAGCTGTGATCCTTCCATAAATGCCTTCATGTTCGAGCTATCTGGAACCTTTCTGAAGGAATCGCTCTCATTTTAATTTATAGACCTACTGTTTGCTTTGATAGTGTTAACTGGACATCATGCAGCCCTTTTTAGTAATTTAGGCTTATTCACAATGTTTAGCTGGTGATACAAGAGCATTTTCATTTTCCTCGGGCTCTATTGTGCTGTGCGGCTTTGCCTCTGCCCTGAACACCTCCGCAGTGCCGTGTGTTTTCACTTGACATTACTGAGGCCCTCCCCATCTGTCCTTGTGTCCACTTTCACAGCAGGGCCCATTGTCACTTCTCCACCACTGTCCAGAAGGAGCCAATAGCACTGTCTCAGCCCAGCTGTGAGCATGAGGCCCCATGGGGGTGTGGAATCAGTGAGGAAGCCAAGTCTAGTGGTTAGAATTGTCATTCAAGAAAAGGAAAGGCTCTGAGTGAGGCCACATTCAACACCTGGCTCCGCCACCCGTGTTGGCCATCACAGGCTTTGTTGGTTGTTTCCTGATTCTGCCCCCTTTCAGATACTCAAGATTGAGTATATGATTGAGTTTGAGGTAAGCAAGGTGGCGATGTGCTTTTTAAAATTAACTTGAACTGAATTGTTTACTGTATATGCCACATTGGGAAATGCTTCTTTGGTTCTAAACAGCCCTCCAGTTTCATCTAAGTCTATTTCCTCTCGTTAGTCTTTGGTGTAGATGAAAGACCAGTTATCTGGTCACCATCTTTTGTGTCATAAATATTCTAGGAAACCATCAGATTCTTCAGTGTTCTGCTCTTGAAGCAGAAGGAATTCTTCACTCCTTTAGGATTTTTCTAGTGTATTTTCCAATTGTTAGTGTCGTCAAACCTAATTCTTACGTTGTCCATGTAAGCGTTTGTCTCCTCAGGACCACCAGCACTTTGCTTGTGTGTCCTGTGAGGCAGGCTCCGCCTTAGGCTTCATGACCCATGAACTCCTTGCAATAGAATGGAAGAGGTTTTGTGGGTAGGGTGTGGAGGAAAGAGTGTAAAACCACTTTTCCTCAGATCAGAGTGCTGAGAACACTGCTGTGGGAGCTCAGTAAATAAATGCCGAAGGGAAGACCAGCGTGTGACTAAGAGAATTCTGCTGTGGGGGTGGGGAGGAGGGGGAGGAGGGAGTATGTATCCATCTCCTGATCCCCAGTGCCCAAGGGCAAAGACAAGATCTCTGCGTGGGCCCCGAGCACAATGCCTGGAGCAGCCTGCCTTTGCTCTCTCCCCGCCTCATGTTCTGTGTTCTGACGTTCTTCAATCTTCTAATGACACCAGACTCTTGTCACCTTAAGGTTTTTATAATAATAATTTTTAATATTTATGGAGTACTTAACAGCATGCCAGGCCTAGAGATAAGAGCTTTACTCAGTGTATCAGATTTAATCCTCACCCTGTGGGGTGGAGAGTGGAGGTTAGAGAGATTGGCTCGTCCATGTTCGCAGGCAGTGTGTGGTGGACTCCCTACCTTCCCTCTTGACTTTAACAAGCAAGATTACTCGGAGCTTGCTGCTGCCCTCTGGGCTCTGGTATAAAGCCAAGCTGCCCATCCACAGGGAGGAGCTCGCCCTCCTGCCTGTCCTTCCCATCCAGGCCAGTCCTGGGCTCCCTAGAGGCCTGAGGCCAGCACTGACCAGAGCCCCAGTAAAGCTGAGCTCGTGCCCTGGGGCCACAGGAATCTTCAAGAAGCCCTTATATATTCAGAATTGTGTTAAGTGCCATATGGGTCATTTCCCACTGCCAAACTTAGAAAGTGACCCCTTGGAAATTCTTCAGCATGGGAGGAAGGGCCCTGAGGAGGTCTGACTACAAGCCTCTTGGGGAGAGGACACATTGCAGGTGTTTTCTGGCCCAGATCTAGACACTGTTCCTTTGCTTGTCTAGCAAACTACTGGATGCCTGCTGGTGCCAGCTACTGTGCCAAGCACGGGTGATAAGAAAGACCCTCCTCCCCGAAGGGCACAGCCCACTGAGGGAGACAAGTGTGTATTCACAAGGGCTGACAAAGGCCATGGTGGAGGCATGCACCCAGTCTCTGCGTGAGGTTGGCAGTGGACACCGCCCTGAGCTGCACTTGCCTGTAAGGATGTTTTGGTGAAACCAGCAGCCAGGTCTTTGTGTTGTTGCAAAATGACAAGTCGGCAGTAATTCTGCAACACCCAGACATGGCATATGAGGATCCGGGCTTGAGTTTCACAAAGATTTGCTGGGAAATGGACTAGCATAGACACCATTAGCCTCGGAACATGGTCTCTCTCCACAGTGGCTACATTGGAAAGACAAGAGGCCTGACTATGGAAGGGTGGCCACAGCCAGGGGACCATATAGGGCTCTGTAGGGCATAAGGCAGGGCCTCCTCCCAAGTAGGGGAAGCTGGGCTAAGGCCAGAGAGCCCTGGGTGCTGTGGCCTCTGCCAGGAAGAGCAGTTCTCAGCCTGAGGGACGCCTGGATGGAATAGGCTGGTCCTCCCAGTCATGTTGGCTGCCCCAGGCCTGGCCTGAAGCAGCTCCCAGAGGCCATTGCTGATGCAGAAATCTGGTCAGCTTCCCAGGTACCTGGAGAACTTTCTTAGAACATCTCTAGGTCTTGGAAGAGCAGGGCTCCTCTCTGCATCCCAGGCCACCCTAAAAGATGGACTTGGCTCAGGAAAGTAGAATCATGGGGTCCAGTCAGGTTTTGATATGCATTGGCCTTGCCTTCTGACTTACCATCAACCCAGCTCACCTGGCAGGATGAAGAGCCTGATCCAGATTGTTCTGGCCTTGGGTCTCAGGTAGAGTTGAGAGTGACACTTGGAAAGGGTGGAAGTCTTCACACAGCCTGTGTCTGAGAGCTGTCATCAGCCCAGAGATGCAGGGGTGAAAACTCGCAGTCTCCTTGCTCACCGCCACCGCCCCTCCCAGTGTGTGGAGGGAGAGCCAGTGAGCCCTGGAGGTTGGCTGTGTGTATGTCTAGGCAGGGACCTGACGTTGTTGGGGCAGCCCGGAGGCTCTGGATGGGATCATATCCATTTAAACCACTCTGAACCTAGTTCATAAAACTGTGGGTCAATATTTTAAAAGCCACATAACTAATGAAGAGCTCTGCCAGACTCAACATGCCGCATCCCAGTGGGTGATAAGACAAGTTTGTTAGTTCAGTGGAAACAGCCCAGGAGTTTTGTTTTGGTTTTTTTTTGTTTTTCGGTTTTTTTTTTTTCCAATCTGCTTGGTTTCATATTTAGAGTGAGGCGGGCTGCTCTGGGTAAGAGTATTCATTCATCAGGTGACCAACAAATGAGCCCCAGCCACACTGTCACCCTGTGTTGGATCTAAGCGATGACTGACTATCTACAGGCAGGTAAGAATTTCATTAGAGCCAATTGAGCACTTCCCATCAGGCTGGCAGAGCTGCCTTAGGTTCTTTGTGCTGAGTTCACATGCCTCCCTTCCAGCAGGGAAAAGCTGAAGGGAAGCTGCAGGAATTGAACCCCTCCCCTAGGCCCTTCTCCTGGGGGGCTCCACTTCCACCCCCAAAACAGGCCTTGTTTTCCCTTCAGCATTTTCTGTGGAGCACCAAGCAAATCCTGTCTCTGAAGTGCCTCGTTCATTCCCCAAACAGGCATAATTGAGAAAGTATTTGACGTTACAGTTCTTGGCCTGTCTGAGCCCAACTGAGCAGCACCTACATGTGCCGTTGGCCCTGGGAATAGAGATGGACAAAGCCTGATCCCCAGACAGGAAAACTGGCCTCAAAAAAGACCATCGCAACCCAGCAATGAGTTCTGGGGCTAGAATCCACCCAGAGGACTGTGAGCCAAGAAGAGTGATGCCTGAACTGAGCCTTGAAAACTCCACTGTGACTCAGTAGAGGTGGGCTAGTGAGCAGAGTGGAAGCGCCAGGGGGAGTCGTAGAAAGTGTGGGTGCCCGTCACCCAAGAGAAGGCCCAAAGAGAGGTGCCGGTTTCCTTGTGGCTGGTGATGAAGCTGGCTGAAGCCAGCAGCAGGTCAGTAAGAGGTGCAGGGGCCAAAGGAGCTGCAGCCTTCAATGCAAGCAGCCAAATTGCCCTTCGCTCAGCCCTTCTGAGGGCCCTTCACACAGTCGGGGGCTGGGCACTTCTGGCAGTGTGGATCTCACCAGAGCAAACAAAAAGTTCCTGAATTCTTTGCCCAGCTCAGAGTTCAATGGGAAAACACCCTCTTGGGACAGTCTAGAAAGATTTGTGGCAGGCATGCCAAGGGATCTCAGCAGCTCCCAGGTCAGGCTTTCAGACCAAAATGTCTAAGGGTCAGGATGTCCATGGCCTTGAGGACGGCCCTCCCCTCCCTTCTGATCCACTGGGCCAGCACGTTTCCACAGGTGGAACAGGTGTAGTGTCAGCAAAAAAGAGGTCCACAGATGAAAGAGGCAAAACCTTCGAGCCTTTAGCCAGTGACAGGACAACCAGAGCAGTAAAAGCAAACGTGCTCAGCACCTTTGCTCATCCCAGTGGCAACACTGAGACACAAAAGGAGGCTGGAGCCCCAAGCCCCAAAGGCAGATGGGAAGAAGCATTCACTTGGGGAGATGGGGGTGTAGGAGTGAGTCTTCTTCCTGCTGAGCAGGAGACAGACAGAGATAAAGCAAAGGCTAAAAATAAGACCTCCATGGTTACAGAAACCAGCCCGGCCCGGCCCGGCCCGAAGGTAGGCTGGCGTGTTTGCTTGCCCAGTATGTCCAGCGTCAGTCACGGGAGCAGGGAACACAGCCTTGGGGAAAAGGCTCTGTCTGAGGTTGCTGGGCAGGTGGTAAGCCAGGTGGAGATGAGTGGCCTCGGCTTTGCAGCTTCTGCGACCCTTTCTGAAGGCAGAAGGTGACCTTGACAGTCAGGAGGGAGGACGGTAGTGATGTGGCAGACCACCATGGGTGCCCAGTGCCAGGTGGCCTTGGGGCAGGCCCTGTATTGGCTCCTCATTGTCAGCAGAGCCCTTGGTCAGGAACTGCCAAGGAAACCCTACTGCCTAGTCCTTAGAAAGCTTGGGGAAAGGGTATAGCTCAAGTGGTAGAGTGCATGCTCAGCACCCAAGAGGTCCTGGGTTCAATCCCCAGTACCTCCTCCAAGCGGAAATCAAGGAATAAACCTAATTATCTCCCCCTCATAAAACAAACAATACACAAAAGCTTAAGGCAGGTGACACAAGATCACCTGAGGAAAAAACAGTGGATGGGGCATCTGGTGTCCTTGCTCTATGAGCTTAGGGGAGTCACATAACTCAGCCTCCCCTTGCTTGTAGGAACTTGAGGGGGTCTAAGACTTGTTGTGAGACTTGAAAGGGCCAACAGTGGCAAAGCACCTAACATTGGGCCTACACAGAGCCACCCAAAGGTCCCTGCTCACCCCTGCCAGGCTTAGGCCAGCTCCCCACTCGACAGCTAGGTGGATGGGGCTGCATCTCCAGGCCTGTTTCCTCATCTGTGAAATGGGGGTGGCGACATCTCTCTCCCTCTCCCTCAGTTGTAATGGTGGTCACATGACTGTCATATGTGAAAACAATGTAAAGCACCGTAGAAATATGAGGTGTTGGTCTTGCCAAAGCGAAAAATGGCAAAAAAAATTTAGTGAGTGCCTAACTGTATGCCAGGTACTGTTCCAGGCCCTGGGAATCAGGGTAAATAGAGCTGGCTAAGCCCACCCAAGAGTGGTGAGCGTTGGACAGGCACGAATGGCCCGTGAGGAGTCAGGGCTGGGGTGGGGAGGGGCCAGTAAAGGAATCACAGGTGCAGGTGAGTGAGACCCAGGTGAGCAGAGCCAGAGCGAGGCTGCAGCGGGAGAACATAGAATTTGTGTCAGCTAGGAGCTGAGGGGCATAATCGAGAAGGTATTTGACAGGGCAGTTCCTGGTTGCTGTCTGGGCTGAACTGAGCAGAGGGCTGCGGAGCATGGAAAGCAGGAAGACCCTCACTGGGACCCACAGCCCTGCCCCAGCCCCAGCCGCCTCAGGCATTAAAAACTCGTGGCTCTGGCTCCAGGATGATCATCAGGTCTGTCTCGGGCCCAGGATGAGAAAGAAGGGCTGATGTTTCCCAAAAGATTTCTTAAGATATGTTGTCTTCGAGGAAGCTGATACCACCCACATGTGTGGCTGGAATTGTAGCCCACTCTTGGGCCTTTTTCACAAACAAAACCAAAAAGGGAATGTTAAGGTTGTGAAGAACCCCACAAGACCCTTTGCAATGACCGGAACTGGCACAGTCTGCCCAGGCAGCCTCCCAAGGTGGTTTCATGGCTCAGGTCCCCCTGCCAGTGTGCATCCGCCTACACCTTCCGCCTGTCCCTCTCCTCCTGGTGGCCTCGGAGCAGGTACCCATGGAAGGTCAATGTGTTGGGGGCTCTCAGATCCCACCCCTTCTGTTGTCGGAGCCGGTGGAGAAGCAGCTCACTGTACCCACCACAGGGCCTCCCCAGTGCTGAGACCCTCTACAGGCCTTGCTGTCCAGGGCACCTACTCACTAGTCTCCCAGCAGTGCTCCAGGCCCTGATGGCGTGTGTACCCTGGGCAGCTGGCCTCTCCGTAGGAGCTCTGGTCGTCCTGCAAAAATGCAGATGCGCCTACAGCACTTGCTGGAGGCGGATTCGCTGTGCCGGGGGACTGTGTGTGTGATATATGTGAGAGAAAGAACCTGTGCATTCCATAACGCTCTTACTTCTCGAATATTTCTGTGCCTAAAGCCTAATTTCTAAATCAAAATCGATCCTTCCCAACATCAGTGGTGACCCATCTGGTCCCCACTGAGCTTGTCCAAGCCCTGTACATTATCCAAGATTATGGATCCAGCTCCCCACCCCCTGTTGGGCTTGGATATGAAAGGGACCCCAGCCAGGGAGTCCAAGCAGGACAGATAAGTCACTGGGGGCACCACGGTGGCTCCCAGAGGTGGCCAGTCTTCTGTGCGTCTTGGCCACACCTCCTCTGATCAGCGGTTCTAATTCCAGTTGGACAGCAGCTGAAAGTGGAGAAAGGCATGTGTGTCAACACCGTGGCAGAGCCAGCAAGCCCTAATTACCCAGCTCTGCGAGGCCGCACAGCGCTAACTGCCACCTGGTTCTGCTTAGGGGGAGCTTTCTGCCATGAGCGCGGCCCAGGGCCGCTGCTGCCTGCAGGCCTGCCGGTGCCTCTGAGAGCAGAGCCCTGAACCTTGGGAAGGGAGCGAGGCTTCTGTAGCTTTACGCTGACAAAGGGCTTTCTGCCTGTCAACCCGGCTCCTCAGCAGGTCCCCTCCCCCCTCCCTACCGCAGCCACTGGGCCTCCCTTTGGCAGGGCCCGAGGGCCCCGCTCTGACCGCGTAGCCTCTGGAGACTTCCTTTTGAGCTAGAAAAACAAGCAGCTGAAACGTGCCTTCTCCTGCCGCTGGGCCCCGCACGCTGAACCTATAGAAAGGCCCTGGAGTGGATTCAGCCTCCCAGAAGAGGAAACCTGGCTCCGGCCTCACCCGCAGGGCCTGTTATGTCTGGCTCCAGAGGCCTTCTCCTCTGGGGTTTTCCATGCCTGTGAACTCGGCCCCATTCATTTCCCTGTGGTTTCATGGGAATGTCCAAAACACTCAGCAGGTTGCAGTGAGCCCAGGAGGAGAGGGGTCAGCGAGAGGCCCGAGCCACGGCCACAGCACCCTCCCCTCAAGAGGGCCAGCCGTGGGTGGGCGCCCATCGGTCAGTCTGCCGCCCTTCCTCTGGTGTGCCCCCCAGCCCTGGGCCACTCTGCCTACAGCTCCCCTCTCCAGGCCTCCACTTTCCGGCTCAAGGCTATCAGCTCCCCCCGGTCTGGGAGACAGCGGCACCACACTCCTTTCCCCTTTCCCCATCCGCAGCAGCTCCCACTGTAGTGCTCATCGGGCCACTGACTTCCCATCTCACCCAGCTCCCGGGGCCCTTGCATTTTCCACCACATTACACTCAATTTGGGGCCGCTGGGAGAGCAGCGGGTCCCCCTGGAGGGTGACCACCGCCTCCATCCCCTCGGGCTGCTCCTCCACAGAGAAGGGGCCAACCTCTGGCTCACTGCTGTTTTGAGAGGTGTGGCAGCTGCCTTCACGGCCAGTGCAAAGCCCAAGAGCTCCCGAGCCTGCAGTGAGGATGTACCCAAGTGGGGAAAATTTAGTCTTCAGAAGAAATGAATTTGAGACTGGTTGGGAGCAATTCTTATCAAATTTCCGAGTTAGCAGTTTTCACCAAGAGCTAATTGAACAATCTCGGTAAGCAGCCTAGTTCCATTTGCATGAGATTCCCACAGAGCTGCGACAAGTGCCCTGGTGGCTTAGGGCAGAAGAGGCTGTTCTAGTCTCTCAGTTGCTTTTGGTCTTTGAAAATTGATGCATTTGCAGGTTTGGGCAACAGCCATGCCACTCTGCCCTGGCTGCCCAACTCCCCAATCGTTTCCAAAGCCACTTTCTGAGTATTCTGGGTAGGGAAGGGGTGGGGTGAGTTTCTCATCTGGTTAGGCTGGTAAAATGGATCTGAAAGAGGAACATCGTTGGAGGCCCAGCCACTCTTGCCAGGCAGGGTTGAGAGGGAAAGTGCACAGGAATGGAGAGCCCGAGGGCCAGGGCCCTGGCCGGCAGGTCAGGAGTGCAGCCTGCCTGTCAGCACCACGCCTGGGCTGAGACCCTGCCGCCAGTGCCAGCCCCCCTCCGCTGGGCCATGGGGGATCTGCGGGAGGAGAGAGAGCCAGCTCCGCGCGGCCAGCCCGGTGCTGACCTCGGTCTGGACTGTGCTTGTCTTTGCCACAGGGCACAAGCCCGGGGTCGGCCCACCGAGGCTGCTTCGTCCATGGGCCTTTTACAGGTGGCCTGTCTTTGTGGAACTGATGTGTACGGGCCTTTCTCGTCTTTCTTGTGCCCAGGGGACTTGAGAAAACTGTTTTAGGGACAGTCCCTCATGCAGTACTCTGAGGTAAACCAGCTGCTTCTCACACACGGTCTCCCGCAGGGTCCCCCCCCCCCCCCGAGCAGTGGGCATCTCAGACAAGCCTCCTCCTTGCCCCTTTAACCTCGGGGCCCAGCCTCCCCTGCTGGGAGTGCACAGCTGGGAGGAAATCAGGCCGCTTCCCTGGGGAGTCTCCCTGCCAGGCTGCTGCTTGGTCACGTTCTCACCCCCAGGTTCTTCCCCGTTATCTCCTCTCTCTGTGAAAACATATTGAGACCTTTTGGAAACCTAACCCAGCAATCAGAAAACATCACAGAGGCTCTTGTCACCTCCTTTCAAAGTAACCCTTGCCTCTTTCACCAATAAATGTATGAGAGTTGCAGGCTTGACGGCCTTCCTCACTCTTGAACCCTTGTTTTCTGTATCAGCTTCCCCCTCCTCACGGCCATGGCCACACGCTCCTGCTTGCCAAGCCCAGCAACCCATCCAAGCCCCTCCTCCTCTTCACCACGGCCTCTGCCCGGTGGACAACTCCCCAGCTGGACCTGGTTCCTCCTCTCAGGCCCCCTTCCCCTTCTCAGCCACCTCGTCACCCTCTGAGCTCCCTCCCTCTTTGCCCCTCTGTGCCCCATGACAGGGTCACCCACTCGCAGAGCCTCACCTTGAGTGTATCCCTGAACTCTGGCCAGACCTGCCTTTTCTTGCTGGCCTCAGAATCTTCAGCATCCCCTGCCTGCACCAGCCTCTGGTCCCTCTGTGCCCACTGAACTGATTTTCCCTTCATGGCCATCCTCCTTCAGCAACCTCCCCAGCCCCCTACAAGGTCCCCATCCTGGAGTCTTGCCCCCAGGCCTCTGAGGGCTGTCCCTGCCCCCCAACCTTGGAGCCCTCCTCTCCCTTCTCTTAGTTCCTTAGTTTCCAGACATGCCTGCTGCTCTTTTTCCCTCCTCCTCTACACCTTCCCTGTTCATCCCTTCCCTGTAAAGTATCTCCCAGCCCTTTGCTATCTCTTGGAATTGACCTTGCATTTGTGGGCGTATCCCCACAAGGCTGGGAGGGCAGGCCAAGGCTCTCTGGTGGCAGCAGGGCCTCGAGGTCACATAGACCTGGTGGTGACTCCAGGTGCTGGTTAGGGATTTGTGGGACTTGGGCCTGATCACCTTTCCTTTTTGCACCTTTAAGCTTCCCCACACATTAGAAAGGTACACAAACACCTCCCAGGGCTGCAGGAGGACTGAACGGGCTGCACCTGGCCCGTCCTGGGTCACCTGTCCCAGGGGCTTCATGGGCGTCTCTTCTGTCTCTCCCCACACTGACCCACAGCAGCAGCTCCCAAAGGGCTTCAGGGTGAGTAAGAGAAAAGACAGATGAATGGCTCCAGATGGAGGTCCCTGACTGGGTATTTTTAAATAACACGCCAGCAGCCTGTTGTCAGTGGGGACCGGGGCTCCGTGGACTAGGGGATGGGAAAGAGCAGGGAGGGGCTGTGGCTTCTTTCTCGCAGGTTTGGGAACGGTCTCGGGAGAGCTCTTTTCTTAGGCATTTTCCACCACCTGGAGCAGCAAGTGTTAGGGGTCGAAGCATGTGTGTGTGAAAAGGGCACGGTGGTGGGACCTAGCCCTCTCAACTCCTGAATGTGCCGCATCCTGGGAACCCTTCATTGTGACAGACTTAAGGGTCTCCTTTGGGCTAGGCCTCCCACTAGGACCAGGGTAGGTGGCATGGGGTGTGGAGGGAGATACAGACTATGGTCGTGCAGGCTGTGTGTGTGATGGAGTGGGAATGGACGCCCAGGAGGCACATAGGAGGCAAGTGGGCATCTCACGCTGCCTCCCCAGAGGAAGGGGCATCTGGGAAAGAGAGATGGGAGGAGAATGGTCTAGGGCTCCAGGTTAAGGGAACAGCTGTGCAAAGAGAGGGAAGGAGGAAAGAGCCCCAAGAATTGAGTATGTCTGGAATGGGAGGAGTGGGAGACAGGGAGAATGGAGAGGTGACCCTGCGCACATGACAAGAGGCGGCCTGGAAAACCTCATTTACCCGGAGGTGCAACTATCCTGAGAACAGTGGTAGCCGTTGAAGGGCTTCAGTGAGGAGAGGGGCATGACCAGATTTGCCTTTGAGGAAGAATGCACCACACTGGTGTGAAGATGGAAACAGCAAGGAGTGGCTAGAAGTAAGGAGAGATGGAGGCCTGGACCAAGGTGGTGGCATTGGGGCGGGAAGCCTCGAGAATCTTGCTGTGTTCAGCCCACATCCTAGGGTTTGGGTACCCAGGCCAGTCACTTCTGCAGTACGAGTAATAATAATGTAATACTTACTGAAGACCAGGCACTTGAAGATTGCATCCCATTTTTTCAGGTGAATAAATTGAGATGCAGAGAGGTTAAGAAATTTATCTGAAATCACACAGCTACTGAAGGGCAGAGCTAGGAACCAGGGACCTCTCCTCCTCTCCAGTTGTCCAGGTCTGTGCTCGGGGAACAAGGAAGGAAGTGGCTCAGGACAGGCGAAGAGCAAGAGCCTCACCCCAGGATACCCCCAGCCCCCAACAGAGGCCCTTCTGTGGCCACGGACACACCCAGTTCCTTGATGGGCAAGGATGGGCAGCCTTCCTCTGAAAGGGCAGACATTTCAGCCCATTTCTCATTTAGCCACTGTCTGACCCCTGCCAGGTAGAGTGGCCTTTCCCAAACATCGTCCTTTAAGATGTGACACAAACAGGTTCAGTCATCAGTGAGTAGTAAATGCCACATCCCACTAGCTCCTTCTTCTCGTCATGTCCTAATGAACATTAGCATCTTAAAGGCAAAAGGATGTCCTATAAAAAAAAATCACATAAAGTAATGTCCTATTATTTCATGTAATTTATATGTTTTTCTTTAAGTAACATTAACACACTTTGCCAGTCCCCATTCTAGTCAAGTCATGTTTGCCGTGTGAGCAGCGTGTGTACTTGTGGGTAGGTTGCTTGTGGCCTTTACCTGCCCTTTGCCATAGCAGGTGAGCGAGGACTCTGACGCCTCTAGGCTTGCTCACCTCCTCCATGGGATGGCCCTGAGCACAGGTAGGGGAGAGGCTGCGGACTGAGTGCTGTGGTGCTTGTATCTGGCATGGCCCCCTGCTCGCCGTTCAGCTGTCTGTCACGGCAGAGCCCACTCCAGAACACCGGAGTCCTGGGCCCCTGGTGGCACTGAGCTCCAGAGGCTCAGCAGATGCCAGGCCTGGGACAAAGGCCCTGTCTCTGAGGACTTGGCCTGCTGTTCTGGAAGGTGATCCTGGCCAGCAGCTGTTCCCGAGCCCCCATGGAGAGCAGTTGTCAGGCAGTTCCTGAGTTCCAGCGCCCCACCCCCACAGAGCTGTGGCAGGCTGGGGGCAGGGGCTGGGCTATGATCAGGGCAGGTACCCAGACTAGGGAGCAAGGTCTGAGGCCAGGGCAGCGTGCAGGGCTCCATCCCCGCTTGGGTTCTCAGACCACAGTATGTGCAGTTTGTTCTCAGAGGACGTCCTATCCACCCAGGATGGGTGGAGCATCGTCTGAGGTCTGGCTGTGGGCCTGTGTGTGCAGCCCTGCCCCTCGAGCGGGGAGGAGATCAGGGAGAAGGGTGCTTGCTGACGGGTCAGCTGTGGGAGCCCCTCTTCTCCTCACGTTCCCTCAGAGCAGAGTTCACTCTCCGGGACGGAGTGAAGCCCTGGCCCGAGAGCTGGCTTAGGCCAAGGGAAAACACACTGAATGGGAGTACAGAGACCCTTGGACCTTGTGCTGGGGAGCTGCACTTCACAGGCTAAGGTCTTCCCTGCCCAGAAGTTCCTGGGTTCTAAGCTGCTCCTGCCATGTCCCGGGTCCTGCAAAAGGAAGATGCTGGGAGGCCCCCTGCTGGCTGGTTCAGAGAACTGACCCATCAGGGGGACCTGTTGGAGTCCAGTAAGAGGGATCCCTTTGTTGGCCCCAGAAGAAAGCAGTGACATCTACCCGTCCATGTCTCAGTACTAGCCAGCCTGTTTCCCCATTCCGGGTGCCCGGCCCTGTTTGGCCCTGTTTTTGACGATGAATCTTGAACTCAGTGGGGTCTGGATGCTGGCAGCTTGGCTTATCCTTCCTGTTCCCACGCTGTGCTGGGGGGCCTGCTGCCATCTGTACTGTGCCCTCCCAGCTCCCCCCGGCCAGTCGCCAGGATTGACCAGTCAGGGCTTCAGGGCCCACTTCTACTTTTCCACGCTCACACTTTTGCATTTTTTCTCTACCCCTCCCTCCCCCACCTGCAGGTAGGAGAAGAATTTAAGGACAGGTTGTGGGGGAAATGGTCCCTGCAGCTATCCAGGAGCACTAATGAGCTGTGGCAGCACCCGGTAAATTGGGCTCCTGCTCCTGGGCCACCACCCTGTTTGATGACATTGACGTTTATCCCAGGGCGGAATGCTCTCTATCTCTGAACTGTCTTGGAGAGAGTCCCACAGGCTGCCCTCTTAACTCCCACCCTGTCCTGAGGGAGGGGCTGAGACACTCAAGGATGTGGAGCCCCCAGAGGCACCAAGGGACCTGTCCAAGGTCAGCCCCTGCGACCAAAGTTTCTCCAGACTTCCTTCTCAAGGTTAACAAGAGCTACTTGTTTTTTCTCACCAGCCTCAGGCAACTCAGGGACTATACCGGGGACCAGGGAGGACAAATAGTGGAGTCACTAGAGAAGCAGCTTGATGAGGTCTTGCCTCTGCCTGGGGCTCTGGGCATCAGCCCCACCCTCCCCGTCCCTGCCCTTGGCTTCTCCTCCTTACTCAAGATCATGAGAGGCGAGGCTGGGGAGCCCCTGCAGGAACTAAGAGCAGGAGCAGGGCTCTGTCTGGGGAGATTCCCCAGGCATTCAGTTCCTTTGACCTGAGGGGTCGGGGTGAGGTTAGAGGGGGTGGGGGCACAGGCTGGAGCCCCCAGCCTTGCCTGCCCTGCTACTTGGCCTGCCCTAGCCCAGAGCTCGCCACAACCCTGCTATGGGGCCATGCTGTCCCCTGCTGGCCACACTAGCAAAATGCAGGCCAGGGTCAGCCCCAAGGTTACAGGTGTTCCCTCCTTACGCCTCAAGCTTGCAGTTGAACTGGAGACTGTGGGGCTTCAAGGGTCAGCCCCTGTGCCCCCTGCCACAGTGATACTTGGACTGCTTGGGGAGACAAGTCTAGAACTGCCTGGCACACAATCCTGTTTGCTGACTGAACAACAAATGAATGAATGAATGTGTACATCTTATGCATTTAGGAGATAATGATTTGCAGTGTCTGACCAACAACAGAAAATAAGTCAAATTAGACATTTACTGAACAGAAACTGAGACTCCTCTTGGGATGACAAGGTCTAAATATGAAACCAAATGTGAAGAGTCAAATGGTGCTCAACTGTGACATGGATGATCCTAGAACAACCTGGCCCTTGTTGCCAAGTGGCTGGGTGGGCAGTTAGTGCCCAGGAGGGATGGAGGTGGCCTCCAGGGGAGGCATGGGAAGGTCAATGGAGGGGACACAAATGGCAGGGAGGACAATCCCAGGGCACCATGGGGAGATTCTAGGGTGGCCATTTAGCATGAAAGGTAGAGAGAGGAAAGCAGCTCCCAGGTCTTGGGGCCTGTGACGCGCCAGGCACAGGGTCTGCCCTTGAAGCACGTTTTACTCCTTGGTTTCTGTGACCACCCTGTGAAGCAGGTACTGTTACTATCCGTGTTGTACATGCAAGAAAAAGGAGGATCAGACAAGGTTTGTGACTTGTTCAGGGTCCTAAAGCAAGAACATGTTGGAGCAGGATGGAGGCTTCGCCTCAGGAGATTTGGTGGTCAGGTTCAAGTGCTTGAACTCAAGGGTTGTCAGCACAAAGACAGATGTCAGGTGGGAGGCAGGATTATCACTATTAAAAGACTTACTGCAAACTGGTGTGAATGAAGAGACTCTTCACTCCATACACAGGCCTCCTGCTAGGGAGAAGGGCCATCTGAGGCCTGACCTTAAGTCTTTTGTCCAATCCCTGCCCAACGGTGGGCGGTGGGCTGTGGGCCAGCTTAGTGAGGTCCCCACAGAGGAGAGGCTAGACGTGCAGGACGTGGATTGGCCTCCCCCCAAGGCCCAGGCCTGGCCCTGGTTGTATCTGCCCTGGAGCATTTCCAGAGCCCTTCCACCTCATAGGGAGGGCTTTGTCGGGAGTCAGAGGTGCTCTGGAGACAGCTTGGCAGACCAGGGCCACACCTCTGTGTGGCAGGCCCAGGCTGGGGAATGCAGGACTCTGCCCACTCACAGTCTCATCCCCTCAACTGGCTGCTTTTCTTTCCAAGAGCTTGGCCAGGTGACGAGGCTAAACCTGCAGTACTATCCGCCCCTCCAGGAAGGGGGAGTCCACCTTGGGCCTCCAGCTGCTACCAGGCCATCCAGAGCTTCCTCCCTCTTCTCCTGCCTCTGTGGGAGAAGTATGGGCTGAACTTGCAGACTAGGGGTTCAGATTAAAGGCAGAGGAGAGTCTCCCCTAAGCTGGGCAAGGCCCAAGAGTCTCCCCAAGGGAGGACGCTTTCCCGCAAAGTGTAGGGACCAGCTCACACCCAAGCCTTTTCCTAGAGGTTGTACGCACATGTGTGATCCACCTGTCCTCCCACCAGAGCCCTGGGTGTGAGAGCAGCACGTGGGCCTCCTGCCCCAGATCAGGACTGTGACCCAGCCCCCCACTCTGCCCAACTCCTCGTTTTGGCCTACTTCTTCCATCCTTCATCAGTCTCTACTCCTCCCCAGGGGTCCTTGGCATGCTTTGGGCTTTTCGGTTTGGAGCCATATCCATTCGTATTACTTGATTCTAAATACACTCAGTTGAAGCAAAATTAGAGCGTTAACTCCTGAAAGAGTGACTCTCTGGGGTCAGAAAACCCGACAGCACGTTTGCCATGTCCCAGAACGCATGCTTTTCCTCTTGCTGTCTGTGACTGCCTGTTCATCCACAGAAGCTCTCACCTCCCCTGGGGGAGAAAGGAGCCCAGCACTTTGGGGAACTGGGAGCCCTGGGTCTGCTCACCTGCTTCTGTGCACCCCCCACAGAGCCTCTGGGTTCTCATGGCTGGCCTGGGCGAGTGTTTTCTTAAAGCTGGAGAGTGTTCTGGAAGCTAGTCATTCAGCAGAGATCTTTACTGCACACCTTCTCTGGGTCAGGCAAGTGCCAAGCACCAAGACAGACATCATTCCTGCTCTCCAGGAGACCCATCTCGCAGGGGAGACAGCATACAAGATAACACATCAGCAGAGATGGGTACAGACATTGTGCCATGAGGGGCATGAGCAGAGGGATGGGAGAGAAAGCAACTGGAGGAACAAAGTGGATTGGCTGCTGGGAGGGCAGCTTTAAGCTGAGACAAGGGTGCAAGAGAGCCTGCCAGCAGATGCTGGAAGAAATGACCCTGGCGGTCTCTCCCCACTACAGGCTCGTGGAGGAGTTCATGCTCTTGGCCAACATGGCTGTGGCCCACAAGATCCACCGCGTCTTTCCTGAGCGAGCCCTGCTGCGCCGGCATCCCCCACCCCAGACCAAGATGCTCAATGACCTGATGGAATTCTGTGACCAGATGGGGCTGCCCATGGACTTCAGCTCGGCCGGGGCCCTCCATGTGAGTGCTGGGGGCACAGGGGTCAGGGAGGCCCTGCTTGGAGTAGGAGGAGGAAGGCCTGGAACAGAAGGTTCAACAGCCTCTGCCTCCCACCAGGGTTGGTTCCCTTCAGCCAGGTTTCCCCGCCGGAGGGGTGGGGACACGGAGCATGGAGGTCCTGGGAACAAGGCCTCCCAGTCACAGGGCCTGGTGAGGAGCGTGGCCCAAGCCAGGACCAGACTGAGAGAGGCCCCTCAAGGCTCAGCTGTGGGCAGGAGTCCTATGACCAGGGATGGCCTTGCCATGAACCCAAAGACTAACAGTAGGTTACTGGGATTATTGGAGACCAGAGAAAGGTTTTCATGGTAAGTGGTGTCCAGTGCTCCCCACCTAGAGCTAGATCATGGGGCTCAGGAGTCCATGGCCTCGGCCCTGATCCCGCAGGAGGGAGACTGTCCCCATCTCTGCTCCAAACCTGGGGTGGCCGGGGAGGTGCCTTAGGTCAGACAGCTGCAAACCAGTCTGCTCAGGTCAGCCAGCTAGGCATGGAAGGACTGACCTCGGAGCGGGGCCCTTGAGGCTGGCCCAGTGTGGGACATAGGCTGGGGGCTCCTGGCCCCACTAGACCCCAGCCATGGCCAACTGAGCAGGGCTGGGCCCCTCAGGTGACCTTTCCTCCCCAGAGCCGGGTCTCAGATGATCAGTGGGTAACAGGCCTCCCAGAGCCTCTCCCCAGGCTTGACTCGACATCACATGGGTTTGCTTCTAGAAAAGTCTGACTGAAACATTTGGAGATGACAAGTACTCACTGGCCCGGAAGGAAGTGCTTACCAACATGTGCTCCCGGCCCATGCAGGTAAGGAAGGGCCAGTCGTCCATCGTCCCCCTTCTCCCTGGAGCACCCAAGACCTCTGCGGGCTCAGAGAAGCTGAGGGGAGTTTTGGGGAGGATGCCCCCAGGCAACACCCAGGATAGGTGGTCCCTGGGGGCCTGACCTGCTGCCTCTTGCTCAGACCTGCCTGCCTCCTGTGCTCAGGACAGCTTATCTGGGGCTCAGTTAGAGGACCCAGTTTGAGACCGGCTTTCCCCCTGCATGGCCACAGGGGCTCTGTTCCCTGGCAGTAGGCAGGGAGCCCCCCAGGGGATGTACCAAGCCTCCAGTGCCTCGTCCCCACAGACCAGACCAGACCAGACCAGACCAGCTCAGGGAAGGGAATGGGGCCTGGACAGCAGCTCATGATCATGACCTGGAGGGGAGAGAATGTCAGTCTCCCAGAGCGGCCTGCCCAGGGGAATGGTCCTTAGCCCCCACTGGGGCTTGTGGACCCCAGGCAGAGAAATCTCCCTCTCGCCAGCAGGTTGGGAGAAGAGGAGTCAGGCTGTGGGCCTGCATCTGCAGCTGGATGACAGCTGGCAGCCTGGGAGGTACACAGTCCTGGTTCTGGCAGCCAGTCTCAGTCATCTGAGGCTGAGCTTCAGCCCTTGTGGGGCCCGAGCATCTTGAGAAGGAGCCACCTCAGTGGACTGTCAGATCAGTGGGAGCTGTGGATGCTCATGGGACCAGCTCTGACCCCTAGCCCAGCCTGGCAGCAGAGATAGACCACTGTTCAGGGGCTAGGCACTCGGCAGATTCAGTCTGTTCACAAGAACCAGATCACCTCAGCTGCCACAGCTGATGTATTTTCTTATACCTCATAGCTCTGCCAGGAATGGAGCTATCAGGGTTCCTTTGGGACTGGCTGCCCTTACCCGGCCACCAGTCACAAATGTCAGCCCCACACCACACACTATAGAGCCCCCCAGCATAGAGGCGTGTGCCTTTCTGGCGACTGGGATTTACACCACATACAGGGCCAGTGGGGCCCCATTCCCTGCCCCCAGCCTCTGCAAGCCATCCACCTCCAAGGCCAAACCTGCCCTGGAGCTCCAAGGAGAGGGGTCCTCTCCTCTGTCACCTGGACTGTACTTATCCTAGCCTTGCCTGCCAGTGACCTCAGAGGCCAGCCTTTGCCTGGGGATCTGATGTCAGCCAGTGACCTGCTTCCCTGTCTCTGCCCCAGTTCTGGGTCCCCACCCATTCCACCCTGCACAGGCACTTTTGCCAACCAGGAAGGGAGCCGCGGCCCTCTGTCCTCCTCACCCCAGCTTATCTGGAGAAGTGGGCCACCACTGAGAACAAAGGCCAAACGCGGCTGGGAGTGCAGGCTGCTCCCGCCTCCCCCAGTGACTTACCCCAGACATAACCCAGGGCCCAGCAGGAGCTGGAAGGGAAGAGGAGTTGGGCAGCCGAGCAGGTCACCACCAGCTGTGTCCTGGATTCGAGGGCCGACGTACACAGAGTAACCGGAGCTGGCTGTCCACTGGCCGAGCACGGGGGAGGGTGAGCAGGCAGCCAGGGAGCGAGCAAGTGAACACATGAGGTGTGACATTGGCCATGGCTGGGGAACCTGTTCGCATGCTCCCAGGCAGCAGTGGCAGCTTTGGGGACTGTGGCCAAGGCTCTCAGGACAGCAGCATCTGGGGCCCTGGAGAAACTCAGCGTGTCTCCCTGGGCCACAGTCCTAACTCCTGCCTGACAGGAGGGCCTTTTGAACTCAGACCTGTGGGCCTGGGTCTCAGGACAGGTTGTCAGGGACAAGAAGGGCTGAGGCTGGGAGGCTGGCCGAGCACTGCCTCCCTTGGCTGACGAGAGGCGGAGTAGTAGGGGCACAGAGGTGCCGGGTTCAGGCGTGGCCTTCAGCAGGGCAGGGTTCAGGCTAGAGGGCAGGGGGTCATCCACCACCAAAGGCCAGGGCCGAGTGGAAGAGCTCTGGGTGGTGGAGGTCCTGGGCCTCCTCTCCTACCTCCTGTTCTGGCCACATGGCGCTGTTGGGCTTGGTGTTCTGGCAAAGTCCTACAGCTCCTGGTCTAGCATGGCCACGGGCTTCCCCTCCGCTTCCCCTCCGCTTCCCCGTTCCAGAGTAACGGCCCGAGCCCGTCCAGAGGACGAGGCCAACCAGAAACTATTCCTGCCTCCTGGTTCCTGGCAGTAACAGCCCCTGAAACTCAGCAGTGACCGCCTGTAGGAGAAGATGAGGAGCTCCCCAGCTGCCCTCAACTTCAGCACATGGTCTCCCCTCCCCGAGAGCTTGGGTGGCTGGTCCCACAGGCCTCTGAGGGGGAGGCCATCCAGCATCTTGGGGGCTCCCAACAACAGCCCCATTCCCCCATCCCCAGCAGAGGCAGGTGGGCCCCTGAGGGCTGTCTGGCCTGTTCTCAGTGGTGCTGCTGCCATGGGGTCTGGGCAGCCCTGGGCAAGGCCTGCACTTGCCTTCAGCAGGAGAGGGTGTGAGACTCATGGCTCTGCCCCACCTCATGGCAGCCCATGGGTCCCCTCAGACGGAACAGCCCCAGCCTCCTTGGGGCTGCCTGACTTTGCTCAGCCACCTGCAGATCTGGCAGGTTGGTCCCCACCCCCAGACTGCCCATCGTGAGGCTCTGAGTCTCCCAGCCTGGCAGAGCGCACCCAGCTGGCCCCAGCCTGGCCAGGCTCTGAGACCCGCCCCCCTCCCCAGATGGCCGTGTACTTCTGCTCGGGGATGCTGCAGGACCAGGCGCAGTTCCGGCACTACGCCCTCAACGTGCCGCTCTACACACACTTCACCTCTCCCATCCGCCGCTTCGCTGACGTCCTGGTGCACCGCCTCCTGGCCGCTGCACTCGGTAAGGGGGGTGGCAGAGGGGGCAGTGCCTGCCTGTGCCCAGCTAAGGGCTGCTGCTCCCAGAGTGGGTGCCTGGTGGCCAGAGACCACCCTGCCATGACTGTGGAGGCTTCAAGGGGTGGGCAGCCTGAGCAGCGGGGGAGCCTCTGCCCAGAAACTCTTCTTGTGTGAGTAGGCCCTAGGGGAAGCCACCCTAGGCCTCCTTAAACCTTACACCCTTACCGTGGCCAGTCCACCTTTCTCAGCCCTCCAGAGCTGGGTGGCAGGGAGTCCTCAGCTATGCCTGGGCCCCCCAGGCCCTACCTTGCCTGGGCCAGGGGCACCATGCTGCCCACAACCCAGCCCTGGCCAGATGGAGCACACAGCGCACCTGCCTGTGGACCCCCAACCACCCTTTGCTCAGGCTACAGGGAGCCGCCAGATGTGGAGCCCGATGCCCTGCAAAAGCAGGCAGACCACTGCAATGACCGCCGCATGGCGTCCAACCGCGTGCAGGAGCTCAGCACCAGCCTCTTCTTTGCCATCCTGGTCAAGGTGAGGCCACCAGCTCAGTGCCCTTCCGCCTCCTCTACCTCTCCCCACCCCTGACCTGGGCACCTGCTCACAAGGAACCCTGGAGGAGCCCAGGGCCCCTCAGCAGTTGGGGTGGGCCCTAGGGGAACGCCACATCCCGTGGCCGAGCCTTGGCTGAAGCCCTACCCTGCAGGAGAGTGGCCCCCTAGAGTCGGAAGCCATGGTGCTGGGCGTCCTGAACCAAGCCTTTGACGTGCTGGTGCTGCGCTATGGGGTGCAGAAGCGCATCTACTGTAATGTAAGTACCGGGGGCTGCCCTGGCCGTAGTTAGGGATTTTCTCAGCAGGCAGAGTCAGCTACAGGGTGCAGATGCGTGTCTATGTGAGTGCCCAGGGCCACACAGCCACTGTGCTCCCCATCTTCCGCACAGACACACCAAGCTACGTCCACTTAGCACGCTCCACTCCCACCTGGGTGTCCCTGTTCCTGCTACTGGGTCTCCACCGCGTCTCCCTAGTTCCTGGTAAGGTCTTGGACATACTAGCATGGAGGATGGGGCCACAGGCCGAGGGCCCTGCTGTCCCTGTTTGCACTGGGGCAGTGACACTGTGCCCTTCACTCAGCTGTGGCCTGTGCTAGAGCCAAGTCTACCCGATGGGCCCTGCCAAGACACCCAGCTGCTCCTGCCTGGGATGGGGGATCCAGGCCAAGGATCAGGCTTGGGCCTCTTTCCCAAGAACTCAAGAGACCCGAGGACAGATCCCTCCATAACCAGAATAGAATATCAGGGTCTGCAGGCTTCAGGATACTTTTTATAAGAACATGAGGAAGGGAAAGACCAGAGAAAATGTCCTGTGGCCACTCTGGAAGCTGTGTCCCCTGAAAAGAAGGAAGAGACGAGCTCTTGCCTTGGTCCCGCCTTGAGGGGGTCTCTTTATTCGAGGTTCTTCCCAAGGGTACCTGGTGCCTGACTGATGCCACCTGAGGGACCTGTTCCAGCTGAGCTTGTGGTTAGTGAGTCACTACCTGGCCCCTGACCTTGGCTTTGCACTTCCCAACACCCAAAGCACTTTGGGGACTGCAGAGCCCAGCATGTAGTATGGAATAAACATGGTATTTGTAAAATGGAGCAAAGCAGAAGAGACACAGTGGAGTTCAGCTAGAATCAAAGAGGGCTCTTGACCTGAAGTTCATTGAGCAGAATGGAAGTTCAGGTCTAGGTCATCTCTGCAAACAACCCAGCCCTCAGTCTGTGCTGATGGCCCCCGCGCCCATAGTGGGTGACAGCCCTTTAGCCATGGATGTCCAGTCTGCCTCAGCCCTGTGAGGACAGACCCTGATGAGCCAGGACAGACCTGCCAATGCCACCACCCCCTACCCCAAAAAACACACAGAACCACCGGCCCCTCCCAGCCCCCACCCCTCAGCAAAGATGTCCTATCCTGGCCTTCCTGAAGCTGGCCAAAGGCAAGAGGCAAGGGTGGGGATCGACCCCACCCATCAGAAGTCAAGCAGACAATTGCCCTACAGCAGGGCAGGGAGCCCCCTCAAGGCCTGAGATGGACCAAGGGGAGCAGGGCTGCTTCCAAGCATCTGGGGCCCTGCAGGATCAGAGGTTAGGAGGCAGCACCTAGAGCCTGGGGCCTGAGGCACAGGCATGTACACCCCCAGGCACTGCCCCTGCGGTCACACCACTTCCAGAAGATGGGCAAGAAGCCGGAACTCACGCTTGTCTGGGAACCTGAGGACGTGGAGCAGGAGCCAGTGCAGCAGGTCAGAACCGGGGCAGGGCTGCTTTTCCAGAACACCGCTGTGTTCCGTCCACCCCCAATGTTTGGTGGGCCCTCCTCCTGTCTCCTGGGACATGCTCCCCAGGCATCTCCATGCTCTCCTCCTGGTCTCCCTCAGCACCCTGGCCCCTGGGTGGAATTTCAGGTTCTACCATCCATGGCCAGCAGCAGCTTCCCCATAACCTCTTTGGGTCTAGCTTTCTGGCACCACCTTCCTTCCCTTGAAGACATGCATCCTGGGGAGAGGAAGGGGCCTCTGCTTACCCCTCTAAAGCCGGGTTCTTAACATTTGGGGTCTTTTGAGAATCTGATCTGAGCTGGGACCTGCTACCCAAGAAAACAGTTTTTACCTCCAGTGTGCTTCAAAGACCAGCCCAGACCCAGCTGTTCCTCCCTGACCCGAGGCCCCCTTCCCCCAGGCAGTGCTCACAGCAGCGTCTGGCTCTTTTTCTTCTCACCACACACCATGGTCTCAGTCCTTGAACAAGCTCACCTTACAGATGGGCAGGAGAGGATGGAGAGACAGAGCAGGAGTCCCGGGGACCCCTGGGTGGACAGTGGCACAGCTGGGCTTTGCCTGCAGGTCCCTGCCCCTCCTGTCCCCTTGGCCGGCCGCTCACATCCCACCCCTGTCACCATGCCCGGGCTCTGCTGTGTCTCAGGTCATCACCATCTTCAGCCTGGTGGAGGTGGTGCTGCAGGCAGAGGCCCCGGCTCTCAAGTACGGCGCCATCCTGAAGCGACCAGGCACCGAGGGCCTCCTGGACCCGCAGGTGGAGGGCGGTGTGAGGAGCAGGCTGAGCAGCAGGAGGACTGAAGCCGCCAGCCTGGCCCAACCCTCCAGCCCAACTGCCCCACCCACTGGCTTTTAGGAATTGGACCTTTTGACACCAAAGGGGAGTTTTAATTTGATTTTTAATAACTCAGGGGTTTGTTTTTATTTTTTCATTCTATTTTCTTTTTGCAGCTCAGTTTTCAAACTGGAGGGTGGAGGGTGGAGCTGGATGGAAACCTGAGGGCTGGTCATTACTTACCAGAGCAGAGCTAGTCCCGGTCCTCCCGGGAGGGCAGCCCCACTTCTGCCACATTTCTCACTGCCTTGCCTGCCCAGGAAACAAGTGGTTTTCAGCAAATCAGTGTCATGGAATAAAATCAAGTGTGAAGTGCTGTCTGCTGTGTGGGGCACCCCTGGGAGGCCAGGGTGGCAGGGTGCCCCATGGACCCAGGACGTGGGACCTGGCCCAGGATCCACCCCTCACAGCTGAGCTGGGGTTGCCACCCTCCACAACCTCTGTCAGTTCCAGGATGATTCACAGCTGGGCACACAGCAGATTGATGCCAGGGCCTCATTCTGTCTGATGAGAAACCTAATTAGTATGCAAGACGGCAGGCTCACCCATCCCCCTGCCGCTCTTGGCTGTGTCCATCCCCACCCCCCCACCTCCTCTCTGACTACTGGCCCCCCGTGGCCTCAAGAGGGGGCGTGGCTCCTGTGACACATACCCCTAGTTCCAAGGCCAGAGCTCTGGGTGGCCCTGACCACATCCCTTAGTGCCAGCTGGTGCCTCGGCACCTCCACTCCCAACCCTTCAGCCCGGCGGCTGCAAGGGAACATGGGGACGGGGTGAGGCCTGGGTCTGCTGGAGAGATGAAGGCCCCCAGACTGACCTTCCCGACCAGAGAGGGGGAAGTGGGCTCCTGGTGGCCCTGGCCTGGCCTGGTCATCTGCCTGAGCACCCACTGATCCCACCAACCTTGGGGACCCAGGGACAGAGATGGCAGGCCACACGGTGGCGCTCTGTCCTCTGCTCGTTTGACCTCAGCCTGAGCTTCTACTTTGGACACCAAACTAGGGAACCACAGGTTGGCTTCCACAAGAGCTGCCAGAAACCGAGGTGAAAACCACAATGACCGAGGCCCCAGTTCCACCAGGCTGTTTCCTGGGGTGTTGGTATTAACACCTCATTTGATCTGGTCTCAGCGCATTTTCTTCAAAGAAAAATTCAATACAGCACCTTGTCAGACGGCCTGGCCGGGGCTGGAGGGGTGACTGGGCCTGGCTGCCTCAGTTTGCCACCAGCCAGCTCCACCTCCCATCCGCCAGCACGGGGCTGGGGCCAGAGGGGAACAAGAGACACTTCATCGCACCTGGCCTCACTTCCTTTCTCTCCTCCAACACCTCAGCTAGCCTTCAGTCTGTCCATCCTGCCAGCCCCAAGATGTCCCAGAGGCCACCGTTCCCCTCTGCTCCTGCCCCAAAGCCTTCTGGAACCAGGTGTCTGGGAGGGGAAAGACGTCTGGTCTGGTGGTTTGGTGTTTGAGGAGGTCTCTGGGTGCTTCTGCAGCCTGGGCAGCCTGACGGGGAGAACCAAGGGGGAGACGTCTCAGCCCTGTCCCCAGCCCCTCAACCGCTCCCCCCCCCGAGGAGGAGCAGCCCCCTCTCTCCTGGCACTGTCCCCGAGAGCGTCCCACCCAGCCTGGGAGCTGGGAGCCCAGCAGAGGCCCCACGGAGGGGCCCTCAGGGAGGCGGTGGGTCAGCGTGCTGGGCCCCTCTCGGGCAGCATGGACCCAGGCCGGACACCCCTCCTCGCTGCTCCAGCGCCCCCAAGCCCGGGTAAGTGCGGGCAGCTCGGGCAGCGAGGAAGGTCTCTGGTGCCTGGGCTTACCGGGGCGGGGGTGGGGGGCGGGCGCGGGACTCACCCTGAGAGCCCCAGAGCCCCGGGACCCAGAGCAGCCCCAGCCCAGCCCCACCGCACTGGACAGAAGCTGAAGCCACACCCAGAAGGGAGGCAGGTCTCTGGCCAAAGTGACACAGCAAGACTGTGCCCAGCTGGGTCCAGGGTTCAGGCCCCTGCCCTCCCCAGCCCCCACTGCCTGTGTCCTCCGCACCCTACCCACCCAACCTTGGCCATGTCCTTCATCTGCAGCCGCACCCTCAGCAAATGTCCTTGACACCATCCACGTGCAGGGCGCTGGCGGGACACAGGTCCGCGGGTTCAATGAGGAAGACTGTCCTCTGTGGCCCCAGGTTAAAGGATTGTTGATTAAAAGGGGTGATGAGACACAAACCTTGTCAGAAAGGAAGACTTGGTCGTCCCTTCAGCCGTCCCGGAACCTGCACAGTTGTTCAAGGGGCCACCTTGGGTCACCATGGGAGAGGGAGCTGTAGATGCAAATAATGTCAGTGCAGGTCAAGGTTCTAGGACAGTTCTGAGGCTGGAGGGTGTGTGTATTCCCACAATGAAGGGATGGTGCTCAGAAGACGAAAGGGCCGGCAGCGCGCTCAGGAGGGCTAAGGAATGGGGGCTCGGAGGTACTTGGCCTGAGCCATGAAAGGCAGAGGTCAGGAGGATCAGAGAGGGCCCAGAGGACAGGCAGGGAGAGATTCGTGAGGTGGGAGCAGGTTAGATCACCAGGGAGCCTCCACACCAGCTGGAGAGTGTGCAGTGTGTGCCGTGGCCCTCAGAGCCAGGGGTGGTTTTTATTTTTATTTTTAATTTATGTTTATTTTTTATTATTTTGGGGGCAGGAGTAATTAGGTTTGTTTATTTGTTTTTTTTTAAGAGGAGGTATTGGGAATTGAACCCAGGACCTTGTGCATGCTAAGCTGCACTCTGCCACTGAGCTATATCCTCCCCGACCAGGGAAAGCTTTTAATCAGGGTATGGCCTTTGTTCCTTCTCTCGTTTATCAAGAACAGTGAGTGCCTACGATGTCAGGTGTTTTCGGTGAACTTACAGTTCAGAGAAGTTACTAGTGTGGCAGGAGATGGGGACTGCGTGGACAGCAGGGAAGGAAAAACCAGTGCTGAGGAGGGGGCAGGTGCGGGCAGACACCTCCAGGAAGAGCCTGTGGCTATTTGCAGGCACAGGCCTTAAGGCAGGAGTGTGCTCAGTGAAGGGGACCAAGGACATCTGGGGCTGTCTCCCCAGTGGCCTCATCTCTTTATGGGACACGCTGCCCAGCTTCTAGCCCATACCTCTCACCTGCACGGACCCCCAGGAGCCACCACAGCATCTCTGACAGGGGTGGGGGTAGGTACCTGGCCCGTTCTTTCCTGGGGTCTCTCCTAATGAGAATTGGGAGAGGGTTTCAGTCTCTCCCCAGGATGGTAGTCTGCAAAATACAGAAGCTCATGTTTCTAGAAACTCACTGTGAAGGAAGCAGTCTACACCGGGGAAAGGAACCTGACTCAGAGAAAGGAGACAGAGCTATGGAGTGACTGGGTTTCCCGCCCCAGGCGACCCAGAGGCGCCACCCTGTCAGGGCTTGTCTGCCTTCTGGAGTTCTCAGACCATGAGGAGCCTTCCCATCAGCTCCCTTCCTCCTAAAGCCACTTCACACGTGCTTTCTCTCCTGTGCAATTAAGACACGAATCTTCCTGAAGCCTCAGGGTGGCACCCAACCGAACTTGGGTCCGCTCCCCCAACGAGCAGTAAAGCCAAGCTACTGACACTGATGTGGTGACAGAAAATACAGCGCTTATTGTGGGTGCCAAGCACGGACAATGGGCAGCTCATGCTCAAAAGACCCAAACTCCCCAATGGCTTTCAGGGAAGGGATTTTTAAGGCAACATGAGGGGTGAGGGTTGCAGGTACCTGAGCAGCTTGTGGACTTGCTTCTGATTAGTTGGTGATCAGGATGCTATGTCGGGGATCTTAGTCATCAGCCTCCTAGTTCCACCCAGGCTGGGGTCCACGTGTTTGTGGTCAGCACGTAGTCACCGTCCTCCACCTGGGTGGGGTGGGGGTCTTAGTTTCTGCAGAGCAACTCAAAGATGTGTGTTGGATTGTTAGGTATAACCCTTGAGGGGGAACTAGGGGTCCTGGGCGCCCACTGTTTAAGGTATTCTTCCTTTTCTTGCTGACAGCCTTTCCTTTGTTCCTGCCTTCCCTGACTTCTCTAATTAGTAACTGCTTGAGTCTGATCTTTGGAACTCAGGGAAGGCCTAGGAGACCAAAGCCGATTTTCTATGAACAGGAAATGGGGGGCTTGGAGGGGCTTTTGTACCCGGGAAGGCCCCAACGGGTCCTGCTCAATTTCAGTTCCCTCTTCTCTTTGCTTCTCCTCAGTTCTGGAGTGAACTGGGGCAGGACAAGAAAGGGAATAAAGGATTGGATAGAGAAGTTAACTATAAACTCTGCAGGGGACTCAGTTTCAAGGACCCTACCTGTTCTGGCCCCAGCTCTTATCCAGCTCCCCCAGCTCTCCAGCCAAAGGCTCCCAGAGTAAACACAAGGTGTTCCCTTCAGCTCTGCCCAAACTGCAAATTTGTGATCAAATAAATAAGCTATTCTGTTAAGGTTGTTTTGCAGTGGTTCATTACACAACCATAGATGACCGAATAATGATGGAATAGATCAATAAATACAGACTAAAATTGAAAAATGAAGTATGTGATTTAGAACGGGTAAATATCAAAATTAAAATCCATAAGAGCAGGAAATGGTTGCCTCTGAGATAGGAAAATGCAGGAGGGAAACGGGAACCTGCTGTTTTTGTTTTATTGTAACAAACCTGTGGATCTATTTGATACTTCCAACTACATTAATGTGTAACTTGGATAAAAGTTAAAACTAAAACAAAAATTTTTCCTTTTTGTCTTTTTCCATAGCAGGAATGGATCTACAATTGGTTTAAAAGGTTCCTTGCACACTCAGCTCGGGTATATTCAACGGTCCATTATTCCAGTAACTAAGATAAAATTCCTGCAGACAGGCCACCTGCTATTCCCACTCAGCTAAAGTGCTGCCTACAGTCTTGTACCGAAAGCCTCAGGTAGCAGTCCTGGCGGTGACAAGTCCTGGGTGTCTCGGGGGCCCCTAGGGGCCTTGTCTGTGACCTGTCTGAGCCCTGGCCTGGGAGCAGTTATCCAGGCAGGAGGCAGTCCCCCGGCCCAGGGAAGGGCAGCTCTGCAGAGGAGGCTGCCGGCCCAGGTGTGGCGGCTCCACAGAAGGGCTGGGCCTCAGGCCCTGGCTGGGCTCGGACCACAGAGCCATTCATGGGTCTGAATCACAGATTTCGGGGGTCATTGGAGTTGGGGGGAAGGTGCCGAAGCAGATTAAGATGAGAGCCCTGGTGAACGGAGCAGGAGGAGGCCTCTCACAACGATAAAGATGGGGTGGTGCGTGCAGCTCTTGCACGTAAGTGAGTTGGTGTGGCAAGGTCACCTCTTTGAACCTTGTCTTTGTATAGGATTTCATGGTTTGGGGGATTTTTTTTTTTGGTTTTTTTTTAATATGTAGAAAGCCATTTTGGGGGAATTGTTTTTCTTTACTATGTAAAAAGGCATTATGGGGGAATACAAATTTGAAGTTATTTTATTAACCAGGCTGATGAATTGCCTTGAGTTCTTAAATGGTCTTCAGTGGGAACCCTGCTCAGTTTGGAAAGCAGTTAGCCAAATACTGAAAAAGCAACAGAAACTGACCTGCAAAACAGAACGTGAAGCGAAAGCTCTCCTTCAGCGTATTTTACCTTAATAGGTCCTCACACTAACCAGCGTTCTGTTGGAGTAAAGTTGTCCTCCTGGTCCTTCTGATACAAAATCAAAGTGAAATTACTGACTACAGCTCTTGGTTTCACGGGCTTTCATTTCCACACGTTATATATCGATGCCCAAACCACCTGTCAGCCCCGGGGTTGTCTTTCATACAGAACAGCCCCTAGCCTACTGCCCACACCCCAGACAGAGGGGAGGCCTGGCCTCTGCCAACGTGGCTGGAGGCTCGGAGCCTGCCTGGCTGAGCCTCCCTCCGCCCAGGCCTCTGATGCACCCCAGCCGCTGGCAGGCTGAGCCCGGCTCAGTGCTGCGGAGGGGGCTCCCTGGTCATTGAGAGTCCTCCCCACAAACTCTGGGGGCGGGGCTGGGGTGTCTCCTGCCTTGGTGGTGGGATGGTCCCCTCTTCTGTCCCCACCCCAGGCACCTGACCCGGGTCCCCGTGTGGAAGGAAAGTGCCTGGATGCCCCTCCCTGGTAGGTGGAATAGGCCAGTGGGAGACTCTGCCCAGCAGACCTTAATTAGGGATTTACAAACATTTGTTTTCTGGAAATGAGTCACTTTGTTTAGTATTTGGCCAGTTGTTTGGCTTTCAAACACTCAGCTTGCCAACAGGCTTTAAGGTATCAAGTCCTGCCTTAAGGTTAGGGTTTCCGCCCCTCCCCCTCCCCCCCAGAATCACCTCTGCACCAGGCCCTGGGCTCACAGCCCCGTGACACAGTTAACTATTATTTTTGCCGTTTCGCAGAGTGGGGAATTAAGGCTGGACGAGGAAAAGTACCGAAGGCCGCCCACGGTGAGCGGTGGAGCTCGAATGAGCCCCGGCCCAGGGTCCACTTATTTCTTTCGAATCAGTGCTTGTCAAGGGTCAAGCTATTCATGTGTCACCTAAATGAGTGTCTGCCATGGCCCCAGGCTGCTTGTACCAGTCTTTATTTTCTTTACTTAATAGTTAATATTTTTCTTTGAATGAGCTCACTTTTCCTTGAATTTAGTAGAAAAGGAAACTTTACTAGAAATGGAAGACTACCGTCTTTTGCTATAAATAGAAGGCAACTGTATATTTCAAACAAACAAAAAAGCAGTATTATTAAAATCTCTTTATATCCTGTGCCTGCCAGGGCTCTAAGTCTAAAGCATGCTTTATCTTTGTTAGAAGGGAGATGGCAACGCTAGGGGGCTGTTAAACACATTCTAGAACCAAAGGAGATTCTCTCCTTGACATTATCGGAAAGGTTGGAAGAGAAGAGAAAAGATAATAAGGTTCTCATTCGAAGTTCAGTGCTATTCAGTGTCCTGTCTGGATACCAGCTAACCCACCCTCTAGTCCACCTAAAACAATCTAGAGCACCACACTTTGGAAATACGTTCTCCCACATGTTGGAAAATTCTGTTTGAAGGGAAAATGGGAAACACAGCAGGAACAGATGCGCTTAATCTTAATCAGACTTCAAACTCTGACTTTATTCCTTCCTGAGATGTAGAAAATATTCAGAATAGTACATAAAATGTAAAGGTAGAGTTTCAAGCATACAGTGTAGTCATTCCCACCTAACCAACAAGTAGAATGTGGCCAGGTCCCCCCAACCCCATGCCCTTCCCCCTACACAACCTATCCCTTCCTTCTCCACCAAAGGGAACCACTGAATTCTTAGAAAATTATTTTCTTATAATTTTATCTACAATTTGGCTGAGTTTCGAGTTATCAACTTAAAGAAAAAATAACAAGTGTTTTGAGTTTCAGTTTTATTCAAGGACATTACCGAGACCATAGCCTGAGAAATGGCCTCTCTGCTTTGAGGAACTGCTCTGAAGAGAGGGGAGGGGCATATATATGTATATGTTTTATTTATTAATTTTGTTGGCTATGAAAAAACCTAGTCAAGCATATATCTTGGTAAAAGATCACTGCTAATCAGGAAGAACATATTACAAGTTAATGATTTTAGTGCTTTTCTATGGCTCATTGCAATTGTTCCCTAGGTATGCACCTTAACCATCTAGTGGCCCATTTATCCAAAGCACAGAATGTTTTATCTTATTCCTTTTCCTTCTTGAATTCCCCTCAGGGCACAATGTCGGTGGGGTGACTGCAGTGGGTTTCAATTTAACCCTTTGTCTAACTGGATGGTGAGAGGCACCCTTTATTCCTTTGGGTTTTTTTACAGTCTCCTCCCTTTTTGGTCATAAATTCAACTAAAGTTTGGGAGGCATTTCATTCGTAAGCCACCTGAGGATTCCATTGATAAGGCCATTCCCGTGCTGTGTCTGGATTAGGTCCTTTACTAACCTCAGAATCCTCTGGACCGGCTGTCTTACTAGTCTCTTATGATCCAGGAATTTCTTCCCATACCTACAGTTGTACCACTACAGTTAATTTTATAGAGAGTTACATATGTGATTAATTACCTCAAGACATTTAGTCATCATTAGTTTTATCGGAGCCCTGGTTATACATTGGGTGATACAAGATATAGCAATCTTATAAAATAGGCAGGATGTAGGTAATATAGCTAGCTAGTACCATTAATAAGGTCATAGTACAGGAGCAAGAGAGAGAGAAGGATTTATTACTTGCAGCAAGTAAAGGGAACACCGGGGATCTTTCCCAAAGCAGTAACTCTCCCAAAAGCAAAATTGAGGAATTTTTAAGCTATGGGAATATGCATAATGAAGGCCTTGGGCAGTAGACAGAGTTCAAGCTTTAGTTGGTTGAAGTCCTGAGGGTCAGAAGAGGTCAACATCATCATCCCTTAGATTCTAGCTGATCTGGTGGTTGAGCGCCCAAGGAGGAAAATATAAATTCTGTAATACAGCTCATGACAGTGCTTTAGAATGGTTTTACCATTGCAGTAAAACTAGGAGTCTTTACAACTAACTGATTTGTTATCTTTGCAGTTGTTAGTTTTCTTGCCTGATAAGCTTGTCCTTCTCTTCAGATCATTATTACTGAGACCTGTTCAAGGGAAAGTATTGTGGCCAGATTTACATCACAAAATGGTTTAGGTCAATAAAGGGCTTTTCTTAGGTCAAGAAAGTATGGTTCTTTCTTTCTCCGGGAACTGGCTACCCTATTGGGTTACAACACCCAAAGGTAGAGACATATCTATAATGTATATACAACATATAAACAGACATAACAGGAGCTCTCATAGCTTCATTTTAAAACTTAGTCATAAATCAGGATTTGCAGTATGAAACTGACTAATTATAAATAACAGTTGGAATAAGATATTTATCCGCTCAGATGGCTAAGGCTTTTTATTATCTACAGAAAAAACTGTTATGATTTGTACTCATCACTGACAAATCCTTAAAGAGGCTGTGAATTAACTTCTGGATGAGGGAGCCATTCCAGTAGTAATGAGTTTTCAAAGGACTCTTTCCCCTTTTTCCCCTTTGGTTTCAAGATCTACCTGATAGAGTTAACTGGACTCAGTCTCAGGTCACTGTGGGCTGTGTGTACATTTCTGTTTAGCAGAGATTTGCAAGGCAAAGACAGTCATTTTTAATTCCCCCAAAACTGGGCTGCCACCTAAATGATATAAAAGATTGATTTGCCCACACTATAGTGTCTTCAGTCTACTTCTTTACATCAGCAAGATTTCTAACTAAACTGAAAATGAAAAGATTTTGATCTTCCAGAACTTTAGGATATAATATAGCATGCCTTGAAAAGTTAGCACAAGGCATTGAAAGACCTTCTTTCTGGTCTGGGGTTCTCAAACCCAGACCAGTTCACCCCAGGGGCAAAACAAAAGTCTCCATCATTGCTTTTATTGGCCCCTGGTTTTTACCTCATACTATTGGACTCAGGTAACACTATTGGTGTTCTTGAGTATTCTAAATCAACACTGCCTGAGAGGCAGATTTCTGTGCCCTGTCTTACAATACCAAGCAGGGAAGCTGTTCCCAGCTTGGGAATGTCCATCCCCATGGTACAATCAGGAAAAGAAGTAGCCATCTTATTTAAAGCTCATTCAAAGACACCAATTTTATATAAACATTCATCTCGCAAACAAGTCCAATCTATTTATCTCAGTTTAGAAAAATGTAAACGTCTGGAAGGAAAAAAAAATCACACCTCAGATACCTGACCAGCAATCCCTTAGGGCAACAGGCCAACTGGTCAAGTTCAAGTTTGACAAAAGGCCTGGTGCCCTTAACTCAACCCCTCACTGGGGACCCCAAAGCCTTTTACATGGGAGTGGATAAAATGGTGAGGTGGGGGACAAAAAGGAAGTTCTGGGGCTCCATATGAGACAGAGGCTTAATCTAAGGTTGAGGGCATAGGAGTTGGCCGAATGGAGCTGTGTGCACTGTGTGCCTTCTTCTGTGGTTTGAATCTTTCACTCAGCGCTGTTTGTGAGAATCAGTTAATCTGTTCCATGAAACATTTCCGTTGCTGTCTAGGGTTCCATACATGACAAAGTCACAACTTGTATCCTCTTTCCCGCTGAGAACATCTGGGCTATTTCCAACTTTTTGCTACTTGAATGATGCTGCCCTAAATGTGTTGGCACATACCTCCGGGGGCCCATGTGGCACGGATTCTCTAGGACATTTATCCAGAGTGGAAGGCTCCATCAGTGGACAGGCATGTCCCAGTGTCCCTGGAGAATGCTTGTGTCTGCAGGGAGTGCAGCCCCTCCTCCTGCTTTCTCTCCAAGGCTCCCAGGGTTGGGCTTGTTGGCCTTTGCCAGCCGGGGTCTGTAATACCACCATGAGCTTTATTCTGCATCACAGGAGCACCTTTCCAATGTCACCCTGTGTGAAAACGCTGTCCAGTAGGAGGAGGAAGGCAGCTGAGGCAGAGGCAGTTCAGAGAGGGGCTGGCAGAGAAATGACAGCTGCAGAAGAGGGCTCTGGGAGGGGCTGTTTGGGGAGGCACTGTAGGCGGGGAGCCAGCAGGGAGGGCAGGGACCAAGGAGAGGGCTGAAGTGCAGAAAGGGCCACACCATGTCCCAAAGTGCCTCTACCCCCTTTCTCTGCCAGTGACTCTGGGCCTGCCTCTGCCTGAGCTCCTCCAACACCAGCCCTTCCAGCAGCATCGTGGGCGCTGCCCTGCTCAGTCAAGGATCCCTTCCTCTCCTTACGCCCTCTTCTAGCCCCTGAAGCACAGCCCAGCGCCAGTCGTGCGGCCTTGTCAGTGGGAACTGCATCCACACTTCTCTCCCGCCCAGATCCCTCGGGACCCCTTTCCCAGCTTGCCTCTTGCTCCTCTCCCAAGGGGGCCGCACACTCTGGTCAGGGGAGGCTCCTGGGCCCGGCCCATGGGGTCCACACTCTTCCTATTGCCCAGCCCAGGGGCCCTCGATTCTTCCCCCCGGGACAGAGTCCAGGAGCATGACTGCGTTTACCCACCCCTCACCCTTCTAGACAGGAAGCCCCACACTGGTTGGGTGTGCTGTGGCTCCTCTGGGCGTCCAGGATGATTTACACGTGCCCCCAGCTCAAGAGACTTTAACTAATGAAATTGTCTCCTTTAAAGAGCAATAGACGCCCAGCTTCTGATTTTTGTCTACGGTGCCCTCTGTGAGGCAGGCCTCTCTCAGCCAGCTCAGTGAGAGCCTTGGAGGCCTCAGCCCTCCTCCTGGGCCTGTTTCCAAGGCCGGTATAATCACTTCCTTCAACTAACAGTTGCCTTCTGGGGCCTTTCAGCTTGGCAACCGCTCTCTGACCCCAAGTGCCAAGCTGGTGTGACCCTTATGATCAGTTTAGTAGATGTCCAGTGTTGGGGACAATGTGTGCCCTGGGGTCCCCGAGTGACCCCGATATGCCCTCCAGCTCTGCTGAGTCCAGAACACATCTCTGCAGGCACTTCCCCTCTGTGGCCCCTTGGATGCCCCTGAGATTCATTCTGTGTCTGGTTCCCCCCAAAACCCCCCCCCCAGGGCTGGCCCTTCCCAGGTCTGTTCTCTGATCAGTCCCATATGTCCCTCGGGAAGTGCAGAGCCTGCTTCTAACTCTCACACAAGCCATAGTTGTAAGAGAAAGGCAAGGGGCTTCTCCCTCCCTCGCTGCCAGCTCCTTCACCTCCGCTGTGACCTCTGAGAACTCTGAGAGGCAGTGACCTCCTCGGTGAACCCCTGTGAACCCGAGGCCCTGCCCTTGCCTCTCTCAGCCACGTGCTCCTTCCTGGGCCACTAAGCACTCAGGTCAAGATGCAAATAACTGCTCTGCGAGCAACGTGGCCAACTTGTGACTAACTTTCCTGATGGAACCTCATTCAGACATGTGGGGAGGAGGAATGGGTGGCCCAGTCTCCTCTCCTGGCCCCAGAACTGCATGGGCAGGCCTGGTCAGAGAGGAAGACGTGTTATCAGAACTCCTGGGATGCCAGACACTGCCACTCTGTCTGGGCCAGGCTGAGATGACATCCTGCAGCCCCAGTGCCCTCCTACCTGCTTGCCAGTCCCCCAGGTGACTTCAGGAGGCTTGGCACCTCCTTGATCCCATGAGGTCTACCAGATGTGGCCCCCAAGGAAAAGAGGGCAAAATAAAACTCATGTTTTCTTTCCACGTCCTAACACCAGAGGGGACAATCATACCATTTCTAGAGGGCTGGTGGGAGGGTCAAATGAGAGGTGTGGACGAGGGCCCAGGGAGCACTGGCCCCTAGAAAGCGATGCCTCCATTGCCCCAAAGTGCTGGGGGGTGTGGTCTCCTGATGATCAGTGCCTTTCTGTTCCCAGCTGCTGCCCGGCTCTCCCTGAGTGGCGGGACTGTCTCTGCATTTCCCAGGGGCACATCGTGAGACTGGGAGGGCAGGAGGCAGGCAGAAGTCATTCCCCCTTGGACCGCCGGCAGCTGATGCCACATGGACTCAGTATCGCCCAGCCTCTGGCAATGCCTACAGTGGACACCGTGCTGGGGGCTGAGACGCAGCCCAGACAGCTTAGGGTGGTAAATGGGGGCAATGGTGGAGGGTGCTGGGGGTCTAGATGCGGCCCCAGAGGACAAGCCAATCCTTCCCAGAGACAGACAGACCAGGACAACTGTCCCCCAGAGAACAGGCTCCATGAATTTAGGCAACCCCTGGCCCAAGGTATCAGCTACCCAGGAGTGCAGGGATGGAGGTGTTATCTCTTACTCCAGAGCAGAAAGCTGTGCTGCCTTGTCATCCTTGGGCCCCAGAGGAAGGAGTGTAACAGCATGTCACCACACTCAGGTGACTCAGGTCCAGAGTGAGCAGGCAGGGTGCATGGTGGGAACGTGAACAAACATGCTTTGTTTACTGCGAGTGACCTGTGGTTTGTATTTGGTCTCCAGTCCTGCTCAGGCACAGGACAAAATTAAAAACAATGACAACACCGAATGGTGCTGTGAATGCGCAGAAACTGGATCCCTCCTCGGTTGCTTGTGAGAATGCAAAGTGGTGCGGCCCCTCTGCAAAATTGTTTAGCAGTTCCTTTTTTTTTTTTTTTTTTTTTAGCTGAGCAGGGTGGGGAGCATTCTTAAAAAAAGAAAAACACAACAACCCCACACACAACATGTGACCTAGCCACTGCACTCCTTGGCATGTATCTCAGAGAAATGGAATGAAATGAAATGTTCACTCAAAAACTTCTCCGTGTAGATTCGTGGCAGCTTTATATAATAACCCAGCCTGAACCAGCCCAGACGTTCTTGCACAGGTGGAGGGTTAAACAGGCAGGGGGTCCACTCATCCCGGACACTGCTCAGAGGCACAGAGGAGCCAACTGCTGCTCCATGTCAGGTGAATCTCCAGGGAATTAGGCTGAGTGAAAATGGCCAATCCCAAAAGATTGTATGATTCCATTTATGTAACTTACTTGAAATGACAGAATTTTAGAAACACAGGACAGGGGTTAGGGACAGAGGTCCGCGTGGTAGTAAAGGGGCCCGTGGGGTTAGAGCTGTTCAGTATCTTGACTGTGTGGTGTTTACAGGAAGCCACATGTGTGATAAGATAGTACAGAACCTATACACACGCACACACAGGAGCACATGTAAATGGGGGAGTGTGAATAGAAGGGTGAACATCTGTGCATTACACCACTGGGGAAGATAGGACAGAGCACGCAAGCCATCTCTGTGCTATTTCTCCCAACTGCATGTGAATCTCAGTTACGTTCAAAATTCAAAAGAAAGGGAACTGGGAATTCGCTGGAATGAAGACTAATCTCGGAGCAACCAACCTTTAACCTACGGCCTGGTAAAAGACACCAATTAATTAATTAAGGGCCTGCCCAGGAGTTAGTCTCCCCTGACCTTTAGCCCAAGAACTTTCCTTCCACAACAAGACTAAAGAGATAAAGGAGTGATGGGGACAACTCACAAAGGCCAGGAAGGATGCCTCCAAGCTGATATTTCTTCTGAGAGCTAGAGGATAAGCAGGGTCAGCAAGGTGAGCTGGTGAACAGCAGGCGGAGGGAGGAGGACCCAGGAAGCGCTGCCTGAAGGGAGGGAGGCTGGGGGTGGGGCTGGGCAGGGAGATGCTGGCGACCAGCGCAGGTTGGCTCAGGTGTAAGGAGGCCTGGGTGCAAGGGGTCGACCACGGTCCACTGCGGTGGGCAAGGCCGGGAGGAATGTGTTTTAAGTCTTAATTGTGGTTAAAAAAAAAAAAAGCAACACAACATAAAATTTATCATCTTAACCATTTTTAGGTGTACAGTTCAGTGGTGTTAAGTATATTCACATGTAGAGCCACAATCTCCAGAACTTTGTCACCATGCAAAACTGAAACTCTGCATCCATTAAACAAGGAATCCCCAGTCCCCTCCTCCCAGCTCCTGGCAGCCACCATCCAACTTTCTATTTCTATGCGCTTGACTACTTGAGATACCCGGTGTAAGTAGAATCACACAGTATTCATCTCTGTGACGGGCTTACTTCATTAAGCATCATGTTCTCAAGGTTCATCCGTGTTGTAGCATGTGCCAGAATTTCCTTCCTTTTTAAAGACAAGTAATGATCCATTGTAGAGCTTGTCACATCTTGTTCAACCATTCACCTGTTGCTGCACACTTGTGTTGCCTGTACCTTTGACTACAGTGAACACGCTGCTACAAGCTGGGTGTGCAAATACCTCTCCTAGATCCTGCTTTCAATTCTTTTAAATATATACCCAGAAGTGGGATTCCTGGATTAGAATAAGACTTTGAACCCACCTGGGGCCCACTGGAATCTCTTAGCTCCTTATCAGAAGCTGTATCTGTGAGTGTGCACTGCCTGTGGAGGGAACAGACTCACCCCTGCATTTCATCTACCTGTCCAAGGGAGGAGAGGTCAATTTCATGTACAGTGCACTCGACCCAACCTGCCTGACAGACTCCCATCCCAACACCCCCCACCCCGCACCACATACACACACAGCAATGCCTGCCCAGCCAGCCTTCAGTAACTGGAGGCACAGACAAGGTCCCCGCTCTATTTTTACCAGTCCCACCATTTTCCACAGCAGGGGAACTCTGGGCCTGGCTCCTGGGGCCCCTTCTAGCCCAGTGACCACCTCACCTGCCCAGTCAGGCCTGGTGAGATTCTGAGTGGCTGGCAGGGCAGACAGGCCACCCTGGGTGTCACCCTGACTCACAGCATCAGGATCCAAATCAGGCCCTTGGCCCAGGCTGGGTGCTTAGAACCCCACCTCCCTAGTCACCCAGACCCAACCAGACCAAAGCTGACTTTCAGAAAGCTCTGAAGAGATGAAATGAATGCAGGAGTGATGGTTCTAACACAGGACTTGGTGAGCAGGGGCCTGGGAGTGGCCCCTGTCAGGACCTTGCAAATGCCCCTCAGGCAAAGGACATCTGCCCTGTAATCCCCTCCCCTGAGAGACAGCTGGTGACCATCCTGTGAGGGATGGACCTTTTCAGGATCCCTGCTTCCTCAGCCACACCCTGCCACATTCCTTCTGGCAATATGGCTTAATGTCACAGGGGGCAAGGGCAGGGTGTGGTCACCGCGGGCACTGGGAGGGACATGGAGCCTTTTACAGCAGGGATGAAATTCTCCACTGATTTAAGCTCAGAAAGCTTGTACCAAACCTGATACCCTGTGTCTCAACCTTGCTCAAGATCTGGCCTCCCCCGCCTCCGACATCACACAGGCATGCAGGGGGCCTGGGTGCTGCTGCTGCTGCTGGGGCTGGGGCTTCGGCTCTCCCTTGGTGTCATCCCAGGTAATGAGGCATCTCCCAGTCCCCGACTTCGAAATGCCCCACCCCCACACTCAGGCCGCTGCCCTAAGCCTGACCTGCCCTCAACATTCCCCTTGGCCAGTTGAGGAAGAAGACCCAGCCTTCTGGAACCGCCAGGCAGCCCAGGCCCTGGACGCCGCTAAGAAGCTGCAACCCATCCAGACGGCCGCCAAGAATCTCATTATCTTCTTGGGGGATGGTGAGTATGCTAGGCTTGTCCACCTCCTATACCTCCCACAAACCTGGAACCCATGGCTTCTGGCAAACACAGGCCAGCCCTGGGGACTCAGGCCTGACATGTGCACCTTCAGGGATGGGGGTGTCCACGGTGACAGCCACTCGGATCCTGAAGGGGCAGATGAGTGGCAAGCCTGGACCTGAGACACCCCTGGTCATGGACCAATTCCCGTACCTGGCTCTGTCCAAGGTAAGGGCTGGGTGACCTCAGGGAGCTCTACCCTAGCGGGGTGGGTTTGGGGTTAGGGAACCTGGCAGGAAGGAGGACCCCAGGAGGGCTGGGGCCTGAGTTAGGGCCCAGGGACAGTGGGAATGGGCCCCAGGGCCTGGGTAAGTCAGGATCTGGGTGTCTACCCCGAGCAGAGTTGAAGGCATCTCTGTCCCCAGACTTACAACGTGGACAAGCATGTGCCAGACAGCGCTGGCACGGCTACCGCCTACCTGTGCGGGGTCAAGGGCAACATGAAGACCATTGGTGTAAGTGCAGCTGCCCGCTACAACCAGTGCAACACGACACGTGGCAATGAGGTCACCTCTGTGATGAACCGGGCCAAGAAAGCAGGTTGGCGTGGGGCCAGCTTTGGGGGTGGGGGCAGACCCAGAGACCCCAGGGGCCCATCCTGACCTCTGCCACCCACAGGGAAGTCCGTGGGAATCGTGACCACCACAAGGGTGCAGCATGCCTCTCCAGCCGGCACCTACGCACACACAGTGAACCGCAACTGGTACTCAGATGCCGACCTGTCTGCTGATGCGAAGACGCAGGGCTGCCAGGACATCGCCACGCAGCTCATCAACAACATGGACATTGATGTGCGACAGGGCGGGCAAGGGGCGGGGCTGGGCAGAGGGGGAGGGACCCACACCCACCACAGTCCCAGGCAACCCACAGCCCTGGAGCCTGCCAGGGTCTCCGTGAGGTTGGGGTCAAGGTGACTCTAGGAGGTACAGGTGGAGACAGGCCATCCCCATAGACCTGGTGGGGGGGCTAAGGGCTGTCTGAGGAGGGAGCAAGGGGTTAGCCAGGCCCCAAGCCCACCTGCCCTAATCTCTGTGCCCAGGTGATCCTGGGTGGAGGCCGAAAATACATGTTTCCTGAGGGGACCCCAGACCCTGAGTACCCACAGGATGACAGTCGGAACGGAGTCCGGAAGGATAAGCGAAACCTGGTGCAGGAGTGGCAGGCCAAGCACCAGGTGATGGGGGCTCACGGGTGCAGGGGTGCAGCGGGCAGGGTTGAGGGTGCAGAAATATGGGCTGAGACCTGGTTCTGCCCCTCCCAGGGTGCCCAGTATGTGTGGAACCGCACAGCACTCATGCAGGCGTCCAATGACTCCAGTGTAACACATCTCATGGGTAATGACCCCACTCACCCCCACTGTCCTCCCCAGGTCTTAGGGGTCTTCAGACGGCCCAGCATGTGCAGAGACATGGGCCACTGACCCTCCCCATTGCTGGTCACTGCTGGCTTTCCCACAGGCCTCTTTGAGCCTGCAGACATGAAATATGAGGTCCAGCGAGACTTCACCAAGGACCCATCCCTGGCAGAGATGACGGAGGCAGCCCTGCGCCTGCTGAGCAGGAACCCCCGTGGCTTCTACCTCTTCGTAGAGGGTGAGTGGCAGCCTTACTGAGCAGAGGAGGGAAGGGGCAGTCAGGGTAGGTTTGGCAACACACACCTTTCTGTTTCCTTCCTGCAGGAGGCCGCATTGACCATGGTCACCATGAAAACGTAGCTTATAGGGCACTGACGGAGGCTATCGAGTTCGACAATGCCATTGACAAGACCAGCCAGCTCACAAGCGAAAATGACACACTGACCCTTGTCACCGCTGACCACTCTCACGTCTTCACTTACGGTGGCTATCCACTGCGGGGGAGCTCAGTTGTCGGTAAGTCCAGGGAGAGTGGCAGCTGCTATTTCCTAAATTATAAGCAGGAATTGCTCTGAGCCAGATTCACCTGTCAAATGGGGTAATAACAACAACCGCCCAGCAGGGGTCTGGGGCGGGTTAAGCCGGTGAATGGTCTCAGCACACAGGAGGCTCTCCAAAGGCTGTGGTCAGTGTGATCACCAGGTCCTCTACTCCCTGCAGGGCTGGCAGATGGCAAGGCCTCTGATGGCAAGTCCTACACATCCATCCTTTACGGCAATGGCCCTGGGTACCAGCTCAGCGGGGGCGCAAGGCCGGATGTCGACAAAAGCGAGAGCAGTGAGCGCAGCCAGTGGGATTTTTTAGGGAGAGGGGAGGAGGGGAGGAGAGGAGGGGGAACATGGCCAGGAAGTCGCGGGAGTGAGGCCCGCCTCCCCGCCGTCCTGACCCCGCACCCTCCGCCCAGGGGACCCCACGTACCGGCAGCAGGCGGCCGTGCCCCTGTCCAGCGAGACCCACGGCGGCGAGGACGTGGCGGTGTTCGCGCGCGGCCCGCAGGCGCACCTGGTGCACGGCGTGCAGGAGCAGAGCTTCGTGGCGCACGTCATGGCCTTCGCCGCCTGCATCGAGCCCTACACCGACTGCAGCCTGCCGACCCCCGCCAGCCCCACCGCCGCCGTGCAGACGCCCGCCAGCCCCACCGCCGCCGCGCACCCGGGGCCGGCCGTCTGCCCTCCCTCCCTGGCGCTGCTGGGCGGGGCGCTGCTGCTGCTGCCCGCCCTGCACTGACGTCCTAACGGAACTGCCACCTCAGAGTTCCCACCCGGAGCGCCATCCCAGCCACCACCCACTGAGGCCACACTTGAACCCTCTGCCAGGCATCCAATGCCGACCAATAAAGGGGCCTCATCCTGAAGCCTCTAGGTGGCGCTGGACCTCCCTGGAGGCTGAGGCCATGATTTTCCTGTGACAACCATGGTCCTCCTGGATTTTGTGCTGTCACCCTGCACCCCTAGAAGAGAGGCCACTCAGACCATGCAGACCCTCCCTCCTGCCCCCCAACCCACCCATCACCCTGCCTGAGGGCCAGGGGGGCCCAGTTCCACCGGTGTCCCTAACCCTCTACAATTCTCCAGGCCCCTTTAGGTGGGCCTGGAGGGGAGCGCTTCGTGTCTTCTTGGAACTGCCCCTGCAGGCACCTTGCTGGCCAAGGAGGCTGCTGGGGTCAGGCTGCCCAGAGAGACTTTAACAGAGAGTCCTCAACTGCCCCTGCTAGAAACCCAGTGGTACCATTACAGAGAAGGGTAACACAGAAGGGAGAGGCAACTGTCCCAAGTCACTCAGCTACTGTTATGGTGGCCCTCACAGTGCCCATTCCAGGCTGGGAGATCCAAGGAGCAGCCATGGAGCTGTGGGTCAGGGCAGATTCCCTGCCCTCCTGGGAGGGAGAACGCAGTCATCAAATAAACTGTTACACAGTGCGATGCCAGTAGTGCTATGTTCTAGAAAGAAAAATCCTTAGTGAGTAGGGGCACAGTGTGTGTCTGTGGGAAAAGTGGGGGATAATTCGGAGCAGGAGGTCAGGGGGGGCTGCCTGAGGAGCAGAACCCTGAGCAGAGACCCAAGGAAGTGAGAGCTTGAGCAACGCAGAAGGAACAGCAGTGCAAGGGCCCTGAGGCAGCGTCAGCAAATGCAGCTGGAGGCCAGGAGCTGGATCAGAGCTGGGGGGACTGGGGCAGGTGGAGCAGGTGAAAGCCCCTGAGGGATGAGGAGGGCTGCGGGCAGATGGGGGAGGAGGTTGAACCTTATCCAGAGTGTGGTGTGTGCTGGGAAGGCTTTGAGCAGAGGCCTAACAGGACCTGACTCTGAGCACATTCTGCTGGCTACTGAGGGGAGAAGAGTCTGTTCTGTCTGTTTTTGATGTGCTAGGGGGATGGGTGGAGCTGAGAAACCAGAGAGGAAGTGCTGACTCCAGACATTTCTGACCTCTGTCTGAAGACATTCTGGAGCATCCACTCTAATGTAACTATACTTAGTGAGGATCTAACCCACCCAAAGGGAACATTTCAGAGAATTATATAAAGGTGAAGCGAGCCATGTTTCCCAATAAATTTTACAAAATGACAAAATTCTTTGCACATTTATAAAGGAGGGGAAAGAGATTTTTCTTTCATTAGAAATGTTAATATGATTGAGTAAGCATCCTTATTTACTAAAATTTTGATTGAACACTGTACGACATCAATTTGAAGGCCAGGCTCACAGGGCAGTTTATTCCACCTCTGGGTTTCAGTGGCTGTCACAAAACCATGGGGCTGAATGGAAGAAGGGCATCACCTGCTGGACTTACTAAATCATCCTACTCATTTTTTAACTCCATCCACCAATTATGCAAAGGATTTTGTTAAAACGCAGCTAGTGTGTTTCTGTCTTCCCTGTGGTGAGTTAGTTGGTCTCACAAACGAAAGGGAAAGTGCTGCTTGTTTATGCTTCATAAATGGATTCAAAACTCAGGGGAACTCTACATTTTAAAGAGGCAGATTTTAAAAATAGAATATTCTGGAATTAGGAGTGGATCTCCTTGCACAATGTTGAATATTCTAAAAACCACAGAATTATACACTTTAAAAGGGTGAATTTTGTGGTACGCAAACTATATCTAAATATTAAAACACAGTTTCTGTTTCCAAGCTTTTTGTAAGTGTAGGCATGAGAGATTTTGTCAGTCAAATACATTATTGGCCACAAAATCGTGTGTCCTTCATGGACACATTGTCAACGTCTTTACCTGGAGGAGGCAGATACACAGAAAGTGTGGTTATTTTTTCATGCTTTTTACAGGGTGCCTAAGCTGAGAGCTCTTGTCACCTCTAGAAATATCAGCACATTGGTCTTTAAGAAGGAAAGGAATTTGGGAAGGAGGGCAGGACTCATGATTCTTCAATATTTTGCTGTAAAGATGAGTCATTCTGTGTGGTTGATCTGAAAAGGTTACATGGTCACCCCAATCTTACTACCCTGAACCTATCATAAAGTTTCTCCTCCACTAGGACAATCTTGGTTTTATGACGTTATGGCCAATGGCTGTAACGTCATAAAACCAAGTTTTATGGCTCCTGCAGCCTTTTACATGCCCTCAAATTTCCGAGCTCTTTCCTGCAATGGTTTGACCATGGATGGGCCAAGCAGTGAGTTTTCCAAGTTCTGCTGCCTCTGCACCCTTTCCTCATCCAGAATGCTTTTTCAAAAACTCCTTTCCGAGTAGCTGTTCCACCAGTGGGTGTACTTACACTGTTTTCCCCACATGACGTTGTTTTATTCAAACAAGGCCTTAACTGGTGAAATATATCTTCCCTGCTATAACTTTCCTTTACTGGAGCACACACAAAAATGTGGTTTCTGTATTTCATTATTGGAACAGAATCCCACAAGTACCTTAAGCTGAGATGTGTAGAAACATCTGTATTTTCAGCCAACCTCCCACACTGGGTAATAGGCTCTAACAAAAAAATTTTTTTTCATTCTACACCATTGTTTTCTCTACATCTCCAACAATATTTGCTAACAAAGAAATGCCTTTCAGTTTGTCAGCAGGTCATTTTCTGTCCATTGCTTCTGCTATCTTTACTGCAGCAGACAGAATAAGTGTGTGCCTGGTGGTGGGTGTTTTTTGTCTTATGCTATTATGCAAGAAACTTTAAAAGAGCCTTCCAAGTATTTATCATTGCTTAGGGAAATATCAAAAAGAAATGGGTGCAACAGCACATGACTAACCATCACTGCGGAACATCTGCGGGCGTTTGTCTTCATGTTCTGAAAGCTCAGTCTGTAAAGTTCTTGCCAATCAGGAGGGTTTCATGCTGTTCTCGACTAACACCTCAAGGTGCCCAGAGCAAGCTCCACCGATGACCATGGAGGTGAGGGTGTTTCAAACATTTGGTGCTGTTTAATTTTCTACATTTGGGGCTAACTTCTCATCAGGTCTGTACCACAGGCGATGAGGAGTATGTGTCAGGAGGGAGGAGGTGTCAGAGCTGTCACTTCTGGGGTTGTCCCCCTGGTGTGAGTTACAGGTATCATTTGCCGTTTTTTATGTGGGAATGTTTTGTAAGCCACCTGATGTTCTGGAAGGATTATTTTCTTTAAAGTTGATCATATAAATCTACTTAGCCAGATTCTCTAAAGTCTACCAGGTCTCAATGCACTGGGAGTGAGCAACTGGGGGGGAGGCGCTGAGTCGGCCCCTTGTCTGCAGTGCCCACGTTCCCTTCCCCAGGACACCTGGGAACCAAGGGGGTGGGGAGGGCATTACCCAGTCAACAGGGTCGTTGATGAAAATTAATCAATAATGATCTAAAGGAGAAATACAGAATTTTTTTCATGAAAATCGGGGGATTAAAACCTGTGAGAGAGTCTCTCAGAAAATTCTGAGGACTGTTCATATACATTTTCAAAACAAAGGATCTTACATTAAAATGGCACACTGGCATTTTAGACAAAGTTCAGCAAAGATACACAGGCCAGATAAGCACATACAAAGTCAGCAACATGTCACTATGACCCCTTAAAGGAAGTGGAAAGAAATCTAATCTTCTAAGGAGTTATATTGCTCCTGTCAGAAGAAGAAGAAAACAGTGATTTCTAAGGCGGAGCAGGCATTCCCACCTTTGAGAAGCTCTGCTTTATGTATAACGCAGGTGCACACTGCCCATTAGGGAGGGCCCCACAGGGGCAGGGAGTACGTTAGGCTTAAATTTTCTTGTCCTGCCTCAATACATAAATTTTATTCCATCAAGAGGAAGGCGCCAGCTTGGAACTAGATATTTAGTAGAAAGCGGGCAGATTGCCCCGGGTTGTGGCAAGGCTGCAAATGAGATAAAGCATGGGAGAGCCTAGCACACAGTAGGCACTCTGGAAGGCCCGGTGACCCTCTAATGAACCCCCTGAGATCCAGATGGGAGACCAGGATGCTGGGGCCCCAGACAGCACTCTTAGGCCAAACAGCTCCCTGGGACCATGGGTGCCTTGCTCCCTGCAGTGTTCAGACTGGGGCCTGGGTGGCGCCACAGGTTCAGTCCCATGCAGACCTGGAGCCCCCACCCCCACCCCACCATCTCATGGAGCCCCTTGGGCCCCATCCCTGCACCAAGCCCAGCATGGCTGCTTGACAGACACAGGATACTTCACGACGAGTTAAAACAGACGCACTGCCTCTGAGGACGCCTCAGAAGGGATGCCAGATGGACCCTTGTCCTGACCTTGTGGCTGTTGGTACCGTCTGACACTGCTACCCCCACCCCCCAGGTTTCAGAAACAGGTCTCCCCACCTGGTCTGCCTCTGCCTGACAGGCTGCTGCCCCTTTGAGGATGCTCCTCTAATCCGTGCCTCCTGGGCGGGGGCCTCCAGGAAGCTGCGTGGTATTTGAAATTGCACCTGCTGATCTAAGGTGACCCCAGGGCCTGCTTACTCCAGCTGAGCAGAGCTTCAGAGTTCGCTCTGTGTACACCACCAGGCCGCAGCCCAGAGTCCCCCTAATAGGACTTTGTCACCAGGGACGCCCAGTCTGTGCCAGTGTTCTTGGCTCAGCACCCAAGAACCAGTGCTGTGTCTCTGAGCTGCCCCTCAGGGAGGAAATAGCCATCTCCCTGTCCCAAATGGTGAAGCCATCATCCACCCTCAATAAGGGGTCATCCAGGCCCTCGTGCCTTGTTCTGGCCCTTTCTTTGATCACCAGATTTGCAAGTTCTTCATTATCAGCCAGCATGGCACCCCCTCTGCTCCTCAGCCCTTCCTGGGTCCTCAGGTGGGAGGGAAATAACTGCCTTCAGACCTCTCCACACAGACCTCAGTCAGCAGCCCTGCCATGGGTTGGTCCAGCAGGAAGGTAAGAGGGTTTTTTATTGTTATTTATGCAATGTGTAGACAAGAGAGATGCTGCTTAACAGCACCATGTGACAGCAGCCTGCTGCCCAATGAATCAGGCTGAGCCGCTGCCAGAGGCTCCCAGATTTGGGTGCAGCTGAGGTCTGGGGAGCCAGTCGCCTCCTCATTCCCCTCTGACCTTTGAGCTCATGCTGGACAGCTGCCCGGCCCACAGGGGTCGCTCAAAGGACTGGACCTGAGGGATGTGTCCCCGAAGCCCCCTGCAGTGGCACCTCCCACCAAGTGCTGGGAGGCAGGGAAGGAGGGAGGAGGAGGCACCCATGGGCAGGGAGGAGGCTGGCTTATGTCCTGGACAGCAGACCACATGGTTGAAGGGTAAACTGTGCCAGCCACACAGGCAAAATGAGGGACAAACCCATACCAGTAGGGGGACCATGGCCAGTGGAACCTGTGGGTCCCAGCCTCAAAGGTGGGCTGTAAATGAGTGAGGACTGAGAACCCCCGATCCAGTCCGATGAGAAGGAGGCTCCCAAATGAGCCACAACCTATGTCACCTGAACTGAGTTTGGGCAAAGGCCTGGAGATGAAAACATATGCAGGGACAGGAGCCAGAGGTCCCCTCCGACCACATGGGGCAGGGGCCCCACCAGGACACCAGGGGCAGATGCCAGTTCATGTGAGGCTCCTCAGGAAAGGCCATGCCAGGACACAACCAGCTTTCCCCGAAGGGAAGGGGGCCTTGAGTCGAGGGAGCCCCGCTCCTGGCAGTTTTCCAGGGAGGCCTGTGATCCTGAGGCTGCTGAGGGGGACAGTCTGCTCAGACTCAGGGTGAAGTACTTGCTGCCGAGGTCCTGCTCAACAACGAACTGCCCAAATTCGTGGTCGCAGTGAGGACAAGTGAGGTTACAGAGCAAGGACTTCTTTTGGGAGGATGGGCTGAGTTTCATGATGTTCTGAAACCTTCAATAGTCCTATGGAGGAATTATAAATAATGTGCTTGGAGACTGCGTGTTTCTGTAAAATGCTCCCAAGGACTGCCCCACAGGGTCAACGGCTGCACTGTGACAGGCACCCCGGAGGTACCTGGCTCCAAAGCCAAAACGGTCTCAGTTTCTCCCAAAGCCTGCTGGGACCCCTGCATGGGCGGTGACAGAGGTGTCTTGCAGCCCTTCATAAGGGGAGCAGGAAGGGGAAATGCCATTTAAACAAAAATGGATTCTAAGGGGTGGGAGGTGGGAGGCGGTACAATTCCTACAGATAAAATCCAACCCTCCTCTACCACCTCTCCCCAAGCTTGGTGGCCTGCTGGAGGGACATGTCTGCCGAGGTGCTGCTCAGCGGTGTGCCCTCCAAATTCGAGTCCAATCTCCTACACAGGCTGTGGGGTGTGGGAGGGGCTGCTGGATCTCGCCCTGCCGGCTGCCCTGTCCTGTCCTGCTGCAAGGTGGCCCCAGGGGCAGCCTCGGGGTCCAGTGTTCAGCCTCTGGACAGGCCTGGGGCTGGCAGGGGGAGGGGAAATTGCTCTTTTTATTAAGTGAAGAGAAAGTGGGTTTCTCAAGCCAATTTAGGGGAGGGGTGAGGCACCCAGAAAGGGAAAAAAGAGAGGAGGGAGGGAAAGGGGCGCCCCAGCTCCCCAGGCCTTCAGTACAGTCTGTGACTCCACCTGGTCCCTGGGGAGGGAAGGAATTGGGGTGCTGCCCAGCATGGGGGGATGGGGATGGGAAAGGGCCAGCCTTCGCTAGGGGCATGAGGAGGAACCCACCTGAGTACCCGCCCCAGGGGCATTTGCAAAGAAGGCCCTGGGGCTTCCCAGCACATCAGGACTGGGGCTCAAGCCATTTACAGATATGGCATCTAGGGCTCCTCACAAGCTGGGGCACTTGGGGCCCCCAGGGCACTGGGCATCAGGGTTGGCACAGAAGCAACTGCATGGGTGGTAGAAACTTGAACCTGGCCTCCACTGAACTGGTTAGAAAGACTTAGGACTCAGAGCTGCTTGGTGGCACCAAATGTCCTGGCCCCGTCCTGGTTACCCCAGAAATCTCAGGGCTGCCGACATCCACACCTGCTCTGGGACACCAGGCAGGGAAGCTTGACACAAGCCCACCTCTCCAGCTGGCTTCAATCTCTAAATGACTCTGTACAGAGTGAGCACTCACAGGGCCCCTGGGCTGAGGCCACCGCAGCATCCTTGGCCCTGAGGACTTGGAGAGGGGCCCCCACTGCTGAGGAAGCAGCTGTGCAGTCCTGGGAGGGGGAGGAGCTCACATCCACCCACAGCAGAGAGCCCACCCCTCCCTCACACACAACCCTGGGTCTCCCAGTGATGCTCCAGGGGCCTGGAGAGGTTAAGAGGGTGAGTCACTTGCCAAGGTCACCCAGCAGTGACCCCTGGGCTCAAGGCTCAGTCTCAAAACTGTGGATGTCAGAACTGTGAGGCCCTGTGAACATGGGCACACAGGTGGACGCCTAGAAGCTTGATCACAATTGTAAACCATCCCCGAGCTCCTTTATTTCCCTGCAGTTGAATGCTTAGTGGAGGACTGCTTTCTGTCATCCCGATGAGCTGTGCTCAGAGGATGCCTGCTGCATGGGTGAGCCGCCTGGGGACGGATGGATCCAGCCCTACAACAACCTGCCTGTGGCTGCTTCTAGAACCACTGGAACAGCCTTCACCACTGGGCTCATGGACCATTACCCAACACAAGGGAAACTGAGGTCAAGTGAGCAGCTGAGCTCAGCTGGGTCAACTCCTCCCCCTGGCAGCGTCAGTCACTAATCCTCGGTGCACTTGCATGTACAGGGCCTGGCAGACAAGGAAATGGCCAGCGTCCACAGTTCGTGCACACTTTCCTAACAGAACCCATTGAGAGTGGATGCTGAGTATAGTATGGAAAACAGGAGTTCGTGAGAACCCAGCAATGAAGACTCACCCATCATCTGACATGAGCCCTGTGACCTTGGGCAGGGCACACTACCCCCTCAGTTTCCCCATCTGTAAAAGGGGCTGTCTCTGTCCTCTATCCACCTCGCTGGGTTGCATTGAAGATGCTCTCAGTGTCTGTCTGGAAAAGCAGTTTGGGCAACAGTGGAGGACACACATATCACAACTATATCCTGCTGGTCACCCCGTGGCTCTGGGTTCTGTGGCTGTCTGAACTTCGTGGGTCCTAAGGGCCAGGACTCTGTCCTTGGGATGCCCTTGGCTGCACTCCCTCTGATCCGCTGGTCTCCCTCAGCCCCAGCTTCCAGAAAGTTAGCCACAGACTCAGAGAGGTACTGGGTCAGAAGTGGCCCACAAGCATGCAGAGGAAGGGCACCGGACTAGGTGGAAAGGCTGGAGGCCACCTTGAGTCCCCCAGCGAGTGAGCCTGGGGTCTGGCCTCCCCTACCCACTCGGAGATGAGGGAGGGGAAGGCTCAGGGTGGCCACCACCTTCCATAAGGCCAGTGACAGCCTTTCCTCTCAGGCCTCCTGGCGCACAGATGCCCCCTGCAGGTTTGGGAGGCCCCTGAAATAAAGCACTGGGACTCCCGGCCCGAGGCCTGGCACATAGCAGGCCTTCGATGAAAGACTGTTTCTCCTCTCTCTGTGTCTTGTCCACGACCTGCTCCAGCCAAGGCCAGGTGAAAGAGAAGGCTGGGACGGGTGTGGTCAGCCGCGCCTCTGTGCCAACCCCGAATCCGCCTTTGGCTTTCTGCACTGGAACTAGTCACTCAAGAAAGCGGCAGAAGAACCAAACTTTGTCCTCGCGGGTGCCCGCAGAGCCATCGCAGCCCTATCTTCTCTGTTTAATGGCCAGAACGCCCACCAGCCCCTTTCCAAGCGGCCCGCGCCGGCGCGCGCAGTGCAGCGCAGGATCAGGGAAAACACGGCCCTAAAGAACCCGGATCCGGTTCCGTCCCCCGTCCTCGCCCCGGGCCACTCCCGGCTTCAACACGTTCTCCCGGGAACCTAAACTTGGCCAAAGTTTCCCCCGGCCCGGAGCGACCTGTCCCCGCACTCCCTGAGCCCTGTGCGGGGAGCCTCTGGTGCAGCGCCGCGCAGTCCGCGGGGCTGCAGAGCCCAGCCCGGCAGTCCAGCCGGAGCCGGAGCTGCGAGGACACAGAAGAAGCCTGGGGACTCCGCACCGCGGCGGGGGCAGTGGTGGCTGGTGGTTTACGTGGCGCCAGTGGGCTCCGGTGTCACTTATCCCGAAAGCGAACGCCTAGGTCGAGCGGGAATCCAGCGGATCAATACGGAGCTGGGGCGGAGCGGGGCAGGAGCTGGGCAGGCGCGGGACAGGAGCTGGGCAGGCGCGGGACAGGCAGCGGCTCTCTCCATGCGCCCTCCTCCTTCTCCCCGCCTCTTCGAGCTGCGCCTCTAGCCGCCCTGGAGGGAGGGGCACGCCGACCGCTTTATCCTCCTGCACCCTCTCCTCGCGCCCCTTCCTTCTCCTGCCTCCATCCTGGCTATCTGTCAGCTCGGGGGCAGGGATGGTGAAGGCGGCTGCAGGAACACTCTCCCGACGGACTGGCAAGGCTTTAGGCTCAGGGATTCCAGGTTTACTCGCGTCCCAAGAGGAGTGAGGGGGCGCCAGGTACTCCGGAAGGGGTCCCCTCTGATCCAACGCTCCCACTCAGGGATGCCTACCAGCTGGCAGTAAAGGAGCTCCAGCTGATGAGTAGGTTTGTAGGCCATCCCAGCTGATCACTGAGGACTGGAGCACCGCCCACGGAGGACTCCCGAAAGACTGTGGGTGCACTGAAATAAGTGCCTGTACCGCCTGGCACAGCGCCTGCAGCAGAGCAGGCGGCCATAAAGGGGCTTCCTGATCCTCCCTTTTAATCCTGCCCATGTCCAGCCCTCCACGGGCGCCAGGAGTTTTGGTTCACCCTGCCCCTGATGGAGGAAGAGCCTGGGAGACAGAGTGCCTCCCCCAAAACTTGGCTGGCCTGGGTCCCCACTGCTCTGGAAGCCCCTGGGGAAGGAAACGACTGGAGAGAAATGAAAGAGCCCACCCTGCAGGAGCCAGGGAGGGAGGGAGTCCACCTGCTCGGCACAGCAGCCCCAGTGCTCCAATGGGCTGTTGGGCTTCAGGACCTTCGTATTTAGGCTGGTGGGAGAACAGGCCAGGCAGGGGGGCTAGGAATTTATTCACCCAACTCCTTCTCCTGGTTCAACTTGCTTTTTTAATGTGGGACCTCCCTCCCATGATTCCCAGCCCCTGGGCACAGGGCCTACTTCTCCCTGGCTCACTCACCACTGCACTCACAGAGACCTCAGGGCTTCCTGGATGAATGATACTGTTTCTGGAGTCTCTGCCCTCCCCACCTGCCTAACCCACCCTCTACTTCTGGTGTCCCTAGCGGGGGACCCCACAACACACCGGCACTCCCAACATGGTGGCTCCAGCTTGCAGGACTGGCCTAAATTACATTAGAGACAGCACAAGACTGCCCTGGAGCCCCATCTGATAAGGACCACAACAAAACAGGGACTAAAGGACCCATCAACCTGTTCCATCCCCTTTTCTTCCCCTCCCCTGGTGGGCCTGGGGCCAGTAGCAGGGATGATGAACTGCCCCAGGGAGGGGACAGGGTGATGGACAGGGGGCAACCTCTGCCCCCATTCTGCCTGTCCCTTGTGTGTCCATCCATTCACCTCTAAGCCACACTCTGAAAACTCTCTGCCTCCACATGTAATCATCTCAGGGTCCTCCTTTGACCCAAGCATTCTTCTTGGGTCCAACTAATTCTACCAGAGGAGGTAGAATTATGTAAAATGTGGTGATTCCATAAAGCAGAAGGGGAGGGCATGGCAGTGGCAAAATGGCTCTTTGTGCTTTTAATCCTCATTTTATCCCTCAACGTTTTGTCTGCAAGAGGGTAATTTTCCAGCCTTTTCAGGCCCTGATTGGTATCATTTCTGCAGCAACGACAGCTTTTATTTTCCCTGAAATGAATGTCATGAAATTTCCAAGAAATGTAAAAATGGATATTGTCTCAGGGAGCTGACTTCTGACAGAAAGGCACAAAGGCAAACCTGCTTCCCCAGGGACTCTGCTGCTCCAGCCACTGGAGGGTGGGGAGCCAGGCCCTCAGCTCCCCCTCCTCCCTCCTCCCTCCCAGGTCGGCTGTAGGACCCCTCCTGGCCATCCCTCTCCCAGAGTCTCAGCTGGCATTGACCTGTTCCTCTGCCTCCCCATTCCTGGCCAGGCCATCCTGTCTGCCTGCCTCGCTCCATCTGGCCTCTCTGTACAGCACCTCATCCTCCACACCCAGCCCCAGAGGCTCCCCCAGGGCTGAGCACAGCAACCAGGGCTCACAGGAGGTGACTGAGGACTGGGCCCATGACCACTCAGTCCCAGTCCCCCCAGCACCGCCCACCAATAAGGGTGACCAGGCCCCGCCTCCTGTGCTCTACTGTCCCTTCTCAGAAAGGGCAGCTGAGTGGAGGTGAGTGGAGGACACCGAACATCTGGCCTCCAGCTCCCTTACTCTTTTTGAGGGTCCTAGGGTGCCCCTCCCATTGTCAAAATGACTCCCTGAGGAGCAAGAGAATGAGAGGACCCAGCCCAGCCCTGAGGAGGCAGCTGGATGCCCAGTTTGGGGTGGGAGGGAGCATGGGAACACTGATGGAGCTGGTTGGGGAGAGAAGGGGTGTGGTCCAAGGGGCAGAGGTGAAGGGACCCTCTGCCTCTTCCCTTTCCAGATCCCACCCATGCTGTGTGGGGCATCACTGAGTCTGGATTCTGGGGAAGGGGTGCAGAGCAACCCACTGTATGGGGACAGGAGTCCATACACTGATGACTCGCATGCATTCAGCTTCCACCAAGTGAGCTGCTAAACGCTTCACTTCATAGGCAGGCGGGCTGCCTTGCTGAAGCCAGCCTGTCCCCCTACCCCAGAGCCCAGGGTGATCAGAAATGCATATATATATTCTTGTTTGGAAAGACTCAAAAATACAGGTGTTCAGTGATATGAAGACCCTTCTTCATGCGCATCCTCCTCCTGATCCTCCCAAGGTAAAGTGACCACTGTCATCACTTTCAGCATGAATCTCTAGGCCTATGTTGACCTTTTTTTTTTGGAATAACTGGGACACCAGATGTGTGATTTAGTGCCCTGTACCCACAGGCCTCCACCAGCCTCTCCCACACAGAAGTCCCCATTGTCTCCATCCCCAACCCAGGGACACAGGTGGTCTTGCCCACACCTGTCTGGTCTCCAAAGCCCAGGCCTTGTCTGGTGTCCTGCCTCTCACCCTCCCTCTCAGCCCACCCTGCCTGCCCTCCCTGCTCCAGCTCCATGGGTCCTCATCTGAGGGAGGCAACTGAGGTTCTCTCCTGGCAGAACAGATGTGCCCTGTGTGCCCATCCTGGAGCCTGGTGCCTGGCCTGGGCTGACTAGAGCAGACCCCAGCTAGGACCTGGATGTCCCCCAGCCGACAGCAGTGGTGGGTCCCACCCCACCCCCCCAATAACAGGTGTGGAGCATCTCCTATGCGCATGCTCTGTCCAAGCTCTCTGCCTGCTTCACCACACTGAGACTCACAGTGAACCCGCCAGGGGCCCCTGTCACTCGCCCCAACTTACATGGAAGAAACTGAGGCCCAGAGAAGGAAAGAAAGTAGCCCAGGTTCACCCAGCTCAAAAGCACTGAAGCTGAGATTTGAACCCATGTCTGCAGCATTCACGGAGACTCTGAGCTGGGAGTTGAAAGGACAGCTCTGTAGGGGGCAGGCAGGGCACTCAGAACCCACGTGAAGGCAACATGGGGCCAGGGGCCGGGCTGTGAGCTCCACCACTTTGGCAATCGCCTTTCTACACAAGACATCTTTGCCGTGTGAGCAGCGTGTGTACTTGTGGGTAGGTTGCTTGTGGCCTTTACCTGCCCTCTGCCATAGCAGGTGAGTGAGGACTCTGACGCCTCTAGGCTTGCTCACCTCCTCCCTGGGATGGCCCTGAGCACAGGTAGGGGAGAGGCTGCGGACTGAGTGCTGTGGTGCTTGTATCTGGCATGGCCCCCTGCTCGCCGTTCAGCTGTCTGTCACGGCAGAGCCCACTCCAGAACACTGGAGTCCTGGGCCCCTGGTGGCACTGAGCTCCAGAGGCTCAGCAGATGCCAGGCCTGGGACAAAGGCTCTGTCTCTGAGGACTTGGCCTGCTGTTCTGGAAGGTGATCCTGGCCAGCAGCTGTTCCCGAGCCCCCATGGAGAGCAGTTGTCAGGCAGTTCCTGAGTTCCAGCGCCCCACCCCCACAGAGCTGTGGCAGGCTGGGGGCAGGGGCTGGGTTATGATCAGGGCAGGTACCCAGACCAGGGAGCAAGGTCTGAGGCCAGGGCAGCGTGCAGGGCTCCATCCCCGCTTGGGTTCTCAGACCACAGTATGTGCAGTTTGTTCTCAGAGGACGTCCTATCCACCCAAGACGGGTGGAGCATCGTCTGAGGTCTGGCTGTGGGCCTGTGTGTGCAGCCCTGCCCCTCGAGCGGGGAGGAGATCAGGGAGAAGGGTGCTTGCTGACAGGTCAGCTGTGGGAGCCCCTCTTCTCCTCACGTTCCCTCAGAGCAGAGTTCACTCTCCGGGACGGAGTGAAGCCCTGGCCCAAGAGCTGGCTTTGGCCAAGGGAAAAAACGTTCAATAGGAGCCCAGAGACCACTGGACCTTGGCCACCAGGCTGCACTTCACAAACTACATTCTTCCCTGCCCGGAAATTTCTGGGTTCTAAGCTACTACTGCCAAGGCCCTCATCCCGAAGAACAAAGATGCTAGGTACCCCCCTACTGGCCTTCCTGGGGAACTGACCCGTGGGGCTGGACCTGTGGAGTCTGGTAAGAAGGGGCCCATTTGTTGGCCCGAAATGAGAGCAGTGACACCCACCCATCCATGCCCCAGTACTGACCAGCCCAGCTCCCCTTCATGGGTGCCCGGCCCCATTTCTAACAGTGAATCCTGAACTCAGGGGATGCTGGCTGCTGGCCTCTTGGATTATCCTTGGACTTCCTCTTCCCAAGTGAGCCCCTCCCAGCCACCCCAGGGCTTGATGCTCCAGGCCCTGCTTCCACTTAATCATGCTCACAGGCTTGCATTTTCTCTCTACCCTTCCCTCCCCCACCTGCAGGTAGGAGAAGGATTTAAGGACAGGTTGTGGGGGAAATGGTCCCTGCAGCTATCCGGGAGCACTAATGAGCTTTGGCAGCTCCCAGGGAATTGGGCTCTTGCTCCTGGGCCACCACCCTGTTTGGTGACATTGACATTTATCAGGGAGGAGTGCTCTGTATCTCTGAACTGTCTTGGAGAGAGTCCCACAGGCTGCCCTCTTAACTCCCACCCTGTCCTGAGGGAGGGGCTGAGACACTCAAGGATGTGGAGCCCCCAGAGGCACCAAGGGACCTGTCTAAGGTCAGCCCCTGCGGCCAAAGTTTCTCCAGACTTCCTTCTCAAGGTTAACAAGAGCTACTTGTTTTTTCCTCACCAGCCTCAGGCAACTCAGGGACTGTACCGGGGACCAGGGAGGACAAGTAGTGGGGTCACTGGAGAAGCAGCTTGATGAGGTCTTGTCTCTGCCTGGGGTTCTGGCATCAGCCCCACCCTCCCCGTCCCTCCCCTTGGCTTCTCCTCCTTACTCAAGATCATGAGAGGTGAGGCTTGGGAGCCCCTGCAGGAACTAAGAGCAGGAGCAGGGCTCTGTCTGGGGAGATTCCCCAGGCATTCAGTTCCTTTGACCTGAGGGGTGGGGGTGAGTTTAGAGGGGGTGGGAGCACAGCAGGGCTCAGTCAGGGAAGGTGTGGTGGACCTTGTGGGCCTGTGTCTGTAACTGGGCGACAGCTGGCAGCCTGGGAGGTAGCCCCAAGTTTACAGATGTTCCCTAGTCACCCAAGCCTGCAACCCAAGCCTTGAACTGGAGACTGTGGGGCTCCAATGGACAGCTTTTTTTGTCCCCCACCCACAGTGATACTCAGACTGCATGAGGAGACCAGCTAGAACTGCCTGGCACACAGTCCTGTTTGCTGACTGAGCAACAGGTAAATGAGTGAACGTGTGCATCTGATGAATTCAGATGATGATGATCTGCAGTGTCTGACCAACAACAGAAAATAAGTAAATCAGACATTTATTGAACAGGAACTGAGTGTCCTCATGGGCCGACAAGGTCTAAATATAAAGTTAAATCTTAAGTCAAATGGTGCTCGACTGTGACACAGGTGACCCTAGAACAGCCTGGCCCTTGTTGCCAAGTGGCTGGGTGGGCAGTTAGTGCCCAGGAGGGATGGAGGTGGTCTCTAGGGGAGGCATGGGAAGGTCAAGGGCGGGGACACAAATGGCAGGTAGGACAGTCACAGGGCACCATGGGGAGATTCCAGGGTGGCCATTTAGCATGAAAGGTAGAGAGGAAAGCAGCTCCTGGGTCTTGGGGCCAATGACACACCAGGCACAGGGTCTGCCTTTGAAGCACGTTTGACTCCTATGGTTCTTAAAATCACCCTATGAAGATGCTCAGGCCCCGCAGGGGTGGAAGCTCAGCCTCAAGGGCTGAGCCCTGCCGCCAGAAGCAAGGCCATCGTCTACCTCCCAGGCTGCCAGCTGTCGCCCAGTTACAGACACAGGCCCACAAGGTCCACCACACCTTCCCTGACTGAGCCCTGCTGTGCTGGCACCCCCCACCCCACCCCAGACAAAGATGCTCAATGACCTGGTAGAATTCTGCAACCAGCAGGGGCTGCCCATGGACTTCAGCTCAGCCGGGGCCCTCCACGTGAGTGCGGGGAGCGCAGAGGTCAGCGAGGCCCTGCCTGGGGAAGGAGGAGGAAGGCCTGTAAATGAGGGTTCGGCAGCCTCCGCCTCCCACCACAGTTTGTTTCCCTTCAGTCAGGTCTTCCCCTCAGGGGGCCATGGAAGGTCCTGGGGACAAGGGCCTGGCAAGGAGCACGCCCACAGCCAGGACCAGACACCGGGGGCCCCTTGGGTCTGGCTGCCCCTACTCTACCCCAGTCATGAATGTTGGCCCCACACCATACAGTACAGAGCCCCCCAACATGGAGAGGGGGATGTGCCTCTCTGGCCACTGGGATTTACACCACATACAGGGCCAGTGGGGCCCCGTTCCCTGCCCCCAGCCTCTGCAAGCCATCCATCTCCAAGGCCAAACCTGCCCTGGAGCTCCAAGGAGAGGGGTCCTCTCCTCTGTCACCTGGACTGTACTTATCCTAGCCTTGCCTGCCAGTGACCTCAGAGGCCAGCCTTTGCCTGGGGATCTGATGTCAGCCAGTGACCTGCTTCCCTGTCTCTGCCCCAGTTCTGGGTCCCCACCCATTCCACCCTGCACAGACACTTTTGCCAACCAGGAAGGGAGCCGCGGCCCTCTGTCCTCCTCACCCCAGCTTATCTGGAGAAGTGGGCCACCACTGAGAACAAAGGCCAAACGGGGCTGGGAGTGCAGGCTGCTCCCGCCTCCCCCAGTGACTTACCCCAGACATAACCCAGGGCCCAGCAGGAGCTGGAAGGGAAGAGGAGTTGGGCAGCCGAGCAGGTCACCACCAGCTGTGTCCTGGATTCGAGGGCCGACGTACACAGAGTAACCGGAGCTGGCTGTCCACTGGCCGAGCACGGGGGAGGGTGAGCAGGCAGCCAGGGAGCGAGCAAGTGAACACATGAGGTGTGACATTGGCCATGGCTGGGGAACCTGTTCGCATGCTCCCAGGCAGCAGTGGCAGCTTTGGGGACTGTGGCCAAGGCTCTCAGGACAGCAGCATCTGGGGCCCTGGAGAAACTCAGCGTGTCTCCCTGGGCCACAGTCCTAACTCCTGCCTGACAGGAGGGCCTTTTGAACTCAGACCTGTGGGCCTGGGTCTCAGGACAGGTTGTCAGGGACAAGAAGGGCTGAGGCTGGGAGGCTGGCCGAGCACTGCCTCCCTTGGCTGACGAGAGGCGGAGTAGTAGGGGCACAGAGGTGCCGGGTGCAGGCGTGGCCTTCAGCAGGGCAGGGTTCAGGCTAGAGGGCAGGGGGTCATCCACCACCAAAGGCCAGGGCCGAGTGGAAGAGCTCTGGGTGGTGGAGGTCCTGGGCCTCCTCTCCTACCTCCTGTTCTGGCCACATGGCGCTGTTGGGCTTGGTGTTCTGGCAAAGTCCTACAGCTCCTGATCTAGCATGGCCACGGGCTTCCCCTCTGCTTCCCCGTTCCAGAGTAACGGCCCGAGCCCGTCCAGAGGACGAGGCCAACCAGAAACTATTCCTGCCTCCTGGTTCCTGGCAGTAACAGCCCCTGAAACTCAGCAGTGACCGCCTGTAGGAGAAGATGAGGAGCTCCCCAGCTGCCCTCAACTTCAGCACATGGTCTCCCCTCCCCGAGAGCTTGGGTGGCTGGTCCCACAGGCCTCTGAGGGGGAGGCCATCCAGCATCTTGGGGGCTCCCAACAACAGCCCCATTCCCCCATCCCCAGCAGAGGCAGGTGGGCCCCTGAGGGCTGTCTGGCCTGTTCTCAGTGGTGCTGCTGCCATGGGGTCTGGGCAGCCCTGGGCAAGGCCTGCACTTGCCTTCAGCAGGAGAGGGTGTGAGACTCATGGCTCTGCCCCACCTCATGGCAGCCCATGGGTCCCCTCAGACGGAACAGCCCCAGCCTCCTTGGGGCTGCCTGACTTTGCTCAGCCACCTGCAGATCTGGCAGGTTGGTCCCCACCCCCAGACTGCCCATCGTGAGGCTCTGAGTCTCCCAGCCTGGCAGAGCGCACCCAGCTGGCCCCAGCCTGGCCAGGCTCTGAGACCCGCCCCCCTCCCCAGATGGCCGTGTACTTCTGCTCGGGGATGCTGCAGGACCAGGCGCAGTTCCGGCACTACGCCCTCAACGTGCCGCTCTACACACACTTCACCTCTCCCATCCGCCGCTTCGCTGACGTCCTGGTGCACCGCCTCCTGGCCGCTGCACTCGGTAAGGGGGGTGGCAGAGGGGGCAGTGCCTGCCTGTGCCCAGCTAAGGGCTGCTGCTCCCAGAGTGGGTGCCTGGTGGCCAGAGACCACCCTGCCATGACTGTGGAGGCTTCAAGGGGTGGGCAGCCTGAGCAGCGGGGGAGCCTCTGCCCAGAAACTCTTCTTGTGTGAGTAGGCCCTAGGGGAAGCCACCCTAGGCCTCCTTAAACCTTACACCCTTACCGTGGCCAGTCCACCTTTCTCAGCCCTCCAGAGCTGGGTGGCAGGGAGTCCTCAGCTATGCCTGGGCCCCCCAGGCCCTACCTTGCCTGGGCCAGGGGCACCATGCTGCCCACAACCCAGCCCTGGCCAGATGGAGCACACAGCGCACCTACCTGTGGACCCCCAACCACCCTTTGCTCAGGCTACAGGGAGCCGCCAGATGTGGAGCCCGATGCCCTGCAAAAGCAGGCAGACCACTGCAATGACCGCCGCATGGCGTCCAACCGCGTGCAGGAGCTCAGCACCAGCCTCTTCTTTGCCATCCTGGTCAAGGTGAGGCCACCAGCTCAGTGCCCTTCCGCCTCCTCTACCTCTCCCCACCCCTGACCTGGGCACCTGCTCACAAGGAATCCTGGAGGAGCCCAGGGCCCCTCAGCAGTTGGGGTGGGCCCTAGGGGAACGCCACATCCCGTGGCCGAGCCTTGGCTGAAGCCCTACCCTGCAGGAGAGTGGCCCCCTAGAGTCGGAAGCCATGGTGCTGGGCGTCCTGAACCAAGCCTTTGACGTGCTGGTGCTGCGCTATGGGGTGCAGAAGCGCATCTACTGTAATGTAAGTACCGGGGGCTGCCCTGGCCGTAGTTAGGGATTTTCTCAGCAGGCAGAGTCAGCTACAGGGTGCAGATGCGTGTCTATGTGAGTGCCCAGGGCCACACAGCCACTGTGCTCCCCATCTTCCGCACAGACACACCAAGCTACGTCCACTTAGCACGCTCCACTCCCACCTGGGTGTCCCTGTTCCTGCTACTGGGTCTCCACCGCGTCTCCCTAGTTCCTGGTAAGGTCTTGGACATACTAGCATGGAGGATGGGGCCACAGGCCGAGGGCCCTGCTGTCCCTGTTTGCACTGGGGCAGTGACACTGTGCCCTTCGCTCAGCTGTGGCCTGTGCTAGAGCCAAGTCTACCCGATGGGCCCTGCCAAGACACCCAGCTGCTCCTGCCTGGGATGGGGGATCCAGGCCAAGGATCAGGCTTGGGCCTCTTTCCCAAGAACTCAAGAGACCCGAGGACAGATCCCTCCATAACCAGAATAGAATATCAGGGTCTGCAGGCTTCAGGATACTTTTTATAAGAACATGAGGAAGGGAAAGACCAGAGAAAATGTCCTGTGGCCACTCTGGAAGCTGTGTCCCCTGAAAAGAAGGAAGAGACGAGCTCTTGCCTTGGTCCCGCCTTGAGGGGGTCTCTTTATTCGAGGTTCTTTCCAAGGGTACCTGGTGCCTGACTGATGCCACCTGAGGGACCTGTTCCAGCTGAGCTTGTGGTTAGTGAGTCACTACCTGGCCCCTGACCTTGGCTTTGCACTTCCCAACACCCAAAGCACTTTGGGGACTGCAGAGCCCAGCATGTAGTATGGAATAAACATGGTATTTGTAAAATGGAGCAAAGCAGAAGAGACACAGTGGAGTTCAGCTAGAATCAAAGAGGGCTCTTGACCTGAAGTTCATTGAGCAGAATGGAAGTTCAGGTCTAGGTCATCTCTGCAAACAACCCAGCCCTCAGTCTGTGCTGATGGCCCCCGCGCCCATAGTGGGTGACAGCCCTTTAGCCATGGATGTCCAGTCTGCCTCAGCCCTGTGAGGACAGACCCTGATGAGCCAGGACAGACCTGCCAATGCCACCACCCCCTACCCCAAAAAACACACAGAACCACCGGCCCCTCCCAGCCCCCACCCCTCAGCAAAGATGTCCTATCCTGGCCTTCCTGAAGCTGGCCAAAGGCAAGAGGCAAGGGTGGGGATCGACCCCACCCATCAGAAGTCAAGCAGACAATTGCCCTACAGCAGGGCAGGGAGCCCCCTCAAGGCCTGAGATGGACCAAGGGGAGCAGGGCTGCTTCCAAGCATCTGGGGTCCTGCAGGATCAGAGGTTAGGAGGCAGCACCTAGAGCCTGGGGCCTGAGGCACAGGCATGTACACCCCCAGGCACTGCCCCTGCGGTCACACCACTTCCAGAAGATGGGCAAGAAGCCGGAACTCACGCTTGTCTGGGAACCTGAGGACGTGGAGCAGGAGCCAGTGCAGCAGGTCAGAACCGGGGCAGGGCTGCTTTTCCAGAACACCGCTGTGTTCCGTCCATCCCCAATGTTTGGTGGGCCCTCCTCCTGTCTCCTGGGACATGCTCCCCAGGCATCCCCATGCTCTCCTCCTGGTCTCCCTCAGCACCCTGGCCCCTGGGTGGAATTTCAGGTTCTACCATCCATGGCCAGCAGCAGCTTCCCCATAACCTCTTTGGGTTTAGCTTTCTGGGACCACCTTCCTTCCCTTGAAGACATGCATCCTGGGGAGAGGAAGGGGCCTCTGCTTACCCCTCTAAAGCCGGGTTCTTAACATTTGGGGTCTTTTGAGAATCTGATCTGAGCTGGGACCTGCTACCCAAGAAAACAGTTTTTACCTCCAGTGTGCTTCAAAGACCAGCCCAGACCCAGCTGTTCCTCCCTGACCCGAGGCCCCCTTCCCCCAGGCAGTGCTCACAGCAGCGTCTGGCTCCTTTTCTTCTCACCACACACCATGGTCTCAGTCCTTGAACAAGCTCACCTTACAGATGGGCAGGAGAGGATGGAGAGACAGAGCAGGAGTCCCGGGGGCCCCTGGGTGGACAGTGGCACAGCTGGGCTTTGCCTGCAGGTCCCTGCCCCTCCTGTCCCCTTGGCCGGCCCCTCACATCCCACCCCTGTCACCATGCCCGGGCTCTGCTGTGTCTCAGGTCATCACCATCTTCAGCCTGGTGGAGGTGGTGCTGCAGGCAGAGGCCCCGGCTCTCAAGTACGGCGCCATCCTGAAGCGACCAGGCACCGAGGGCCTCCTGGACCCGCAGGTGGAGGGCGGTGTGAGGAGCAGGCTGAGCAGCAGGAGGACTGAAGCCGCCAGCCTGGCCCAACCCTCCAGCCCAACTGCCCCACCCACTGGCTTTTAGGAATTGGACCTTTTGACACCAAAGGGGAGTTTTAATTTGATTTTTAATAACTCAGGGGTTTGTTTTTATTTTTTCATTCTATTTTCTTTTTGCAGCTCAGTTTTCAAACTGGAGGGTGGAGGGTGGAGCTGGATGGAAACCTGAGGGCTGGTCATTACTTACCAGAGCAGAGCTAGTCCCGGTCCTCCCGGGAGGGCAGCCCCACTTCTGCCACATTTCTCACTGCCTTGCCTGCCCAGGAAACAAGTGGTTTTCAGCAAATCAGTGTCATGGAATAAAATCAAGTGTGAAGTGCTGTCTGCTGTGTGGGGCACCCCTGGGCGGCCAGGGTGGCAGGGTGCCCCATGGACCCAGGACGTGGGACCTGGCCCAGGATCCACCCCTCACAGCTGAGCTGGGGTTGCCACCCTCCACAACCTCTGTCAGTTCCAGGATGATTCACAGCTGGGCACACAGCAGATTGATGCCAGGGCCTCATTCTGTCTGATGAGAAACCTAATTAGTATGCAAGACGGCAGGCTCACCCATCCCCCTGCCGCTCTTGGCTGTGTCCATCCCCACCCCCCCACCTCCTCTCTGACTACTGGCCCCCGTGGCCTCAAGAGGGGGCGTGGCTCCTGTGACACATACCCCTAGTTCCAAGGCCAGAGCTCTGGGTGGCCCTGACCACATCCCTTAGTGCCAGCTGGTGCCTCGGCACCTCCACTCCCAACCCTTCAGCCCGGCGGCTGCAAGGGAACATGGGGATGGGGTGAGGCCTGGGTCTGCTGGAGGGATGAAGGCCCCCAGACTGACCTTCCCGACCAGAGAGGGGGAAGTGGGCTCCTGGTGGCCCTGGCCTGGCCTGGTCATCTGCCTGAGCACCCACTGATCCCACCAACCTTGGGGACCCAGGGACAGAGATGGCAGGCCACACGGTGGCGCTCTGTCCTCTGCTCGTTTGACCTCAGCCTGAGCTTCTACTTTGGACACCAAACTAGGGAACCACAGGTTGGCTTCCACAAGAGCTGCCAGAAACCGAGGTGAAAACCACAATGACCGAGGCCCCAGTTCCACCAGGCTGTTTCCTGGGGTGTTGGTATTAACACCTCATTTGATCTGGTCTCAGCACATTTTCTTCAAAGAAAAATTCAATACAGCACCTTGTCAGACGGCCTGGCCGGGGCTGGAGGGGTGACTGGGCCTGGCTGCCTCAGTTTGCCACCAGCCAGCTCCACCTCCCATCCGCCAGCACGGGGCTGGGGCCAGAGGGGAACAAGAGACACTTCATCGCACCTGGCCTCACTTCCTTTCTCTCCTCCTCCAACACCTCAGCTAGCCTTCAGTCTGTCCATCCTGCCAGCCCCAAGATGTCCCAGAGGCCACCGTTCCCCTCTGCTCCTGCCCCAAAGCCTTCTGGAACCAGGTGTCTGGGAGGGGAAAGACGTCTGGTCTGGTGGTTTGGTGTTTGAGGAGGTCTCTGGGTGCTTCTGCAGCCTGGGCAGCCTGACGGGGAGAACCAAGGGGGAGATGTCTCAGCCCTGTCCCCAGCCCCTCAACCGCTCCCCCCCCCGAGGAGGAGCAGCCCCCTCTCTCCTGGCACTGTCCCCGAGAGCGTCCCACCCAGCCTGGGAGCTGGGAGCCCAGCAGAGGCCCCACGGAGGGGCCCTCAGGGAGGCGGTGGGTCAGCGTGCTGGGCCCCTCTCGGGCAGCATGGACCCAGGCCGGACACCCCTCCTCGCTGCTCCAGCGCCCCCACCCCGGGTAAGTGCGGGCAGCTCGCGCAGCGAGGAAGGTCTCTGGTGCCTGGGCTTACCGGGGCGGGGGTGGGGGGCGGGCGCGGGACTCACCCTGAGAGCCCCAGAGCCCCGGGACCCAGAGCAGCCCCAGCCCAGCCCCACCGCACTGGACAGAAGCTGAAGCCACACCCAGAAGGGAGGCAGGTCTCTGGCCAAAGTGACACAGCAAGACTGTGCCCAGCTGGGTCCAGGGTTCAGGCCCCTGCCCTCCCCAGCCCCCACTGCCTGTGTCCTCCGCGCCCTACCCACCCAACCTTGGCCACGTCCTTCATCTGCAGCCGCTCCCTCAGCAAATGTCCTTGACACCATCCATGTGCAGGGCGCTGGCGGGACACAGGTCCACGGGTTCAATGAGGAAGACTGTCCTCTGTGGCCCCAGGTTAAAGGATTGTTGATTAAAAGGGGTGATGAGACACAAACCTTGTCAGAAAGGAAGACTTGGTCGTCCCTTCAGCCGTCCCGGAACCTGCACGGTTGTTCAAGGGGCCGCCTCGGGTCACCATGGGAGAGGGAGCTGTAGATGCAAATAATGTCAGTGCAGGTCAAGGTTCTAGGACAGTTCTGAGGCTGGAGGGTGTGTGTATTCCCACAATGAAGGGATGGTGCTCAGAAGACGAAAGGGCCGGCAGCGCGCTCAGGAGGGCTAAGGAATGGGGGCTCGGAGGTACTTGGCCTGAGCCATGAAAGGCAGAGGTCAGGAGGATCAGAGAGGGCCCAGAGGACAGGCAGGGAGAGGTTCGTGAGGTGGGAGCAGGTTAGATCACCAGGGAGCCTCCACACCAGCTGGAGAGTGTGTAGTGTGTGCCGTGGCCCTCAGAGCCAGGGGTGGTTTTTATTTTTATTTTTAATTTATGTTTATTTTTTATTATTTTGGGGGCAGGAGTAATTAGGTTTATTTGTTTTTTTTTAAGAGGAGGTATTGGGAATTGAACCCAGGACCTTGTGCATGCTAAGCTGCACTCTGCCACTGAGCTATATCCTCCCCGACCAGGGAAGGCTTTTAATCAGGGTATGGCCTTTGTTCCTTCTCTCGTTTATCAAGAACAGTGAGTGCCTACGATGTCAGGTGTTTTCGGTGAACTTACAGTTCAGAGAAGTTACTAGTGTGGCAGGAGATGGGGACTGCGTGGACAGCAGGGAAGGAAAAACCAGTGCTGAGGAGGGGGCAGGTGCGGGCAGACACCTCCAGGAAGAGCCTGTGGCTATTTGCAGGCACAGGCCTTAAGGCAGGAGTGTGCTCAGTGAAGGGGACCAAGGACATCTGGGGCTGTCTCCCCAGTGGCCTCATCTCTTTATGGGACACGCTGCCCAGCTTCTAGCCCATACCTCTCACCTGCACGGACCCCCAGGAGCCACCACAGCATCTCTGACAGGGGTGGGGGTAGGTACCTGGCCCGTTCTTTCCTGGGGTCTCTCCTAATGAGAATTGGGAGAGGGTTTCAATCTCTCCCCAGGATGGTAGTCTGCAAAATACAGAAGCTCATGTTTCTAGAAACTCACTGTGAAGGAAGCAGTCTACACCGGGGAAAGGAAGCTGACTCAGAGAAAGGAGACAGAGCCATGGAGGGACTGGGTTTCCCGCCCCAGGCGACCCAGAGGCGCCTCCCTGTCAGGGCTTGTCTGCCTTCTGGAGTTCTCAGACCATGAGGAGCCTTCCCATCAGCTCCCTTCCTCCTAAAGCCACTTCACACGTGCTTTCTCTCCTGTGCAATTAAGACACGAATCTTCCTGAAGCCTCAGAGTGGCACCCAACTGAACTTGGGTCCGCTCCCCCAACAAGCAGTAAAGCCAAGCTACTGACACCGATGTGGTGACAGAAAATACAGCGCTTGTTGGTGCCAAGCACGGAGAATGGGCAGCTCATGCTCAAAAGACCCGAACTCCCCGATGGCTTTCAGGGGAGGGTTTTTTAAGGGAACATGAGGGGTGAGGGTTGCAGGTACCTGAGCAGCTTGTGGACTTGCTTCTGATTAGTTGGTGATCAGGGTGCTATGTTGGGGATCTTAGTCATCAGCCTCCTAGTTCCACCCAGGCTGGGGTCCACGTGCTTGTGGTCAGCACGTAGTCACCGTTCTCCACCTGGGTGGGGTGGGGTCTTAGTTTCTGCAGAGCAACTCAAAGATGTGTGTCGGGTTGTTAGGTATAACCCTTGAGGGGGAACTAGGTGTCCTGGGCGCCCACTGTTTAAGGTATTCTTCCTTTTCTTGCTGACAGCCTTTCCTTTGTTCTTGCCTTCCCTGACTTCTCTAATTAGTAACTGCTTGAGTCTGATCTTTGGAACTCAGGGAAGGCCTAGGAGACCAAAGCCGATTTTCTATGAACAGGAAATGGGGGGCTTGGAGGGGCTTTTGTACCCGGGAAGGCCCCAACGGGTCCTGCTCAATTTCAGTTCCCTCTTCTCTTTGCTTCTCCTCAGTTCTGGAGTGAACTGGGGCAGGACAAGAAAGGGAATAAAGGATTGGATAGAGAAGTTAACTATAAACTCTGCAGGGGACTCAGTTTCAAGGACCCTACCTGTTCTGGCCTCAGCTCTTATCCAGCTCCCCCAGCTCTCCAGCCAAAGGCTCCCAGAGTAAACACAAGGTGTTCCCTTCAGCTCTGCCCAAACTGCAAATTTGTGATCAAATAAGCTATTCTGTTAAGGTTGTTTTGCGATGGTTTATTACACAACCATAGATGACTGAATGATTATGGAATAGATCAATAAATATTGAGTAAAATTGAAAAATGAAGAAGTATGCGATTTAGAACGGGTAAATATCAAAATTAAAATCCAAAAGAGGGGGAAATGATTGCCTCTGAGATAGGAAAATGCAGGAGGGAGACGGGAACCTGCTGTTTTTGTTTTATTGTAACAAACCTGTGGATCTATTTGATACTTCCAACTACATTAATTTGTAACTTGAATAAAAATTAAAACTAAAACTGTTGTTTTTCCTTTTTTTTCTTTATCTACGGAGCAGGAATGGATCTAAAATTGGTTTAAAAGGTTCCTTGCACACTCAGCTCGGGTATATTCAACAGTCCATTATTCCAGTAACTAAGATAAAATTCCTGCTGACAGGCCACCTGCTATTCCCACTCAGCTAAAGTGCTGCCTACAGTCTTGTACCGAAAGCCTCAGGTAGCAGTCCTGGCGGTGACAAGTCCTGGGTGTCTCGGGGGCCCCTAAGGGCCTTGTTTGTGACCTGTCTGAGCCCTGGCCTGGGAGCAGTTATCCAGGCAGGAGGCAGCCCCCCGGCCCAGGGAAGGGCAGCTCTGCAGAGGAGGCTGCCGCCTGGGTGTGGCGGCTCCACAGAAGGGCTGGGCCTCAGGCCCCGGCTGGGCTGGGACCACAGAGCTGTTCCCAGATATCAGGGGTAATTAGAGTTGGGGGGTAGGTGCTAAAGCAGATTAAGATTTGAGCTCTGCATAAAAACAGACATATGGATCAATGGAACAGAATAGAGTGCCCAGAAATAAACCCACAGATCTACTGTCAATTAATCTTCAACAAAGGAGGCAAAAAATACAACGGAGAAAAGACAGTCTCTTCAGCAAATGGTGCTGGGAAAACTGAATAGCAGCATGTAAATCACTGAAGTTAGAATACTCCTTCACTCCATACACAAAAATAAACTCGAAATGGCTTAAAGACTTAAGTATAAGACAATACACGATCAACCTCCTAGAACAAAACATAGGAAAACACTATCTAACATCAATCTTAGCAAGTTCTCCCAAGGCAGTCTACCCATGCAATTGAAATAAAAGCAAAAATTAACAAATGGGATCTAATTAAACTTATAAGAATTTGCAGAGCAAAGGAAACCATAAGCAAAACAGAACGACAACCTATGGAATGGGAGAAAATATTTGCAAATGATGCTACTGAAAAAAGTTTAATTTCCAAAATATATAAACAGCTCATATAACTTAATAAGAAAAAAACAAACAACCCAATCCAAAAATGGGCAAAAGTTCTAAACAAGCAATCCTCCAGTGGAGAGATACAAATGGCCAATAGGCACAGGAAAAAAATGCTCAATATTGCTAATTATCAGAGAAATGCAAATCAAAACTACAATGAGGTATCATCTCACACCAGTCAGAATGGCAATCAATCAAAAGTCCACAAGAGATAAATGCTGGAGAGGATGTGGAGAAAAGGGAACCCTCCTACACTGTTGGTGAGAATGTAGTTTGGTGCAGCCATTATGGAAAACAGTATGGAAATTCCTCAAAAAACTAAAAATAAACTTACTACATGACCCAGCAATTTCACTCCTGGATATATATCTGGAGGGAACTCAAATTCAAAAACATAACACATTCCAATATTCATAATAGCACTTATACAATAACCAAGACATGGAAACAGCCTAAATGTCTATTAACAGATGACTGGATAAAAAAGATGTGATATATATATATACACACACACACATACATACACACACCATGGAATACTATTTAGCTATAAAAAAGAATAAAATAATGCCATTTGCAGCAACAGGGATGGACCTAGAGATCGTCATTCTAAGTGAAGTAATGCAGAAAGAGAAAGAAAAATACCAGCTGATAGCACCCATATGTAGAATCTAAGAAAAAGAAACAAAGAGGACACTAAGGAACGCATCTACAAAACATAAACAGATTTGCAGACATAGTAAACTATCTAATGGTTACCAGGGGAATGGGGGTGAGAAGGGATAAAATGGGAGTTTGAGATTTGCAAATGTTAGTCCCTATATATAAAAATAGACTTAAAATTTTTTAATTAAAAATTATGTATTTAAAATAAAAAACAGATGTGAGCCCTGGTGAACGGAGCAGGAGGAGGCCTCTCACAACAATAAAGATGGGGGGTGATGCGCGCAGCTCTTGCACGTAAGTGAGTTGGTGTGGCAAGGTCACCTCTTTGAACCTTGTCTTTGTATTGGATTTCATGGTTTGGGGGATTTTTTTTTTTGGTTTTTTTTTAATATGTAGAAAGCCATTTTGGGGGAATTGTTTTTCTTTACTGTGTAGAAATGCATTATGGGGGAAATACAAATTTGAAGTTATTTTATTAACCAGGCTGATGAATTGCCTTGAGTTCTTAAATGGTCTTCAGTGGGAACCCTGCTCAGTTTGGAAAGCAGTTAGCCAAATACTGAAAAAGCAACAGAAACTGACCTGCAAAACAGAACGTGAAGCGAAAGCTCTCCTTCAGCGTATTTTACCTTAATAGGTCCTCACACTAACCAGCGTTCTGTTGGAGTAAAGTTGTCCTCCTGGTCCTTCAGATACAAAATCAAAGTGAAATTACTGACTACAGCTCTTGGTTTCACGGGCTTTCATTTCCACACGTTATATATCGATGCCCAAACCACCTGTCAGCCCTGGAGTTGTCTTTCATACAGAACAGCCCCTAGCCTACTGCCCACACCCCAGACAGAGGGGAGGCCTGGCCTCTGCCAACGTGGCTGGAGGCTCGGAGCCTGCCTGGCTGAGCCTCCCTCCGCTCAGGCCTCTGCTGCACCCCAGCCGCTGGCAGGCTGAGCCCGGCTCAGTGCTGCGGAGGGGGCTCCCTGGTCATTGAGAGTCCTCCCCACAAACTCTGGGGGCGGGGCTGTGGTGTCTCCTGCCTTGGTGGTGGGATGGTCCCCTCTTCTGTCCCCACCCCAGGCACCTGACCCGGGTCCCCGTGTGGAAGGAAAGTGCCTGGATGCCCCTCCCTGGTAGGTGGAATAGGCCAGGGGGAGACTCTGCCCAGCAGACCTTAATTAGGGATTTACAAACATTTGTTTTCTGTGAATGAGTTGCTTTGTTTAGCCAGTCGTTTGGCTTTCAAACACTCAGCTTGCCAACAGGCCTTAAGGGTATCAAGTCCTGCCTTAAGGTTAGGGTTTCCGCCCCTCCCCCTCCCCTCCAGAATCACCTCTGCACCAGGCCCTGGGCTCACAGCCCTGTGACACAGGTACTACTATTTTTGCCGTTTCACAGAGGGGGAAATTAAGGCTGGACGAGGAAAAGTACTGAAGGCCGCCAACGGTGAGCGGCGGAGCTCGAATGAGCCCCGGCCCAGGGTCCACTTATTTCTTTTGAATCAGTGCTTCTCAAGGCTCAAGCTATTCATGTGTCACCTAAATGAGTGTCTGCCATGGCCCCAGGCTGCTTGCACTAGTCTTTGTTTAATTTCTTTACTTAATAGTTAATATTTTTCTTTGAATGAGCTCACTTTTCCTTGAATTTACTAGAAAAGGAAACTTTACTAGAAATGGAAGACTACCATCTCTTGCTATAAATAGAAGGCAACCGTATATTTCAAACAAACAAAAAAGCAGTATTATTAAAATCTCTTTATATCCTGTGCCTGCCAGGGCTCTAAGTCTAAAGCATGCTTTATCTTTGTTAGAAGGGAGATGGCAACGCTAGGGGGCTGTTAAACACATTCTAGAACCAAAGGCGATTCTCTCCTTGACATTATTGGAAAGGTTGGAAGAGAAAAGAAAAGATAATAGTGTTCTCATTCGAAGTTCAGTGCTATTTAGTGTCTTGTCTGGATACCAGCTAACCCACATGTCAGCTGAGGGAAGCTGAAGTGGGATTTTAGGAGGTGAGTGGCCCAACCAAAAAAATGCACAAAGAGCTGCCATACCGCAAAACAGACTTTACCTGGAGCGAACATGGAGTCTACAGCATTTTATTCTATTGCCATAATGTGGTGGGCGCATCCTATGGCACAACTGTTCTGCTTTTTATCTAGTTTCTGCCAGTACATGGGCAGTGTGAATTTCTTTGTTCGTGAGGCTTACAGAGTATCTCTACCGCATGTGTACTTCTATTTTCTTTGTTCTAAATCTTGTATAATTGACACATGGTACAATCATTATTTACTGCATACTACAAACATGCTGTGATCGTGGCCTTGGGTCCCACAGCCTTAACTCATCTCAAGGCCACTCACACCACCCTCCACTCCACCTAAAATAATCTAGAGCACCACGCTTTGGCAATACGTTATCCCACATTTTGGTAAATTCTATTTGAAGGGAAAATGGGAAACACAACAGGAACAGATGCACCTAATTTTAATCAACCTTCAAGGTCCAACTTCCTTTGTTCATTTCTTCCTTCCTGAGTGAGATGTATAAAATATTCAGAATAGTACATAAAATGTAAAGGTAGAGTTTCAAGTATACACTGAAGTCACCACCACCAAATCAAGAAGTAGAATGTGACCAGGTCCCCGCCTTCCTATGCCCTTCCCACCACAAAACCTATCCCTTCCTTTCCCACCAAAGGGAACCACTGAATTCTTTCAAAATTATTTCCTTATCATAATTTTATCTGCAATTTGGTTTAGTTTTGACTTGTCAACTCAAAGAAAAAATTAACGTAAGAGTTATGAGTTTCAGCTTTATTCAATGACATTTCTGAAACTATAGCCTGGGAAACAGCCTCTCATTGCTCTGAGGAACTGCTCTGAAGAGTGGGGAGGGATATATATATATATGTATATGTGTATATATATACATACACACACACACACATATATATGTGTAAATTTTTTGGCTATGAAAAAACCTACTCAAGCATACATCTTGATAAAACATTACTGCTAGGTGAAGATTACTGCTAATCAGGAGAACATATCACAAGTTAATTTGTACTTTTCTATGTATGGTTCATTGCAATTATTCCTGAGGTATGCACCTTAACTATCTAGGGGCCCATTTATGCAAAGCACAGAATACTTTATCTCATTTTTTCCATCCTGAATTCCCCTCAGGGCACAGTGTCAGTGGGGTAACTGCAGTGGGTTTCAATTTAACCCTTTGTCTAACTAAATGGTGAGGGACACCCTTTGTTCTTTTTTTTTTTTTTTTTAACAGTCTCTCCCCTCTTTAGTCATAAATTCAACCAAGATTTGGGAGGCATTTCATGACCAATGTGTCCCATGGCTCTAGGATGGCTCATTTGTAGGTCAAGTGAAGATTCTGTTAATAGGCCATTCCCATGCGATGTCTGGAGTAGGTCCTGTTCATAATCTCAGAATTCTTTGGACCATCTATCTTACTAGTCTCCTATGATCCAGGAAATGTTTCTCCCAGGTTGTTTCTTCTGATATCTACAGCCGTACTACAGTTAATGCTACAGAGAGCTACGTATGTGAATAATTACCTCATGCTGTTTAGTCATCATCAATATTGTTGGAGACCTGGTTATACATTGGGTAATAAAAGAAATAGCAATCTTATAAAATAAGCAAGATATAAGTAATATAACAAGCTAGTATCATTAATAAGGTCATAGTACAGCATCGAGAGGTCCAAAGCATGAACGGTTTGAAAATAACAAAGAAAACAAATTAAAACAATGATTACTATAACTGGCTGTAATCTATATTGCATAAGCCACAAAGTCCAGGAGAGAGCCAGCTGAAGAAGTCAAATTCTGGAGGAACCAGGTAGAACAGAAAAGATAAATGTTCTGTTTGGAAGGAAAAAATTTCCTCTACCCTTTTAGCTTCTTCTGGTTGGTCTAAGAATTGAATTGACATGTGACAGAGTAATACAAGAAAAGCCAACAAAGCTTAATAACAAGTATACATTAGGAGAGACCCAGGAAAAGAGAGTAACTCACCAAGACAGCAGAAGCCCTCACCTTAAATAGCATCCTTAGCTAAAGACAAAAGAAGATGTTGAGGGTGGGGAGATTCAGTTATGGGAGGGTATCAGGAAAAACACAGTAAACAACTATAGAGTCACTGTGATGCAGATTTAAGTCTTTGCCTTCTCCACTGTTAAGACTGGTCCTCCATTGACAGATGACTGGATACAGAAGATGTGGGTATATATACAATGGAATACTACTCAGCCATAAAAAAGAATAAAATAATGCCATTTGCTGCAACATGGATGGACCCGGAGATCATCATTCTAAGTGAACTAAGCTAGAAAGAGAAAGAAAAATGCCATATTATGTCACTTAGATGTGGAATCTTAAAAAAAGGATACAAATGAACTTGTCTACAAAACAGAAACAGACTCACAGACATAGAGAACAAACTTATGGTTACCAGGGGTTCAAGGGGGTGGAAAGGAATAAGTTGGGAATTCAAAAATTGCACCTCCTGGGGAGTGATGGAAATGTTAACTGTCTTGATTGTGGTGGTAGTGGTCTCACTGGTGTATACATCTATCAAGATTCATCAAATTGTACATCTGAAATATGTGAACTTTACTGTACAGGAATCGTACCACAATAAAGGTGTTAAAACAAACAAATAAACAGAAGGAGCAGTCCTCCTCTTCTTCCAAATACAGAAAGGGAGAAACTTAAAAATGGAGAATTCCTTTACAAATGTAAATGTTTCTTACAAAAGGTAACTCCTACTTGGTTTTCAGAACCCTTCCCAAGTTTGCTGTTTTCTCAGAAAATAACCAGCTTAAAACAATTAATATGCCAAAGAGACACATTTAGGGTGGCAGATTCTGTTCCTCTTTAAAACCAATAAACTTAAACTAACTTAAATACTGAATATTAATTTAATATTGAATATTTCCCAGATCACATAAACTCAAAATTCATTTGGGTTAGTTTCTATTACATTTAGAAATATATTTATTTAGAAGCCCTTACTTTTAAGTCAATTAAATAGAGGTCTTTTTTTTAGGGAGGGGTAATTAGATTTATTTATTTTTAGAGGAGGTACAGGGGAATCAACCCAGTGTCTCGGACACGCTAAGCATGCGCTCTACTACTTGAGCTATACCCTCCCTCAAATAGAGCTCTTTTACAAATTAATTTTGATAATGCCATCAGGAGGTAGAGACGTATCTGTAACATACAAATGACATATAAACAGACATACCAGAGATGGCATAGCTTCATTTTAAACATTAGTCATGAATCAGTATTATAATATAAAACTTATAAGTTTATAAGTTACACTTGAAATAAGTGAAGTGTATCTGCTCAGATGATTAAGGCTTTTTACTATCTGTGGAAAAGACTTTTAAGATTTGTATTCATCCTTGATAAATCCTTAATGAGGCTGTGAATTAGGTTTTAAATGAGGGACCTTTCCAGTAGTAATGAGTTTTAAAAGGCCTCTTTCCCCCCTTTTCTCCCCTTGGTTTCAAGATCTACCTGATAGAGTTAACTGGGCTTAGTCTCAGGTCACTGTGGGCTGTGTGTACATTTCTGATTTGCAGAGATTTGCAAGGCAAAGACAGTTGTTTCTCATTCCTTCCAAACCGGGCTACCACCTAAATGATATCAAAAGATTGATTTGCCCACACTATAGTTCAATTTGCTACTTTTCAGGGAGACACAATGTCCATCCTCACAATACAATCAGACAAAGGAGAAGTAGCCATGTTACATAAAGCTCATTCGAAGACATCAATTTTATATAAATGTTCATCTCCCAAACAAGTCCAGCCTATTTACCCCAGTTTAGAAAAATGTAAAAGGCTGGAAGAAAAAAATTACACCTGAGATACCTGACCAGCAGTCGCTTAGGGCAACAGTTAGGCCAATTTTTGAAGTTCAAGACTGACAAAAGGCCTGGGTCCCTTAACTCAACCCCTCACTGAGGACCCCAAAGCCTTTTACATGGGAGTGGATAAAATGGTGAGGTGGGGGACAAAAAGGAAGTTCTGGGGCTCCGTGTGAGACAGAGACTTGGTCTAAGGTTGAGGGCATAGGAGTTGGCCGAATGGAGCTGTGTGCACTGTGTGCCTTCTTCTGTGGTTTGAATCTTTCACTCAGCACTGTTTGTGAGAATCAGTTAATCTGTTCCATGAAACATTTCCGTTGCTGTCTAGGGTTCCATACATGACAAAGTCACAACTTGTATCCTCTTTCCCGCTGAGAACATCTGGGCTATTTCCAACTTTTTGCTACTTGAATGATGCTGCCCTAAATGTGTTGGCACATAGCTCCTGGGGCCCATGTGGCACGGATTCTCTAGGACATTTATCCAGAGTGGAAGGCTCCATCAGTGGACAGGCATGTCCCAGTGTCCCTGGAGAATGCTTGTGTCTGCAGGGAGTGCAGCCCCTCCTCCTGCTTTCTCTCCAAGGCTCCCAGGGTTGGGCTTGTTGGCCTTTGCCAGCCGGGGTCTGTAATACCACCATGAGCTTTATTCTGCATCACAGGAGCACCTTTCCAATGTCACCCTGTGTGAAAACGCTGTCCAGTAGGAGGAGGAAGGCAGCTGAGGCAGAGGCAGTTCAGAGAGGGGCTGGCAGAGAAATGACAGCTGCAGAAGAGGGCTCTGGGAGGGGCTGTTTGGGGAGGCACTGTAGGCGGGGAGCCAGCAGGGAGGGCAGGGACCAAGGAGAGGGCTGAAGTGCAGAAAGGGCCACACCATGTCCCAAAGTGCCTCTACCCCCTTTCTCTGCCAGTGACTCTGGGCCTGCCTCTGCCTGAGCTCCTCCAACACCAGCCCTTCCAGCAGCATCGTGGGCGCTGCCCTGCTCAGTCAAGGATCCCTTCCTCTCCTTACGCCCTCTTCTAGCCCCTGAAGCACAGCCCAGCGCCAGTCGTGCGGCCTTGTCAGTGGGAACTGCATCCACACTTCTCTCCCGCCCAGATCCCTCGGGACCCCTTTCCCAGCTTGCCTCTTGCTCCTCTCCCAAGGGGGCCGCACACTCTGGTCAGGGGAGGCTCCTGGGCCCGGCCCATGGGGTCCACACTCTTCCTATTGCCCAGCCCAGGGGCCCTCGATTCTTCCCCCCGGGACAGAGTCCAGGAGCATGACTGCGTTTACCCACCCCTCACCCTTCTAGACAGGAAGCCCCACACTGGTTGGGTGTGCTGTGGCTCCTCTGGGCGTCCAGGATGATTTACACGTGCCCCCAGCTCAAGAGACTTTAACTAATGAAATTGTCTCCTTTAAAGAGCAATAGACGCCCAGCTTCTGATTTTTGTCTACGGTGCCCTCTGTGAGGCAGGCCTCTCTCAGCCAGCTCAGTGAGAGCCTTGGAGGCCTCAGCCCTCCTCCTGGGCCTGTTTCCAAGGCCGGTATAATCACTTCCTTCAACTAACAGTTGCCTTCTGGGGCCTTTCAGCTTGGCAACCGCTCTCTGACCCCAAGTGCCAAGCTGGTGTGACCCTTATGATCAGTTTAGTAGATGTCCAGTGTTGGGGACAATGTGTGCCCTGGGGTCCCCGAGTGACCCCGATATGCCCTCCAGCTCTGCTGAGTCCAGAACACATCTCTGCAGGCACTTCCCCTCTGTGGCCCCTTGGATGCCCCTGAGATTCATTCTGTGTCTGGTTCCCCCCAAAACCCCCCCCCCAGGGCTGGCCCTTCCCAGGTCTGTTCTCTGATCAGTCCCATATGTCCCTCGGGAAGTGCAGAGCCTGCTTCTAACTCTCACACAAGCCATAGTTGTAAGAGAAAGGCAAGGGGCTTCTCCCTCCCTCGCTGCCAGCTCCTTCACCTCCGCTGTGACCTCTGAGAACTCTGAGAGGCAGTGACCTCCTCGGTGAACCCCTGTGAACCCGAGGCCCTGCCCTTGCCTCTCTCAGCCACGTGCTCCTTCCTGGGCCACTAAGCACTCAGGTCAAGATGCAAATAACTGCTTTGCGAGCAACGTGGCCAGCTTGTGACTAACTTTCCTGATGGAACCTCATTCAGACATGTGGGGAGGAGGAATGGGTGGCCCAGTCTCCTCTCCTGGCCCCAGAACTGCATGGGCAGGCCTGGTCAGAGAGGAAGACGTGTTATCAGAACTCCTGGGATGCCAGACACTGCCACTCTGTCTGGGCCAGGCTGAGATGACATCCTGCAGCCCCAGTGCCCTCCTACCTGCTTGCCAGTCCCCCAGGTGACTTCAGGAGGCTTGGCACCTCCTTGATCCCATGAGGTCTACCAGATGTGGCCCCCAAGGAAAAGAGGGCAAAATAAAACTCATGTTTTCTTTCCACGTCCTAACACCAGTGGGGACAATCATACCATTTCTAGAGGGCTGGTGGGAGGGTCAAATGAGAGGTGTGGACGAGGGCCCAGGGAGCACTGGCCCCTAGAAAGAGATGTCTCCATTGCCCCAAAGTGCTGGGGTGTGTGGTCTCCTGATGATCAATGCCTTTCTGTTCCCAGCTGCTGCCTGGCTCTCCCTGAGTGGCGGGACTGTCTCTGCATTTCCCAGGGGCACATCGTGAGACTGGGAGGGCAGGAGGCAGGCAGAAGTCATTCCCCCATGGACTGCCGGCAGCTGATGCCACATGGACTCAGTATCGCCCAGCTTCTGGCAATGCCTACAGTGGGCACCATGCTGGGGGCTGAGACGCAGCCCAGACAGCTTAGGGTGGTAAATGGGGGCAATGGTGGAGGGTGCTGGGGGTCTAGATGCGGCCCCAGAGGACAAGCCAATCCTTCCCAGAGACAGACAGACCAGGACAACTGTTCCCCAGAGAACAGGCTCCATGAATCTAGGCAACCCCTGGCCCAAGGTATCAGCTACCCAGGAGTGCAGGGATGGAGGTGTTATCTCTTACTCCAGAGCAGAAAGCTGTGTTGCCTTGTCATCCTTGGGCCCCAGAGGAAGGAGTGTAACAGCATGTCACCACACTCAGGTGACTCAGGTCCAGAGTGGGCAGGCAGGGTGTCCTGGTGGGAACGTGAACAAACATGCTTTGTTTACTGCGAGTGACCTGTGGTTTGTATTTGGTCTCCAGTCCTGCTCAGGCACAGGACAAAATTCCCAAGAAACCAAGACCCATCATAGCTGATGATCACTTAATGTCATCATAAGAAGAGCATTAAAAGACACTTTACAGCGCATACCTATCGGAAGGGCTAAAATTAAAAACAGTGACAACACCGAATGGTGCTGTGAATGTGCAGAAACTGGATCCCTCCTCGGTTGCTTGTGAGAATGCAAAGTGGTGCGGCCCCTCTGCAAAATTTTTTGGCAGTTCCTTATTTTGAGGGCTGGTGGGAGGGTACAGCTCAGTGATAGAGCACATGCTTAGCCAGCACAAGGGCCTGGGTTCCTTAAAACAAACAAATAAACAAACAAAACTCCACACACAACATGTGACCCCGCAATTACACTCCTTGGCATGTATCTCAGAGAAATGAAATGAAACGAAATGTTTACAAAGAGACCTGTTGGTATAGAGTCTTCCTTTATAATAGCCAAACCTGAACCAGCCCAGATGTTCTTGCACAGGTGGAGGGTTAAAACAGGCAGGGGGTCCACTCATCCCGGACACTGCTCAGAGGCACAGAGGAGCCAACTGCTGCTGCATGTCAGGTGAATCTCCAGGGAATTAGGCTGAGTGAAAATGGCCAATCCCAAAAGATTGTATGATTCCATTTATGTAACTTACTTGAAATGACAAAATTGTAGAAACACAGGACAGGGGTTAGGGACAGAGGTCCGCGTGGTAGTAAAGGGGCCCGTGGGGTTAGAGCTGTTCAGTATCTTGACTGTGTGGTGTTTACAGGAAGCCACATGTGTGATAAGATAGTACAGAACCTATACACACGCACACACAGGAGCACATGTAAATGGGGGAGTGTGAATAGAAGGGTGAACATCTGTGCGTTACACCACTGGGGAAGATAGGACAGAGCATGCAAGCCATCTCTGTGCTATTTCTCCCAACTGCATGTGAATCTCAGTTACGTTCAAAATTCAAAAGAAAGGGAACTGGGAATTCGCTGGAATGAAGACTAATCTCGGAGCAACCAACCTTTAACCTACGGCCTGGTAAAAGACACCAATTAATTAATTAAGGGCCTGCCCAGGAGTTAGTCTCCCCTGACCTTTAGCCCAAGAACTTTCCTTCTACAACAAGACTAAAGAGATAAAGGAGTGATGGGGACAACTCACAAAGGCCAGGAAGGATGCCTCCAAGCTGATATTTCTTCTGAGAGCTAGAGGATAAGCAGGGTCAGCAAGGTGAGCTGGTGAACAGCAGGCGGAGGGAGGAGGACCCAGGAAGCGCTGCCTGAGGGGAGGGAGGCTGGGGGTGGGGCTGGGCAGGGAGATGCTGGCGACCAGAGCAGGTTGGCTCAGGTGTAAGGAGGCCTGGGTGCAAGGGGTCGACCACGGTCCACTGCGGTGGGCAAGGCCGGGAGGAATGTGTTTTAAGTCTTAATTGTGGTTAAAAAAAAAAAAAGCAACACAACATAAAATTTATCATCTTAACCATTTTTAGGTGTACAGTTCAGTGGTGTTAAGTATATTCACATGTAGAGCCACAATCTCCAGAACTTTGTCACCATGCAAAACTGAAACTCTGCATCCATTAAACAAGGAATCCCCAGTCCCCTCCTCCCAGCTCCTGGCAGCCACCATCCAACTTTCTATTTCTATGCGCTTGAATAATTGAGATAACCGGTGTAAGTAGAATCACACAGTATTTGTCTCTCTCATTTTTTCAATTGAAAGGTAGTTGATTTACAATGTTGTGTTTGAGGTGTACAGCAAAGTGATTCAGATATAGGTACATATATATATATAAAACTAAAATATATGTAACTGGAAAAGAATACATATATATGTATGTATTCATTTTCAGATTCTCTTCCATTATAGGTTATTACAAGATATTGAATAAAGTTCCCTGTTCTTTACAGTAGGTCCTTCTTGTTTATCTATTTTATATATAGTAGTATGTATCTGTTTATCAAAAACTACTAAATTATCCATCTCCACCTTTCCCTTTGGTAACCATAGTTTGTATTCTATGTCTGTGAATCTATTCTGTTTTGTAAATAAGCTCATTTGTATCATTTTTTGATTCCACATATAAGTGATGTCATATAATATTTATCTTTGTCTTACTTCACCTAGTATAATAATCTTTAGATCCATCCATTTTGCTGCAAATGGCATTATTTCATTCTTCTTATGGCTGAGTAGTATTCCATTGTATATACATATACCACTTCCTCTTTATTCATCTGTTGATGGACATTTAGGTTGCTTCCAATTCTTGGCTATTGTAATTAGTGGTGCCATGAACATTGGGTGCATATATCTTTTCAAATTAGAGTTTTTTCCCAGATATATGCCCAAGAGTGAGTTTGCTGCATCATATGGTAATTACACTTCTACTTTTTTAAGGAAAAGTATTTATTATTTTGTGATGGGCTTATTGCCCTGAGAATCATGTCCTCAAGTTTCATCCAACATAAAGTTTTCTACTGTATAGCAATGGAACTACATTCCATACCTTGTAGTAACCTATAATGAAAATGAATATGAAAAGGAATATGTGTATGTATATGTACGACTGAGACAGCATACTGTACACCAGAAATTGACACAACATTGTAAACTGACTATTATTAAATAAAAAACAAAAATTAAAACAAAAGTTCATCTATGTTGTAGCATGTGCCAGAATTTCCTTCCTTTTTAAGGACAAATAATAACCTATTGTAGAGCTATATCACATTATATTCCTCCATTCGTCTGTTTCTGGACACTTGTGTTGCCTGTACCTTTGACTATAGTGAACAAGCTGCTACAAACATGGGTGTGCAAATACCTCTCATAGGTCCTGCTTTCAATTCTTTTTTATGTATACCCAGAAGTGGGACTGCTGGATTGGAGAAATGCTTTTGAAACCAACCTCGGCCCCCTGGAAACTCTTAGCTCCTTATCAGAAGCTATTACTGTGAGTGTGGGTGGCCTGCGGAAGGAACAGACTCATACCAACCAAGGGAGCAAGGTCAACTTCCTGAACAGCAGACTGGGCCCAAACCTGCCTGCCCCATATAGGCATAAACACACACAGAAACACACACGCACACACGCACACACACACAGATACACGCCAATGCCTGCCCAGCCAGCCGTCAGTAACTGGAGACACAGACAATGTCCCCGCTCTATTTTTACCACCAGTCCCACCTTTTTCCCACAGCAGGAGAACTCTGGGCCTAAGCTCCTGGGGGGTGCCTTCTAGCCCAGTGACCACCTCACCTGCCCAGGACAAGCCTGGTGAGATGCTGAGTGGGTGGCAGGGCAGCCAGGCCACTCTGTGTGTCTCTGGGCCTCCTGGCATCAGGAAGCCAAACCCAGGCCCTTGGCCCAGGCAGGGTGCTTAGAACCTCACCTTCCTCAACACCTAGACCCAAACCAGACCAAGGCTGACTTTCAGAAAATACTGAACAGGTGAGGTGAATGAAGGAGTCATGGTTCTAATACAGAACTAGGTGAGCAAAGGGTTGGGAGTGGCCCCTGTCAGGCCCTTGCAAATGACCCTCAGGCAAAGGACACCTGCCCTCTAATCCTTCCCCTCCGCTGAGGAGACAGCTGGGGACCATCCTGTGAGGGATGGACCTTTTTCAGGCCCTCTGCTCCCTCAGTCACATCCTGCCACTTCCCTTCTGGCAATATGGCTTAATATCACAGGTCAGAGGCAAAGGGGGGTGTGGTCACCTCGGGCACTGGGAGGGACATGGAGCCTTTTACAGCAGGGTTAAAGTCCTCCTCTCCTTTAAACCCAGACAGGTTGTACCGTAGCTGATACCCTGTGTCCCAGCCTTGCTCAAGATCTGGCCTCCCCAGGGTCCCAACCTTGTTGCCTCCCAATCACACAGGCATGCAGGGGGCCTGGGTGCTGCTGTTGCTGCTGGGCCTGGGGCTTCGGCTCTCCCTTGGCGTCATTCCAGGTAATGAGTCCTCAAAGTCCCCACCCTCAACCCCAACCCACACACACAAGGTGCTGCCCCAAGCCTGACCCAGCCTCCAATCTCCACCTGACCAGTTGAGGAGGAGACCCCAGCCTTCTGGAACCGCCAGGCAGCCCAGGCCTTGGACGCCGCTAAGAAGCTGCAACCCATCCAGACGGCCGCCAAGAATCTCATTATCTTCTTGGGGGATGGTGAGTGTGCTAGGCTTGTCCATCCCTTGTCCTCCCCACAAACCTGGAACCCAAGGCTGCCAGCACACACTGGCCAGCTCTGGGGACTCAGGCCTGACATGTGCACCTTTAGGGATGGGAGTTCCTACAGTGACAGCCACTCGGATCCTGAAGGGACAGATGAGTGGCAAGCCAGGACCTGAGACACCCCTGGCCATGGACCAATTCCCATACCTGGCTCTGTCCAAGGTAAGGGCCTGGCGACCTCAGGGAGCTTTACCCTAGAGGGGTGGGTGTGGGGTTAGGGAGCCTGGCAGAAGGGAAGACCCCAGGAGGGCTGGGGCCTGAGTTAGGGCCCAGGGGCAGTGGGAATGGGCCCCAGGGCCTGGGTAAGTCAGGATCTGGGTGTCTACCCCAGAGCAGAGTTGAAGGCATCTCTGCCCCCAGACTTACAACGTGGACAGACAGGTGCCAGACAGTGCAGGCACGGCCACCGCCTACCTGTGTGGGGTCAAGGCCAACTACAGGACCATTGGTGTAAGTGCAGCTGCCCGCTATAACCAGTGCAACACAACACAAGGCAATGAGGTCACCTCCGTGATGAATCGGGCCAAGAAAGCAGGTGGGCTTCGGGCCAGCTTTGGGGGTGGGGGCAGACCCAGAGACCCCAGGGGCCCATCCTGACCTCTGCCACCCACAGGGAAGTCCGTGGGAATCGTGACCACCACAAGGGTGCAGCATGCCTCTCCAGCCGGCACCTACGCACACACAGTGAACCGCAACTGGTACTCAGATGCCGACCTGTCTGCTGATGCGAAGACGCAGGGCTGCCAGGACATCGCCACGCAGCTCATCAACAACATGGACATTGATGTGCGACAGGGCGGGCAAGGGGCGGGGCTGGGCAGAGGGGGAGGGACCCACACCCACCACAGTCCCAGGCAACCCACAGCCCTGGAGCCTGCCAGGGTCTCCGTGAGGTTGGGGTCAAGGTGACTCTAGGAGGTACAGATGGAGACAGGCCATCCCCATAGACCTGGTGGGGGGGCTAAAGGCTGTCTGAGGAGGGAGCAAGGGGTTAGCCAGGCCCCAAGCCCACCTGCCCTAATCTCTGTGCCCAGGTGATCCTGGGTGGAGGTCGAAAATACATGTTTCCTGAGAAGACCCCAGACCCTGAGTACCCACAGGATGCCAAACAGAATGGAGTCCGGCAGGATAAGCGAAACCTGGTGCAGGAGTGGCAGGCCAAGCACCAGGTGATGGGGGCTCACGGGTGCAGGGGTGCAGCGGGCAGGGTTGAGGGTGCAGAAATATGGGCTGAGACCTGGTTCTGCCCCTCCCAGGGTGCCCAGTATGTGTGGAACCGCACGGCACTCATGCAGGCGTCTAATGACTCCAGTGTAACACATCTCATGGGTAATGACCCCATTCACCCTCACTGTCCTCCACAGGCCTTCGTGGTCCTCAGTCGGCCAAGCATGTGTGCAGACATTTGTGCCACTGACCTTCCCCACTCCTCAGCTAGGTGGTCACCAATGAATCCCCTTTCCCGCAGGCCTCTTTGAGCCTGCAGACATGAAATATGAAGCCCAGCGAGACCTCACCAAGGACCCATCCTTGGCAGAGATGACGGAGGCAGCCCTGCGCCTGCTGAGCAGGAACCCCCTTGGCTTCTACCTCTTCGTAGAGGGTGAGTGGCAGCCCCTTACTGAGCAGAGGAGGGAAGGGGCAGTCAGGGGGGGTTTGGCATCACCCACCTTCCCCATGTCCTTCCTGCAGGAGGTCGCATTGACCACGGTCACCACGAAGGCATAGCTTATATGGCGCTGACGGAGGCCGTCATGTTTGACACTGCCGTTGACAAGGCCAACCAGCTCACAAGCGAAAAGGACACACTGATCCTTGTCACTGCTGACCACTCTCACGTCTTCTCTTTTGGTGGCTACACACTGCGTGGAACCTCCATTTTCGGTAAACCCAGAGATAGTGGCAGGTGCCATTCCCTAAGTTATAAGCAGAAATTGCTCGGAGCCCCTTTTCTCATCTGTCAGGTGGAGTAATAGCAACTGCCCTGCAGGCGTCTGGTGAGAACTAGACTGAAAATGAGCTCAGTGCACAGCAGGAGCTCCACACGCTGTGGTTAGTGAGATCACCGCGTCCCCTCCTCCCTGCAGGACTGGCCCCCAGCAAGGCCTCTGATGGCAAGTCCTACACGTCCATCCTTTATGGCAATGGCCCTGGCTTTGCGCTCAGCGGAGGCACACGGCCCGACGTCAGTGACAGCCAGAGCGGTGAGTGAGGCGGGGTGTGGTGGGGGGGGGTTGCCTCGGGAGAACGGTGTCTGGAAGTTGTGGGAGTGGAGACCGCCTCCCCGCCGGTCCTGACCCCCGACCCTTTGCCCAGAGGACCCCACGTACCGGCAGCAGGCGGCCGTGCCCCTGTCCAGCGAGACCCACGGCGGCGAGGACGTGGCGGTGTTCGCGCGCGGCCCGCAGGCGCACCTGGTGCACGGCGTGCAGGAGCAGAGCTTCGTGGCGCACGTCATGGCCTTCGCCGCCTGCATCGAGCCCTACACCGACTGCAGCCTGCCGACCCCCGCCAGCCCCACCGCCGCCGTGCAGACGCCCGCCAGCCCCACTGCCGCCGCGCACCCGGGGCCGGCCGTCTGCCCTCCCTCCCTGGCGCTGCTGGGCGGGTCGCTGCTGCTGCTGCTGGCGCCTTCCCTGCATTGACGTCCCGCCCACCTGGACCCAGTGGTTGCTGTGAGGTCTTCTGCTCCCCGCCGCGATCCGTCCCCACGCCCCACTGGAACGGCCACCTCAGAGTCCCCACCCCTGAGTCCCATCCGAACCGCCAACCCCAGAGACCCACCTGGGCCCCTCTGCTAGAACTTCACCTCTAGGCACTAAAGGAGGCTCAACTCTTGGACCCTCTGTGGACCTGGACCACTCTGCAAGGCTGAGGCTGTGACCTTCCTGTGACAGCAACGGCCCTCCTCCTCACTCCCTCACTCCCCCAACCTCAAGGGTCACCAGGGATTTTGTGCTGAGATGACCCGCACGCCAGGAAGGGAAGGGGCTGGGACTTCCCACTCTCTCCCTGACCCGCATAACCCTGTCTCAGGCTTTTCCACAACCCGGCCAGACAACATTCATGCCCTTCTTGGAGACCCAAGGACTTGCAGGCATCTGGAGAGGCGTGGCTTCCTGTCATCCTGGATCAACACAGTAGGCACCTTGCTGGCTAAGGAGGCTGCTCAGGTCAGAATGCCCAGGGGGCCTATGACACAAAGTCCTCTGCTGCACCTCGTGGAAACCCAGTGGTACCATTACAGACAGAAGATAGCGACACAGAAAGGAAAAGAGGTTGTCTCAAGTCACTCAGCTACGGTGATGGTGGCCCCCGCAATGCCCATTCCAGGCTGGGAGGTCCAAGGAGCAGCCATGGAGCTGTGGGTCAGGGCAGATTCTCTGCCCTCCTGGGAGGGAGAACGCAGTCATCAAATAAACTGTTATACAGTGTGATGCCAGTAGTGATATATTCTAGAAAAAAATTCTTAGTGAGTAGGGGCACAGAGTGTGTCTGTGGGAAAGGTGGGAAATAATTCGGAGCAGGAGGTCAGGGAGGGGCTGCCTGAGGAGCAGAACCCTGAGCAGAGACCCAAGGAAGTGAGAGCCTGAGCAACGCAGAAGGAACAGCAGTGCAAGGGCCCTGAGGCAGCGTCAGCAAATGCAGCTGGAGGCCAGGAGCTGGATCAGAGCTGGGGGGACTGGGGCAGGTGGAGCAGGTGAAAGCCCCTGAGGGATGAGGAGGGCTGTGGGCAGATGGGGGAGGAGGTTGAACCTTATCCAGAGTGTGGTGTGTGCTGGGAAGGCTTTGAGCAGAGACCTAACAGGACCTGACTCTGAGCACATCCTGCTGGCTACTGAGGGGAGAAGTCTGTTCTGTCTGTTTTTGATGTGCTAGGGGGATGGGTGGAGCTGAGAAACCAGAGAGGAAGTGCTGACTCCAGACATTTCTGACCTCTGTCTGAAGACATTCTGGAGCATCCACTCTAATGTAACTATACTTAGTGAGGATCTAACCCACCCAAAGGGAACATTTCAAAAAAAAAAAAAGAATTATATAAAGGTGAAGTGAGCCATGTTTCCCAATAAATTTTACAGAATGACAAAATTCTTTACACATGTACAAAGGTGGGAAAAGAGATTTTTCTTTCACTAGAAATGTTAATATGATTGAGTAAGCATCCTTATTTACTAAAATTTTGATTGAACACTGTACGACATCAATTTGAAGGCCAGGCTCACAGGGCAGTTTATTCCACCTCTGGGTTTCAGTGGCTGTCACAAAACCATGGGGCTGAATGGAAGAAGGGCATCACCTGCTGGACTTAACTAAATCATCCTACTCATTTTGTAACTCCATCCACCAATTACACAAAGGCTTTTGTTAAAATGCAGCTAGTGTGTTTCTGTCTTCCCTGTGGTGAGTTAGTTGGTCTCACAAACCAAAGGGAAAGTGCTGCTTGTTTATGCTTCATAAATGGGTTCAAAACTCAGGGGAACTCTACATTTTAAAGAGGCAGATTTTAAAAACAGAATTTCTGGAATTAGTGGATTTCCTTGCACAATGTTGAACATTCTAAAACTCACAGAAACGTACAGTTTAAAAGGGTGAATTTGGTGGTATGTAAACTATGCCTAAATTTTAAAAAGCAGTTTCTGTTTCCATGTTTTTTTAAGTGTAGGCATGAAAGATTTTATCAGTGAAATACATTATTGGCCACAAAACCATGTGTCCTTCATGGACACATCATCAAGCATCAGTTTTAACATCTTTACCTGGAGGAGGCAGATGTACAGAAAGTGGTTTTTTTTCCATGCATTTTACTGGGTGCCTAAGCTGAGAGCTCTTGTCACCTCAAGAAATATCAGCACATTGGTCTTTAAGAAGGAAAGAAAGTTGGGAAGAAGGAGGGCAGGAGGACTCATGACTCTTCAATACTTTACTGTACAGATGAGTCATTCTGTGGTCAATCTGGAAAGGTTACATGGTCACCCTAATCTTATTACCTATTACCTGTATCTGTCATAAAGTTTCTCCTCTAGTGGGACAATCTTGGTTTTAGAAAGTTAACACCACTAAAGGCTCCTACAGCATTTCATGTGCTCTCCAGGTTTCCAGTTCTTTCCTGCATTGGTTTGACCATGGGTGGGCCAATGAGTGACATTTGCAGGTTTTGCTGCCTCTGCACCCTTTCCTCATCCAGAATCCTTTAAAAAAAAAGTCCTTTCTGAGTAACTGTTCCATCAATGGGTGCACTTAGACACCCTTTTCTTCACATGATGTTGCTTTTATTCAAACAAGGTATTAATTGTTGGAATGTATCTTACCTGCTATATCTTTCTTTTAGTGGCGTACACTATTTCATTATTGGACCAGAATCCAACAAATACATTAAGCTGAGATATGTAGAAACACCTGTACTTTTAGCCGACAGTATAGCAAACCTCCCACATGAGGTAATTTGGTCTAAAACTTTTTTTATTTTTCAGTCAAGAGGAGCATTTTCTCTACATCTTGCAACAGTATTTCCTGACAAAGATATAGCTTTTGGTTTGTCAACTGATTATTTCCTTTTTTTTTTGACAGAACAGTTTCTGTTCATTGTTTCCGGCATTTTTTTACGCAGCAGACAGAATAAGTGTGTGCCTGGTGGTGGGTGTTTTTTGTCTTATGCTATTATGCAAGAAACTTTAAAAGAGCCTTCCAAGTATTTATCATTGCTTAGGGAAATATCAAAAAGAAATGGGTGCAACAGCACATAACTAACCATCACTGCGGAACATCTGCGGGCGTTTGTCTTCATGTTCTGAAAGCTCAGTCTGTAAAGTTCTTGCCAATCAGGAGGGTTTCATGCTGTTCTCGACTAACACCTCAAGGTGCCCAGAGCAAGCTCCACCGATGACCATGGAGGTGAGGGTGATTCAAACATTTGGTGCTGTTTAATTTTCTACATTTGGGGCTAACTTCTCATCAGGTCTGTACCACAGGCGATGAGGAGTATGTGTCAGGAGGGAGGAGGTGTCAGAGCTGTCACTTCTGGGGTTGTCCCCCTGGTGTGAGTTACAGGTATCATTTGCCGTTTCTATGTGGGAATATTCTGTAAGCCACCTGACTTTTGGGGAGGATTCGTTTGTTTAAAACTAGATCATATAAATCTACTTAGCTCGACACACCAAACTACAAGGTCTCACTGAGTGCACTGGAAGTGAGCAGCTGGGGAGGAGGCGCTGAGTTGGTCCCTTGTCTGCAGCTCTCTCTCTTTCCCAGGACACCTGAGAACCGTGGGGGGGGGGTTGTGTCCAGTTGACAGGGCCGTCGACAAAAATTAATCAATAGTGATCTAAGGAAGAAATAGAGAATTTTACTCATGCCAATCTAAGGATTTATAACCTGGGACAGTCTTTCAGAAAACACCAAGGACTGTTCATACACATTTTTGAGATAAAAGATCATACATTAAAATGGCACACTGGCATTTTAGACAAAGTTCAGCAAAGATACACAGGCCAGATAAGCACAAAGTCAGCAACATGTCACTATGACCCCTTAAAGGAAGTGGAAAGAAATCTAATCTTCTAAGGAGTTATATTGCTCCTGTCAGAAGAAGAAGAAAACAGTGATTTCTAAGGCGGAGCAGGCATTCCCACCTTTGAGAAGCTCTGCTTTATGTATAACGCAGGTGCACACTGCCCATTAGGGAGGGCCCCACAGGGGCAGGGAGTACGTTAGGCTTAAATTTTCTTGTCCTGCCTCAATACATAAATTTTATTCCATCAAGAGGAAGGCGCCAGCTTGGAACTAGATATTTAGTAGAAAGCGGGCAGATTGCCCCGGGTTGTGGCAAGGCTGCAAATGAGATAAAGCATGGGAGAGCCTAGCACACAGTAGGCACTCTGGAAGGCCCGGTGACCCTCTAATGAACCCCCTGAGATCCAGATGGGAGACCAGGATGCTGGGGCCCCAGACAGCACTCTTAGGCCAAACAGCTCCCTGGGACCATGGGTGCCTTGCTCCCTGCAGTGTTCAGACTGGGGCCTGGGTGGCGCCACAGGTTCAGTCCCATGCAGACCTGGAGCCCCCACCCCCACCCCACCATCTCATGGAGCCCCTTGGGCCCCATCCCTGCACCAAGCCCAGCATGGCTGCTTGACAGACACAGGATGCTTCACGACGAGTTAAAACAGACGCACTGCCTCTGAGGACGCCTCAGAAGGGATGCCAGATGGACCCTTGTCCTGACCTTGTGGCTGTTGGTACCGTCTGATACTGCTACCCCCACCCCCCAGGTTTCAGAAACAGGTCTCCCCACCTGGTCTGCCTCTGCCTGACAGGCTGCTGCCCCTTTGAGGATGCTCCTCTAATCCGTGCCTCCTGGGCGGGGGCCTCCAGGAAGCTGCGTGGTATTTGAAATTGCACCTGCTGATCTAAGGTGACCCCAGGGCCTGCTTACTCCAGCTGAGCAGAGCTTCAGAGTTCGCTCTGTGTACACCACCAGGCCGCAGCCCAGAGTCCCCTTGATATGACCTTGTCACCAAGGGTGCCCAATCTGTGCCAATGAGCTTGGCTCTCACCCAGGAACCAGTGCTGTGTCTCCCAGATGCCCTTCAAGGAGGAAATAGCCGTCTCCCTGTTCCGAATGGTGAAGCCATCATCCACCCTTAATAGGAGGTCGTCCAGGCCCTGATGCCCTGTCCTGGCCCTTTCTTAGCTCATCAGATTTGCAAGTTCTTCATTATCAGCCAGCATGGCACCCGCTCTGCTCCTCAGCCCTTCCTGGGTCCTCAGGTGGGAGGGAAATAACTGCCTTCAGACCTCTCCACACAGACCTCAGTCAGCAGCCCTGCAACGGGTTGGTCCTGTAGGAAGGTAAGAGAGGTTTTTTTTTTAATTTTTTATGCAACATATAGAGAAGGAGATGTTGCTTAACAGCACCATGTGACAGCGGCCTGGGGACCTGAGCTGCCTGCTGCCCAATGAATCAGGCTGAGCCGCTGCCAGGGGCTCCCAGATCTGGGCTCAGCTGAGGTCTGTGGAGCCAGGTGCCTCCTCATTCCCCTCTGACCTATGAGCTCATACTGGACAGCTGCCCAGCCCACAGGGGTCACTCAAAGGACTGGTCCTGAGGGATGAACAGGTGTCCCCGAAGTCCCCTGCAGTGGGTCCCTCCCTCTGTGGGGAGGCAAGGAGGGCAGGAGGAGGAGGCACCCGTGGGCAGGGAGGAGGCTGGCTTATGTCCTGGACAGCAGACCACACAGCGGAAAGGCGAACTGAGCTGGTGACAAGGGCAAAATGAAGGACCTCCCCCTACCGGTGCGGGGACCATGGCCAGTGGAACCTGTGGATGCAGGCCTCAAAGGTGGGCTGTAAATGAGTGAGGGCTGAGAACCCCCAAGCCAAGCCAATGAGAAGGAGGCCTCCAAATGAGCCACAACCCATGTCACCTGAACTGCATTTCAAAATAGGCTGGTGTTGGGCTGGAGGGGATACTGTCTGCAGGGACAGGAGCCTGGGATCCTCTCGGACCACACAAAGCAGGGACCCCACCAGGACACAGGAGTGGAGGCCAGTTCATGTGAGGCTCTGCAGGGAAGTCCATGCCAGGGTGTAACCAACTTTCCCCAAAGGGAGGGGGCCTTGGGACCAGGAAGTCCCCGCCTCTGGTGATTTTCCCGGTGAGGTTGGTGACCCTGCTGCTGCTGCTGCAGACAGCTGCTCTGCTCAGACTCGGGCATTGCCCAGATCCTGTTCAGTGATGTGCCCTCCAAATTCGAGTCCAATCTCCTACACAGGCTGTGGGGTGTGGGAGGGGCTGCTGGATCTCGCCCTGCCGGCTGCCCTGTCCTGTCCTGCTGCAAGGTGGCCCCAGGGGCAGCCTCGGGGTCCAGTGTTCAGCCTCTGGACAGGCCTGGGGCTGGCAGGGGGAGGGGAAATTGCTCTTTTTATTAAGTGAAGAGAAAGTGGGTTTCTCAAGCCAATTTAGGGGAGGGGTGAGGCACCCAGAAAGGGAAAAAAGAGAGGAGGGAGGGAAAGGGGCGCCCCAGCTCCCCAGGCCTTCAGTACAGTCTGTGACTCCACCTGGTCCCTGGGGAGGGAAGGAATTGGGGTGCTGCCCAGCATGGGGGGATGGGGATGGGAAAGGGCCAGCCTTCGCTAGGGGCATGAGGAGGAACCCACCTGAGTACCCGCCCCAGGGGCATTTGCAAAGAAGGCCCTGGGGCTTCCCAGCACATCAGGACTGGGGCTCAAGCCATTTACAGATATGGCATCTAGGGCTCCTCACAAGCTGGGGCACTTGGGGCCCCCAGGGCACTGGGCATCAGGGTTGGCACAGAAGCAACTGCATGGGTGGCAGAAACTTGAACCTGGCCTCCACTGAATTGGTTAGAAAGACTTAGGAGTCAGGGTTGCTTGGTGGCACCAGACACCCTGGCCCCTTCCTGGTTACCCCAGAAATCTCAGGGCTGCCGACATCCACACCTGTTCTGGGACGCCAGGCAGGGAAGCTTGGCAGAAGCCCACCTCTCCAGCTGGCTTCGACCTCTCCATGACTCTGTACAGAGTGAGCACCCACAGGGCCCCTGGGCTGAGGCCACCCCAGCATCCTTGGCCCTGAGGACTCAGAGGGGGGCCCTCACTGCTGAGGAAGCAGCTGTGCAGTCCTGGGAGGGGGAGGGATCGCATCCAATCACAGCAGACAGGCCCACCCCTCACACACAACCCTGGGTCTCCCAGTGATGCTCCAGGGGCCTGGAGAGGGTGAGAGGGTGAGTCACTTGCCAAGGTCACCCAGCAGTGACCCCTGGGCACAAGGCTCAGTCTCAAAACTGTGGATGTCAGAACTGTGAGGCCCTGTGAACGTGGGCACACAGGTGGATGCCTGGAAGCTTGATCACAATTGTAAACCATCCCCGAGCTCCTTTATTTCCCTGCAGTTGAATGCTTAGTGGAGGATTGCTTTCTGTCATCCCGATGAGCTGTGCTCAGAAGATGCCTGCTGTGTGGGTGAGCTGCCTGGGGACGGATGGAGCCAGACCTACAACAACCTGCCTGTGTTTTCTTCTAGAATCACTGCACCACTGAGAGGGCCTTCACCACTGGGCTCATGGCCCCTTACCCAACACAAGGGAAACTGAGGCCAAGTGGGCAGCTGTGCTCAGCTGGGTCAACTCTTCCTCCCAGCATGTCAGCAGATCCTCAGGGCGCTTGAGCATACAGGACCTAGCAGATGAGGAGTTGTACATGGAGCTAACATCTCACCAGAAGTCATCATACTCTGACACTGTGATGGGGATGGAGGTCAAAGTTGATCCAGCCCTGCCCAAGGCTTCCCGCCCCCAGCCCACAGCAGTCTCCCTGCTCACATTGGACAGCTGCTGCTCCAGCTGCAGGATCTCCCGGGCCTTCTGCTCCACAGCCTCGGCACCCAATAGTCTGAGCAGGCGCTCCATGAACACCCGGTAGGCTGCCAGGATCTGCACCAGGAGTGGGCATACCAAGGGTGGGGACCAGTTTCAGGCCCTGTTCTATGCCTCCTGGAGCCCCGGGCCTTCCCTCAACCCCATCCCATGCTCCCACACCTTCTCGCTCTCCTCATCCTGAGCTAAGTACAAGGTCCTCTCTGGCAGAGTGAGCCCACCCTGGTCAATCTGGAGAGAAAGATGGGGGTCAGGGGTCAGCACTCCCAGTTTCTGCAAACAGACTGAATTCCCACCCAAAGCCCACACAGGGGACATATCAGACATCAATTGTCACGAGCCCCAGGAGCACAAAAACAATAGCCCCTCCCTCAATCCAAAGAAATTGGTCTAAGCCAGACCCCTGACCAGTCTAGCCTGGAGACTGAGTTGGGGGGCACCCCCACCCCAATCTTTACTCTTGTAAGCCTTCACTTTCCCCACCTCTGATGGGCACTCCCAGCCACACTGACAGTTGCCTCCTCAAAATTCTTGCCGGCCCCAGGCCTGTCACCCCAGCCCATCAGTACACCGCTCTCTCCAGGCCCTCGCTGGCAGCCAGCAGGATGGGAACTGTCTCCCCTTAACACAGCAATTACTCCAGGGAAATTTCTTGCATCTTCCTCTTGTGCTCTGCCCCTGAGCACTCCCCTCCACTTCTCTCCCTTCCCCATCTCTCTCCTCCTCTTCTGCTCTGGTCTCCTTGGCAACAGGAGAGGGTAGGGGAGGGGCGTGCATGCAAGGCTGAGATACTCAGGTTCCTGTTCGCTGGCAGGGTGCCTGGCAGTGGGGTAGGGGGCTTGCACACTCATGCAGTTGATACAACCGGAGGAGTTTCTGTTGTCCAGACCGACGGTGAGTCAGAAGAGTGCTGCTAGTTGAGGCTCCAGTGTGCAGCCGCCCCTGAGCGCTCTGCCTCACTACCCAGGTCCCAATCCCCGCAGAACTCAATGACCTCCAGCAGGCACTACGGATCTCGCGCGTGTCTGGGTAGGAGCAGAAGGTGCGCACCTTGCGTTTGGCCGCTCCAGCAGATGCTGCAGGGGCTTCTGGTTCTGCTGGTCCATGTCCATGATGGTGTTTTGGACGAGCTTGTCGACTGGGATGGCACGGTGCCGCAGCCAGCCACCGAGCACTGGTCCAGGTTGGTGACCGAGAAGCGGGTGACACACGAAAGCCTTGTGCTCCGGACAGCCCCCAGAGCAGGCAGCATCTCCCGCGGCTCCCAAGCCCAGGTACTTGAGCGGCAGCATGGCAGCCAGAATGGCACAGAGGCCCACGGTGAACAGCAGCCTGGCAGCAGACACACTTCTCTTCGGTTCCAGCGCGGCGGTGTGGCTCCCGCCCTGGTGGCACCGGGCCTGGCACCCAGCCGGTGGGCAGCGAGGTCTCCCGTGCCCCCTTTTCCCTACTGCACTGGCTCAAGTGCCTGACATCCCAGAACTCGTGTACTACGCTGTTAAGGAATACAGGCTGGTACCTCCAAGAAGCCTTTGGCGATCTCCACTACCTGACACTCCAGGTCGCCAGGCTCCTAGTCAGCCTCCGCGTGGCCACCCAGCCCCAACTTCAGGGAAAGTTAGACACAGGATAACAGAGGTACTGGGTCGGACGTAGCCCACAAGCATGCGGAGGAAGGGCACCGGACTAGGTGGAAAGGATGGAGGCCACCTTGAGTCCCCCAGCGAGTGAGCCTGGGGTCTGGACTCCCCTACCCACTCGGAGATGAGGGAGGGGAAGGCTCAGGGAAACAGCCTTTCCTCTCAGGCCTCCTGGCGCACAGATGCCCCCTGCAGGTTTGGGAGGCCCCTGAAATAAAGCACTGGGACTCCCGGCCCGAGGCCTGGCACATAGCAGGCCTTCGATGAAAGACTGTTTCTCCTCTCTCTGTGTCTTGTCCACGACCTGCTCCAGCCAAGGCCAGGTGAAAGAGAAGGCTGGGACGGGTGTGGTCAGCCGCGCCTCTGTGCCAACCCCGAATCCGCCTTCGGCTTTCTGCACTGGAACTAGTCACTCAAGAAAGCGGCAGAAGAACCAAACTTTGTCCTCGCGGGTGCCCGCAGAGCCATCGCAGCCCTATCTTCTCTGTTTAATGGCCAGAACGCCCACCAGCCCCTTTCCAAGCGGCCCGCGCCGGCGCGCGCAGTGCAGCGCAGGATCAGGGAAAACACGGCCCTAAAGAACCCGGATCCGGTTCCGTCCCCCGTCCTCGCCCCGGGCCACTCCCGGCTTCAACACGTTCTCCCGGGAACCCAAACTTGCACAGTTTCCCCCCGGCCCGGAGCAACCTGTCCCCGCACTCCCTGAGCCCTGTGCGGGGAGCCTCTGGTGCAGCGCCGCGCAGTCCGCGGGGCTGCAGAGCCCAGCCCGGCAGTCCAGCCGGAGCCGGAGCTTCGAGGACTCAGAGAAGCCTGGGGACTCTGCACTGCGGCGGGGGCGACGGCGGAGGTGGATGATGGTGGCCGCGGCAGCAGAGTCTCAGGTGCCACTTACCGCTTGGCAGGTGCGCGCCCAGGTGAAGCGGAAACAGCAGATCTAGCCTGAGAGGGCAGGAGCAGGGCAGGCTGCGGTTCAACCTGCGCGCGCCGCCTTCTCTGTCGCTGTCCTTCCTTGGGCCAACCTTCGATCCTGAAGGAGGGGGCGGCTCCACACTCCTCCACATGTCCCCAGTGCCCCCTCTTTCTCCTGCCTCCATCCCAGCGACCTGTCAGCTCGATGGCAGCTCAGGACTGGGACTGTGGCTGTGGGAACACATTCCCGAGGGTCTGGCACAGGCTTTGGGATCGGAGATTCTGGGTTTCTCATCCCAGGAGGAGTGAGGGCACGCCAGGTACTCCCCGGAAAGGGTCCCCCGCAATCCAACGCCCCCTACTCAGGGATGCCTACCAGCCAGCCAGAAAGGAGCTCCAGCTGAAGATGACGAGGCTAGTGGGTCATCCCAGCTGCTCCCACAGAAATGGAGCACTACCCAGGGAGGACTCCCGAAAGGCTGGGGTGTGCTGATAGTGCTTGTACCACCTGGCACAGCACCTGCAGCAGAGCAGGCTTCAATAAGGGGGTTTCCTGGTCCCCCTCCTTTAGCTCCTGCCCATGTCCAGCCCTCCGCGGGCGCCAGGGGTTTTGGTTCACCCTGCCCCTGATGGAGGAAGAGCCTGAGAGGCTGCTGCAAGAAAGGGCCACAGGGCTGAGACTGAGCGCCTCCCCCAAAACTTGGCTGGCCTGGGTCCCCACTGCTCTGGAAGCCCCTGGGGAAGGAAACGACTGGAGAGAAATGAAAGAGCCCACCCTGCAGGAGCCAGGGAGGGAGGGAGTCCACCTGCTTGGCACAGCAGCCCCAGTGCTCCAATGGGCTGTTGGGCTTCAGGACCTTCGTATTTAGGCTGGTGGGAGAACAGGCCAGGCAGGGGGGCTAGGAATTTATTCACCCAACTCCTTCTCCTGGTTCAACTTGCTTTTTTAATGTGGGACCTCCCTCCCATGATTCCCAGCCCCTGGGCACAGGGCCTACTTCTCCCTGGCTCACTCACCACTGCACTCACAGAGACCTCAGGGCTTCCTGGATGAATGATACTGTTTCTGGAGTCTCTGCCCTCCCCACCTGCCTAACCCACCCTCTACTTCTGGTGTCCCTAGCAGGGAACCCCACAAAGCACCGGCACTCCCAATCATGGTGGCTCCAGCTTGCAGGACTGGCCTACATTACATTAGAGACAGCACAAGACTGCCCTGGAGCCCCATCTGATAAGGACCACAACAAAACAGGGACTAAAAGACCCATCACTCTGTTCCCTCCCCTGGTGGGCCTGGGGCCAGTATCGGGCCTGATGAGCTGCCCCAGGGAGGGGACAAGGTGATGGCCAGGGGTGGGCACCTCTACCCCAATTCTGCCTGTCCCTTGTGTGTCCATACATTCACCTCTAAGCCACCTTCTGGATACTCTTTGCCTCCACCTCTGACCATCTCACGGTCCTCCTTTGACCCAAGTGTTCTTTTTGAGTCTAATTCTACCCAGGGGAGGTGGGATTATGTAAAATGTGGTGATTCCATAAAGGAGGAGAGGGAGGGAAGGGAGGTGGAAAAGTGGCTCTTAGTGGTTTTAATCTGCATTTTTCCCTTAAAGTTTTGTCTCCAGGAGGATAATTTTCCAGACTTTTCAGGCCCTGATTGGTATCATTTCTCCAGCAATGACAGCTTTTATTTTCCCTGAAATGAATGCCATGAAATTTCCAAGAAATGTAAAAATGGATATTGTCTCAGGGAGCTGACTCTCTTCTGACAGAAAGGCACAAAGGCAAACCTGCTTCCCCAGGGACTCTGCTGCTCCAGCCACTGGAGGGTGGGGAGCCAGGCCCTCAGCTCCCCCTCCTCCCTCCTCCCTCCTCCCTCCTCCCTCCCAGGTCGGCTGTAGGACCCCCTCCTGGCCATCCCTCTCCCAGAGTCTCAGCTGCCGTTGATCTGTTCCTGTGCCTCCCCATTCCTGGCCAGGCCATCCTGTCTGCCTGCCTCGCTCCATCTGGCCTCTCTGTACAGCACCTCATCCTCCACACCCAGCCCCAGAGGCTCCCCCAGGGCTGAGCACAGCAACCAGGGCTCACAGGAGGTGACTGAGGACTGGGCCCATGACCACTCAGTCCCAGTCCCCCCAGCACCGCCCACCAATAAGGGTGACCAGGCCCCGCCTCCTGTGCTCTACTGTCCCTTCTCAGAAAGGGCAGCTGAGTGGAGGTGAGTGGAGGACACCGAACATCTGGCCTCCAGCTCCCTTACTCTTTTTGAGGGTCCTAGGGTGCCCCTCCCATTGTCAAAATGACTCCCTGAGGAGCAAGAGAATGAGAGGACCCAGCCCAGCCCTGAGGAGGCAGCTGGATGCCCAGTTTGGGGTGGGAGGGAGCATGGGAACACTGATGGAGCTGGTTGGGGAGAGAAGGGGTGTGGTCCAAGGGGCAGAGGTGAGGGGACCCTCTGCCTCTTCCCTTTCCAGATCCCACCCATGCTGTGTGGGGCATCACTGAGTCTGGATTCTGGGGAAGGGGTGCAGAGCAACCCACTGTATGGGGACAGGAGTCCATACACTGATGACTTGCATGCATTCAGCTTCCACCAAGTGAGCTGCTAAATGCTTCACTTCATAGGCGGGCTGCCTGCCTGAAGCCATCCTGGCCCTACCTGGAGCCCAGGGAGATCAGAAATGCATATATAAATATATTCTTGTTTTAAAAGACTTAAAAACACAAATGTGTCGGGCGTAAAAGCCCTATTGCACAACGCTTCCCTCTGCCATCACTCCCCAAGGTAAAGTAATCTTTGTGACAATTTTTAAGGCTCATGCTGACATTGCTTTATTTTTTTAAATGAGTGGGTCACCAGGAGATGTGTGATTTAGTGCCCTGTACCCACAGGCCTCCACCAGCCTCTCCCACACAGAAGTCCCCATTGTCTCCATCCCCAACCCAGGGACACAGGTGGTCTTGCCCACACCTGTCTGGTCTCCAAAGCCCAGGCCTTGTCTGGTGTCCTGCCTCTCACTCTCCCTCTCAGCCCACCCCGCCCGCCCTCCCTGCTCCAGCTCCACTCCATCCCCTGGAGGCTCTGCCCAGGTGGTGGCACAGCCCCTCAATTCTGACCCCAGGTTCCATCTGTACCTGCGGCTCCAGAGGCTCTCCACATTCCAAATCCAGCTCATCTTTCATTTCTCCTCCTCTTCCTCACTCCTTACTTCAGGCCCAAGTCCCAGCATCCCACTCTGGAAAGGCTTCTCTCTCCCCTCCTCCTTCCCAGCCCATCCTGTGCCAGTTCTGGCCCTTAGTTCTCCATTCCTGACTGGAGGAAGGGGGTGTCTTCCCTTTGCCCACCCAGGCACTGCTGCTGCCCCCTGCCCGTTCCCGCCCCACACCCTCCGGGACCCTCAGCATGGTTTCTGAGGCTTCCTTGGTCTGGCTCCAACCCCCTTTCTAGCCTCCTCACTCAAGGTTCCCAAATTCCCACCTCCTGAAGGGGATTGTACCCCCACCTCAGTGCCTCTGTTATAGTTTCCCCTCTGCCAGAGTGCCTTGTCCCCAGCCCTCCTGTCCCCCTTTAGGTCTGTCTCAGGCTTCCGAGATCCCTGGGAGTCCCCACTGCCCCGCGGACCCTCACCTAAGGGAGGAAGATGAGACATGTGCCCTCTGTGCCCAGCCTGGAACCTGATCCCTGGCCTGGGTTGACCAGAGCAGACCTCAGCTGGGACCTGGATGCCCTCTAACCAACACCTATGGTGGGTCCTACCCACCCAGTAACAGGTTTGGAGCATCTCCTGTGCGCATGCTCTATCTAAGCTCTCTGCCTGCTTCACCACACTGAGACTCACAGTGAACCCGCCAGGGGCCCCTGACACTGGCCCCAATTTACATGGAAGAAACCGAGGCCCAGAGAAGGAAAGAAAGTAGCCCAGGTTCACCCAGCTCAAAAGCACTGAAGCTGAGATTTGAACCCATGTCTGCAGCATTCACGGAGACCTGAGCTGGGAGTTGAAAGGACAGCTTTGTAGTGGGCAGGCAGGGCACTCAGAACCCACGTGAAGGCAACATGGGGCCAGGGGCCGGGCTGTGAGTTCCACCACTTTGGCAATTGCCTTTCTACACAAGACATCTTTGCCGTGTGAGCAGCGTGTGTACTTGTGGGTAGGTTGCTTGTGGCCTTTACCTGCCCTCTGCCATAGCAGGTGAGCGAGGACTCTGACGCCTCTAGGCTTGCTCACCTCCTCCCTGGGATGGCCCTGAGCACAGGTAGGGGAGAGGCTGCGGACTGAGTGCTGTGGTGCTTGTATCTGGCATGGCCCCCTGCTCGCCGTTCAGCTGTCTGTCACAGCAGAGCCCACTCCAGACTCCCAGAGTCCTGGGCCTCTGGTGGCACTGAGCTCCAAATGCTCAGCAGATGCCAGGCCTGGGACCAAGGCTCTGTCTCTGAGGACTTGGCCTGCTGTTCTGGAAGGTGATCCTGGCCAGCAGCTGTTCCCGAGCCCCCATGGAGAGCAGTTGTCAGGCAGTTCCTGAGTTCCAGCGCCCCACCCCCACAGAGCTGTGGCAGGCTGGGGGCAGGGGCTGGGTTATGATCAGGGCAGGTACCCAGACCAGGGAGCAAGGTCTGAGGCCAGGGCAGCGTGCAGGGCTCCATCCCCGCTTGGGTTCTCAGACCACAGTATGTGCAGTTTGTTCTCAGAGGACGTCCTATCCACCCAGGACAGGTGGAGCATCGTCTGAGGTCTGGCTGTGGGCCTGTGTGTGCAGCCCTGCCCCTCGAGCGGGGAGGAGATCAGGGAGAAGGGTGCTTGCTGACGGGTCAGCTGTGGGAGCCCCTCTTCTCCTCACGTTCCCTCAGAGCAGAGTTCACTCTCCGGGACGGAGTGAAGCCCTGGCCCGAGAGCTGGCTTTGGCCAAGGAAAAACACACTGAATGGGAGTCCAGAGACCCCTGAACCTTGTGTTAGAGGTTGGACTTCAGAAACTAAGGTCTTCCCTGCCCAGAAGTTCCTGGTTCTAAACTACTACTGCCAAGTCCCAGATCCTGTGGAAGGAGGATACTGGACGCCCCCTGCTGGCCACACCAGGGAACTGACCAGTGAGAGTCTGGTAAGAAGGGGACCATTTGTTGGCCCGAAATGAGAACAGTGACACCCACCCATCCATGCCCCAGTACTGACCAGCCCAGCTCCCCTTCATGGGTGCCCGGCCCCATTTCTAACAGTGAATCCTGAACTCAGGGGATGCTGGCTGCTGGCCTCTTGGATTATCCTTGGACTTCCTCTTCCCAAGTGAGCCCCTCCCAGCCACCCCAGGGCTTGATGCTCCAGGCCCTGCTTCCACTTAATCATGCTCACAGGCTTGCATTTTCTCTCTACCCTTCCCTCCCCCACCTGCAGGTAGGAGAAGGATTTAAGGACAGGTTGTGGGGGAAATGGTCCCTGCAGCTATCCGGGAGCACTAATGAGCTTTGGCAGCTCCCAGGGAATTGGGCTCTTGCTCCTGGGCCACCACCCTGTTTGGTGACATTGACATTTATCAGGGAGGAGTGCTCTGTATCTCTGAACTGTCTTGGAGAGAGTCCCACAGGCTGCCCTCTTAACTCCCACCCTGTCCTGAGGGAGGGGCTGAGACACTCAAGGATGTGGAGCCCCCAGAGGCACCAAGGGACCTGTCTAAGGTCAGCCCCTGCGACCAAAGTTTCTCCAGACTTCCTTCTCAAGGTTAACAAGAGCTACTTGTTTTTTCCTCACCAGCCTCAGGCAACTCAGGGACTGTACCGGGGACCAGGGAGGACAAGTAGTGGGGTCACTGGAGAAGCAGCTTGATGAGGTCTTGTCTCTGCCTGGGGTTCTGGCATCAGCCCCACCCTCCCCGTCCCTCCCCTTGGCTTCTCCTCCTTACTCAAGATCATGAGAGGCGAGGCTTGGGAGCCCCTGCAGGAAGTAAGAGCAGGAGCAGGGCTCTGTCTGGGGAGATTCCCCAGGCATTCAGTTCCTTTGACCTGCGGGATGGGGGGTGAGAATAGAGGGGGTGGGGGCAGATGCTGGAGCCCCCAGCCTTGCCTGCCCTGCTACTTGGCCTGCCCTAGCCCAGAGCTCACCCCAACCCTGCTATGGAACCATGCTGTCCCCTGCTGGCCACACTAATAAAATGCAGCCCAGGGTCAGCCCCAAGGTTACAGGTGTTCCCTCCTCACCCAAGCCAGCAGTTAAACTGGAGATGGTTGGGCTCCAAAGGACAGCCTGTGTGCCCCCCTCCCACAGTGATAGACTACATGTGGAAACAAGTCTAGAACTGCCTGGCACACAGTCCTGTTTGCTGACTGAGCAACAGGTAAATGAGTGAACGTGTGCATCTGATGAATTCAGATGATGATGATCTGCAGTGTCTGACCAACAACAGAAAATAAGTAAATCAGACATTCATTGAACAAAAACTGAGAGTCCTCATGGGCTGACAAGGTCTAAATATGAAATCAAATGTAGAGAGTCAAATGGTGCTCGACTGTGACCCTAGAACAGCCTGGTCCTTTTTGCCAAGTGGCTGGTTGGGCAGTTAGTGCCCAGTAGGGATGGAGACAGCCTCCAGGGGAGGTGTGGAAAGGTCAAGGGAGGGAGGACAAACGGCAGAGAGGACAATCCCAGAGCACCGTGGGGAGATTCCAAGCTGACCATTTAGCATGAAAGGTAGAGAGAGGAAAGCAGCTCCCGGGTCTTGAGGCCAATGTTTGACTCCTATGGTTCCTACAACCACCCCGTGAAGATGCTCAGGCCCCACAGGAGTGGAAGCTCAGCTCCCCAGGGCTGAGAATGGTTGCCAGATGCAAGGCCATTGTCTACCTGCTAGGTTGCCAGCTGTCACCCAGCTGCAGAGACTGGCCCACAAGATCCATGTGCCATCCCCAAGCAAGCTGTTCCTGTGGGGAAGACGTGGCTGAAGGGAACCAACCCTGGTGGGAGGCAGAGGCTGCTAAACCCTCAGTTCCAAGCTGTCCTCCTCCTTCCCCAAGCAGGGCCTCCCTGACCCCTGCACTCAGCACTCACATGGGGCCTCGGCCGAGCTGAAGTCCATGGGCAGCCCCATCTGGTTGCAGAATTCCATCAGGTCATTAAGTATCTTGGTCTGGGGTGGGGGACGCTGGCGCAGCAGGGCTCGCTCAGGAAAGGTGTGGTGGAACTTGTGGGCCTGTGTCTATGCTGGATGAAAGCTGGCAGCCTGGGAGGTACACAATCTTATTTCTGGCAGCTGGTCTCAGTCCTCCGAGGTGAAGCTTCAGCCCCTGTAGGGCCTGGCAGAGCGCGTCCTGCCGGCCCCAGCATGGCCAGACTCTGAGACCTGCCCCCCTCCCCAGATGGCCGTGTACTTCTGCTTGGAGATACTGTGGGAGCAGGCGCAGTTCCGGCACTACGACCTCAATGTGCCGCTCTACATGCACTTCACCTCTCCCATCCGCCGCTTCGCTGACGTCCTGGTGCACCGCCTCCTGGCCGCTGCGTTCGGTAAGGGGTGCAGCAGAGGGGGCAGTGCCTGCCTGTGCCCAGCTAAGGGCTGCTGCTCCCAGAGTGGGTGCCCGGTGGCCAGAGACCACACTGCCAGGGAGACACTGGTGCCCCCCCAGGCCCATCCCTTAAGCAAAGATGGCCTGTCACAGCATCGCTGAAGCTGGGCAGAGGCAAGAGGCAGGACTGGGGGTCATCCTCTATCAGCGATCAAGCAGCCAACTGCCCAACAGCAGGGTAGGATGCTCCCAAGAAGCGAGTCAGAGGTGAGCCAAGGACAGGGGCCTCTGCCTACCCCTCTAAAGCAGGGTTCTTAACTTGTAGAACAATCTGATGAGAACTGGGATCTGATACCCAGAAAACAGTTTTTACCTCCAACGTGCTTCAAACCAGCCCAGACCCAGCTGTTCCTCCCTGACCCAAGGCCCCACCCCGACCACATCTCAGGCAGCGCTCACAACGGTGTCTCGCTCCTTTCCTTCTCACCACACACCATGGCCTCAGGCCTTGAACAAGCTCAGCTTACAGACAGGTAAGAGGGGTTGGAGAGGCAGAGCAGAGGTCCCGGGGGCCCCTGGGTGGACAGTGGCACAGCTGGGTCCCTGCCCCTTCCATCCCACTGAGCGGCCCCTCACGTCCCAACCCTGTCACCTTGCCCGGGCCCTGCTGTGTCTCAGGTCATCACCATCTATAGCCCCACCCTTAAGCAACCAGGCACCAAGGGCCTCCTGGACCCGCAGGTGGAGGGCGGTGTGAGGAGCAGGCTGAGCAGCAGGAGGACTGAAGCCGCCAGCCTGGCCCAACCCTCCAGCCCAACTGCCCCACCCACTGGCTTTTAGGAAATGGACATTTTGACACCAAAGGGGAGTTTTAAAATTTGATTTTTATCAACTCAGGGTTTTATTTTTATTCTTTTTCATTCTATTTTCTTTTTGCAGCTCAGTTTTTAAACTGGAGGGTGGAGGGTGGAGCTGGACGGAAACCTGAGGGCTGGTCAGTGCTTACCAGAGCAGAGCTAGACCCAGTCACCCCAGGAGGGCAGCCCCACTTCTGCCAGATTACTCACTGCCTTGCCTGCCCAGGAAACCAGCGGTCTTCAGCAAATCAGTGTCATGGAATAAAATCAAGTGTGAAGTGCTGTCTGCTGTGTGGGGCACCCCTGGGAGGCCAGGGTGGCAGGGTGCCCCATGGACCCAGGACGTGGGACCTGGCCCAGGATCCACCCCTCACAGCTGAGCTGGGGTTGCCACCCTCCACAACCTCTGTCAGTTCCAGGATGATTCACAGCTGGGCACACAGCAGATTGATGCCAGGGCCTCATTCTGTCTGATGAGAAACCTAATTAGTATGCAAGACGGCAGGCTCACCCATCCCCCTGCCGCTCTTGGCTGTGTCCATCCCCACCCCCCCACCTCCTCTCTGACTACTGGCCCCCGTGGCCTCAAGAGGGGGCGTGGCTCCTGTGACACATACCCCTAGTTCCAAGGCCAGAGCTCTGGGTGGCCCTGACCACATCCCTTAGTGCCAGCTGGTGCCTCGGCACCTCCACTCCCAACCCTTCAGCCCGGCGGCTGCAAGGGAACATGGGGACGGGGTGAGGCCTGGGTCTGCTGGAGGGATGAAGGCCCCCAGACTGACCTTCCCGACCAGAGAGGGGGAAGTGGGCTCCTGGTGGCCCTGGCCTGGCCTGGTCATCTGCCTGAGCACCCACTGATCCCACCAACCTTGGGGACCCAGGGACAGAGATGGCAGGCCACACGGTGGCGCTCTGTCCTCTGCTCGTTTGACCTCAGCCTGAGCTTCTACTTTGGACACCAAACTAGGGAACCACAGGTTGGCTTCCACAAGAGCTGCCAGAAACCGAGGTGAAAACCACAATGACCGAGGCCCCAGTTCCACCAGGCTGTTTCCTGGGGTGTTGGTATTAACACCTCATTTGATCTGGTCTCAGCACATTTTCTTCAAAGAAAAATTCAATACAGCACCTTGTCAGACGGCCTGGCCGGGGCTGGAGGGGTGACTGGGCCTGGCTGCCTCAGTTTGCCACCAGCCAGCTCCACCTCCCATCCGCCAGCACGGGGCTGGGGCCAGAGGGGAACAAGAGACACTTCATCGCACCTGGCCTCACTTCCTTTCTCTCCTCCTCCAACACCTCAGCTAGCCTTCAGTCTGTCCATCCTGCCAGCCCCAAGATGTCCCAGAGGCCACCGTTCCCCTCTGCTCCTGCCCCAAAGCCTTCTGGAACCAGGTGTCTGGGAGGGGAAAGACGTCTGGTCTGGTGGTTTGGTGTTTGAGGAGGTCTCTGGGTGCTTCTGCAGCCTGGGCAGCCTGACGGGGAGAACCAAGGGGGAGATGTCTCAGCCCTGTCCCCAGCCCCTCAACCGCCCCCCGCCCGAGGAGGAGCAGCCCCCTCTCTCCTGGCACTGTCCCCGAGAGCGTCCCACCCAGCCTGGGAGCTGGGAGCAGAGCAGAGCCCCCATGGAGGGGCCCACAGGGAGGCAGTGGGTCAGCATGCTGGGCCCCTCTTGGGCAGCATGGACCCAGGCCGGACACCCCTCCTCGCTGCCCCGGTGCCCCCACCCCGGGTAAGTGCAGGCAGCTCTGGCAGCGAGGAAGGTCTCTGGTGCCTGGGCTTACCGGGGCGGGGGTGGGGGGCGGGCGCGGGACTCACCCTGAGAGCCCCAGAGCCCCGGGACCCAGAGCAGCCCCAGCCCAGCCCCACCGCACTGGACAGAAGCTGAAGCCACACCCAGAAGGGAGGCAGGTCTCTGGCCAAAGTGACACAGTAAGACTGTGCCCAGCCGGGTCCAGGGTTCAGGCCCCTGCCCTCCCCAGCCCCCACTGCCTGTGTCCTCCGCGCCCTACCCACCCAACCTTGGCCACGTCCTTCATCTGCAGCCGCTCCCTCAGCAAATGTCCTTGACACCATCCATGTGCAGGGCGCTGGCGGGACACAGGTCCACGGGTTCAATGAGGAAGACTGTCCTCTGTGGCCCCAGGTTAAAGGATTGTTGATTAGAAGGGGTGATGAGACACAAACCTTGTCAGAAGGGAAGACTTGGTCGTCCCGTCAGCTGTCCCGGAACCTGCACGGTTGTTCAAGGGGCCGCCTTGGGTCACCATGGGAGAGGGAGCTGTAGATGCAAATAATGTCAGTGCAGGTCAAGGTTCTAGGACAGTTCTGAGGCTGGAGGGTGTGTGTATTCCCACAATGAAGGGATGGTGCTCAGAAGACAAAAGGGCCAGCAGTGGGCTTAGGAGGGCTAAGGAATGGAGGCGTGGAGGTACTTGACCTGAGCCATGAAGGGCGGAGGTCAGGAGGATAAGAGAGGGCCCAGAGCACAGGCAGGGAGAGGCCCATGAGGTGGGAGTTGGGGGGAGTGGAGAGGAGTGTGGGGGAAGCAGTTGGGGTGGTGAGAATTATTCAAGTTGGGGGCCATAGTGAAAGAAAAGCTGACAGGAAATCCTGAAGGAGCAGATGTGGGAATGGCAAGAAGGGTCTAAGTGCAGGGAGAGCTACTGCCCTGGCCTGACGTCCTCAGAACATAGTTGCAGTTGAAAGCCTGGGGATAGTGAGTTCAGAGTTGGGGGTACGGGGAAGGCAAGGGAGGGTTCAGAGAACTGAACATCTGCGATCAGTAAGATGAGAAGGAGAGCCCAGTTCGGGTAGGCTCCTTGGAACCAAGTCCTCCTAAAACTGAGTTTCCCTGCCGAGTTTATGATTAACCTCTCTTTTCAAAACTTTATTCCCTTTCTTGTCCTGCCCCCGTTCCCTCCAGAACTGAGGAGAAGCAAAGAGAAGAGGGAACTGAAACTGAGCAGGACCTGGTGGGGCCTTCCTGGGTACAAAAGCCCCTGCAAGCCCCCCATTTCCTGTTCATAGAAAATCAGCTTTGGTCTCCTAGGCCTTCCCTGAGTTCCAAAGATCAGACCCAAGCAGTTACTAATTAGAGAAGTCAGGGAAGGCAGGAACAAAGGAAAGGCTGTCAGCACAAAAAGGAAGAATAGCTTAAACAGTGGGCGCCCAGGACACCTAGTTCCCCCTCAAGGGTTATACCTAACAACCCGACACACATCTTTGAGTTGCTCTGCAGAAACTAAGACCCCACCCCACCCAGGTGGAGAACGGTGACTACGTGCTGACCACAAGCACGTGGACCCCAGCCTGGGTGGAACTAGGAGGCTGATGACTAAGATCCCCGACATAGCATCCTGATCACCAACTAATCAGAAGCAAGTCCACAAGCTGCTCAGGTACCTGCAACCCTCACCCCTCATGTTCCCTTAAAAAACCCTCCCCTGAAAGCCATCGGGGAGTTCGGGTCTTTTGAGCATGAGCTGCCCATTCTCCGTGCTTGGCACCCGCAATAAGCGCTGTATTTTCTGTCACCACATCAGTGTCAGTAGCTTGGCTTTACTGCTCGTTGGGGGAGCGGACCCAAGTTCGGTTGGGTGCCACCCTGAGGCTTCAGGAAGATTCGTGTCTTAATTGCACAGGAGAGAAAGCACGTGTGAAGTGGCTTTAGGAGGAAGGGAGCTGATGGGAAGGCTCCTCATGGTCTGAGAACTCCAGAAGGCAGACAAGCCCCGACAGGGAGGCGCCTCTGGGTCGCCTGGGGCGGGAAACCCAGTCCCTCCATGGCTCTGTCTCCCTTCTCTGAGTCAGCTTCCTTTCCCCGGTGTAGACTGCTTCCTTCACAGTGAGTTTCTAGAAACATGAGCTTCTGTATTTTGCAAACTACCATCCTGGGGAGAGATTGATGCCCTCTCCCAATTCTCATTAGGAGAGACCCCAGGAAAGAATGGGCCAGGTACCCACCCTCGGCCCCGTAAGAGATGCCGTGGTGGCTCCTAGGGGTCCGTGCAGGTGGGAGGGATGGGCTAGAAACTGGGCAGCAAGTCCCATAAAGAGATGAGGCCACTGGGGAGACACGGCAGCTGCTCGTACCACAGACCAGTGATGAGCCATGAAGCAGAAGGCTGGAGGCCAGGTCAGAAGGGGTGCAATAATCCAGGCGAGATGAAGACCTAAGAGAGGGAACAAATCCACAATATCCAGAAGGACCTAGCAAGGCCAGGTGCTGAAATCACAGACAAGATGGGCTTGCAACAGAAGCAGCAGGAAGTGGGGTGCCCTGGGGGAGTGGGGGAGTGGGCGTGGAAAGGATGGGGCAGGCTAAGGTTCAGAGACAGCAAAGGCCAGAAGTTGGAATCCTCCTGGGGCGGGAATGCTGCAACTGCTGGTGCTGGGAGTTCAAAGAGTGAGTCCGGGTCTCACAGTCAGATTAGGAGAACATTGGGGAGCCAAGAAGCCCTGGGAAGCACCAGTTTTCACAACAGCTGAGATGTGGAAATGCCCTAAGTGTCCATCTGCAGATGACTGTATAAAGAAGACACGGTATGTATATACAATGGAATATTATTCAGCCATGAGAGAGAAGGAAATCCTGAATTTCTGACAACATGGATGAGCCTGGAGGATATTATGCTAAGTGAAGTAAGCCAGGCACAGAAAGCTAAATACCACATGTGTTCACTGATGTGTGGAATCTGAAGTGTCAAACCCAAAAGCAGAGAGTAGAATGGTGTTTTCCAAAGGCAAGGCAAGAGGGCAAGAATGCAGAGATACTGGTGTAAAGGTACAAATTTTCGGTTATAAGATGTGTAAGTTCTGGGGATCTAATGTGCAGCATGGTGACTACAGTTAGCAATATTGTGTTGTATACATGAAATTGCCAAGAGGGTAAATCTGAAGTGTTCTCACAACCAAAAGAAAGAAAATGGAAGCTCTGAGGCAATGGATATGTTAATAAGCTTGACTATGTTGTCATTTTTGATCTATATGTATGTCAAAATGGTCCACCTTAAATATATACAATTCTTAGGTGTCAATTATTCCTCAGTAAGGATGCCAAATAAATAAATTAACTGACTAGAAACGGAGTCGATATCTCTCCCTTTGAATCCAGACAGGCACTGTGGCTGTAACTAGGCAGAAACGTGGCAGAAAAGACAGTGTGTCAGTTTCTAGGCCCTGACCTTAAGAAACTGGCAGCTGCTTCCAGTCTCTTCGAATCTAGCTACCATGTTGTGAGGAAGCTCAAGGAACTGTGTAGAGAAGCCCACACGGAGAAGGGCCAGACGTCAGCCACATGGCTGAGCCAATTTGGAAGTGGATCCCCAGGTCCTATTCACCCACCCCAGCACAAGCCTCCCAGAGTAAACAAGGTGTTCCCTTCAAGCCCTGACCAAACCGCAAATTCGGGATCAAATAAACCATTGTTGTTTAAGGTTGTTTCAAGATGGTTCCTTACACAACCACAAATTACAGAATATCAATAGGACATATCAATAAATACAGACTAAAATTGAAAAATGAAGAAATATGTGATTTAGATCAGGGGTAAATATCAAAAATAAAATCCAAGAGAGGGGGAAATGGTTGCCTCTGAGATGGGAAAATGCAGGAGGGAAATGGGAACCTGCTGTTTTTGTTTTATTATAACAAACCTGTGGATCTATTTGATACTTTCAACCAATTAATGTGTAACTTGGATAAAAGTTAAAACTAAAACTGAAAAGTTTTTCCTTTTTCCGTAGCAGGAATGGATCTACAACTGGTTTAAAAGGTTCCTTGCACACTCAGCTCGGGTATATTCAACGGTCCATTATTCCAGTAACTAAGATAAAATTCCTGCTGACAGGCCACCTGCTATTCCTACTCAACTAAGGTGCTGCCTACAGTCTTGTACCGAAAGCCTCAGGTAGCAGTCCTGGCGGTGACAAGTCCTGGGTGTCTCAGGGGGCCCCTAGGGGCCTTGTTTGTGACCTGTCTGAGCCCTGGCCTGGGAGCAGTTATCCAGGCAGGAGGCAGCCCCCCGGCCTAGGGAAGGGCAGCCCCGCAGAGGAGGCTGCCGCCCGGGTGTGGCGGCTCCGCAGAAGGGCTGGGCCTCAGGCCCTGGCTGGGCCCGGACCACAGAGCCATTCATGGGTCTGAATCACAGATTTTGGGGGTCATTGGAGTTGGGGGGAGGGTACTGAAGCAGATTAAGATGAGAGCCCTGGTGAACAGAGCAGGAGGAGGCCTCTCACAACAACAAAGATGGGGGGGTGCGCTTAGCTCTTGCATTTAAGTGAGTTGGTGTGGCAAGGTCACGGCACCTCTTTGAACCTTGTCTTTTTATAGGATTTCATGGTTTGGGGGATTTTTTTTTTGCTTTTTTTTTTAATATGTAGAAAGCCATTTTGGGGGAATTGTTTTTCTTTACTATGTAGAAAGGCATTATGGGGGAATACAAATTTGAAGTTATTTTATTAACCAGGCTGATGAATTGCCTTGAGTTCTTAAATGGTCTTCAGTGGGAACCCTGCTCAGTTTGGAAAGCAGTTAGCCAAATACTGAAAAAGCAACAGAAACTGACCTGCAAAACAGAACGTGAAGCGAAAGCTCTCCTTCAGCGTATTTTACCTTAATAGGTCCTCACACTAACCAGGGTTTCTGTTGGAGTAAAGTTGTCCTCCTTGTCCTTCTGATACAAAATCAAAGTGAAATTACTGACTACAGCTCTTGGTTTCACGGGCTTTCATTTCCACACATTATATATCGATGCCCAAACCACCTGTCAGCCCTGGAGTTGTCGTTCATACAGAACAGCCCCTAGCCTACTGCCCACACCCCAGACAGAGGGGAGGCCTGGCCTCTGCCAACGTGGCTGGAGGCTCGGAGCCTGCCTGGCTGAGCCTCCCTCCGCTCAGGCCTCTGCTGCACCCCAGCCGCTGGCAGGCTGAGCCCAGCTCAGTGCTGCGGAGGGGGCTCCCTGGTCATTGAGAGTCCTCCCCACAAACTCTGGGGGCGGGGCTGGGGTGTCTCCTGCCTTGGTGGTGGGATGGTCCCCTCTTCTGTCCCCACCCCAGGCACCTGACCCGGGTCCCCGTGTGGAAGGAAAGTGCCTGGATGCCCCTCCCTGGTAGGTGGAATAGGCCAGGGGGAGACTCTGCCCAGCAGACCTTAATTAGGGATTTACAAACATTTGTTTTCTGGAAATGAGTCACTTTGTTTAGTATTTGGCCAGTCGTTTGGCTTTCAAACACTCAGCTTGCCAACAGGCCTTAAGGGTATCAAGTCCTGCCTTAAGGTTAGGGTTTCCGCCCCTCCCCCTCCCCTCCAGAATCACCTCTGCACCAGGCCCTGGGCTCACAGCCCTGTGACACAGGTACTACTATTTTTGCCGTTTCACAGAGGGGGAAATTAAGGCTGGACGAGGAAAAGTACCGAAGGCCGCCAACGGTGAGCGGCGGAGCTCGAATGAGCCCCGGCCCAGGGTCCACTTATTTCTTTCGAATCAGTGCTTCTCAAGGGTCAAGCTATTCATGTGTCACCTAAATGAGTGTCTGCCATGGCCCCAGGCTGCTTGCACTAGTCTTTGTTTAATTTCTTTACTTAATAGTTAATATTTTTCTTTGAATGAGCTCACTTTTCCTTGAACTTACTAGAAAAGGAAACTTTACTAGAAATGGAAGACTACCATCTCTTGCTATAAATAGAAGGCAACCGTATATTTCAAACAAACAAAAAAGCAGTATTATTAAAATCTCTTTATATCCTGTGCCTGCCAGGGCTCTAAGTCTAAAGCATGCTTTATCTTTGTTAGAAGGGAGATGGCAACGCTAGGGGGCTGTTAAACACATTCTAGAACCAACGGAGATTCTCTCCTTGACATTATCGGAAAGGTTGGAAGAGAAAAGAAAAGATAATAGTGTTCTCATTTTGAAGTTCAGTGCTATTCAGTGTCCTGTCTGGATACCAGCTAACCCACCCTCCAGTCCACCTAAAACAATTTAGAGCACCACACTTTGGAAATACGTTATCCCCCATTTTGGAAAACTGTTTGAAGGGAAAATGGGAAACATAGCAGGAACAGATGCATCTAATCTTAATCAAACTTCAAGATTCGTCCTCCCTTCCTTCCTTCCTTTCTTCCTTCTTTTATTCCTTCCTGAGATACATCAAACATTCAGAATAGTGCATAAAACATAAAGATAAGGTTTAAAGCATTAGTATAGAATTAAACAGTGAAGTCACCCCCAGCAAATCAACAAGTAGAATGTGGCCGGGCCCCGCCTCCCTATGCCCTTCCCTCCCCACAACCTATCCCTTCCTTCCCCAACAGAGGGAACCACCGAATTCTTTGAAAATTATTTTCTTTACATAATTTTATCTGCAATTTGGTTTAGTTTTGACTTGCCGACTTAAAAAAAATAACTTAAGTGTTTTGAGTTTCAGTTTTATTCAAGGACATTACTGAGAATATAGCCTGGGAAACAACCTCTTAGTTGCCCCCGAGGAACTGCTCTGAAGGGGGGGAGGGGCATATGTGTGTGTATATATATATATGTATACACACACACACACACACACACGTGTGTAAATTTTTTTGGCTATGAAAAAACCTAGTCAAGCATACACATTGTTAAAAGATTACTGCTAGGTAAAAGATTACTGATAATCAGGAAGAACATACCACAAGTTAATGATCTTAGTGCTTTTCTATATATGGCTCATGGCAATTATTCCTGAGTTATGCAACTTAACTATCTGGGGGCCCATTTATCCAAAGCACAGAATACTTTATCTCATTTTTTGCTGAATTCCCCTCAGGGCACAGTGTTGGTATGGTGACTACAGTGGGTTTCAATTTAACCCTTGGTCTAACTGGATGGTGAGGGACACCCTCTGTTCCTTTTTTTTTCTAACAGTCTCCCCTCTTTTGGGGGATAAATTCAAACAAGGTTTGGGAGGCATTTCATGACCAGTGTGTCCCATGACTCTAGGATGGTTCATTTGTAGGTCAGGTGAAGATTCTGTTAATAGGCCATTCCCGTGCGATGTCTGGAGTAGGTCCTGTTCATAATCTCAGAATTCTTTGGACCATCTATCTTACTAGTCTCCTATGATCCAGGAAATGTTTCTCCCAAGTTGTTTCTTCTGATATCTACAGCCGTACTACAGTTAACGCTACAGAGAGCTACGTATGTGAATAATTACCTCATGGTGTTTAGTCATCATCAATATTGTTGGAGACCTGGTTATACACTGGGTAGTACAAGAAACATCAATCTTATAAAATAACCAAGATATAAGTAATACAGCTAGCAAGTATCATTAATAAGGTCATAGTACAGCATCGAGAGGTCCAAAGCATGAACAGTTTGAAAACAACAAAGAAAACAAATTAAAACAATGATTACTGTAACTAGCTGTAATCTGTATTGCATAAGCCACAAAGTCCAGGAGAAAGCCAACTGAAGAAGTCAAATTCTGGAGGAACCAGGTAGAACGAAAAAGATAAATGTTCTGTTTGGAAGGAAAAAAATTTCCTCTACCCTTCTAGCTTCTTCTGGTTGGTCTAAGAATTGAATTGACATGTGACAGAGTAATACAAGAAAAGCCAACAAAGCTTAATAACAAGTATACATTAGAAGAGACCCAGGAAAAGGGAGTAACTCACCAAGACAGAGGAAGCCCTCACCTTAAATAGCATCCTCAGCTAAAGACAAAAGAAGATGTTGAGGGTGGGGAGAGTCAGTTATGGGAGGGTATCAGGAAAAACACAGTAAACAACTATATGATGGTCACTGTGATGCAGATTTAAGTCTTTGCCTTCACCACTGTTAAGACTGGTCCTCCATCGACAGATGACTGGATACAGAAGATGTGGGTATATATACAATGGAATACTACTCAGCCATAAAAAAGGATAAAATAATGCCATTTACTGTAACATGGATGGGCTTGGATATTGTCATTCTAAGTGAAGTAAGCTGGAAAGAGAAAGAAAAATGCCATATGATATCACTTAGATGTGGAATCTAAAAAAATAAGACACAAATAAATTTGTCTTCAAAACAGAAACAGACTCACAGACATAAAGAACAAACTTATACTTACCAGGGGTTCAAGGGAGTGGGAAGGGATAAATTGGGAATTCAAAAATTGCACCTCCTGGGGAGTGATGGAAATGTTAACTATCTTGTTTGTGGTGGCGGTGGTCTCATTGGTGTATACATCTATCAAGATTCATCAAATTGTACATCTGAAATATGTGAACTTTACTGTACAGAAACCATACCACAATAAAGGTATTTAAAAAATGAAAGAAAAAGTGGTTCTCCTCCTCTTCCAGATAAACAGAGAGAAACTTAAAAATGGAGAATTCCTTTACAAATGTGAATGTTTCTTACAAAGGTAACTCCTACTTGGTTTTCAGAACCCTTCCCAAGTTTGCTGTTTTCTCAGAAAATAACCAGCTTAAAACAATTAATATGCCAAAGAGACACATTTAGGGTGGCAGATTCTGCTCCTCTTTAAAACCAATAAACTAAAACTAACTTAAATACTGAATATTAATTTAATATGGAATATTTCCCAGATCACGTAAACTCAAAATTCATTTGGGTTAGTTTCCATTACATTTAGAAATATTTAATTTATAAGTGCTTACTTTTAAGTCAATTAAACAGAGCTCTTTTACAAATTAATTTTGATAATAACATCAGGAGGTAGAGACGTATCTATAACACATACATGGCATATAAACAGACATACCATAGATGGCATAGCTTCATTTTAAAAAATTAGTCATGAATTCAGTATTATAATATAAAACATTTCTGGTTTGTAGAGATTTTCAACGCAAAGACAGTTGTTTTTAATTCCCCTAAACTGGCCAGACACCAAAATGATATCAAAGATTGATTTGCCCAACTATAGTTTAATTTGCTACTTTCCAGGGAGACACAATGTCCATCCTCACAATACAATCAGACAAAGGAGAAGTAGCCATGTTACATAAAGCTCATTCAAAGACATCAATTTTATATAAATGTTCATCTCCCAGACAAGTGCACTCTATTTACCCCAGTATAGAAAAATGTAAAAGGCTGGAAGAAAAAAATATCACCTGAGATACCTGACCAGCAATCGCTTGGGGAACAGACCAATTCATCAAGTTCAAGATTGACAAAAGGCCTGGGTCCCTTAACTCAACCCCTCACTGGGGACCCCAAAGCCTTTTATATGGAAGTGGATAAAATGGTGAGGTGGGGGACAAAAAGGAAGTTCTGGGGCTCCGTGTGAGACAGAGACTTGGTCTAAGGTTGAGGGCATAGGAGTTGGCCGAATGGAGCTGTGTGCACTGTGTGCCTTCTTCTGTGGTTTGAATCTTTCACTCAGCGCTGTTTGTGAGAATCAGTTAATCTGTTCCATGAAACATTTCCGTTGCTGTCTAGGGTTCCATACATGACAAAGTCACAACTTGTATCCTCTTTCCCGCTGAGAACATCTGGGCTATTTCCAACTTTTTGCTACTTGAATGATGCTGCCCTAAATGTGTTGGCACATACCTCCGGGGGCCCATGTGGCACGGATTCTCTAGGACATTTATCCAGAGTGGAAGGCTCCATCAGTGGACAGGCATGTCCCAGTGTCCCTGGAGAATGCTTGTGTCTGCAGGGAGTGCAGCCCCTCCTCCTGCTTTCTCTCCAAGGCTCCCAGGGTTGGGCTTGTTGGCCTTTGCCAGCCGGGGTCTGTAATACCACCATGAGCTTTATTCTGCATCACAGGAGCACCTTTCCAATGTCACCCTGTGTGAAAACGCTGTCCAGTAGGAGGAGGAAGGCAGCTGAGGCAGAGGCAGTTCAGAGAGGGGCTGGCAGAGAAATGACAGCTGCAGAAGAGGGCTCTGGGAGGGGCTGTTTGGGGAGGCACTGTAGGCGGGGAGCCAGCAGGGAGGGCAGGGACCAAGGAGAGGGCTGAAGTGCAGAAAGGGCCACACCATGTCCCAAAGTGCCTCTACCCCCTTTCTCTGCCAGTGACTCTGGGCCTGCCTCTGCCTGAGCTCCTCCAACACCAGCCCTTCCAGCAGCATCGTGGGCGCTGCCCTGCTCAGTCAAGGATCCCTTCCTCTCCTTACGCCCTCTTCTAGCCCCTGAAGCACAGCCCAGCGCCAGTCGTGCGGCCTTGTCAGTGGGAACTGCATCCACACTTCTCTCCCGCCCAGATCCCTCGGGACCCCTTTCCCAGCTTGCCTCTTGCTCCTCTCCCAAGGGGGCCGCACACTCTGGTCAGGGGAGGCTCCTGGGCCCGGCCCATGGGGTCCACACTCTTCCTATTGCCCAGCCCAGGGGCCCTCGATTCTTCCCCCCGGGACAGAGTCCAGGAGCATGACTGGGTTTACCCACCCCTCACCCTTCTAGACAGGAAGCCCCACACTGGTTGGGTGTGCTGTGGCTCCTCTGGGCGTCCAGGATGATTTACACGTGCCCCCAGCTCAAGAGACTTTAACTAATGAAATTGTCTCCTTTAAAGAGCAATAGACGCCCAGCTTCTGATTTTTGTCTACGGTGCCCTCTGTGAGGCAGGCCTCTCTCAGCCAGCTCAGTGAGAGCCTTGGAGGCCTCAGCCCTCCTCCTGGGCCTGTTTCCAAGGCCGGTATAATCACTTCCTTCAACTAACAGTTGCCTTCTGGGGCCTTTCAGCTTGGCAACCGCTCTCTGACCCCAAGTGCCAAGCTGGTGTGACCCTTATGATCAGTTTAGTAGATGTCCAGTGTTGGGGACAATGTGTGCCCTGGGGTCCCCGAGTGACCCCGATATGCCCTCCAGCTCTGCTGAGTCCAGAACACATCTCTGCAGGCACTTCCCCTCTGTGGCCCCTTGGATGCCCCTGAGATTCATTCTGTGTCTGGTTCCCCCCAAAACCCCCCCCCCAGGGCTGGCCCTTCCCAGGTCTGTTCTCTGATCAGTCCCATATGTCCCTCGGGAAGTGCAGAGCCTGCTTCTAACTCTCACACAAGCCATAGTTGTAAGAGAAAGGCAAGGGGCTTCTCCCTCCCTCGCTGCCAGCTCCTTCACCTCCGCTGTGACCTCTGAGAACTCTGAGAGGCAGTGACCTCCTCGGTGAACCCCTGTGAACCCGAGGCCCTGCCCTTGCCTCTCTCAGCCACGTGCTCCTTCCTGGGCCACTAAGCACTCAGGTCAAGATGCAAATAACTGCTCTGCGAGCAACGTGGCCAACTTGTGACTAACTTTCCTGATGGAACCTCATTCAGACACGTGGGGAGGAGAACTGGCTCCAGAACTGCATGGGCAGGCCTGGTCAGAGGGGAAGATGCGTTATCAGAACGCTTGGGATGCAAGACACTGCCACTCTGTCTGGGCCAGGCTGAGATGACATCCCACAGCCCCAGTGCTCACCCTATGCCCTCTTACCTGCTTGCCAGTCCCCCAGGTGACTTCAGGAGGCTTGGCACCTCCTTGATCCCATGAGGTCTACCAGATGTGGCCCCCAAGGAAAAGAGGGCAAAATAAAACTCATGTTTTCTTTCCACGTCCTAACACCAGTGGGGACAATCATACCATTTCTAGAGGGCTGGTGGGAAGGTCAAATGAGAGGTGTGGACGAGGGCCCAGGGAGCACTGGCCCCTAGAAAGCGATGCCTCCGTTGCCCCATAGTGTTGGGTGGTGTGGTCTCCTGATGATCAATGCCTTTCTGTTCCCAGCTGCTGCCCGGCTCTCCCTGAGTGGCGGGACTGTCTCTGCATTTCCCAGGGGCACATTGTGAGATTGGGAGGGCAGGAGGCAGGCAGAAGTCTTTCCCCCATGGACTGCCGGCAGCTGGTGCCACATGGACTCAGTATCGCCCAGCCTCTGGCAATGCCTACAGTGGGCACCGTGCTGGAGGCTGAGACACAGCCCAGACAGCTTAGGGTGGTAAGTGGGGGCAATGGTGGACGGTGCTGGGGGTCTAGATGGGGCCCCAAGGACAAGCCGATCCTTTTCAGAGAACAGACAGACCAGGACAACTGTCCCCCAGAGAACAGGCTCCATGAACCTGGCCCAAGGTATCAGCTACCCAAGAGTGCAGGGATGGAGGTGTTATCTCTTACTCCAGAGCAGAAAGCTGTGTTGCCTTGTCATCCTTGGGCCCCAGAGGAAGGAGTGTAACAGCATGTCACCACACGCAGGTGACTCGGGCCCACAGGAGGCAGGCAGGGTGCATGGTGGGTATGTGGACAAATATGCTTTGTTTACTGCAAGTGACCTGTGGTTTGTATTTGGTCTCCAGTCCTGCTCAGGCACAGGACAAAATTCCCAAGAAACCAAGACCCATCATAGCTGATGATCACTTAATGTCATCATAAAAAGAGCATTAAAAGACAGTTTACAGTCCACAAGTATCAGAAGGGCTAAAATTAAAAACAGTGACAACACCAAACGGTGCTGTGAATGCGCAGAAACTGGATCCCTCCTAGGTTGCTGGTGGGAATGCAAAGTGGTGCGGCCCCTCTGCAAAACCATTTGGCAGTTTCTTATCTTTTGGTGGATGAGGTAGTTTCTTTTAAAAAAGAAAGGTCAGAGAAGGTATAGCTCAGTGGTAGAGTGCTAGCTTAGCATGCACATGGTCCTGGGTTCAATCCCTCTTACCTCCTTTAAAAAACATATTTTGAAAAACTCGCAGGTAACAACATGGACCAGCAATTGCACTCTTTGGCATGTATCTCAGAGAAATGGAATGAAATGAAATGTTCACTCAAAAACCTCTCCATGTAGATTCGTGGCAGCTTTATTTAGAATAACCCAACCTGAACCAGCCCAGATGGTCTTGCACAGGTGGAGGGTTAAAACAGGCAGGGGGTCCACTCACCCCAGACACTGCTCAGAGGCACAGAGGAGCCAACTGCTGCTCCGTGTCAGGTGAATCTCCAGGGAATTAGGCTGAGTGAAAATGGCCAATCCCAAAAGACCGTATGATTCCATTTATGTAGATTACTTGAAATGACAAAATTTTAGACACGCAGGACAGGGGTTAGGGACAGAGGTCCGCGTGGTAGTAAAGGGGCCCGTGGGGTTGGAGCTGTTCAGTATCTTGACTGTGTGGTGTTTCCAGAGCCCACGTGTGTGATAAGATGGTATAGAACCTAAACACATACACACATACACACACACACACACACACACACACGAGGACATGTAAACGGGGGAGTGTGAATAGAAGGGTGAACATCTGTGCATTACACCACTGGGGAAGATAGGACAGAGCACGCAAGCCATCTCTGTGCTATTTCTCCCAACTGCATGTGAATCTACAGTTACGTCCAAAATTCAAATGAAGAAAGGAAATTGGGAATTTGCTGGAATGAAGATTAATCTTGGAGTAACCAAACTTTAATCTACGGCCAGGTCAATTAATTAACCAATTAATTAATTCAGGGTCTGCCCAGGAGTCAGTCTCCCCTGACCTTTAGCCCAAGAACTTTCCTACCACACGACTAAGGGGATAGAAGGAGCGATGGGGACAACTCACAAAGGCCAGGAAGGATGCCTCCAAGCTGATATTTCTTCTGAGAGCTAGAGGATAAGCAGGGTCAGCAAGGTGAGCTGGTGAACAGCAGGCGGAGGGAGGAGGACCCAGGAAGTGCTGCCTGAGGGGAGGGAGGCTGGGGGTGGGGCTGGGCAGAGAGATGCTGGCGACCAGCGCAGGTTGGCTCAGGTGTAAGGAGGCCTGGGTGCAGACGGGGGACCTTGGTCCACTGGAGAGGGCGGAGATGAGAGGAAGTTGTTTGAAGGTCTTAACTGTGGTAAAAAAAAATAATAATAACATAAAGTTTACCACTGTAACAATTTTTAGGCGTGCAGTTCAGTGGTGGTAAGTATATTCACATTGTTGAGCCACAATCTCCGGAACTTCGTCATCTTTCAAAACTGAAACTCTGCATCCATTAAACAAGGAGTTCCCAGTCCCCTCCTCCCAGCTCCTGGCAGCCACCATCCAACTTTCTATTTCTATGTGCTTGACTACTTGAGATACCCGGTGTAAGTAGAATCACACGGTATTCATCTCTGTGATCAAGTTACTTCACTAAGCATCACATCCTCAAGGTTCATCCGTGTTGTTGCATGTGCCAGAATTTCCTTCCTTTTTAAGGACAAATAATAATCCATTGTAGAGCTGTGTCACATTGTGTTCCTCCATTCATCTGTTGCTGGACACTTGTGTTGCCTGTACCTTTGACTATAGTGAACACGCTGCTACAAATATGGGTGTAAAAATACCTCTTGCAGGTCCTGCTTTCAAGTCTTTCAGATATACACCCAGGAGTGGGACTGCTGGATTGGAGAAATGCTTTTGAACCCAACCTCGGCCCCCTGGAACCTCTTAGCTCCTTATCAGAAGCTATTACTGTGAGTGTGGGTGGCCTGCAGAAGGAACAGACTCATACATTCCAAGGGAGCAAGGTCAACTTCCTGAACAGCAGACTGGGCCCAAACCTGCCTGCCCCATATAGGCATAAACACACACAAATGCACACACGCCAATGCCTGCCCAGCCAGCCCTCAGTAACTGGAGATACAGACAAGGCCTCCACTCTGTTTTACCACCAGTCCCATGTTCTTCCACAGGAGGAGAATCTGGGCCTAGGGTCCTGGATGCGCCTTCTACCCAAGTGCCTGCTGCAGCTGCCCAGGCCAAACCTGGTGAGATGCTGAGTGGGTGGCAGGGCAGCCAGGCCACCCTGTGTGTCTGGGCCTCCCAAAATTAGGAACCCAAACCCAGGCCCCTGGCCCAGGCTTCGTGCTTAGAACCCCACCTTCTTCAGCACCCAGACCCAAACCAGACCTAAGCTGACTTTCAGAAAATCCTGAACAGATGAGGTGAAGAAGTTGTGATGGTTCTAATACAGGACTTGTGAGCAGGGGGTTGGGAGGGGCCCCTGTGAGGTTCTTGCAAATGCCCCTCAGGCAAAAGACATCTCCCCCTAATCCCCTGCACCCTCCCCTGAGGAGACAGCTGGGGACCATTCCATGAAAGATGGAGCTGCCTTTTTCAGGACCCTTTCTCCCTCAGCCACACCTGCCACTTTTGTTCTGGCAATATGGCTTAGGTCACCAGGCATGAATTATGGCGGGGTGGGGGGATAGGTCAGTTGTAGACACATACTGGATTCAATCCTCAGTATCTCCATTAAAATAAATAATAAATAAAGTCACAGGGCAGGGGCAAGGGCAGGATGTGGTCACCAAGGGCACTGGGAGGGACTGTTACAGCAGGAACAAAGTCCTCCCCTGATTTAAACCCAGACAGCTTGTACCGCAGCTCATACAATCTGTCCCAGCCTTGCTCAAGTTCTGGCCTCCCCAGGGTCCCAGCTTTGCTTCCCCTGACATCGCACAGACATGCAGGGGGCCTGGGTGCTGCTGCTGCTACTGGGGCTGAGGCTTCGGCTCTCCCTTAGCTTCATCCCAGGTAATGAGGCATATCCCAGTACCCCCTCACAAAACCCCCCACTGCCACACGCAGGCCACTGCTCCACGCCTGACCTGGCCTCCACTCTTTTCTTGAACAGCTGAGGAGGAAGATCCAGCTTTCTGGAACCGCCAGGCAGCCCAGGCCCTGGACACTGCTAAGAATCTGCAACACATCCAGACAGCTGCCAAGAATCTCATTATCTTCTTGGGGGATGGTGAGTGTGCTAGGCTTGTCCATCCCTTGTCCTCCCCACAAACCTGGAACTCAAGGTTGCCGGTACACACTGGCCAGCTCTGGGGACTCAGGTCTGACATGTGTACCTTTAGGGATGGGAGTGCCTACAGTGACAGCCACTCGGATCCTGAAGGGGCAGATGAATGGCAAGCTGGGACCTGAGACACCCCTGGTCATGGACCAATTCCCATACCTGGCTCTGTCCAAGGTAAGGGCTGGGTGACCTCAGGGAGCTCTACCCTAGAGGGGTGGGTGTGGGGTTAGGGAGCCTGGCAGAAGGGAAGACCCCAGGAGGGCTGGGGCCTGAGTTAGGGCCCAGGGGCAGTGGGAATGGGCCCCAGGGCCTGGGTAAGTCAGGATCTGGGTGTCTACCCCAGAGCAGAGTTGAAGGCATCTCTGCCCCCAGACTTACAACGTGGACAGACAGGTGCCAGACAGTGCAGGCACCTCCACTGCCTACTTGTGCGGGGTCAAGGCCAACTATAAGACCATTGGTGTAAGTGCAGCTGCCCGCTATGACCAGTGCAACACGACACGTGGCAATGAGGTCACCTCTGTGATGAACCGAGCCAAGAAAGCAGGTGGGCTTCGGGCCAGCTTTGCGGGCAGGGGTAGGCTCACAGACCCCAGGGGCCCATCATGACCTCTGCCACCTACAGGGAAGTCCGTGGGAATCGTGACCACCTCGAGGGTGCAGCATGCCTCTCCAGCCGGCACCTACGCACACACAGTGAACCGCAACTGGTACTCAGATGCCGACCTGTCTGCTGATGCGAAGACGCAGGGCTGCCAGGACATCGCCACGCAGCTCATCAACAACATGGACATTGACGTGCGACAGGGCGGGCAAGGGGCGGGGCTGGGCAGAGGGGGAGGGACTCACACCCACCACAGTCCCAGGCAACCCACAGCCCTGGAGCCTGCCAGGGTCTCCACGGGGTTGGAGTGGAGGTGACTCTAGGAGGTACAGATGGAGACAGGCCATCCCCATAGACCTGGTGGTGGGGGCTAAAGGCTGTCTGAGGAGGGAGCAAGGGGTTAGCCAGGCCCCAAGCGCACCTGCCCTAATTTCTGTGCCCAGGTGATCCTGGGTGGAGGCCGAGTGTACATGTTTCCTGAGGGGACCCCAGACCCTGAGTACCCACAGGATGCCAATCAGAATGGAGTCCGGCAGGATAAGCGAAACCTGGTGCAGGAGTGGCAGGCCAAGCACCAGGTGATGGGGGCTCACGGGTGCAGGGGTGCAGCGGGCAGGGTTGAGGGTGCAGAAATATGGGCTGAGACCTGGTTCTGCCCCTCCCAGGGTGCCCAGTATGTGTGGAACCGCACGGCACTCATGCAGGCAACCAATGACCCCAGTGTAACACATCTTATGGGTAATGACCCCTCCCACTGTCCTCCCCAGGTCTTCAGAGACATGTGGGCCACTGACCCTCCCCACTACCAGTCACCACTGGGTCCCCTTTCCCACAGGCCTCTTTGAGCCTTTAGACATGAAATATGAAGTCCAGCGCAACTTGGCCACGGACCCATCCCTGGCAGAGATGACGGAGGCAGCCCTGCGCCTGCTGAGCAGGAACCCCCTTGGCTTCTACCTCTTCGTAGAGGGTGAGTGGCAGCCCCTTACTGAGCAGAGGAGGGAAGGGGCAGTCAGGGGGGGTTTGGCATCACCCACCTTCCCCATGTCCTTCCTGCAGGAGGTCGCATTGACCACGGTCACCACGAAGGCATAGCTTACATGGCGCTGACTGATACCGTCATGTTTGACACTGCCGTTGACAAGGCCAACCAGCTCACAAGCGAAAAGGACACACTGATCCTTGTCACTGCTGACCACTCTCACGTCTTCTCTTTTGGTGGCTACACACTGCGTGGAACCTCCATTTTCGGTAAACCCAGAGATAGTGGCAGGTGCCATTCCCTAAGTTATAAGCAGAAATTGCTCGGAGCCCCTTTTCTCATCTGTCAGGTGGAGTAATAGCAACTGCCCTGCAGGCGTCTGGTGAGAACTAAGCCAGTGAATGAGCTCAGTGCACAGCAGGAGCTCCACACGCTGTGGTTAGTGAGATCACCGCGTCCCCTCCTCCCTGCAGGACTGGCCCCCAGCAAGGCCTCTGATGGCAAGTCCTACACGTCCATCCTTTATGGCAATGGCCCTGGCTTTGCGCTCAGCGGAGGCACACGGCCCGACGTCAATGACAGCCAGAGCGGTGAGTGAGGCGGGGTGTGGGGGGGGGGGGTTGCCTCGGGAGAACGGTGTCTGGAAGTTGTGGGAGTGGAGACCGCCTCCCCGCCGGTCCTGACCCCGCACCCTCCGCCCAGGGGACCCCACGTACCGGCAGCAGGCGGCCGTGCCCCGGTCGAGCGAGACCCACGGCGGCGAGGACGTGGCGGTGTTCGCGCGCGGCCCGCAGGCGCACCTGGTGCACGGCGTGCAGGAGCAGAGCTTCGTGGCGCACGTCATGGCCTTCGCCGCCTGCATCGAGCCCTACACCGACTGCAGCCTGCCGACCCCCGCCAGCCCCACCGCCGCCGTGCAGACGCCCGCCAGCCCCACCGCCGCCGCGCACCCGGGGCCGGCCGTCTGCCCTCCCTCCCTGGCGCTGCTGGGTGGGGCGCTGCTGCTGCTGCTGCTGCTGCCCGCCCTGCACTGACGCCCCACCCACCTGGACCCTGCAGGCGCTTCGAGGTCTTCTGCTCCTCTTAGGCGAAGCCTCCAGCCTCAGGCCCCACTGGAACTGCCACACCAGAGTCTCATCCCAGCCACCACCCCCGGAGACCCACCTGGGAGCCTCTGCCAGAACTTCTCCAACCACCAATCCCCCCACCCTGGGAAATAAAGGAATGTAAGCAGGTGGCCCCATCTGTGGACCTGGTCTGCCCTGAAGGCTGAGGCTGTGATCTTTCTGTGACAGTAATGGTCCTCCCTGCCCCTCCAACCTCAAGGGCCCGGGATTTTGTGCTGAGCCTCCCTGCACTGCAGGGAAGGAGGGTTCTATGACCACCCAGTCTCTCCCCTGACTCCCATAGCTCTGCCTGAGGCTTTGGCAAGACCATCTCAGATCCGTAGTCAGGCCTTTCTTGGGGACCCAAGGACTTGCAGGCATCTGGAGAGGCGTGGCTTCCTGTCATCCTGGAACCACCCCAGTAGGCACCTTGCTGGCCAAGGAGGCTGCTCAGGTCAGGATGCCCAGGGGGCATGTGGCACGAAGTCCTCTACTGCCCCTCTTAGGAACCCAGTGTTACCATTACAGACAGAGGACAGTGATACAGGAAGGAGAGGAGGTTGTTCCACGTCACTCAGCTACTGTGAAGGTGGCCCCCACAGGGCCCATTCCAGGCTGGCAGATCCAAGGAGCAGCCATGGAGCTGCCTTCCTGGGAGGGAGAACGCAGTCATCAAATAAACTGTTATACAGTGCGAGGCCAGTAGTGATATGTTCTAGAAAGAAAAATCCTTAGTGAGTGGGGGCACAGAGTGTGTCTGTGGGAAAAGTGGGGGATAATTTGGAGCAAGAGGTCAGGGAGGGGCTGCCTGAGGAGCAGAACCCTGAGCAGAGATCCAAGGAAGTGAGAGCCTGAGCAACGCAGAAGGAACAGCAGTGCAAGGGCCCTGAGGCAGCGTCAGCAAATGCAGCTGGAGGTCAGCAGCTGGATCCGAGCTGGGGGGACTGGGGCAGGTGGAGCAGGTGAAAGCCCCTGAGGGATGAGGAGGGCTGCGGGCAGATGGGGGAGGAGGTTGAACCTTATCCAGAGTGTGGTGTGTGCTGGAAGGCTTTGAGCAGAGACCTAACAGGACCTGACTCTGAGCACATCCTGCTGGCTACTGAGGGGAGAAGAGTCTGTTCTGTCTGTTTTTGATGTGCTAGGGGGATGGGCAGGGTGGAGCTGAGAAACCAGAGAGGAAGTGCTGACTCCAGACATTTCTGACCTCTGTCTGAAGACATTCTGGAGCATCCACTCTAATGTAACTATACTTAGTGAGGATCTAACCCACCCAAAGGGAACATTTCAGAGAATTATATAAAGGTGAAGCGAGCCATGTTTCCCAATAAATTTTATAAAAAGACAAATTATATTTGCAAAGATGGGAAAGTGCATTTTGCTTTCACTAGAAATGTTAATATAAGTGCGTATGCTTCCTTATTTACTAAAATTTTGATTGAACACTGTACAACATCAATTTGAAGGCCAGGCTCACAGGGCAGTTTATTCCACCTCTGGGTTTCAGTGGCTGTCACAAAACCATGGGGCTGAATGGAAGAAGGGCATCACCTGCTGGACTTACTAAATCATCCTACTCATTTTGTAACTCCATCCACCAATTACACAAAGGTTTTTGTTAAAATGCAGCTAGTGTGTTTCTGTCTTCCCTGTGGTGAGTTAGTTGGTCTCACAAACCAAAGGGAAGGTGCTGCTTGTTTATATTTCATAAACGGGTTCAAAACTCAAGGGAACTCTAACATTTAAAAAGGCATATTGTAAAAACAGATTATTCTGGAATTACTGGTCCTGGTTGCACAATATTGAACATTCTAAAAACCACAGAATTGTACAGTTTAAAAGGGTGAATTTGGTGGTATGTAAACTATGCCTAAATTTAAAGAAACAGTTTCTGTTTACAAATTTTTTTAAGTGTAGGCATGAGAGATTTTATCAGTCAAACATACTGTTGACCACAAAATCATGTGTCCTTCATGGACACATTCTCAAGCATCAGTTTTAGCAATTTACATGAAGGAGGCAGATGCATGGAAAGGCCGTTTATTTTTTCAAGCTTTTTATTGGGTGCCTAAGACTGAGAGCTCTTGTCACCTCAAGAAATATCAGCGCATTGGTCTTTAAGAAGGAAAGAAACATGGGAAGAAGGAAGGCAGGAGGACTCTTGACTCTTCAATACTTTGCTGTAAAGATAAGTCGTTCAGTGTGGTTGATTTGGAAAGGTTACATGGTCACCCCAATCTTATTACCCTGTATCTGTCATTAAGTTTCTCCTCTACTAGGACAATCTTGGTTTTCGAAAGTCAACACCACTAAAGGCTCCTACAGCATTTCATGTGCTCTCCAGGTTTCCAGTTCTTTCCTGCATTGGTTTGACCATGGATGGGCGAACGAGTGGCATTTGCAGCTCTGCAGCCTCTGCATTTTTTCCTCATTTGGAAGCCTTGGGAAAAAGTCCTTTCCAAGCAGCTTTTCCATCAATGGCTGCACTTAAACACTCTTTTCCCCACGTGACGTTACTTTTATTCAAACAATGCCTTAACTGTTGGAAATATATCTTCCCTACTATATCTTTCCTTTAGTGGCTCACACAGAAAAAGTGATTTGTGTATTTCATTATTGGAACAGAATCCCGCAAATACCTTAAGCTGACATGTGTAGAAACATCTGTACTTTCAGCCAACTATAGTATAGCAAACCTCCCACACGAGGTAATTTGCTCTAACACTATTTTTCTTCAGTCTAGAGCAGTGTTTTCTCTACATCTTGAAACAGTATTTGCTGACAAAGGAATGATTTCCGGTTTGTTGACAGATCCTGTTTTGTTTTGTTTTTTCTTCTTGGTTTTTTCTTTCTTTTTTTTTTTTTTTTTTTTGACAAATCATTTTCTGCTCATTGTTTCTACCATCTTTACCACAGCAGAAAGAATAAGCATGCCTGGTGTTGGATTTTTTTTTTTTTTGTCTTATGCTATTATGCAAGAAACTTTAAAAGAGTCTTCCAAATATTTATCATGGCTTAGGGAAATATCAAAAAGAACCGGGTGCAACAGCACATAACTTTAACCATCATCAGGAAGAAACTGGTGTGCTTCATCTTCATGTTCTGAAAGCTCAGTCTGTAAAGTTCTTGCCAATCAGGAGGGTTTCATGCTGTTCTCGACTAACACCTCAAGGTACCCAGAGCAAGCTCCACCGATGACCATGGAGGTGAGGGTGTTTCAAACATTTGGTGCTGTTTAATTTTCTACATTTGGGGCTAACTTCTCATCAGGTCTGTACCACAGGCGATGAGGAGTATGTGTCAGGAGGGAGGAGGTGTCAGAGCTGTCACTTCTGGGGTTGTTCCCCTGGTGTGAGTTACAGGTATCATTTGCCGTTTCTATGTGGGAATATTCTGTAAGCCACCTGACTTTTGGGGAGGATTCGTTTGTTTAAAACTAGATCATATAAATTTACTTAGCTCGACACACCAAACTACAAGGTCTCACTGAGTGCACTGGAAGTGAGCAGCTGGGGAGGAGGCGCTGAGTTGGTGCCTTGTCTGCAGCTCTCTCTCTTTCCCGGGACACCTGAGAACCATGGGGGGTTGTGTCCGGTTGACAGGGCCGTCGACAAAAATTAATCAATAGTGACCTAAGGAAGAAATAGAGAATTTTATTCATGCCAATTTAAGGATTTATAACCTGGGACAAAATCTTTCAGAAAACTCTGAGGACTGTTCATATACATTTTGAGATAAAGGGTCATACATTAAAATGACACACTGGCATTTTAGACAAAGTTCAGCAAAGATACACAGGCCAGATAAGCACATACAAAGAGAGCAACAGGTCACCATGACCCCTTGCAGGAAATGGAAAGAAATCTAATCTTATAAGGACTTTCATTGCTGGTGTCACAAGGAGAAAAAAATCCTTTACCTTTAAGTCAGAGCAGGCATTCCCACCTTTGAGAAGCTCTGCTTTATGTATAACACAGGTGCACACTGCCCATTAGGGAGGGCCCCACAGGGGCAGGGAGTACGTTAGGCTTAAATTTTCTTGTCCTGCCTCAATACATACATTTTATTCCATCAGGAGGAAGGCGCCAGCTTGGAGCTAGATGTTGAATAGAAAGCGGGCAGATTGCCCCGGGTTGTGGCAAGGCTGCAAATGAGATAAAGCATGGGAGAGCCCAGCACACAGTAGGCACTCTGGAAGGCCTGCTGACCCTGTAATGAACCCCTTGAGCTCTAGATGGGAGACCAGACATGCCTGGGCCCCAGACAGCTCCCTGGGACCATGGGTGCCTTACTCCCTGCAGTGTTCAGACTGGGCCCTGGGGGGCGCCACAGGTTCAGTCCCATGCAGACCTGGAGCCCCCACCCCCACCCCACCATCTCATGGAGCCCCTTGGGCCCCATCCCTGCACCAAGCCCAGCATGGCTGCTTGGCAGACACAGGATCCTTCATGACAAGTAAAAACAGACACACTGCCTCTGAGGACGCCTCAGAAGGGATGCCAGATGGACCCTTGTCCTGAGCTTGCGGCTGTTGGTACCGGTGACACTGCTACCCCCACCCCGCAGATTTCAGAAACAGGTCTCCCCACCTGGTCTGCCTCTGCCTGACAGGCTGCTGCCCCTTTGAGGATGCTCCTCTAATCCGTGCCTCCTGGGCGGGGGCCTCCAGGAAGCTGCGTGGTATTTGAAATTGCACCTGCTGATCTAAGGTGACCCCAGGGCCTGCTTACTCCAGCTGAGCAGAGCTTCAGAGTTCGCTCTGTGTACACCACCAGGCCGCAGCCCAGAGTCCCCTTGATATGATCTTGTCACCAGGGATGCCCAATCTGTGCCAATGAGCTTGGCTCTCACCCAGGAACCAGTGCTGTGTCTCCCAGATGCCCCTCAAGGAGGAAATAGCCGCCTCTCTGTCCCAAATAGTGAAGCCATCATCCACCCTTAATAGGGGGTCGTCCAGGCCCTGGTGCCCTGTCCTGGCCCTTTCTTAGCTCATCAGATTTGCAAGTTCCTCATTATCAGCCAGCATGGCACCCCCTCTGCTCCTCAGCCCTTCCTGGGTCCTCAGGTGGGAGGGAAATAACTGCCTTCAGACCTCTCCACACAGACCTCAGTCAGCAGCCCTGCAACGGGTTGGTCCTGTAGGAAGGTAAGAGAGGTTTTTTTTTTAATTTTTTATGCAACATATAGAGAAGGAGATGTTGCTTAACAGCACCATGTGACAGCGGCCTGGGGACCTGAGCTGCCTGCTGCCCAATGAATCAGGCTGAGCCGCTGCCAGGGGCTCCCAGATCTGGGCTCAGCTGAGGTCTGTGGAGCCAGGTGCCTCCTCATTCCCCTCTGACCTATGAGCTCATACTGGACAGCTGCCCAGCCCACAGGGGTCACTCAAAGGACTGGTCCTGAGGGATGAACAGGTGTCCCCGAAGTCCCCTGCAGTGGGTCCCTCCCTCTGTGGGGAGGCAAGGAGGGCAGGAGGAGGAGGCACCCGTGGGCAGGGAGGAGGCTGGCTTATGTCCTGGACAGCAGACCACACAGCGGAAAGGCGAACTGAGCTGGTGACAAGGGCAAAATGAAGGACCTCCCCCTACCGGTGCGGGGACCATGGCCAGTGGAACCTGTGGATGCAGGCCTCAAAGGTGGGCTGTAAATGAGTGAGGGCTGAGAACCCCCAAGCCAAGCCAATGAGAAGGAGGCCTCCAAATGAGCCACAACCCATGTCACCTGAACTGCATGTCAAAATAGGCTGGTGTTGGGCTGGAGGGGATACTGTCTGCAGGGACAGGAGCCTGGGATCCTCTCGGACCACACAAAGCAGGGACCCCACCAGGACACAGGAGTGGAGGCCAGTTCATGTGAGGCTCTGCAGGGAAGTCCATGCCAGGGTGTAACCAACTTTCCCCAAAGGGAGGGGACCTTGGGACCAGGAAGTCCCCGCCTCTGGTGATTTTCCCGGTGAGGTTGGTGACCCTGCTGCTGCTGCTGCAGACAGCTACTCTGCTCAGACTCGGGCATTGCCCAGATCCTGTTCAGTGATGTGCCCTCCAAATTCGAGTCCAATCTCCTACACAGGCTGTGGGGTGTGGGAGGGGCTGCTGGATCTCGCCCTGCCGGCTGCCCTGTCCTGTCCTGCTGCAAGGTGGCCCCAGGGGCAGCCTCGGGGTCCAGTGTTCAGCCTCTGGACAGGCCTGGGGCTGGCAGGGGGAGGGGAAATTGCTCTTTTTATTAAGTGAAGAGAAAGTGGGTTTCTCAAGCCAATTTAGGGGAGGGGTGAGGCACCCAGAAAGGGAAAAAAGAGAGGAGGGAGGGAAAGGGGCGCCCCAGCTCCCCAGGCCTTCAGTACAGTCTGTGACTCCACCTGGTCCCTGGGGAGGGAAGGAATTGGGGTGCTGCCCAGCATGGGGGGATGGGGATGGGAAAGGGCCAGCCTTCGCTAGGGGCATGAGGAGGAACCCACCTGAGTACCCGCCCCAGGGGCATTTGCAAAGAAGGCCCTGGGGCTTCCCAGCACATCAGGACTGGGGCTCAAGCCATTTACAGATATGGCATCTAGGGCTCCTCACAAGCTGGGGCACTTGGGGCCCTCAGGGCACTGGGCATCAGGGTTGGCACAGAAGCAACTGCTTAGGTGGTAGAAACTTGAACCTGGCCTCCACTGAATTGGTTAGAAAGACTTAGGAGTCAGGGTTGCTTGGTGGCACCAAATGTCCTGGCCCCGTCCTGGTTACCCCAGAAATCTCAGGGCTGCCGACATCCACACCTGCTCTGGGACACCAGGCAGGGAAGCTTGACACAAGCCCACCTCTCCAGCTGGCTTCAATCTCTAAATGACTCTGTACAGAGTGAGCACTCACAGGGCCCCTGGGCTGAGGCCACCCCAGCATCCTTGGCCCTGAGGACTTGGAGAGGGGCCCCCACTGCTGAGGAAGCAGCTGTGCAGTCCTGGGAGGGGGAGGAGCTCACATCCACCCACAGCAGAGAGCCCACCCCTCCCTCACACACAACCCTGGGTCTCCCAGTGATGCTCCAGGGGCCTGGAGAGGTTAAGAGGGTGAGTCACTTGCCAAGGTCACCCAGCAGTGACCCCTGGGCTCAAGGCTCAGTCTCAAAACTGTGGATGTCAGAACTGTGAGGCCCTGTGAACATGGGCACACAGGTGGACGCCTAGAAGCTTGATCACAATTGTAAACCATCCCCGAGCTCCTTTATTTCCCTGCAGTTGAATGCTTAGTGGAGGACTGCTTTCTGTCATCCCGATGAGCTGTGCTCAGAGGATGCCTGCTGCATGGGTGAGCCGCCTGGGGACGGATGGAGCCAGCCCTACAACAACCTGCCTGTGGCTGCTTCTAGAACCACTGGAACAGCCTTCACCACTGGGCTCATGGACCATTACCCAACACAAGGGAAACTGAGGTCAAGTGAGCAGCTGAGCTCAGCTGGGTCAACTCCTCCCCCTGGCAGCGTCAGTCACTAATCCTCGGTGCACTTGCATGTACAGGGCCTGGCAGACAAGGAAATGGCCAGCGTCCACAGTTCGTGCACACTTTCCTAACAGAACCCACTGAGAGCGGATGCTGAGCGTAGTATGGAAAACAGGAGTTTGTGAGAGCCCAGCAACGAAGACTCACCCATCATCTGACATGAGCCCTGTGACCTTGCGCAGGGCTCACTACCCCCTCAGTTTCCCCATCTGTAAAAGAGGCTGTCTCTGTCCTCTATCCACCTCGCTGGGTTGCATTGAGGATGCTCTCAGTGTCTGTCTGGAAAAGCCGTTCTGGAAACAGTGGGTGTCGAACGTATCACAACCATGCCATTCTGGTCACCCTGTGGCTCTGGGTTCTGTGGCTGTTTGAACTTTGTGGGCCCTAAGGGCCAGGACTCTGTCCTTGGGATGCCCTTGGCTGCACTCCCTCTGAACCACAGGTGTCCCTCAGTCCTCCCCAAATGTTCGAGGAGCCCTGCTACCCCGGGTAGCAGTGACATCACCACCGGGACACATGCTGCACATCAGGCCCCTGGCCAGCAGCTGAGGCCCTCAGGCTTCCCAGCTTCCAGCTCTGGATGAGCCTCGAGGCCAGGAAGTCCATTTCCTCTCCCAGGGACCCACCTTCCCCAACGTGCCCACTCTCCAGTGGCCCGTTAGCTGGGCACAGACGGAAGGGAGAGGAGGTTGGCTCTAGGAGTACCTGGGCTTTGCTGCACTTCCCCTTGGAGTCTCACCCAACAGCGCCCTCCATCCCCAAGACCTCCCCTAAGCTGGCAGGGAGAGAGAATGGATCAGTCTTAGGTGGAGCTGGTGAACTCAGAGAGCCAGAGTCGAGGCAAGAGGGCTGGGCCTGAGGATTACGAATCTAGCCAGGATCCCAGGCCAGAGGGATCTGTGGGGCGTGGAATGCAGAAGGTCCCAGACCAGAAGATGGGTGGCAGGTTGAGGCAGGGAGCTGGACTGTCCTTCCCCAGCTCCAAGAGGGACATGGTATGTATGTACCAAGCCCAGGGGGAAGGGGCTTCAAGGGGAAACCAAGAAAGGTCCATAAACACAGCACCTCTTCAGGGCCCGGACCCGAGGGCCCCATCTCCGCCCTTGACAGGCATCTCTGAGCAGGGCTCTGTGCCCTGGACACATTAGTGTAGTCTCTGCAGTCTTTCCTGAGAAAAAGCTCAGCCACTCTTGCTCCGTGGGGCCCTTATTCCTGCCTCCTCTCTGTGGAGCCCCACCCCACACTGTGGCTCTACTGGTGTGGCAGGTGCACTTTCTGCCTCCCACTCCGCAAGGTTGGTGCCCCTGGGGCGCCAATAACAGACTTTTTAGACATCACTCAAGATGTGGTGGACAAACCACAAGAGAGGTGGACAAACATTCTCTGAGCATAATGACAGGAGCTGGGCTGGCAAGAGGCTCACCGATGTGGTGAGAGATGGGGACGGGCCACACCCGGCAGTGCTCAAGGAGTGGCTAACTTCTCCAGGCCACCCCTGAAATAAGAGAAATAGACCCGAGGAGGAAGCAGGGGTGGCCCACTGTTCCCCCAGCACTGCAGATGCCTGGAGGTCTCCCAGTGGGGCTCCTGCCTCACCCTGCCCTCCCAACCAAGACAGAGACAAACTTCTCCCTCCCCACTCATCATGGGCCATGCCTGGAGCCCCACTGGGCTCCTGACCACTCCTTTCCTTCTGTCTTCCCAAGAGCCGCTGCTCTAGGCTGGGGGGATGCCTCAGTGTCACATGTCACCAGTCCCACTTCTCTGTGAAGCTGAGCCCAAGACCTGGCCTGGGCTTGATGACTGTCTAGGGGACACTGCAGAAAGTCCTGCAGGGGTGATGGGAGCACCTCTGGACATTCAGGAGAAGTCCCATTGTCATGCTGGGGTGTAGGTCACTAGACTCGGTGTTCTGGCCCCCACGGGGCTGGCCTGGGGTTACCCTCAGAACCATGTAGGAACCTTGACAGGATTTAGGGGAGTGTGGAATGGCTGATAGGTGGGAAAGACAGAAAAGCTGGGAAAGCTGGGCAGAGGTGACCCGGCCAAGACCACCAGAAGGAGGCAAGACGGTCTTCTCTAGGGTCCTTTTGTGCTGAGGGCCTGAGCCTCCCCCCGGGAAGTGCACCCAGCCCCACCTGCTCTGGGGGCCCCGAAGAGGCCAAGGCAACAGTAGAGCAGCTTTATTGACCAGACTTAGCAGCAAGACACAGCAGATGTGGGACCTGTACAATCCAGCCTGGCCGGGGGTCTGTCTCCCGAGGGCCCAGTCTGGGGACCTTAGTAACTCTCCCATGCCCTCCCGGAGCCCAACCTCATCCCTGCTCTGGTCTCTCCTGAAGTAAGGGACAGCAGGGGGTGCGGGTCCCAGGGGTGCTGAGAAGGAGGGTGGTGCCCCAAGTGGGCCAGAGCCGGGTCCATGCCTGTCCCGGCAGCCGGCGGGAGGCGGTTCGTGCAAGGCAGGAGGGGCGTGCGGGTGGGTGGCCAGGCTCACCACACAGAACACTTGTGGGCAGGGTTCATGGGTGAGTCCTTGGGGCAATGGAAGGCCCGGCCGAACTCCTCGAATTGGGACACACTGCCCAGCACCCTGGGGTAGGGGAGAGACCCACAAAGTGTGGGTCCCAGCGACAACCACACCCCACCTGTCCCTTCCCACTCCCAGCTGCTCTCACCCTAGACCCAAGGAGGGGATGAGGCCCACAGGCAGGTGGGCGTACCTGTAGTGCTCCGGCGCGTGCTTGTCCGTCAGGACCTGCAGGTAGATGGACTGCGACCGCCGCTTGATGCACCAGTTCTGGGCCCCGAAAGGAGTGGAGGGGAGGAGCAGGGAGATAAGGCCACGCATCCACTGACCAAGCCCTGCAAACCACCCTCTCCACACACTAGGACTTAATCCCCCATCAGAACCCACTGGGCCATGGCCTCTGAGGGGCGGCTGATGGGAGACTGGCAGGAAGCTGTGTCCCTTGCCCCTCCAATAGCCCCCATCTGCTGCACCTGGGCAAAGGCGATGAAGAAGAGCTGGTTGTGTGTGTACTTGAGCCGGTGCAATGGGTGCTCAGGGCCGTGCTCACGCACCCACTTCTGATAGGCCTGGGGGTGCAAAGCATGGAGCCCACGACGGGCCACCTGACACCCTCCGCCCAGTCAGCCCCTCACCGGCCCCGCTCCGCACATCACCCACCATGCTGAGCCCCGGGTTCCCTGCCTTCTTCCCTCCCCAGAAGGTTAACCCCCGGCAGGTGCCACCCTCTCCAGACAGACTCCCCTGCTCTCCCCGAAGGCGGGGGCCAAGGAATCCCTCTTCCTTTGGACACTGGGCCCAGCACAGCATCTCCCCCTAAGACCAGAACTCAGCAGGAGAGGGAAGGATGGGCCACTAGGTCTCTAGCTCAGTTCTTATTGGCCCCCACTGCTCCCCGTGGGGAACGGAGGGCCAGGCAGGGGCGGCTCACATAGTAGGCAAGCTTGAGGCCGCCCATGTCCGCAATGTTCTCTCCAAGTGTGTGCTTCCCATTCACCTGTCAAGAAGGGAAGAAGATAGAGGCTGCCCAGGGCCCTCTGGCCTCCCTCAGGTCTTGCCTCTCTGGGCCCCTTCCCCTGCTCCTCCCTCCCTTCCCCAGGAGATTGGGGTGGGGTTTCCCCCACTTTGTGCCCCTTCTGTCTTCCCAAGAGCGCTGCTCCAGGTGGCTGTGTGAACTCATCCATGTGCCCTGGCGGCTGTGCAGGGACCTGGAGTTTGTTGAGGCATACGAGAGTGCATGGGGATGTGTGTTCTCCTAGTCCGTCCTGACAAGGCCTGAGTTACCCAAGAGGCAGGGAGGGGGGTCTCACCCGCTGGTTGTAGACAGTGAAGTTGTCATAGAGGTGGACAATGCACTCGGCCTTGCGCAGGAAGCGACTGTAGGAGGCCTCCGTCCACCAGTGCAGCAGGTTGCCTGAGCGGTCATACTGGCCCCCTGTGGGCACGAGTAGGGTGGGCTGAGACTGGCCTTCACCCCAGAGCCTGGCTGGGCACCAAATCCCTCCCCATCCAACCACCAGCCAACTGGCACAGGGAAGCCACAGGGCCTCAGTCAGCCCTCACCACCCCGCTCCCCAGTGCAGATCCTCCACCACCCCTCAGGCCGCCCGCAGGCCTCACCCCAGTCATCGTAGCCATGGGTCAGCTCATGCCCGATGATGGTGCCGATGCCCCCGTAGTTCAGAGACCTGGGCCCGTGGCAGCAGCGTCAGGCCCCAGCTTCACCCGCCCTCTGAGAGCCCCAGGCTACGGCCACAAGGTAGCCCAGGGAGGCAGTGTCTGCACGGTCCCAGGACACTTGTGCCTCAGCTTCCTCGTGGGATATGTATAAGGGGCCAATGACCTGTGCAGCTGTCTTTTAGGAAATAACATCTAACAGAGCTGGGCTGCGGGGAGGAGGCAGGGTTGGAGGGAAACAGGAGGGAAACTGAGGCACCTTATGTGGGATTTGGCCTTTTCCTCATCACTAGGATTGTTCCACTTTTGAAACACCCAAAGAAGCCTCAAACCAGGTAAGGAAGACTCAGGACATTTAAAAGAATGAAAAAAAAAACCTACACATTTTTCTATATAACCAAGGATGAAGTGGGACCATGGGGACCCAGGATTGCAGCTGTCATGACTCCTGTGTTCAGCCCAGACTTGGGGCGGATTGAGCAGTCCCCACCCACCCTGCACACAAGGCCACAGCCATGGCTCTGATTCACACCAGGTTTCATACTCACTGCGGAAAGTCAGGGTCGTACAGTGTGGGCTGCAGGATGCCAGCGGGGAAGACTACAGGGAAGGCATGGTTAGCGGGAGTCCTGCCCCACCTCCAGGCCCTACCCTCTGTCGGGACACACCCTCTTACCCATCTGGTTCTTGTTGGGTAGATAGTAAGCATTGAGTGCCTGAGGGGGCAGGAGCCAGCTGTGAAACAAGGCAGGGGTCAGCTGGGGGACTCCACACTCCCTCCCCCACCACCCCTACTTCCTAGCCTGCTCCTCCTTAAAGGCTGCCTTGGTGTCCCAGCCTACAGGCTGATCCTCCATCCACAACCTGTGCAGACACGGTCCTCCCCACACTACATATCTGTGAGGCACTTTGCCTCACAAACCTCCTGGCGTTGGTAAAGAGCCCTCTCCCCATGGCACCCCCTGGCCCCCCAGCTCCAGGCCAGGCACACACGTGGACTTGTCCACCTCCTGCCGGATCTTCTTGACTGAAAGCTGGATGCTGAAGCGGATGCTGTTCAAGATGTTCTTGAAGTAGGTCTTCTCGTGGACCTCAAACTGCACAGGGGATGGGCAGCACTCAGTGGCAGGCCGGGGCAGGGCCAGACCAGCACCAAGCAGACTCCATGCCCTCCCAGGGTCTGGTGGCTGAGGGGCTGTGGCTCCTTCTCTGTGGTGGTGGCTGGTCTCCATGGGGGTCTTGGCCATGGGCCTGGAGAAGCTGGACAGGTCAGGTGGGGCAGGGCAGGGTCAGAGGGCAGGCCCACCTCATACTCCTTGTCCACGGCCTCGGGTTTGAGCAGGAAGTCTGGGTAGCCCACCATCACCATCATGTACTGGAGCTGCAGGCAAGAAGGTATGAGTAGGCCAAGGCCTCAGAAGATAGCTCCCCAGCCCCTAAAAGAGAAAGCTCCATGGCCAGCCTAGGGGTGAGGCTCAAGGAGGGAGGAGAGCAGGCCAGGTGATGCCAACTCCACAAGAGACATCTTTGTCTCTTTTGTTATTCCAGCACTTCGCACAAAGTAGGCATTCAATATGTGGAGCCAACAAATGGGAACCAACAAATGGGAACAAGGTGTCACTGCACCTTGGCCCGAGCAGCCGCCTTGGTCTCAGCATCCATCCAGTCCAGCTCCTCCAAGCGCTGGCCCAAGATATACTTGATATCTTCTACTAGCTGCTGTACCTGCAAGGTCAAGGGTCAGGGATCAAAGGTCAACCCAGGGGGCCTTAACCCTGAGCTCCCAGCACCTGGCACAAGGGGTACCCCCTAACATTCAGCACCACTTCCTAAGCCCAGGACTTGGTGCTCAGCACCAAGAGGAGACGTCACAGTCTGGAAGGGGGCAAACTGCTCCTGCAACCATCACGTACACTCCTACAGCCATGCCTACTGGGCATGGGAGAGAAGGGTGGGCAGGAGCTTGGTGGGGAGGGCCTCCAGTGGCTGACAGACCAAGTAGCCTGCCTGGAAGAAGAAGCCTGGTGAAGAGAGTCCTGGAGGCTCAGAGAGGGCTGAGCCCTCAGCTGGGCTCAGTGCCCCGAGCTGCAGGGGGATGTGCAGGGCCCCCCCCCGACACCCCATGTTTGGACCAAGCCATGTTAAGAACTTCATGCCCTCAGTACCTGTACCCCACCCCCAAGGCCAGGGCAGCCTGACCTTGGCCTTGCTGGCAGCTGAGAAGTGCTCATGGACAAAGAGGGCGCCAAGCGCCATGCCAAAGTGACGGTTGGCCTGGCCCAGGCAGACACGTGCCAGCTCCTGTGGCTTGTCACTGCCCTCCATCTCACGTGCCAGCTCGTGCAGTGCCTCTCGGAATGGCGGTGACAGGTGCTCACTCAGGACCACAACCACGCGCCACACCAGATAGTTGTGCAGGATCCTGAGGGCCAGGTGAAGCAGCTGGGTGTCCTAACAGGCTCCTGTGCATGGGTGCCCCACCTCACACCCCCCAGGCTGGGGTTGGACAGAGCACCTACACAGACTGAACATCATTCCAGGCACTCCCAGCCCCAGTCAGGGAGGAGGGCTGGGCCACACATGACCGGACATACTTCAGGCTCTCAAGCAGATGGGGCAGGGGACAGCACTGTTTTCTGACTTGCCATGGGGTGGGAGAGTGGGTGCTTGGGGTGACTGCTTGACTCAGAGCTGGCCTTGAGAGGCTTCTGCTCCTTCCTCAAAGTGGCCCTAGGGGAACAGAGCTGTGGCCACAATTTCCTTTCTGATATTAAACTCACTCAAGCTTCACCAACCCCAGATGAGGAAACTGCAGCCAGGGTCCCACAGAGTGGGCAGGACAGCCAGGTCTGAACCTAGGGATCTGGACTCCTATTCCATTGCTCCTCGATTGCCTCACCAGTGTGGCTACTGGACAGAGGTGGAAATGGGAACTCAAAGCTCACCAAGCAGATAGGTCTGGGGTGCAGGGAGGGGCCTGGGGGCAGGTGAGTAGCAGGTGGGTGATTGACAGCTGTACCTGTGGGGCGTGGAGCGGATGAGCTGGGACACCTGCTGCATATAGTCCGTAGCCAGCAGTACCACCTCCTCATTCTCTGAGAAGTCCTCCTGGAAGATCTGGTCCAGCAGCCACTTCCACTGCAGCTGTGGGGCCATGGATGGGGACAGTGGGCCTGGGTGTGGCAGGGACCACAGAAGATAAGGAGTGGGCCGTGGAGAGGCAACAAGAGGACACCAGAGTCCACGGCCATGGTAGACCTTGCTTGTCCCTGGGAAGGGGATGACCCAGGAGTTCCAAGATCAGCACCTCCCCTACCAGGGCTGGGCCACACTCACGTGGGGGGTGATCTTCTGCAGCTGCCCCAGTGTCACCTTATTGTACGTGGAGCTAACATCTCGCCGGAGGTCATCATACTCTGACACTGTGATCTGGGAATGGAGGTCAAAGTTGATCCAGCCCTGCCCAAGGCTTCCCGCCCCCAGTCCACAGCAGTCTCCCTGCTCACATTGGCCAGCCGCTGCTCCAGCTGCAGGATCTCCTGGGCCTTCTGCTCCACAGCCTCGGCACCCAATAGGCTGAGCAGGCGCTCCATGAACACCCGGTAGGCTGCCAGGATCTGCACCAGGAGTGGGCATACCAAGGGTGGGGACCAGTTTCAGGCCCTGGTCTATGCCTCCTGGAGCCCCAGGCCTTCCCTCAACCCCATCCCATGCTCCCACACCTTCTCGCTCTCCTCATCCTGAGCTAAGTACAAGGTCCTCTCTGGCAGAGTGAGCCCATCCTGGTCAATCTGGAGAGAAAGATGGGGGTCAGGGGTCAGCACTCCCAGTTTCTGCAAACAGACTGAATTCCCATCCAATGCCCACACAGAGGACATGCCAGATATCCACTGTCACGAGCCCCAGGAGCACAAAAACAATAGCCCCTCCCTCAATCCAAAGAAACTGGTCTAAGTGCAACCCCTGACCAGTCTAGTTTGGAGACTGAGTTGGGGGGCACTCCGCAATCTTTCCTCTTGTAATCCTTCACTTTCCCCACCTGTGAGGAGCAGAGCCATACTGACAGTTGGCACCTCCCACACGCCCCCCAGGCATTCCAGCCCGCCCCAGCCCTGCAGGCCTGTCACCACAGCTCATCAGTACACCCCTCCCTCCATGCTCTCACAGCCTGCCAGAGGGCTGGGAAATTGCGGCTCCCGTGGCTCCGCTAAACATCGCAATTACTGGAGGGAAATTACTTGTGCCCTCCTCCCGCGCTCTGCCGGTGCGCGTTTCCCTCCACTCCTCTCCCCTCCCCTTCTGCACTGGTCTCCTGGGCACACAGGACGCGCATGGCATGCGTGCAAGGCCTAGGCGCCCCTGGTACCTGCCCGCTGGCGGGGTGCCTGGGGGCGGGGTTGGGGGGGCGCACTCACGCGAATGACGTAGCGCGAGGAGTTCCTGTCGTCCAGGCTGACAGTGAGCGAGAAGAGCGCGGCGGCGCTGTACACGCCCTGAGCCTTGTACAGCAGCCGGTTGAGGTCCCAGCGCGCCGCCGCCCCTGGGCGTTCTGCTATGCCACCTAGGTCCCAGCCCCCGCAGTCTTCGATGACCTCCAGCATGGGCCGCGGACCCAGCCGCTCGATCTCTCGCATGTCGAGGCAGGAGCGGAAGAAGGCGCGCACCTTGCGCTGGGCCATGCCACCAGGCCCACCCCCTGGCCGCGCCAGGAGGCGCCGCAGGCGCTCCTCGTTCTGCTCGCCGATGGCTGCAATGGTGCCGTAGGTGAGCTTGTCGTCCGGGATGGCGTGGCGCCGCAGCCAGCCGCCGCATGCGAAAGAGTAGAAGTCCTGGCACGGGTCTATGCTGGCGTCCAGGTTGGCAGCCAAGAAGCGGGCGGCGCGCGCGAAGGCCTTGCGCTCCGGACAGCCCTCGGAGCAGGCGGCGCCTCCCCCTGCTCCCGGGCCCAGGTACTTGAGCGCCAGCATGGCAGCCAGAATGGCACAGAGGCCCGCGGCGAACACCAGCCCCGACAGCAGGCACACTTCGCGTCGGTTCCACCGGGGCAGCCCGGCCCGGGCCCCCGTGGAGCTGCGCCCAGCACCCAGCGGGAAGCCGGGGGGCAGCGAGGTCCCACGCGCCCCTCCCGCACCGCATCGGCTCACGTACTTGACCTCCTGGAACTCGTCGTAGTGCGCTGTCATCGAATACGGGGCCTCCATGGCGCCGCTGGCACCCTTACACAACCTTTGGCGATCTCCACTACAGAATGCTCCTGGCCTCCCGGCTCCTAGCCGGCCTCTGCATGGCCCCCAGGCCGCAGCTGCAGGAAAGGAAGACACAGGCTCAGAGAGATTCTGGGGCCCAAGGGGGCCCACGAGCACGATGAGGAAGGGCACAGGCTTAGGTCCAAAGGCTGGAGGCCACCCCGAGTCCCTAATAGCGAGATGGCCTGGAGCCTGGCCCCCTTTCACCACTCAGAGAATAAGAGAAAGGGAAGCCTCAGACTGGCCGCCGCCTTCTGCACGCACAGTGGCGTCCCCTCTCCCCGCACACATATGTTCACCGCAGGTTTGGGAGGCCCCTGAAATAAAAAAGGGTGGGGAGCACCGGTCAAGGGGCCTGGCACGTAGTAGGCCTTCAATGAAAGGCTGTTTCCCTTCTCTTTGCATTTCTTGTCCACGACCTGCTTCAGCCAAGGCCAGGGGAAAGGGAAAAGCGGAGGCTGGGGAAAAGAGGTGTGGTCAGCAGGGCGTCTATGCCAACCTTGAATCCGCCTTCAGCTTTCCGCACTGGCACTAGACGCCAGAGAAAGCAGCTAAAGAATCCAACTTTGTTCTCGCGGGTATCCGCAGAGCCACCCCCAGCCCCTTCTTCTCTATTCAATGGCCAGAACGCCAGCAGCCCCTTTCCCATGCGGCCCGGCCCGGCGCGCCGTCCAGCCCAAGATCAGGAAGAAACCCAGACGGCCTTAAAGAATCCGGAACCGGTTCCGTCCCCCATTCTGACCCCCGGCCACTCCCGGCTTCAACAGGTTCTCTCTAGAACCTAAACTTGGACGAAGTTTCATCTTCGATGCGGAGCGAGCTGGCTCTGAGCGTGGAGCCTCTCGTGCTGCGCCGCGCAATCCGCGGAGCGGGAGAGCCCAGCCCGGAGTCGCAGCCGCAGCCCAAGCCGGAGCTGCGAAGACGCAGACAAAGCCTGGAGGCTCCGCGCGGCGGCGGCGGCGGCGGCGGCGGCGGCGGAGGTGGCTAATGGTAGCCGTAGCGGCAGCGGGCTCGGGTGCCACTTACCCGGCAGGAGCCCGCCCGGGCCGAGCGGAAACAGAGCTGATCGAGCGGGAGCCGGGGCCGAAGCCGGGGCGGAGCGGGGCAGGCAGCCGCTCTCTCCGTGCGCCCGTATCCTTCTCTGCCGCCTCCCGGAGCTGCGCAGCCCGCCGGCCCCGAGGGAGGGGGCGCGCCGGCGGCTCCACCCTCCTCTGCCCGCCCCCCGCGCCCCCTCCTTCTTCCTGCCTCCATCCAGGCTACCTGTCAGCTCAGTGGCAGCTCGGGGGCGGGGATGGCGAAGGCGGCTGCGGGAACACGCTCCCGAGGGTCTGACACAGGCTTTGGGCTCGAGGATTCCAGGTTCACCCGTGTCCTGAGAGAAGTGAGGGCGCGCCAGGTACTCCCGGAAAGGGGTCCCCTCTGATCCAACGCCCCTACTCAGGGATGCCTACCAGCCCTCAGGAAAGGGGCTCAAGCTGAAGATGAGGAGGCTAGTGGGCCATTACAGCCACAGGACTGGAGCATCGCCCAGGCAGGAGTCCCGAAAGGCTGTGGGTGCACTTGAATAGTGCCTGTAACTCCTGGCACACCGCCTGCAGCAGAGCAGGCGTCCATAAGGGGGTTTCCTGGTCCTCCCTTTTAGCTCCTGCCCATGTCCAGCCCTCCGCGGGCGCCAGGGGTTTTGGTTCACCCTGCCCCTGATGGAGGAAGAGCCTGAGAGGCTGCTGCAAGAAAGGGCCACAGGGCTGAGACTGAGCGCCTCCCCCAAAACTTGGCTGGCCTGGGTCCCCACTGCTCTGGAAGCCCCTGGGGAAGGAAACGACTGGAGAGAAATGAAAGAGCCCACCCTGCAGGAGCCAGGGAGGGAGGGAGTCCACCTGCTCTGCACAGCAGCTCCAGCTCTCTAACTGGGTCTTGGGCCTCAGGACCTTGGTATTTGGGCTGGTGGGAGGACAGGTCAGGTAGGGGGGCTAGGAATTATTCATCCAATCCTTTATCCTGGTTCAACCTCCTTTTTTAATGTGGGACCTCCCTCCCTGGACACAGGGCCTACTTCCCCCTGGCTGACTCACCACTGCACTCAGTTTCTGGTCCATGTGGGGCACAGGTAACTCAGGGCTTCTTGGATGAATGATACTGTTTCTGGAGTCTCTGCCATCTCCACCCTGCCCTCCCTTTCCTTCTGCTTCCAGTGTCCCTAGCAGGGGACCCCACAAAGCAGCGGCACTCCCAGGCGTGGTGGTTTCAGCTTGCAGGACTGGCCTAAACAACTAAACAACATTAGAGACAGCCCAGGACTGCTATAGAGCCCCATCTGATTAAAACCACAATGAGGCAGTGACTAAACAACTCGATACTCTGTCCCCTCCCTGAGGTTGCTCATTAGTCCAGAGATTGGCCCCTGGCCTTGAGTGAAGTGGCCACCTCTGTCCCAGTTCTGTCTGTCCCTTGTGTGTCCATCTGTTCACCTCTAAGCCACCTTCTGGATATTCTTTGCCTCCACCTCTGACCATCTCACGGTCCTCCTTTGACCCAAGTGTTCTTCTTGGGTCTAATTAATTCTACCCATGGGAGGTGGGATTATGTAAAATGTGGTGATTCCATAAAGGAGGGGAGGGCAGGGCAGTGGCAAAGTGGCTCTTTGTGCTTTTAATCTGCATTTTTCCCTCAACGTTTTGTCTCCAGGAGGATAATTTTCCAGTCTTTTCAGGCCCTGATTGGTATCATTTCTCCAGCAATGACAGCTTTTATTTTCCCTGAAATGAATGTCATGAAATTTCCAAGAAATATAAAAATGGATATTGTCTCAGGGAGCTGACTCTCTTCTAACAGAAAGGCACAAAGGCAAACCTGCTTCCCCAGGGATGCTGCTGCTCCAGCCACTGGAGGGTGGGGAGCCAGGCCCTCAGCTCGCCCTCCCCGCCTCCCTCCCAGGTCAGCTGTAGGACCCCCTCCTGGCCATCCCTCTCCCAGAGTCTCAGCTGCCGTTGATCTGTTCCTGTGCCTCCCCATTCCTGGCCAGGCCATCCTGTCTGCCTGCCTCGCTCCATCTGGCCTCTCTGTACAGCACCTCATCCTCCACACCCAGCCCCAGAGGCTCCCCCAGGGCTGAGCACAGCAACCAGGGCTCACAGGAGGTGACTGAGGACTGGGCCCATGACCACTCAGTCCCAGTCCCCCCAGCACCGCCCACCAATAAGGGTGACCATGCCCCGCCTCCTGTGCCCTTCTGTCCCTTCTCAGAAAGGGAAGCTGAGTTGAGGCCTCATCTGGCCTCCAGCTGCCTCAGTCTTTTTGAGAGTCCTGGGGTGCCCCTCCCATTGTCAAAATAACTCCCTGAGGAGCAAGAGAATGAGAGGACCCAGCCCAGCCCTGAGGAGGTAACTGGATTCCCATTTTGGGGTGGAGGGGAACAGGGGAGCACTGACAAGAGCTGATTGGTGAGAGAAGGGGGCTGGGGGCAGAGGTGAGGGGACCCTCTACGTCTTCCCTTCCCAGATCCCATCCCACCCCATGCTGGGTGGGCATCATGGGTCTGGATTCTAGGAAAGGGGCACAGAGCAGCCTCTTCTATGTCCCACTCTATGGGGACAGCAGTCTCCACACTAATGACTCACGTCTATTAAGCTTCCACCAGATGAGTTGCTAAATGCTTGACTTCAAAGGAGGGCTGCCATCCTGGAGGCAGCCTGGCCCTGCCTGGAGCCCATCCTGATGAGACTCATTTCTGCACCTATGGGGAAGGACTGGGCCCCATCTGCCTGCTGCTCGAGCCTGAACCCCCTAGCTCTGCCTCTGATCTGGAGATGACCCCGGCCTCCACCCTGCCTGACTGGCTCCCCCACCCCCACCAACAGTGCTGTGGAATCTTCCCTGCCCAGGAAAACATCCCCCACAACCAGCTTCCTGGCCTCCGGCTGGCCTCCCAGGACTCATCCCATCTATTATTCACAGCACAAAATGGATTTTTAATTTGAGAAATGAAACGACTCTCCCAAGTGGCTGGGGTGGCAGGGAGGGGGCGGGGAGAGGCTGGAGCCTTGGGGGGGGGGGGGCAACACGGTGCTGACTCAGATTCCTGTTGGAAAGCTGTGTGTCCACAGCAGCTCTGGGGGATCCCTAGGGCCTACGTACCCCTACACCCAGCCTATTCCTCCAGTCTGTTGCTATCACCAGATGGGGTGAAAGGTGACCATCACTCCTGCTGAGCTCCGAGTGGGGTCTGCTCCTGGCCAGGCAGGGCGCTAGGGACTCTGCACTCTGCTTGCTGCCAGATCCCTGGGCTTGGAGGGCAGCCCTTGGGCTCCCTGGCCTGGTCCAACTCCTCCCCAAACTTCCTGGCCATCACTGGGCTGAGCTCAAGATTCTCCCCAGAGCAGACCACCAGCTGATCTCCTCTGCTAGGTCCCAACACCTTGCTATGCCCACTCCAACCTGGACAGCTACCCCAGGCCCCACACTGGCCTCCAGCTCCCAGAGCCCCTCCTCACCCCCAGGATAGAACTTACACCTAAGTGGCCCAAGGCCGTGATCTCTTCCTGACCTCTGCTCTGCTCTGTCTGTCTCCTGATCCCCTACCTCTCTTCCCTGGTCACTTTGTTATATTTTCATTTCCCAGAACATAGCAGGCTCTCCCTCACCTCAGGGCCTTAGCACTTCTCCCAGAACCTCTTCCATTGGCCAAGTGCCACTCATCCTTCTTGAGGTGCCAGCTTTCCTCTCTGGTCCTGTGCTAGTTCCGTGGACCTGGGCTCGCTCTTCCTGGGCCCCAGCTATGCTTCCTGCTTAGTAGTTGTATAGTTTACTCAACTGTGTAGCCCAGAGCAGGGCAGAGACAGTGCATCTGATAGACATGGAACGTTCTCACACAGCTGTGTTCGGCCTATGAAACGGCCATTTTGAAGTATTCCCCAGGAAGGCGATTTCCATTCCCACTGTGCAGAGACTCTTCTTTGGGGTCATCTACCAACCTCTAGATCAGGTTTTAAATTCATTATATATATATATATATATATATATATATATATATATATATATATATATATATATATATATGTGTGTGTGTGTGTGTGTGTGTGTGTGTGTGTGTGTGTGTATGTATACATTCTTGTTTTAAAAGACTTAACCTAAGCCTGTTGGGGGCCTGAAAGCCTTCCCTCACACACATCCCCTTCCCAGTCTTTCCCAAGGTAAGGTAAGCTCTTGACTACCTCAGTATGAGCATCTAGGCACCTGCCAACGTTGCTTTCTTTTTCTTTTTCTTTTTCTTTTTCTTTTTCTTTTTAATAACTGAGACACCAGGAGATATGTGATTTGGTGCCCTGTACCCACAGGCCTCCACCAGCCTCTCCCACACAGAAGTCCCCATTGTCTCCATCCCCAACCCAGGGACACAGGTGGTCTTGCCCATACCTGTCTGGTCTCCAAAGCCCAGGCCTTGTCTGGTGTCCTGCCTCTCACTCTCCCTCTCAGCCCACCCCGCCCGCCCTCCCTGCTCCAGCTCCACTCCATCCCCTGGAGGCTCTGCCCAGGTGGTGGCACAGCCCCTCAATTCTGACCCCAGGTTCCATCTGTACCTGCGGCTCCAGAGGCTCTCCACATTCCAAATCCAGCTCATCTTTCATTTCTCCTCCTCTTCCTCACTCCCTACTTCAGGCCCAAGTCCCAGCATCCCACTCTGGAAAGGCTTCTCTCTCCCCTCCTCCTTCCCAGCCCATCCTGTGCCAGTTCTGGCCCTTAGTTCTCCATTCCTGACTGGAGGAAGGGGGTGTCTTCCCTTTGCCCACCCAGACACTGCTGCTGCCCCCTGCCCGTTCCCGCCCCACACCCTCCGGGACCCTCAGCATGGTTTCTGAGGCTTCCTTGGTCTGGCTCCAGCCCCCTTTCTAGCCTCCTCATTCAAGGTTCCCTAATTCCCACCTCCTGAAGGGGATTGTACCCCCACCTCGGTGCCTTTGTTATACGTCCCCTCTGCCAGAGTGCCTTTACCCCAGCCCTCCTGTCCCCCTTTAGGTCTGTCTCAAGCTTCCAGGATCCCTGGGAGTCCCCACAGCCCCGCGGGTCCTCACCTGAGGGAGGCAGCTGAGACACATGCCCTGTGTGCCCAGCCTGGAGCCTGGTCCCTGGCCTGGGCTGACCGGAGCAGACCTCAGCTGGGACCTGGATGCCCTCTAACCAACAGCTATGGTGGGCCCTACTCCCCCCCCCGCCCCCCGTAACAGATGTAGAGCATCTCCTATGCGCATGCTCTGTCCAAGCTCTCTGCGGGCTTCACCACACTGAGTCTCACAGTGAACCTGCCAGGGGCCCCTGTCACTGGCCCCAATTTACACAGAGGAAACTAAGGCCCAGAGAAGGAAAGAAAGTAGCCCAGGCTCACCCAGCTCAAAAGCACTGAAGCTGAAATTTGAACCCATGTCTACAGCATTCACGCAGACTCCGAGCTGGGAGCCAAAAGGACAGCTCTGTAGGGAGCGGGCAGGGCACTCAGAACCCACGTGAAGGCAACATGGGGCCAGGGGCCAGGCTGTGAGCTCCATCCAGAACTGCGTTGGGGGTAAGGAATCTGGGGAGCCAGGCGGGTGCCAAGGCTGGCTTTGCCCAGAGACTTCAGGAGGGATCTCAGGGCCTGACGCTTAGCCTCGGCCTCCCTTCCAGATACCCCACCTCCAAGGGCCCTTCCTGGACCTCCCTGATTGAAGCGCCCAGTCATTTTTTGTCTGTTGTCCTGGGTGCATGTATAGTATTTGACATTATCTTGTGACCTGGCATTTTCGTGGTCTCTCTTCCTCAGCTCTGTTGAGACCCCAGTTTTTCCAACCTCATCCCTCCTGCCCTGCCTGAGTGGGAAGGCCTTGGCCACAGGCCATTGGGGGTGTTGGCCAGGTTGACAGAGCCAAAGCAGGGTGGTGACCATGGGGTCAGGGAGGAGAGGGAGGAGAGACTCTGAGGTCTGAGGCCTCCAGCTCTGACAGGCCCCTTAGGCTTTTATTTGAATGAACAGGACACAACAGAGGCAAGTAAGGCTGTAAGGGCTGGGGGAGGGGAATAGGAAAGTGAACCCCAGAGCCTGGAGCACCCCTTCCTGTCAGGGTACCCACAGCTCGTTGCTTGTGATAGCAAGGAGGAGGGCTTGGAATGGGCAGAGCCCAGAGAAGCCAGCAGGCCCTGCAGAGCCCCTTCCTTGCCTCACAGGGTCACTGGGTTGTGGTCCCCTCCCCCAGCACTCCATCATCATTTCAAGTGATCAGAGCTGAAGGGGATCATTAGCTAATTAAAGCCAAGGCCACTAATTGTCCCTTGTAGGAGAGAAAGCAGGACTGCAGAGGGAAGGAGACAGCAGGCTCAGAGGGACTCAGAGGGGCCGGGCATAGGGCCCCTGCCCTGGGCAGGGCCTCCATCTAGGCTGTGTGTATAGGAGAGGGCTGTGTCCTTGGTGTGGAACTGTGGGATGGGGGCAAGAGCCCGGACTCAGAGCTCCCATCCAACAACTGTGCGTCTTCGTGAACATCCACACCCGCTTCTGCCTACCGCCCGCCCGCCTTGGATTGTGAGCTGGGGTGGTGTGTGGTGAGGGACTCCCACAGACATCCTCTGGATGCTGTGATAGGTCAGATTTGAGGACAGGGAGCAGGATGCTAGGGTCCCAGGCCCCAGGCTGGCCCCGAGGAGGAAGTCTGCCTGCCAAATAAGTGTCTGCCCTCCCCTCCACCCCTTACAGCCTGAGGCAGGTGAACTATCAGCAGTGGTGCACATCCACATGTCCGAGAGGGCCAGCCACACCTGGTGCCGCCCTTAGCCTGGCACCGATTCCCGCCTAGCGGGATGTCCCAGGGCCTTCTGTCAGAACTACCAAATAGGGTTGTTGGTTTCCTATTCCTGTGTAATGAATTACCACAAACATAGCAACTTAAAACTAGACAAATTTATTGTCTCTGTAGGTCAGAAGTCCAGGCGCAGCATGGCTGGATTCTCTGCTCAGGGCCTCACTGGGCTGAAGTCCACATCCATTGGGGCTGGGTTCTCCCTTAGGGCTCAGGCTCCTCTTCCAAGCTCAGGGGTTGTGGCAGAATTCAGTTCCTTCGGTTGGAGAATCAAGGTGTCCCATCTTTTCTGGCTGCCAACCAGGGGCTGCTCTCAGCTTCCAGAGGCCACTGCATCTCTTGCCTTGAGGCCCCTCCAACTCCAAAGTCACCAATGGAAAATCTCCCCCACATTGAATTTTTGTCATGCTTAGATCTGTCTTCCTCTCATCCACCAGCCAGAGAAAGGCTGCTTTTTCTCTGCTTTTAAAGGCCCCGTATAATTAGGTCTGATAATCTCCCCATCTTAAGGTCAACTTGTTTGGAATCTTAATTACATCTGCAAAATTCCTTCGTAACAGTACCTAGATTTATGTTTGGTTGAATAGTAGGGAGAAATATGTCTGTACATCAGGGTCCAGGAATCGTGGGGGGCATCTTGGGATTCTGCCTGTCACAGAAGTTATGAGGGAAAGAGCTAAGGCCTGGTAAGAATACTAGCAGCTGACTTCTGGGCCAGGTCTTGGGCTTCAAGTTCTAAGTTATCTCCTTTAATCCTCAGCACAATTCTAGGAGCAGGTGCTACTAGTGTCACCATTTTATAGAGGCAGAAACTGAGGCCGTGAGAGGTTAAGTGATTTTCACAGTCACACAGCTCGAGAACGGTCAAGCTGGGATACTAGGGTAATACAACGTCTAAGCCAGCTCTTACTGTGTTCTCTTAGGAAAGTTGTATAACCTCTCTGGGCCTCTGTGGAAAAAGGGAAATGAAGTCCATTTTCCATGGAGAGGTAGGCCAGCCTCCAGGGCCCACACTGCCGGGGATGGGTGGGGTCTGGCCTGCGCCATCCTCATCTCAGTGGTCCTGAGGGGTGCTTGATTGGCACTTATGGCACTCAGTGAGATGGAGTGGGACTGGGGTCCCTGATGTCAGCAGTCCAACTGCAGCCATTCTGGCTTCTTCAACCCAAAGACAGAATGTTCCCAGGCACTGAGGCTAGGAGGCTTACGGTTACCACGGGGCCCCTGACACAGACATAGGAACCCCAGGATTAATGGCCAGGAAATTGCTGATCACAAGCAGGCTAGTCTCCTTAGAGAACCAAATAGGGGCTTTCAGACCTTTGCCCAAGGGTGGGCATGTGTGTCTGGAGCGGGTGCCTCGCCCACATCCAGGCTCTGGCTCTCTTGACTCAGCTGGACAGGCTACTGCTCTGGTGAGAGAGGGACCCAGAGAGGTGGCAGTGGCCGCTGCCTGCTCCCCCTCCCCATAAGAAAGACTGTCAGTCAACCCCAGCAGGCCCCCACACAATCAGCCTCCTCCCACCCACCCTCTTCGCCCCTATGCTTGAGCAGCCTCCCTCAGTAACGGGGCTTAATCATAACATGCATTAGCTAGGGCCTGCTGCCTGCAATTACTGCTTCAATCAGCCACCCACCACCCTCCGCCCCCAGCCTCAGGCCACCTGTGGGGACATCCTGCCCCACCCTCCCTGGCCCCCTCCCCAAATGCAGGGCAGGTGCCCCAGGCTCTGCAGTTGGAAAGAGAAGTGACCCCTGGCAGTGAGGGGGCTGGGGGTGGGGGTGGCCAGCGGCCAGAGGACAGAGAGCTACAGCTCAGGGTCACAGGCAATTATTTTAAAAGCCTGTTGGACAAAAAAATAAATAAATAAATAAAAGCCTGTTGGAAACTGCGCTGCCTTCCCAGCACAGCGGCGGGCTCATCCTGAGGGTTGCACTGCCCCAGGTTGCTGACACGCTTGCATACACACATGGGTGTTTACATGTGCTAGTTCCACCCCCCATGCAAGCATACACACACAAACACACACACATACACACACACACACAAGGATGGGTGTGTGCCAGGGCACATGGCAGTGGATGCATAGCCCTAGGGGGCCCACATGGACCCCAAAGAGTTGGGTACTGGCTGCCTCCAAGGTATGGACGCACAAGGAGGTTCACCTGAGTGACCCTTTGCACCCCTGCCCCCTCCAAGCACAGACTGCCTCCTGTCCTTTGGCTCCCCTAGCCCAGCCATGAGGCACAGGGGGCCTGAGCTGAATTGGATGACTGCCTGTTCCATCCAGCCTCAGAGCTTGAGTGGGGGCTGGAGAAAAGGGGAGAAGGCGGACCTGGCAGGGGGAGGGGTGGGGGAGGGGACTGCTGTTGTGCTGTGATTCTTTCTAATTGCTGTTTTGCTGAGAGGTAATTAAAATCCCTTTTTATTTCACACGTCAGAGCCCTCACCAGCCTGTGGAGAGGGCACAGGGGGAGGCAGAGAGGTGGGGGCAACCGAAGGCTGGCTGCCTGGCACAGTGAGGGGACAGAGAGGTGGGTCTTCTGAGCCCAGACTGCCAGCCCAGTCTGCCTGCTAGGAGGACCAGTGACAGCAGTCCCCAGCCCAGCCCCTGACCCAGCCCATGAGTGCCCAGGGGCAGGCCCTGGCCAGGATGTGTGCAGCCCACCAACGCCAACAAAAGCCACACCTCCCTATGCCTCCTAGATGCCAGGCATTGTGCTGAGCTCCCAACTCATAGGATTGTTACCAAAATAACTACCACCGGGTAGATACCATTATTATCCCATGTCAGGACAGTGATAAAACTGAGACTCAGAGATTAAGAAACAGCTGAGATCACCCCCCTCTAACCACAGTGGTAGAATTGGATTTGAAGAGGTCTGATGCCAAACTCCGAAGTACTATATCAGCCTGACCACTTCAAGCCACATAACTGTCTGCTTCGGCAGAGCCTGCCACAGTTCCACAGCCCTACCCTGACCCTCCTCAAAGCCTAGAGGGAAGGGCCACAGCCTTCGGACCCCTGCCCAAGGCCCACACATGGTATGGTCACCTGCTGACAAGTCACTTGGGACAAAACTGGAGCTTGCCCTGCCCATTGAGGCCTGTGGACACTCCCTGAAGTCTGGGTGGGGCCAAAGGGCCATGGCCAGATCAGAGCCTGGACTACTACCCAACCAGTGTCAGGCTGGAAAGAAGCAAGGCCCCCTGCCTTCTCCTAGGCTGTCTGGGGGAGGTGGGTTAATAGCAACTGGGCCTCACTGGGTGGGGCAGGTGCAAGGTCACTGACCAGCACCTCTCTGTTTCATATGCCACTCCCTTTGCCTTTTCTCTCCCTTCATGTGGGCCAGGAGTTGTGTCACCCATCCTTTTCATCATCACCATCTCCGCCACCATCAGCACCACTGTCACCATCCATTATCTTTGCCATCAGCATCATCACCGTCATATTTATTTTCACCAAAATCATCACCATCATCATCATCATTACAGTTATGAGCATCATCACCACCACTTTCTCAATTATCATCATCATTTCCATCAAAATGACCACCACCATCATTGCCACCAGGGCTTACACTGTACCAGGCACTGTTCAAACAATGGGTATTTTATCTCACTGAATCCTCATAATATCTAAGAAGTAGGTGCCAGTATTATCCTCTCATTTTACATTTAAGTAGGGGGAAACCAAGGCTTACAATGAAGGAGCTTGCCCAAAGTCACAGAGCCAGGAAGTAGCAGAGGAAGGACTTGAACCAAAACTGCTTGATATTAGAGCCCAAAGGCATAACCACTACACATCACTGCCTCTAAGTTGAAGAACCTGGAGAATCAAGCCAGAGGATGAGAAAAAAGTTCAGCTTCCCAGGGACCCAGAAGCAGCTAGCCACCCCATTGCCCTGCTGGGCCTTGGCAGCAATCCTACCCCAAGCCTCCTTCTGGCTCAACTTTGCCAGGGCTGGAGATAGGCGAATGGTCAAAAGGAGCCATGTGACTCAAGAAGCTGGATTCTAGTTTTGTCCCTAGCCGGACAGAGTCCGGACAGCCCCATCTCCCTTGGCATCCCCTCATTTTCCAGGCCATGTCTCTGGGGGCTTATTCACCTCTTGTGCATGCTGGCCAAGCTGAGGATGGACGGTCAGGCCTGGTGGGGGAAGGGCACGGAAGTGGCAGCCCAGGGAGAGGGGCAGAGCAGGCAGGAGCCCAGCGGGGCCTTGGGTGATATCTCATGACACAGGACTAGATTGTGGCCAAGAGAGAAAGCTCCCTCCCAGCCTGCCAACCTTCTCTCTTCAACCCAGGGCATTGGCCTTGTTGTGTTGATCACTCAAGGGGGCCAAGAGGGCAGTCACTCAGGTCACTTAGAGACCAGCCAGGCACCTGCCGCCTTGCCTGAGGTCTGATGGGAGTGAGAGACAGGCTGGAGACGGCAGAGGAAGGACTGAGAGCAGGTGCCCCACTCTCTCAAGGGCAGGCATGGTGACCCTGTGTCCTTGGAGCTCAATGCACCGCCATTTATGTGTAATCAGGTCAAGGAAGCAAGACAGGAAGGGAAGAGAGAAGGATTGCTGAGCAGTGCGGAGGTGGCCAGGGACCCCCCGGGGTCTGCAGGAGTGAGGGAGGGACAGTCTCAGCTACATGCAGCAGCCGGGCCAGAGAGCAGGGAGGGGTTTTATCCATCATGTGTCCCCAGTGCACAGTGCTGGCACTAGAAGGTACTTAATATTTATAGAATGAAAGAATGGATGAAAACAATTTCAGGATTAGAACTGTCCCTCAATAGGACACGACATCCAGTGAGGTAGCTTCCATCACTGGAGCAAAAGGATTAAAAATCTCAGGCTCTAGAGTCAGATGAATAAGGATTAAATCCTAGCCCCACCATTTCCCAGCTGTGATCAGGTCACTTGGCCTCTTTAAGCCTCAACTTTCTCATCCAAAAATGGGGACAATAATGTCTATCTGATATCATGTACAGGTGGGGAATCCTTATATAAGCACCTCTAGGAGGGAAGGCTGGGGCCAGCTAGAAGCCCACAGCCTCCTTCCCACATCATCCTCCAGGCACCTAGGGACCTCCTCCTACACCTCATTTCTCTCCACTGAGGAGCAGCTAGGCATGGCTGAGCCCAACAAGATGAACTCCCTGGCCGGCTGCCCCAGTACAGAGAGAAACCCCCATGGGGAAGGGCCAGGAGGTAGGATGGTGGGCAGAGACTTCAGGAGCCAGGCTCCTGAGGGGTTTAGGGGTTGCTGGGACACCTGGGAAGGGGGCTCCATGGAGGCCAGTGGAATCTCAGACCAGGGAGTGAGTCTTCTCCCTGACACCCACTGAGCTGCCTTGCTTGAGTCCTCAGTTTCCTCATCTGTAACATGGGAATAATTACAGGCTCAAAATCTCAGGACAGTTGCTGGGTTTATAAGAGGTGATCCTGTGAAAGCCCCCCAGCAGCATGTCTGGCAAACACTGGGGCCCCAGCCATACACACACATACACACACACACACAAACACACACACACACACACACAGACACACACACACCCTCGCAGCTGTCCATTCCCTGGGCCTTGCTGGCTCCTCGGGAGGTGGGGGGAGACCTGGAGCCCCACCCTCCCCCGACCCCCATCCCCTCATCCCACACATCTGTGGCAGTGATGCACACTGCTCTTCCTTTCTGTCAATGTTCTCTGCCGGTTAATGGGCCAATTTTTTAGCATTACGGAGATTTGGCCAATTTGGCTGCCCTGACAGAAAGGCTCAGTGAACAGTTGCCTAGGGGGTGGGGGTGGGGTGTGGAAGCAAGGGTGGGAGAGGAGGAGGATGAGAAGGAGAAGGGAGTGGAGATCTGTACCTCCTCTCAGGCTGCTCCCAGCCAGGCATGTCTAAATTCTGGGCAAGGGAGGTGGAGTCAGTGGAGAGATTACAGAGATAATTAGCCCCACTTATGCCCCCCACCTACCCCCTCCCACCGTGCACTGGCCCTGTGCTGAGCACTCTGCATATATTTTCTCTTTTAATCCTCTAATAACCCTCTAAGGCCAGTTCTATTATTTGCTCCATCCTTCCTGGTGTGGAACTCAGGGACAGGAGACTCGGAGCTGGCCCAAGGTCACAGAGCCAGGAAGTGATGGAGCTGGAATGTGAGCTAAGGCTGAAAGCCAGCCCTTTGAACCATTCCTGAGCTCAGTTTCTAACTAAAGGCTGAGAATTAGACCAGGACCCCTCCACCCATTCACCCACCTACCCCCACCTATCCAACTCCCTCTCCCCGCAGCCAGGCACACACCACACACAATCTCCAAAAGCCTCAGCCTCTCCAGGCTGCTGGGGATCCCTATCAGGCACTCAGAGATCCCCATGTCCTTCCCCTCCTGGCTGAGGGTGCCTCAGCTTGAAGCCCCCAGACCCAGCATCTCTGCAGAGAGGGCCTGAGCACCACAACTGTCAGGCATGAGCAGGGGTTCCAGCCCAGAACTGTACCCTCCCTTCCTTCCCAGGCTGTGGGCTAGGGTCCCCATACCAGCTGTGGCTTCTGGAGCACCTCCTGGGGTCAGTGCCAGGCTGCAAGTGGGCATCAGCTGTGCCCACCGCACAATCTGGGCCCTTCTGGGGGCAAGGAGGCAAATCTGCCAGGGAGGTTGGGAGGGGAGGGGAGGAAAGGGGAGGGAAGGAAAAGGGAGGGGAGTGCCTCTGGGCTGGAGGAGGGGGCTGCTGGGCTCCAAGCATTAAGCGATCAGAGAGCACAATATTTCATTGCTGGCAATCGCAGCCAAGACATCAACTACTTGGGGAGAGCAGCCTTAAAAGCCTTTTGATTTTATTTCTTCCACTTCATTTTTTTTCCCCTTTCCTTGCTGGTGTCCTTGACAAGGCCTCCCTTCCCCCTCTGCTGGCCCCTCCTCTACGCCCCTGCAGGAGGCCGGGGTCTCTGGGGCCTGGGAGCCTACAGGACCTCCCGGCCAGATCCAGGGCCCTGCGTGTGTGCGCACGTGCATGTGGATGTGCGGCTGGGAGACTGCTGTGGTCCCCTGTGTGTGTACCTGGGCAGCTCTGTGTGCATGCCTAGAAGTATGCTCCTGTGAGCACACGTCTGTGTGCATGCCTGAGTGCGTATACACATACGTGAACCTCGCTGTGCATGCACCCACCAGAAAGCTCCACCAAGGTAAGAGACAAGGGAGCAAGGCAGGGGCATGTTGCAAATTCAGAGAGCAAAGAGGAGGGGGGGCGGGGAGGAGAGGAGGAGGGTGCACTCTTAGAGGAGTCAGCTTTGTTGGACCAAATCGTGGACCCAGTGGAGACCTCCCAGGGCCAGGGCGTCCCCAAGGGGGCGGCGCACGGAGACACAGGTGTGCACCCGCATACACGGGCGGACACACGTACATGCAGGCACACACTCACTGCAGAGACCCGGGCGGGCCAGCTCGCTGCGGGACTCCTGGCCCGGCGCCCGTGACGTCAGCAGCTGGACCGTGACGTCACCACCCCGCCTCTGCCCGCGGGGAGCTCCATCTCCGCCTAATGGCAGAAGACTCGGAATTGCACATCTGTCTTGTCGGGAATTAGTTAATTGAATCAAACGACCCGAGCTGCCGCAGCGACCTCGGCCTTGGCCCAGAAGGGGGGCTGGGCGGGCCCATGGGTGAGTTGTACTCAGCCTCGAGCGAGGCGCGTCTAGGGGATGCTCACCTAGACGGGCTGGGAGACCAAGCTCTCTCGGGAAATATGGTAGTTGTCCCGCTCAGCACCTCATCCTCTCCCAAGACAGTGAGGGCAGAGACCGAGGGCCTGTCACCCGCTGAGGGAACTTAAGGGGCTAGACTTCTGCGGACACCGCAGCCCGCCCCTGCCCCAGGGCTCTCGGGCCTCCCGCCTCACATAACCTATAGGCTTGACCTCCCTCCCTTCTACGCTCGCCTCCGCCCAACGCTGCCGAGAAACGCTGCTAATTCCCGAGCCAGCCTGCCAGCGCGGCGGTTCCCGCCCCCCTCCTCCGCTTCCCCCCGACCCCCGAGCATCTTGGGATTTGGAGCCGCCGCCAGGCAATTTGTCGGAACTGTTTAAGCGCCCAGGAGATTTCTTTGTCCCGTCCCCTGACCCTGTGTCCCTTATCTCGGGCGCTCCTGGCCCTGCCCCCATAGTCCTCCCTCTCTCTTCCCGCACCTCCATCCTTAGGTCATCCCTCCCTCACGTTTTTATTCCTAACTCACAAGAGACAGCACCGGAAAGACGTTAAGAAGTAAGGCTCTCAGAGATATCCGGGTTCCAGTCCCAGCTGTGCCTCTTGTGAGTTTCGAGACCTTGACACATCTCTTAACCTCTCCAAGCCCCACTTTCCACATTTGACACTAGGATAAATAAAAAGAACATATCTTATTGGATAACATTACATAATATATGTAAAAGGCTTAGAACTTAATCCGATTTTGGTAACCAATACTTTGTAGTTTTAAGGAGGATGCAGAACTGTCATGGGGGTGCAGTTTCTCTAGAAGGGTCACTGGGCAATTGATGAGAGAAAGCACCACACTGTGGGCTGTGGTGACCTGAAGGGCCAAGGAGTCTAGCAGGTGCTTCCAGGTGGGCAAGGCATGGGTCCTTAGTGATGGGGAGGCCCACCCACGCAAGACTCCCACCTGGAACTCAGGCTCCAACTCTCTCTGCTCCTACTAGGGCCCAACAGAGCCCCACTGGTCCTCTCTCATTAATTCCACAGGTTTACCTAACTTCACAGTTTCACACATTGTCAACTTAATCCTAAATGCTTAATCCTTGAACAATATCATCCCATTTCACAAATGAGAAAGCAGAAGTTCAGAAAGGTTAAGTGACTTGCCAAAGGCCTCACAGATGTCATGGCATAGCCAGGATTTGAACCCAACTTCTCTGGCCTCAAATGTCAGCCACTCTCTTCCTCACTGCTGTGCCTCCTGCTGTGAGGGCCACTCAGTTGCTAGGAGATAGCAAGCCAGTGGTTACTATGGGAACCAGGCCTATGTGGAAAGTGAAAAGAGTTTGTGTCCAGGCAGCAGCAAGAAGGCTCCAGGTGGGCTCCACAGCACCTTCCCTGCCCCTCCCATGGAGGCAGCTCTTGGCTTTCAGCTTTGGGGTTAGAGTTCCAGGCGGCAGATGATCAGTGATAAGGCCAGAGAAAGGTGCCATGAGGGGGGGGCCCCTGCAAATCAAGAGCCCTGATGGAGGATGTGGTCCCAAAGATGGGGCTGAGGGGCAGACAAGCCAGGCCAGGGAGCCTCACACTACTGCTTCCCCCAAACTGGCTGAGTGCAGATCTGAGCCTGTCCCTGGGAAAAAAGAGAAAAGGAGGGTGGGACCATGGTGAGGTACAGAGCTGTGCCAGAGGGCTCTAGACCTGGACAAACACCTCAGTTTTCTCATCTGTAAGAGGGGAATGATACTAGCCCCTCTCCACAGATACTATGTTGAGAAAATTAACAAAAATACAAAGCACCATAACTGATCCATAGACTTCACTAGCTGTGTGACCTTGAGCAAGTCCCTTAGCCTCTCTGAGCCTTTGCAAATGAAGATAATAAACAGTACCTGCCTCCTAGGGTTGTAAAGATTAAATGCGTGATTGACACAACATTGTAAAATGATTATAACTCAATTTTTAAAATGTTAAAAAAATAAATTCATTAATTAATTTTAAAAAAAGATTAAATGAGTGAATACAGGTAAAAAGGCTGTGAACAGGCCTGGCAGGCTTTAAGGTTCTATACAGTGTTGGCTGTTCTATTTTTATAGTAAATTCTCAACAGCCCCCCGGGGGTCCTGGTCACTCTGGATCCAGCTCCTTTTCTCTCGATCTCTCAGGAGAAAAGCTCCCACTACCCCTCACCCCTTGCTGGGTGAGGACAAGCAGAACCAGAGAAACAGGACTCTCTGAGGCTTCAGACCTCCCCTGCTCCAAGTTCAGGGGCCTGAAGCCTGAGAGGCTGGGGTGGGAGGGAGTGAGGAGGTGGCGCTGGCAGCTAAATTTGTTCATCCGGCCTGTCAGTCCCTTAATCTGATCTCTGAGGAACAACACCGAAGCTTCACTCTGGATGACAAACGAGGAGGGGAGAGGCCTGCCCTGCCTGGACTCCGGGTGAGTAATGGCTTTGCATTAAGATATTAGGCCTGGACGACAAGAAATGTGCTCCTGCTCCTGCTCCGCCCCCAACAAGGCTGGGAAGAGAGCTTGGGGAGAGAGGGTGGCTTCCTGAAGACTAAGCCCCAGGAAGGTGGGGGATGCTAGGGGATTTGAGAGAAGGCTTGGGAAGTGCTGAGGAAGGGTGGGGGTGACAGAGGGGGAGAGACAGACTGACAGGCCACAGAAGTATCCAGAAACAGAGACACAGCAGGGAGAGAAGAAGTAGAGAAAAGGGAGGAGACAGACAGGCACTTTGGGAGGGAGGTTGCAAAGAGGGGAGATGCCTGTTCTCACACAGGGCAAGGATGCCTTAGTCAGGGCCATGGCCAACCTGGGCAGGCCATCCACCAAGGGGGATTCAGGCTCCAGGGAGGGCCAGGCTGGAGGCCTGGCTTCAAGGCTGGCCTCGGTCTTTAATGTCTGTCCACCTGCTCCTGAGCCTCCTGGGCTGGGAGAGTACTGGTTTGGGTGATGGCCCCGTCAGAACTGGCTTAGGCCAACAGGCAGGGCCTCCAGCCACATGGACAGTACACTTTCCTAGGCAGCCTGTTTGGAGGGGGCAGTCCAGAGGGTAAATTCCAGCTCCAAGCCTCTGCACTGCTCAAGGAGCCCCTCCCTCATTGAACCCCTGGTCCACCATAGCTTATATCCTGCGATGCAGCATTTGCTGGGCTAAGGGACCTCTGGAGGAGAAGATGGGGCCAGGTCCAGATTAGGACTCAGAGACAGTGTGGTTCAGAGATGAGGGGTTGAGAGAGAGCAAAATGGGCCAGAGATAGACCCCAAACAGACCACAGGGGCAGCCTGCGTCTCTGTCACAACCTTAGAGCAGTGTTGAGTACTGGCTCAGACAGCAGACCTTCTCTGCCTGGGTTCAAATCCTAGCTCCTCCCTTTCTGCTGTGTGACCTTGCTGAGCCTCACTCAGACCCCACCTGTAAAGTGGGATCGTTATAGCCATTACAGCATGAACTTCTGTGAAGGACCCCTGCCTAGAATGGGGCCTGGCATATCCTAATGGTTTAGTGAACTTCACAAATTGCTGTTAATTATAGTATTTCCTCCAGGCCCCAGCCATGACCCTATAAGCAAGATGACACCTGTAACAAGTCCCCAGACCCCTTTTATTCCTCAGAGGGGTTCATACCCAGACCTGGGAATCCTGGCTCACCTCAGTAAGCTATCAGCCTCTCTGTGCCTCAGTTTCCACATCTGCAATATGGGCATACCTTTTGGCTTAGTGGAGCCAGTGCGTGTAAGCATTTAATAAGACCACAGTGGCCTATTTCAGATGCCCCAGATCTCTGCTTGGAGGACCATCATGAGTGTGTGTGTGTGTGTGTGTGTGTGTGTGTACACTAGCTGGGAAGCAGGGAAAGTTTGAGAGCCTCCCAGAGATGCTCAGACACAATGATAAGGTGAGGGGGAGCCCCAAATCCTAAGCCCAGGGCCCCATGTGCAGGAAGTAGAGGTCAGGAGGTCAGCTACTTCCACCCCTGTGCCCCCTCCCTCCAGCACTACCTTCACCTGTGGCTCCGGCCTTTTGCCCCACTCAGCCTCATCCACGCTGGGTGGTCCTACACTTTGTTCACTTGGGATTTCACAGGTGGGTACATTTTCTCCGGAACTGTGGCTTGAGCAAATAAAGGATGATTCAGAAAACAGTTGTTGATTTGGGGAAAAGGGGGTGGGAGCAAGGTGGAAAGATCAAGGCAAGGACAGAAAGTGGAGAAGGCTCACTAGCTGAACCTCAGAACAGCACGAGGCAGGCCGCTGCCCTTCTGCTGGGGAAGCCTGACGGAGGGGACTGGGGCGGGGTCGCCACAGGGGCGGTCCTTGTGAAAGCAACTCCCACAAGCCATCCCCTGTGAGGATAGGTGGGGTACCACAGTCTCTGAGATCGTCCTTCAACCGCCCCAAGATTTCCCCCCTGAATTGCCCCGGTTCAAATCCCTTGTCCCAGCTGTGAGACCTCTTGGTTTTACTTAGCCCCCGACCCCTCCCTGGGGTCCAGGGCTTCCCGGTTCTTCAAGGCCTGTGTCTCTCATGGAACGCCACCAGGAGGCGCCCCAAGCCTGCTCGGACCCTCTTGGTCCGGGATCCGCCAGCCTTGTGGGTCAGGAGGAGTGGCCTCCTCGGGTCCGGGTGGGGAGGGTCTCCGGGCCTCGGCTGCGCCGCTTGGAGCCCCGCGGTGTGCCCCCCCCCCGCCCCGCCCCGAGCTAGAACCTGCCTCGTGGCGTCGCGCACCCTTTCTCTGTCCTGAATCCCCAACGGGTGGCGGTCGTCCTATCCGACGCTCTCTCCTCCATGCTTCTCCATCTGCATCCGCGGTCTAGGGCTCTGGTCGCTCCCATGGGCCTCACCCGCGGAATCCTCGGCCTTCTTGCCAGCACAGGACCCAGAGTCCAGGGCCTGGTTGGGGCCATCCGTGCTGTGGTCCCACTTCCCCTGACCCTCTGATCCCTCTCTGAAGGTTGGGTGGATTAACTGTTCCCAAACCTGGTTTGTTAAGAATCGGCCAGCGTTTACTAATTCCAGGTCCATTACAGCTTGAGGGAGGGCCAGGAATCACTGAATTTATCCTGGGACCAGCTCCCTGCCAGGGAGCTTCTGGCTCCTTCAGTCCTGCACTACGATTCCACCAGGGAGCCCTCTGCCCTCCAGGAAGAAACAAAGTCCCTTAAATATTTTTTTTAATTGTTTTTTGGTAGATAATATACCAAATTGATTCAAAAATCAACAACATTGCAGTGAACATTCTTGCACATCCATCGTTTCCTAAGAGGGCTTTTGTACAGATAGGTAGGCTAAAAGGCCCCGAGTGAGAGCACCGCTTACAGAGCGAGAGTGCGTGTCACGTGGGTAGGTATGGGAGCAGGTATTGCCAGTTGCCCTGCATGGGGCTTAGACCACTGGGCACTCCCCAGGCAGTGACCAGACTGTTTCTCAACAGCCTTGCCAACAGAGTGTACTGCTGAACTTGTGGGGTTTTTGTTTGTTTTTGTTTTTTACGACATATTCACTTGTGTTGTGTCCCCAGGAAGCCTGTCTTGACCTGCAGACTGTAACCCCGCTGCCTGGGTTCCCCCAGCCCACAGGCCTTCTCCTTCACAGCACTTTGTGCCCTTGGAATGACATATATTATATCATTGTAATTTCTTCAACAATTGCCTACTGCCAGCCTATAAGCTCCACACAGGCAGGGACTGTACCCCAGCCCCTGGCACATCACGGACACACGAGATGCTTTCGTAGCTGGGACGGCCCCCTATGTGCCCCACATCCTAGTAGGCACTTTGTGTGGGTGACCTCAGCTGTGACTCTCAACCACCTTATGAGGAGGCATGGGTAGTAGCTCCAATGAGCAGATGGGGAGACTGAGGCTCATACAGGAGGTGATTTGCTCAAGGACTCACAGCTGGTCAGTAATGCAGTCCTTTGTCCCTCCTCCTGAATCCTTGGCTTTATTTCTTCCTTACTCTGGCCTGTGGGGGCCCCCCCATCACCAGGAACAGTCAAGTCCAGGTCAAGGGGGCTCCAAGCTCAGAATCAGCCCCATCTGCACTGCCTGCAATGGTGGAGAGCCAAGCTGGGGCCTGGCCTGAGCCCCTGGGGGCCTTGTTGGCTTACAGGCTCAGATCCCCTGTTTGGCGGCAATGCCAGGGCCACAGTTACTCCTGTGGCTGTGCAGTCACCAGAGCCCCTTCCCAGAGGCCCCACGGCTGCTCTGGCTTTGTGCCCGACTATCACTCTGTTCCCCAGCGGCTCTTTGTGGTGGCTGCCTGCCTCCCTGCCTGCCATTAATCATGTGCGCAGGATTTATTTTCTCCAGCAATTTATTTCAGCAAATGCAATCTGGGTGTGCCCACAGGTGGGCAGGATGCTCTGCTACCGCCAGAGTCATAGAGCCTGGCTCTACTGTCAGGCTGACAGGCATGACTCACCAGCACCCCCAGTCAGATGTCAGGCCTGCCTGAGCCCTGGGGTGGGACAGTAGGTACCCTGGGGACCGGCCCCACCCCCACATCAGCATTCCCAGCAGCCTGGAAGGTCCAGCTTACCTCACTTTTTTTCTTGGGGCTTTGCTGTCCCTACCAAGCCTAGCTGGCTAATGGGATACAGGATGAGATTAGCCCCCAATGTCCTCACCCTGAAACAGGCCTTCAGAGGTCTTTTCTGAAGATCCAGGGGGTGGCTGTTTTCAGTTTCCTGATCTGGGGAAATTGGGGGTCCTCCCTCCCAAACTCCCTCCTCCTTGGCACTGCTAAGCAACCTGGTCCTAATTCCCACAGCAGTCATGGAGGGAAACAGCTAATGCCAACCCTGCCACCCCCTTGCCATACTCACAATACGTGTCCTCCTTTCTGGGGTTTCCTTTAGTCCCTACATCACCCTTGGCAGCTCTCTCTAGGCTGTCAGCAGGATGCAGCAGCCCAGGGCTGAATAGTGGATGTGGCCCTGATGCCAGGCCAGGAGACAGAGGCTGCTTGATTTCAGGTCCTGAGTTAGTGCCCCTGGTTATCCACTTACAAGCTTTGGAAACAGGAAGGAAAGGACTGTAGGCAGTAGCGAGCAGGGACCGTCCACCTGGCCCTGGCCCCCACCAAGCCCTTTGCATCTCACCCATGCCCCCTCCTCCACTGCAGCATCTCAGGGGCCCAGGTCTCATCCCTGGGGACCTGCTTCCTCCCTTGGTATTCTCCAGTCCCAGCCCACAACCCCTGCCCTCAGCCCACCCAAGCCTGGCTGCCTCTAATGCTGCAGATAATTCCTGCTGTCACAAAGCCATTACCCTGCAGATGGGCTGCGCTTCAGCGTTTCTGTGTGTGTGTGTGCGGGTACGCACAGGGGAGAGGGCTGTGGCAGGCAAAGCACCTTGCATAAGCCTCACTCACTGCCATAACTGCCTTAGGGGATCTGTAGCGCCCCCTTCCCATTCCCTGCCCTGGCTGTCAGACTCCACTGATGCCAGGTGATGGGGTCTGGAGCTCTGGGCAGGAGGCCAGACATGCCCCCAGCTGGAGGGTGGTGAGGCCTTGCAGAGGGGTCCTGGTGCATGAGACTCCCCCCTCTTCTCCATAGGGGTCAGCTGAGCTCAGAGAGTGGCTGAGCCACCCCCTACTCAGCCTCCCAGACCTCGGGGGCCCTGGGGAGTAAGCCGACCTGGGAGTGCAAGGTGGATGCTGGAAGGACTTTGGTGGCATTCGATGCCCTGGTTTCTCCTCTTCCATCTCGCTCCAACCCCTCCAGGTCCCTGGAACCCCACCCTCTGCTTTGTCTGCCATTTGTAGACCCCCGCCCTTACCCCCAGGAGCCATCACAGCTGCTCCACATTGCCCCCTCCTGCTTCAGCACAGCCAGGTCTCCCCTAGGGGGAAGCAAATCCTCCACCCTTTCAAGAACCTTCGACCTTTGTGTTGAGAGCCTTTGGCAAACCTTGAGATGTTGGCATGGTCAGGAAGCACCGTGAATTCAGGAGGCAGGGCTGGGCAGCGGTCAAGAGAGTCACCTTCAGCAGCAGGTGGAACCGCTTTTAATCTCTGCTCTTCCAGTTTCTGGTGATGTGGTCTTGACCACGTCACTCAACTTCTATGAGCCTCAGTGGCCTTATCTGTAAATGGGATCTGATAACACCTGCCTCAAACAATTATTATTAAAGGTTTAATACTTGTAATACATTGAACCACATGAACTTGCTTATAGTCGACCCATTTTCTACATTAATATTTATTAGGTGAAATAGTGCACTGCGCTAACAAACTTTGTGTCATTGATAAGTTTTCTACCTGAGGCCCTGCACTTTGCTTTTATCCTCTTCATGGTCTATATTTGTACAGATGCTACCTGCTGGTTTTAGAGAATTCAAGCTAAGTGGAAAAGCACAAAGAATAAAGTCAGAAGCAAAACAAAACAAAAATAAATCTCCCTGTCAGAAATAGCCATAATTAATGAATAATAACCATGTCCAGAAAACTCTTTTTGCACTAATACCGGTAGAAGTGTAGAGAGCTAAGTTGATAGAAATCTTGCTATGAGAAGGGATCTGACTATTTTAAGTATGATTTATTAAATTAAATTTTAGTTTATTTTAACAAAAGAAAATAAAAGAAAGGAAACTGAAAGAAACCACATAACTCCAGTAAATATCTCTTCATCAGAGAGACAGTGTTTTATGAAAAGATCATCTCATGTTAACAAAAACATTTGGAAGCAGTAAGAATAAAAAGTATTGATTAGGGAGACTTTCATGTAAGAGGGGGAGAATGTGACTATTATATTAGAAATTGAAGGTGTTAAATTAGCCTGTTTCAAAGAAACACAGCTGACAGCAAGACTGAGAAAAAGAAAAGAAAACCTGTGGAGAGAGACAAGAAAGACAAAAGACAAAAAAAGGAAAAAAAGAAGAGGAAACAGGTAGAACTGTGGGTTGATTCACATTCTTTTGATCACAAAGGTTCAACAGTGGTACTCAAAATTTCACACATATTTAACTTGAAAGAATTTTGCCTAGATGTGCCCTCCTCACCTAAAGGTTTCCATCCTGTTTAAATGGTGAAAAAGATGTAATTTCTGGCATGTTGTAAATATTGACATCTTTAAATAAAGCTGTTACAGCTCTTCTGAATATATTGGGCCATTTTGATGGATTTCATATGGTTCGACCTAAGAGATGAGCCCCCCGGCCCAGAGCTGGCCCTCGGTGACGCTCAGCCTGGCAGATGTTAGGAGCACAAGACCTCACGCTCTACGACAGCTCATCTGGCCTTGAGCTTTTGTATTTTCTTTATTTCTGCTTTTGTGGTATTTTTAGCAAAATTCCCCTGAACTCTCCAACTTTTCTCACTAAATGAAGAAAAAAAAAATTGGAGTCTATGATTAAAATGGAAAAGCAGAGCCCCCCGGCAGGGTCCCAGTCCCGGGGGTAGGAGGCTGGCCCCACTAGAGAAGGTTGGACTGAGCCTAGGGGAGGGGGTGACCCTCTTCTCCTCCCAAGCACTTCAGAGGAGGCTGACAGGGAAGTATGGAGACTGAAAAGATTATGGGATGTGTACAAAAGATTGGTTCTGAAATGGGGGGAGCACAGGGTGTGGCCCAGATGCATCCATGCCTATGGCTCCTGCCAAGAACATTGGGTGAGAAGCCAGGGGTCTCACCAACCCCAGAGAGCCCCGAGTGCAGGTTCCAGGACCACCCCATTCTCAGAGACCCAGGGAGCCTGCAGGGGGGAGCCTCCAACTCGGCCTCCCCCCACCCCCAGGTGGCACCCTTGCCTCTCCCTCTTAAAGTCAAGTTTAGCCCAAAGGGAGGGCGAAGTCAGAGCAGCAAGTAAAGCTGCCAAGCTGAAGGAGACCAGCCATGCATGAGGAAGGCCCCAGGGGGCAAGGGGAGCCCCCCTACTCAGACACCCGGAGAGCTTCAAGCCACACACAACCTGGGGAGCCCCCACCCCTGCTGCTGCCCCAGGCCCCATTCCCTTTGTTCTCTAGGCGCCAACATCCCCCTTGCTGCGGTCCAGGATCAGGCCCTGGCTGCCCTCACCATGTTCACACAGGGAAACAGCAACCCACGATTGTCAACATTTACAAAGTGCTGACCTAGAGCAGCGATGGTAATCCCTGCCAGCCCTTTGTGGGAAGCCTGACGGGTGTCCTCTAATCCTCCCAGCGAGATGGGTGTCATTATCCCATTTGCCAGACTGGGAGCATGAGGTTGAGAGCTGGGGAAGTGAATTAGTTTCCTGGGCTGCCTTCACGAATTGTCACAAACTGGTTGGAAATGTATCTCTCACAGTTCTGGAGGCCAGAAGGCCGACAAAGTCAAGGTGTTGGAAGGGTCATGCCGTTTCAAAGGCTGTTTGGGAGAATCTGTCCCTCGCCTTTCTCTTACTGCCAGTGTTGCCGGCAATCTTTGGCTTACAGCTGCGTGACTCCAGTCCTTGCCTCCGTTGCCACATGGCCTTCTCCCTGTGTGTCTCTTCTCTTCCAAAAGGACGTATAGGATTAAGGGCCTACCCTACTCCAGTATGACCTCTGCTTAACTTATTACATTTGCAACAATTCTATTTCCAAATAAAAGGTCACATTCCGAGGTCTGGGGTTGAGGGGGTGGTTAGGACATCAATATATCTTTTGGGGAACAGAATTCAACCCCCACAGGAAGTGATTCATCCAAAGTCACCCAGAGGTACAGTCAGAACCCCAGGCCTGAGCTCTGAATCATGGCCTGAGCAGCCTTCCATCCCAAGACGAGCCCGACTCCAACCTCTTCATACATTTCAACGTGTCACAAGCCAGCGTGTGGCCGTTTTGTGCCTAGCCAGTCATCTTTGGCCAGCAGAGCTGGCATGGCTGTGGTTCCCTCTATCCTGTCCTGGGACACTGCCCTCAAAGGTGGCCTGGTCAGCTCTTGGGTTAATCTCTCTCCCACTGCCCTTTTGCTCATATCCCTGGTGGGGCCCAGGAGGTTGGTGTGGCTTGGAGGCTGCAGGGCTGGCCCACATCACCAGAGCGCGCAGGAACCTCCTGACATGAGCCTGCTGGGATTTTCCAGAGATATTGACAAAGGTCCAAGGTTCTGTCCCTCCCTCTTCTTGAAGTAGGGGTTACGGCTGAGACTTTGCCCCCACCTGCGAGAGGAATGAGGTGGGGCAGCTGTGGCCTCAGAGGGCACCCAGGGCGGGGGGGTCAGCACATGGCAGACAAGGCCGACTCCCCTCTCAGGCAGGAGACTGGGGCCTGGAGCAGACCCCAGAGAAATCAGGGATCGTGGATGTCACTAACAGTCCCCCGAGTCTCTTCTGTGTCCCTCCTGCACCCTGGGAAAATGGGGCTGCAAAGAGGAAAGAACAGGGGAGCAGCAGAAGAGGAGTCCCCAGCTCTGCCACATTCTGGCTGGGTGACCTCCCTGAGCCATTTTCTTCCCTGAGTTTGGGGAGAACGGTGTGAAGTGCTGGTACTTACCGGCCCCTCAGAAAATGTCTCTCCCCGACCCACACTCCAAGGGAGAGTGAAGAGACTGGGCAGACTGAATGTGGGCGTGAGGAAGAAAGAGCTGAAGACCAGGCCCCACCCCTGCACGGAAAGGGAGCTGATGGGGAGGAGCCGGCAGGGGAGGGGGACCCCAGGACTGCTTTGGACAGATTGAGGTTGACGTGCCAGGAGGCAGGGAATTCAGCCCTGGAGCAGGAAGACAGGCCAGTTCTGATCACTCATTTCTTCATTTGTTTAGCAAATACAATGTGTCAGTTTCTGTTGTGGGTGCTGGGGACACCACGGGGACGAGACAGAAAGCCCTACTGCCCTGCAGCACACAGACAACGCAAAGACCAAGCTCACAACTGCAGATGGCTCTTAGCAGCTCACTGGGCAATCTCAACTCATTGGGCTGTAGATTGGAAAAGACTGAAATTTTCCAGGCACTGCCCTCCACTGTGCTGGGCAGAGGCTCCTTTCCCACTGGAAGGGGCAGCTCTCTTCCCAAAACTGGGCCAGATTGTGAGCCTTCTTCACCCCCAGGTTAGAGCTTCTTCTGGGCATTGTCCATTGAAACTCTAAGCTCTTGCTTGATAAAACTCATCTCCCTTCCCCAAGCTTCAGAAGTTCTAGTGGGGATGGAAGGGTGAGAAGGGGTCTCCCTTCACCCTTGGTTCTTCAGTGTTGGGGTAGGGAGAAAGAAAGGGGGCACGTGCTCCTGACTCGCCTGGGCCAGGGAGCCCCAGAACCAGAGGCCCTGCTGGGGCTGTAGCTCCTTTCCATGGAGAACGAGCAGTGTCAGCGGTCCAACCTCTACCTCAGGGCGGCTCCCATGGGCACAGGGCCCTGTGCTCAGCAAGGCCCCACACTTGGTTTGATGTTCCACCTGCCACGGCATGTATTATAACAACGTAACGCTGGCAGCATCATACCATGCTGTACTTTGCCCCAAAGCCTGAAGCTACCTGTCTCTCTCACACTCAGGGCCAACTCTCAGGCCTGAGGACACATGTGAGATGGCCCTCTGCAAATGCTTAAGGACCAGGAACCGCAGGGGTATGGGCCCCGCCCTACTCAGCACTTCCACCCTACCCTCACTACAGAGGGCCCTGGCTGGTCAGTAAGTCCTCTGGCTAAGGTGACCTTCACTGAGCACTGAAATGCCAGTCCCTCCCTCTTGCCAGCTCCCTGATTCCTGAGCAAGGATTTTCTTGATTCCTCAGGGGATTCTACCCCTCCTTCTCGCTTGGCTGGAGCTGTGAGGGAAGATGCTCTCTCTGCCAACACTGTGCCACCCCCAAGGCCCTCCTCCCCCATCCTTTCTTCCGATCCACTTGGAGGAGGGGCCGTGGGGGAAAATGGATTCTGACAAGGGTCCGGCAGTGAGCCCTGCCGTGGTGGTGGGGAACTGCCCACTCAACTAGCCTGCGGAGACCAAGCCCCTTAACCAGGCAAGAACTCCACTGGACAGCCTGCAACAGACATGATTGCTCTGAAGAAGATACAAGAGGGTAGTGTGACAGAGATGAGAGGAGCTGCCGGGACAGCGGCCAGAAGGCCCCTCTGTCACATTCCAACGGGAGAAGCAGATAAGGAACAAGTGCACTGTCACCAATAGTAAACAAAATCGTATCATGAAATGTGGATTTAGACGCGATTCTCAAGAGGAGGCCTGTGGAAGCAGATGAAATTGACCTGGACTTGGGGTGGGTATAGACAGAGGCGAGGGCTTGTGACTCAGCCATGGAAACAGCAGTGACAGAGGAGGCGGCAGAGAAGGGTGAGCTGGAATTTGAGCCGAATTGCGGTGCATCCTCTGAGGTCCCTGCTTTTTCTTTGGCAGTGGCGGGACTTTTTCCCGAGGGGAGTTGGGGCAGAAGGGACAGTAAAAAGACCAGCAACTCCTGGTCTTCCTGCTCCTCCGCCTCCTGCCTTGGAGACCAATGCAGGCAGAAGCGAGACCAGGAGGCAGGGTGGGAAGGCTCTTTACAGGTGCTCTAGCCTGAACAGGCTTTGGCAGATTCCAAGCAGCTAAGAGACTTAGGTGCTGTGTGGGTAGGAAGTGTACCCCCCAAGAAATTCCCCAGAGGAAGTGTCCACAGGGGGCTCCACTGTGGGGGGGCTGGCTTCAGGCTTCAGTCCTTTCAGTTTAAATGCAAGGCTCTGCAGCCAGAGCTTGCAGGATGTATCTGAGCTGCTGGCCTCTCTGTCTGGAGGCCTGCTAGACTTTCCCACACATCTCTCTCTGCTTTCTGGGTCCCTTACTTAATGGCTCTCTCTTGCAACCACAGATAATTTTCCTTTGGACACTTTCTCAAACCTCTGTTTATGCTTCAAATACAGGTTGTGTTGAACTCTCTCTCTGCCAAGAATTTGGAGATCGTGGATAAAAAGTCCCAAAAGGTTCCCCACCTAGACACACATCCTATCTAGATGTATAGATTGTATAGATATTCTGATGAATACAGATAATTTCCAGTTTCATAATATTCACTCACAATAACCCACACTCAGACAGTATTTTCATGGCATTCCTGAATCGGAGGTGTTACCTTTCTGAGGTGTGGTGGTAGGTAACCAGTGAAGGGGAAAAGGGGTGTATATAGTGCTGTGCTGCTAAATGCCGAACAAATGCCTCCCTGGGGAAAAAAGAGCTCTGATCCACAGCTTTTGCTGATTCCCATGGTGTAAATACTCTCATCATGACTGATTTCAAGCTACCACGTGACATTACTGAATGCAGTCTTGGGAAGAGATGCAGATGATTAGCTCTCAGGAGCCAGTCTGAGCTGACTGTAGCACAGCACTGGGGCGGGGTGGGGGAGCAGTGAGGGGCTACTCCAATGGAGTTCCATGGGGTGGGAGCCTCATTGTGGTCAGTGCCCAGAGAGGTTGGGAAGAACCAAACTGATGGGGCATCACTGCAATCCAGGGGGAAGAAAATTTCAGGGAGGAAAAGGAAGTCGTGCTTATTCTCCACTGCCCACAGTGGCACAGAAGGAAGAGGTTGGAGAGGATGCTGGATTTGGCTGCCCCTTCTCTTCATCTCACCTACTACCCCTGTGGGACCCCTGGCTCAAGGCTATCTCTGCAGGTCTGAGGTTCTGTCTTTGAAAGGAGGGCAAGTTCCCATCAGGGTGAGTTCACCTATATAGAAAGAGCAAGGGCTGGAGAAGAAAGGACAATGTTACAGAGAAGACATCGTGACAGATCTGCTCTGAAAATGGACCAGGCCTGCCAAAGCCGCCTGGGGGTCACCAGCACAAACTGCGGTGCCAGAGTTCTTTTTTTGGCCCCAAGACATTCTGTGGGGCAAGAGGTTACCTTCTTTCTGCCCCAGGTGGGGACTTGGTCCCAGGAGAGCTGCCCATTTGTGGCCCTTCCCGTGAGACTACAGAAGACTCCCTCCTGCCAGATCAGGGTCATAGCAACCAAGAACAATGCCAGGCAGGCCGAGTGGGCCCTGCGCAGGGGCAGGGGGTCTGGGAGAGCGGCAGAAGCTGCTGGGGCCTGTCCTTCCCGAACTGGGCCACTGATGGGGCCTTTCGTCTCCCGCCTTCCTCTCTGGGCCACTCCAGCGTCCGCCTGCCTCTGCCTTTCCCCCCACCCTAACTACCCCCAGTGCGGCAATTACGGCGCTAATTAGGGCGCTTTGATCATCTTTAGAAATGGCCACACTGGGGAGGGACACCGCCAAGCAATTAGGGGCAGAGAGGCTGGGAGCTCAGGCACCTCCTTAGGGGGTGGGACTGCCGAGGACCCTCAGATACCCCCTTCCCTCCTCCCTCCAGGAGTGTCTGCCCCCAGCATAGCTGTAAACTCTTCAGGGAATAGAGACACATGGGAATCCCGCCCCCCATTTGAGCCCTGGAGACAGGGCCAGCCCCTGCCCACCAGCCTCCCTTTGCCTGGCCCCCAGCCCAACCGTCAGCTCTTCTGGCCTGTCCAGGCCCCTTTGATGGAGCCGCAGAAACAAGGGCTCCTTTGACAGAAGGGGGGCCTCAGAGCCTGGATGATGAGACTTCAAAGGTGAGGGTCAAGCCCACTACCCTGTTCCCTCCCCCAGGCCTGGCCCCCTCCCATGTACCCCCCCAGTCTGTCCTCTATATAGCCCCCCAAGCCCCATTTCCCCTGTGGGCTCCTGGGAGTTAAGGGCCAGGTGAGGGACTGACCAAGGGAAGCGGGTGATTTTGATGTAAGAGAATAGAGTCAGATGATCTGAGGGACAAGAACTCAGTGCCCAGGGGCAGAAAGGCAGTGGGAGACAGGCACCAAAGGATAAGCGCCTGGCGGGTGGACCCCGAGGGGGAAAGAACCCGGGGTCGCTTGCTCCGGCTCCTGGTCACCATGCTGCTGGCTGTGCTGCTGCTGCTGCTGCCCCTCCCAGACCCATGGTCTGCACATGGGCACCCACTGTACATGCGCCTGCCCCCCAGCACCCTGCAAGGTGAGCCCAGGCTGGTCTAAGGGAGCGGCTGAGGTGGGAGGAGCAAAGAGGAAGTGGGTTCTGGGCAGGGGAACATGAGTTTGCCCCCTTCCCCCAAGGCCTCTTCTGCCTACCCTACTGGGAGAAGGATCCCTGGCTGAGACACAGGTGGGAGAGGAAAGGGGAGGACAAGGCGGGAAGGGGAAGGGGAGTGCACTGCAAAAAGGTGTGCTTTCCAGGAGGTTCTGGGGTTAGCAGGGAGGAAGGGGCCCAGGGCAGCATCCCCTTGGTTATCTAGGCCCCAAGGTGGACGACTGGACCATGGTTTCGTTGTGTCAATAAGCCTTGGGTTCTGTGATGTCTGTACCTTTGGAGTGCTGTTTTCCCTTCAAGGTTTTAAGGAAAGGCCCTTTCCACAGATTCCAGCCCAGCTCAGTTGAATTACAGAGATATTTTGGGCTGAGAATCTGGGACCATCTGCTCTGAGTGCTGGGGCCTGGAGCCCTGGGGCTCTCTGTCGCCCCCTCTCCCATTATGTCCCAGTGCTTCTGGAGCCCAACCTGCTTCCCCACTGGGCCTCCCAAAGTGGGGCTCCAGGCTGGGGCAAGGAGGACAAGCCTGGAGCTCTTCCCCAGCAGTGCATGACTTGCTCCCCATGTCCCAGCAGCTCTGTCAGCCCAGGGGACAAAAGTGTTGCAGGCGGCCCAGAGGAGCGCCCAGTGGGCTGTAAATCAGGTGGTGATGGAGATCCAGCACAGACTGCATGAGTGCTGGGGTTGTGCCAACCACACCATCCCATGCCCTGGTGAGCTTGCACTGACTACCCTGGGTCCGTTCTCCTGTCCACCCCTTCCCTTCCCTTTAGACTTGACCCCTTCTTGGGGACAGAGACTGGGTGGGGCTGAAACCAAGACAATGCTCATGAAGGTCTCTCCAAGTGGAAAGGGCACCCCAGGCTTGGACACTGTGTGTGCAAAGGCAGGAGGGCAGGAATAGTCTGGGCTCATTTGGCGAGCAGTGAGTTTATGGCTGCTGAAATAGATCCTGACTGCTAGGGGGCAGGGTCACAGAGGAGGGGTGCAGGGGTCGGGGAGGAGGGAGAAGACTCAGGCCCAGGCTGGGATGGAGGAAGGGTGGGAGGGTGGCCACGAGGCTCAAAGATCTGTTTCTCAGCAGCACCTGGGCGTCCCAGGCCTCAAGCCCCCCTCCTCCAGGATCCACCTGAGGCAGGTGAGGCTAAAAAGGCTCCAGGGGTCAGGGCTGAGAGCAAGGTGGACCCTGGAGGGGTCTCTATGGTGAGGTCGACCAGGATTTGTTCCTCCTGACGCCGCTTGGCCTTTCTAGGGCCGTGTGGCGAGAGGCACCCGGGCACTGTCAACGTGACGCGGGCCCACGGCCGCATTGTGGGGGGAAGCGCGGCGCCGCCTGGGGCCTGGCCCTGGCTGGTGAGGCTGCAACTCGGCGGGCAGCCTCTGTGCGGCGGCGTCCTGGTGGCTGCGTCCTGGGTGCTCACGGCGGCGCACTGCTTCGCGGGGTACGTCCAGCCTCAGGCCCCTGCCCAGCCGAGATCCCCAACACCGGGTCCAACTCTTCCGGGGTCGTCGGAAGGGCGCCAAGCGTGAGGGCCGGTCTCTGCTGCCCCCTAGCGGTGACTGTCCCTTGCCCGCCTCAAGGCGTCCTCGCCTCCCAGCCTCGGATCTCCGATGACTTATAGTCCGAGGATTCGACCCACTCGGGGCCAGCTCTCCCTGTCCCCAGGTGGAGAAGCACCCCGGCGTGCGGACTCGCTGGGTAATGCCCGTGGGCAGGGGGCAGGGTCTCTAAGGGACCTCGCTGCTTCCTTGTCCAGCGTTATCTCCCGCCGCTCGCCCCACAGCGCCCCAAACGAGCTTCTGTGGACGGTGACGCTGGCCGAGGGGCCCCGGGGGGAGCAAGCGGAAGAGGTGCCGGTAAACCGCATCTTGCCCCACCCCAAGGTGAGAGGGCAGCCCCTAGGCCCTCAGAGTTCGGAACAGCACCCCCACCCCACGCCTCGTTGACACTGCGCCGCCACCCCCTCCCCAGTTTGACCCTCGGACCTTTCACAACGACCTGGCCCTGGTGCAGCTGTGGACTCCGGTGAGCCCGGCAGGGGCGGCGCGCCCGGTGTGCCTGCCCCAGGAGCCCCAGGAGCCTCCCGCAGGCACTTCCTGTGCCATCGCGGGATGGGGTGCTCTCTTCGAAGGTACTGGCGGGGCAGGGCCTGGGTAAGCCGCACCTGCGTGTGCATGGGAAGAATGGGGACTGGGGTTATGGAATTTCGGAAGGTCGGGGCGTAAGGATTCTGACCAATGCCCAGCTGCCTTCGCAAAATGCTGCCCATCTCGCATGGGAGGAATCAAGGAGGGCAGCAGGAAGGGGGAAAACCCTTGAAGCAGGACCCCTGCCCTTCAGGCCTGAGCCCCTTCCACTACTTCCCTGTAGACGGGCCCGAGGCTGAGGCGGTAAGGGAGGCCCGTGTGCCCCTGCTCAGCGCAGACACCTGTAGAAGGGCCCTGGGACCGGGGCTGCGCCCCAGCAGCATGCTCTGTGCTGGCTACCTGGCCGGGGGCATCGACTCATGCCAGGTATGAGCCTCGATTGATGGGAGGACTCTGGGTGGGGCGCTCCCCAGGGAAGGAACAGCCGTATTTCCTTCTAGAATCAGGCTGTCACTCAACTTCTCTGAGCCTCTATGTCATTTGCTAAAATGGGTACAAGAATGGTAGCCCCAGTAGAGCTCAGAGCTGCTTTCCCGGCCAGGTCTAAGGCTGTCGTTGGGGTGGAGGGGTGTCAATGCAATGGCCTCTCTCTTGGCTCGGGTCCTCACAGGGTGATTCTGGAGGCCCCCTGACCTGTTCTGAGCCTGGCGCCCGCCCCAGGGAGGTCCTGTACGGAGTCACCTCCTGGGGGGATGGATGCGGGGAGCCAGGGAAGCCCGGGGTCTATACCCGTGTGGCTGTGTTCAAGGACTGGCTTCAGGATCAAATGAGCGGTGAGCGCCCCGTTCCTATTCCCTCCTCCCCACAGTGTCCCGCTAACAGCCCTGAACAAGCCCGTTTCCACCCCACCCTCCCTCAGCCTCCTGAGCCAGGAAAGCCTGTCTCCCTCCAGCGGAGGATTTGGGGGGCTAGGGTCCAAGGCCGGGGGGTGGGGTAAGCTAGCCCGTACTGCCCCCGCAGCGGCCCCCTTCAGCCGCGAGCCCAGCTGCAGGGAGCTTCTGGCTTGGGATCCGTCTGGAGAGCCTCTGGCAGATGCCGCCCCTCCCTGCGCCTTCTACGCCCACTTGTGCCCGGGGCCCGTGGGCGCCTGTACGCGTCTCGCGCAAGAGCAGTGCCTGCAGCGCCGGCGGCGATGTGGTCAGTCCTGTTCCCGGGACTGGGCCGGGGGCCTAAGGGCCTGGCCCACATCTGACTACCACTGGGACCCCTGTCCCGCCTGCAGAGCTGCGCTCGCTGGCACACACCCTACTGGAGCTGCTGCGGGGCGCCCAGGAGCTGTTCGGCCCGCGCCCGGGGATGCGGCGCCTGGCCCCGTCCGTAGCTCGTCCCGCTCTGTCTCTCCGGGATCCTCCCAGGCACCCGTCCCGCGAGCAGCGGCTGCACCCAGGTACCCCAAGCCCTCGCAGCACAGCCCCGGACCCACCCCGCCGCGGCCGAGGCGTTCCCTTAGCTCTGCGTTTCCGCAGGATCGCGGGCTGCAGGCACTCGGTTCCCGAAGAGGAGATCAGAGCAGCAAGGCGAAGCGGACGGTAATGTCGCCCCCTGCCGGCGATCGCCAGTGGAGCGGGTCAAGGGCTGGCCGAGGCCCTGAGGATTCTCCCAGGGTCTGCGCTGGGAAGCAGTTTCACCCCTTCTGGCAATGGGGAAATCGCTCTCCCTTTTTTTCCCCCAGCAGCAGCGCAGATGATTCTTTAGGGGAACTTGTGACTTTGGGCCATCATCAGTAGCAACAGAGATGCTGGGCCTTGTGTTATTATTTAAACTTTCCAAGTCTTGGCTGCTCCTCAGCTGCCCCATCTAGAGCATAAGTCTGCCCACTGGGAGGTGCCCAAAGGTACTGATGGGAATACCACCCCCATCTCCACGCTTGCGTTTATTCCCGCGGCTTCTCCCCTTCCTGCAGGCTGCCCTGGGCTGGAGCCCCTGCGGCAGAAATTGGCCACCCTCCAGGGCACCCATGCCTGGATCCTGCAGGTCCCCTCAGAGCACCTGGCCATGGACTTTCACGAGGTGGGTAGCCCGCCTTCCCAGACTCCTTCACAGTGGCCTCAGAAGGCTAACCTGGGTCAGCCCTGATGGGTAGTGGCACAGGAGAGGCACCCTCCCCAGCAGGAGGGAGGACCTTCCCCCAGCAGCTTGGGGTGAAGGTGGGACGGGGGTTCTGAGGGGAGGGGGAGGGAAGCTGTGTGAGCTGAGTGCTGGGTGGGTGTGAAGATGTGAGGGAAGGTGTGAGCAGAGGGCTTGTGGGGGTGTCCCAGTGAGCAGGAAGTGTGCAGGATTAGGGGGAAGGGGAAGGAGAAAGGATGGGTTTGAGTGAGAATTTCTGAGGGCCAAGAGAGAGACCAAGAGTATGGTTGTTGGCCCCTGAGCTGCCTCCTCCTTCTACAGGTCCTGGCAGATCTGGGCTCCAAGACACTGACTGGGCTCTTCCGAGCCTGGGTTCGGGCAGGCTTGGGTGGCCGACACGTGGGCTTTGGCGGCCTGGTGGGCCTGGAGCCAGCCACATTGGCTCGAAGCCTTCCCCGGTTGCTGGTGCAGGCCCTGCAGGCCTTCCGCTTGGCAGCCCTGGCGGAGGCAGAGCCTGAAGGACCCCAGATGGGTTCAAGGCAGGGCCGAGGGCTGGGGAGGAAGGAGCATCATCCACTCAGCCCTCGGGTTCCCCCAGCCAGATGGCCGTGAGCCATGTTTCTCCCCTAGGCCCTGGTCAGGACCTGCTGCTCCCAGGGCCTGGGAGGGTTCAGGAATTATGATGACAAACTGTCACTGCCAGAGTTGGGTGGGGGTCGGGGAGGTGGGAGAAGGGTCCTGGGCCCTACGTGTCTTCCCAGATGTGCCATCAGAAAATTACAGCTGCTTTAATAAACATTATTTATGATCTACAGATACAACTCCAGAGCTTACTTAGCATTGAATTTCTTTCTTTTTTTTTCCCCAGTGGGAGAGGTAATTAAGTTTGTTTGTTTATTTATTTAATGTGGGTTGAACTCAGGACCTCTTGCATGCTAAGCACACACTCTACCACTGAGCTATACCCTCCCACTGAGTTTCCTTAGGATGGACATTGGACCTCTGGGGGTACGGCCCAGCCCCTAGAAGCAGTTGGTGGAGGTCACAAAGACACTGGCTGGGGGCTGCAAAGCCCCCCACCTCAGCATACCTGTCTACCTCCCAAGAAAGGGCAGTGGCGGACCTGCCTATCACCACTTCGCTATCCATGGCTGATCAGTGCTGCCCCCAATGTTCAGCGTTGCACGCAGCCTCAGCCCTCATTGCTAGCTGTAGGGACTCCCAGCCTGGGATCTTTGTCTCATGTCTTTGGGCTCCTGCCCGGCTGGCCAGTCCCTGTCCCCACCCCCTCATCACCTGTCCCAGTTTCTCTTCCCTGCAGCAGAGCCTAGAGGTGTCAGATTGCGTTTCCGGCTGCCTCTTCCCTTTGTACCCTCCCCCCATCCTGCACCTGTCCCCTCTGTCACCCACCCACATTCCCTAGTCCTGCTGATAGGAGGGGCAGACCCAAGACCCAGTCAGAGGAGAAGGATGGAGGGGCCTGTGTTAACACTGGGACTGCTGGCTGCCCTGATGGTGTGTGGTAAGATTGGCCATCACCCCTCCCTGAAGGGTCCCTCAGGTTGCCTACCCGGGTCCCCACAGCATGGTCCCCTCCCACCCACTCCTACCTGATGCTCCCTCTTCCAGCATCAGACCCACCTCCCCACTCTCACTGCAATTTCTCCCTGGAGGGGCCAACCTCCAGGGCCCAGCTCCATCGCCCAGCTGGACCTCAGGGCAGCATCCTTCCTGGGCCCCTGTCCCCAACCCTCCCCAGGCAGCTGGGGCCTGAACGAGGAGGAACGACTGATCCGGCACCTGTTTGAGGAGAAGGGGTACAACAAGGAGCTGAGGCCTGTGGCACAGAAAGAGGAGAGCGTGGAGGTCTCCCTGGCCCTCACCCTCTCCAACCTCATCTCCCTGGTGAGAGGCCCCTCCTGGCTGGGCTAGGGAAGCGCGACAGGGACAGCTTCCTGGAGGCCTGGCTGTCTCCTGGCTTGGGAAGCCCAAGGCCCCAGCCCCACTTCTGGTAGCTCCTCTCCCCTGGAAACACACTCGGGCTGTCTCCATGCCCTGGGCTGCCTGCAGGCCTCAGGCTGATGCCCCTTCCCCTTCCCCTCCAGCTTCAGCTCTTGGGGAGCCCCCATATTGCACCCAAGACACACTTTAGAGGCCATGTGCCCTCCCTGCTCCCTGGTCTGCTCATCCACTCCTGACTGCTGGGGGCAGGCCAACACCATGGTTTCCCCATCACTTGGGTGGCAGCAGGGAGGAGGTGCCTGGTGAATGTGTGCAGGACCCTCGGGACAGTCGTCCTATTTGATTACAGAAAGAAGTTGAAGAGACCCTCACCACTAACGTGTGGATTGAGCACGTAAGGAGAACACCCCACTTAGAGCCGAAGGGTGAGGGTGCAGGGCTCAGGTTCCCTTCTGCTGGCTTCTGCTTGGGGATCCCCAGCCTGTGTCAGACACTGTTCTCCAGGAGGGACTGACTTGCCTATAGAGAAACCCTAGGCCCGGCTGCCCTTCCCACCAGCTAGTGCAGCCATAAGCCCAGATTGATTAGGCTTGTAGATTAGGATTCTTCATCTAGGAGAAAATTGTCACAGTGTCTTGATTTTACAGAAGACACTGTCTACCACCTACCAGAAGCTCATAATACAGATGTAAGTCTTCTATGTCCACAGTGAAAACAGTGCTTCCAAGTTGTACAGTGTACAACCTACACAGTTGTACACGACAGACCTGAGTCCTCACTCTGTGCCCACCTCCCCCAAACCTCTTCTGTCACAGCCCCAGACCCCACAGTCTTCCCTCAGGGAAGTAGGGGGAGTGGGGGGAGCCTGGACAACAGCAGAGCCCGCTGCCAACATTCCTTCTGGGCTTCCAGGGCTGGACAGACAGCCGGCTGGAGTGGAATGCTGAAAAATTTGGGAACATCAGCGTCCTGCGCCTGCCCCCTGACATGGTGTGGCTCCCAGAAATTGTGCTGGAGAACAAGTTGAGCCGCCGCCCTCCCTGGCCTCCCCTCCATCACTATGTCTCCCTTCCTTAAGTGTCTTGAGCCTCCCCCTCAGCCTCAAGAGTCTGACTGCCCTCCCTCCTCTGCCGCCCCCAACCCTGCCAGTTCCGAGCTGGCTAGCGCTCACTGCGACCTCTGTCCCTGTCCCCAGCAATGACGGCTCCTTCCAGATTTCCTACTCCTGCAACGTGCTCATCTACTCCTCCGGCTACGTGTACTGGCTGCCACCCGCCATCTTCCACTCTTCTTGTCCCATCTCCGTCACCTACTTCCCTTTCGACTGGCAGAACTGCTCCCTCAAGTTCAGGTGCACCCACTTCTCCAGCCACCCCTCACCCCAGGGCACCCTGCCAGGGCCTTACGGAGGTGAATGAAGCACCCTCAGGCGGAGACCTCTGCTCTGTCCTGATTAGAGCTCCCCATCCCTGCAGTGGCCCCTGCCACCGTGAACCTCCTGCACTAGCTTGCCCTGCTCAGTGGCCCAGTCAGTGGCTGAGGACCACTCTCTGTCCACTGCCCTCCCCAGTTCACTCAAGTACACGGCCAAGGAGATCACCCTGAGCCTGAAGCAGGATGAAGAGGACGGCCACCACTACCCCATGGAGTGGATCATCATCGACCCCGAGGGCTTCACAGGTCCTGGGAACAGCAGCTGTGGGTGGGCAGGCCCTTCAGATACAGTCACACCAACACCCCTGTCCCCCGGAGATGCATGTTATGCTTTGGGTACATACACCTGGGACATAGACACACAGGTAAACAGACCTTCCGGGTCTGGGCAGGGTCCCTGGGGATGCATGTGGCCAACAGATGAGGGGGTGGTTAGTCTTCCTGTCCCCAGAGAGCCCAGGGGATGGTGGGGGCTTTGGCTGCCATCCTGATGGTGTGTTTGTTGCCCCTTCCCAAAGACCCCCATCCCCTTTCTGGGACTAAGCCCAGTCTTCTATGGGGCCCCACTGCTTGCCTCTCTCTGTCAGAGGAGACCCACATCACCAGGACGGGAGTTCCTACGCTCACTGCCTTGTTATCCCCAAGACTCCTTTGAATCACATATGCCCTCAGCTTCTATTTTTCCCAAGGAGAAAACAAAAGAGTCAGCCCTCGAGGAAAACATCCCCTCTGTAGATTGAAACTTCCTTTCCAACCCCCCGGGAAAGACACCCACAAACAGACCAAGAACCCTCCTCTGTGCCTCCCCCCCTCCCCTTAGGGCCCCGCAGACAGGCCTCGCTGCGCCTCTGGGCCCTCTCACTACCCCCAGCCTCTCGTCCTGCCCTGAGGCCCCCACCTTGGTCCCCTTGCCCAGCCTGACCCCAACGCATCCATATGCCACCCTCAGAGAACGGGGAGTGGGAAATAGTGCACCGGCCGGCCAGGATCAACGTGGACCCCAGTGCCCCGCTGGACAGTCCCAGCCGCCAGGACGTCACCTTCTACCTCATCATCCGCCGCAAGCCCCTCTTCTACGTCATCAACATCCTGGTGCCCTGTGTGCTCATCTCCTTCATGATCAACCTAGTCTTCTACCTGCCGGCTGACTGTGAGCCTTAGAGCCCTCCCCTCCCCGAGGCACCTGTGCATCGCCGCCCCTGCTTTGCCCCTCACTTCCTCCTGGGAGCCACTTGGAGATCACTGCTCCTGGAGCTCCCTGCTCAGGATCCAGGCATGAGGGACATGTGGCCTGTCAGTGGGAGGGCTCTGTGCCCATGTCTGATATTCCCCACGTGAACAGGATCCCTGGGGGTTCCATCCCTCTTGGACCCCACTTCTGCCTCTCAGGATGGGCTTTCCAAGGACACTAGGGAGAACCACTGCAGTGTTCCTCTGTCAGGGCAGAGGTCGGGTCTTTGTGGTCACCACTGTGTGGCTGTGGGCCTGGCTGTTGAGCCAATGGGTGGATAACAGGGTCTCTAGGAAGCCAGGGCATGGGGCGTGCACTCTATACTCACCTGGTTCTAGAAAGGCACATGTCATTTGTAGTCACTTGGCTCCAGAATACTTACTATGAGCAGGGCACAGTGAGTTCCAGAGACAGATGTGACCCAGCCCCTGACCCTGGCAGACAGAATAGAAAGTACAGGACTAGGAGTGCCGCCTGGCAGCAGTGGGATGGGAGCTGGAGCCAGGCTGGGAGGCGCATTGCAGACAGAGAAGGGGCGCTGGGGCGGGGCGTAGGGAGTGCTGGGCTGGGGTCTTTGAAGGAAGTGCTGCGAGTAGGACTGTTTGTTACCTGGGTGCCATGAGGATGCCCTGGGGCTTTCTGTGTGGAGGAGGGACACATGCAGATCTGTGATTCAGGAGGGCTGGGTGACAGGGGATTGGCTAACAATGGTAGCGGGTGTTCCTTGAGCTCTAACCCCATGCCAGGCAGAGTCTGAGTGTTTAGTGCATGTTCTCTCACCTTGTTCTCACAACATGTAACAGTTGAGAAAACTGAGGCACAGAGAGGTTAGGCTTTTTGCCCAAGGTCACTCAGCAGTAAGTGGCAGAGTGGGATTTGAGACCAGGATGGTAATCAGGGCACCATGAATAGCATTGTTAATAGTAGTGCAGGGGCCACAGTGGGACCCTCCCGGCTCGGGGCCAGAGGTCACAGCTAAGTCCGGGCTCTCCAGGTGGCGAGAAGACATCAATGGCCATCTCTGTGCTCCTGGCCCAGTCTGTCTTCCTGCTGCTCATCTCCAAGCGGCTGCCAGCCACATCCAAGGCCATCCCCCTCATTGGCAAGTGAGTGACTTACCCCGCCCAGCTTGCCCCGCCACTCTTCACTGCACAGAGCCCCGGGCAGGGGCTCCAGGCTGTGCGTGTGCCCACAGGTTCCTGCTCTTTGGCATGGTTCTGGTGACGATGGTCGTGGTGATCTGTGTCATCGTGCTCAACATCCACTTCCGCACACCCAGCACCCACGTGCTGTCTGAGGGGGTCAAGAAGGTGAGGGCTCTCAGTAGCCAAAAGCTGGGGACTGTCCACGTGCCCCTCTGCAGGGGAAGCCATGGCTACACCCACACGAGGAGCGCAACTCAGTGGCAAAAGCCCCACCGCAGGGACCCTGGGTGGAATGTTACCTAAAGAACACAGGCTTCCTGTGAGAGATTTCCTTTCTATGAAGTTCAAGGACAAGCAGAACCAATCTTTAGTGATAGGAATCGGGATGGTGGTTCCCTCTGGGGTGGGTAGGAATTAATGGGGTCACAAGGCATGAGGGAACACTTCTGAGCTGAAGGTCGATATCTTACCTGAGAGGTGTGTACGCGGCTGAACACATCTGTGAAATTGAACCTAGCTACATGCTTAAGATTTGTTGATTCTAATGTGAGTTTGTTACACCTCAATTCAAAGGAAGGTGAGAACTGTGGGGGCGGGGTGCCCAGGATGGGGACTGTCCTTGCCTCTCAGCCTCTGCAGCCACCTGGTTCTTCTGGGACAGCTGAAGTAGTTTAGCAATTTTTCCATCTTAGCTCAGCATTTGGGGTATTTTTCTTACTTCTTTGTTTTTCATATATAATTCATTTTCAACAAATGAGTTCTCTATGCTGTGAGTAATGAGGGAGTGTCCATCAGTAGGGCATCAGGGGAATAATGACCAGCGTCAGACTTGGGAGCATTTTGTGGCAGCCAGGAACAGAGTCACAGATGTTTGGATGTGTGAAGGTGACCCATGTTTGTAAAATGTGACCCCTGACCTGCCACAGCTCTTCCTGGAGACCCTGCCGGAGGTCCTGCACATGTCCCGCCCCGCGGAGGATGGGCCCAGTCCCGGGGCCCTGGTCCGGAGGAGTAGTTCCCTGGGCTACATCTCTAAGGCAGAGGAATACTTCTCGCTCAAGTCTCGAAGTGATCTCATGTTTGAGAAGCAGTCAGAGCGACATGGGCTGGCCCGGCGCCTCACCACCGCACGTGGGTCCCTAACAGCTTAGAGTTTGGCTGATCTATGGGAGGTGGGATGAGGGTAGCCCTCATGCCCACCTCTGGTCTGATGTCCACAGGCCGGCCCCCAGCAGGCTCTGAGCAGGCCCAGCAGGAGCTCTTCAGTGAGCTGAAGCCAGCTGTGGATGGGGCCAATTTTATCGTCAATCACATGAGGGACCAGAACAATTACAACGAGGTGAGTAGCAACAGGGTTGCTGTGTACAGGTGTTCAAGTAGTGCACTGATCAAGCATATCCTATCTTAAGGGGGCACAGTTCTCCTCAGAGATACCTACCAACTTAGATGAAGGCGCTTACAGTGGGTACAGATTCTAGGCCCCTCAGGGAGGGGGAGCCCCTGCCTAGAACCCCATAGCAGCACACGGGGCCAGACACACGCTCAGGTATACACATAGGCACACAGCTCCCTGCTGTTGGCGCCACACTCTGGACCTCCCTTAGGGTCCCTTCTTTCTCCCAGCTGCCAATCATTTTCTGTCCCTGCTCAACTCCAAGCTGTTAGTCCAGACAAAACCAGACAGTTAAAAGGCAGCATTTTATGGTTGTTCAATATTATACAGCTTTAAAAAAATTCTTTCTTGAGAAAGGGGCACCTTTTTCCAGTTCGTATATAAGTTAGGGGTAGCACTGAGTGGCTGGGAGGGAGGCTGTGGCCCTGCTCTCGATCTCCTGGACAGACAAAGACCAGCCCTGCCTGTGGCTGGAAGGGGACCTGGGTCCTTGCTGGGGACATGCCAGCACATCTCATCTGCTGCAAGCCTGAGGCAGCCCCCACAGATACGCTAAGGCCGTGCCTCTGTCACCTGGCCCCAGCTTGGGGCATGAGTCTGTGGCTTGAAGGCCCGCCCTACTCCACTGTCTCTGTCACCCTTCCCCCAGGAAAAGGACTGCTGGAACCGAGTGGCCCGCACAGTGGACCGACTCTGCCTGTTTGTGGTGACACCCATCATGGTGGTGGGCACAGCCTGGATCTTCCTTCAGGGCGCCTACAATCAGCCTCCACCTCAGCCTTTCCCTGGGGACCCTTTCTCCTACCGCGAGCAGGACAAGCGCTTCATCTAGAGTGGGCCTGTCCTGCCCCACCTGGCGCAGCAGCCAGGACAGCTCCATGGCGGGGAAAGGGTGGGGGTGGGCCTGAAAGGGATGGGCCTGCAGGGGGTGGGGGTGGGGCAGGTAGCTGTGTGGACAGGGGGGTCTGAGAGACAAGCTCTTCCTGGGGAGGCCAACTCCCGGCCATGAGACTTGAGTCCAGTTGGTCCTGCAAAGCTGGGGCAGAGATGATCTGGGCTTTCCTGAGCTCCAGGAAGTGAAGGAGAAGCCCCACTTCTCAACAGTGGTTCTTTTGCAAATACAGCCAGGAGTCACTCCAGAAGGTATGAGAGTGGATGTTGACTGGTGGTGGGGCAGGATGACGTCAGGGGAGGCAGGAGGCTGGTTCAGGGACCAGGGAGGATGCCACTCAGGATGGCCTTTTGGGACCCCTCTGTGACACGTCAGAAAAACAGGCATCTTCTTGCCTCCCCTTCCCCCCAGGTCAGGGTAGAGCAGATGGGTCCCTGTGCCTTAACTTGCCGGCTCCTCCAGCCACCTCCTCCTGCCAACCCCTTAGCCTTGGGCTTCTGAGGCCCAACTGGAGGCAAGGTTGGGGATGCTTCTCTCTCCAGCCCACTAGGGAAGGAGCTTTTTGGCAGGTGTGGGAGCACCAGGATTGCAGAAGGGCCTTCCCCAACCCTTTCTTTCTGCCTTGGCCACTCTGTCTGGGCCCCTCAGAAGCAGAGGACCGTGGTGGAAGGGTCAAGTTCAGCATCCACAGAGGCCAGAGGTCAACCTGTCAACTTCAGGTCACGTACTATCCTAAAGCCCCAGAATACAGCCATCCCCCCAAGATTGCTCCTTCTTGGGCACCTATTCCTCCTCCCCAAAGTAGGATTGCCAGATAAGACTTGGGATATATGTATACCGAAAAATAATTCATCGTCTATCTGAAACCCAAATTTAACTGGGAATCCTGTATTTTAATTTGCTAAATCTGGCAACTTCACCCCAAAGGGCCAAGTGCTGAGGCTACAGGAGCTGGGGGATGTGGCTCTGTGTGGCAGCCCACCTCCAAAACGGCCCCAGTGATCCCTACCGCCTGGTATTCATATCCTTGTGTAGTGCCTCCCACATGGTACCAGGACTACTCTGTGTGACCAACAGAATGAGGCAGAAGTGGTTGTGTGAAACTTCCAAGTCTAGGTCATGAGAGACATTGTAGCCCTCCCCCCACCCCTGCTGTTACTCCCTCATTCACTCTCAGTTGGCTGACAGAGGAAGCTGGTTGGCACAACGAGCAGCCTGTGGAGAAGCCCACATGGCAAGGAACTGAGGCCTCCTGCCAACAGACATGTAACTGACCTTGGAAGTGGATCCTTCAGCTGCAGTGGAGCCTTCAGATGAGATCACAGCCCCATGAAAATCTCTGTGCTAGAACCACCCAGCTAAACTGCTCCTGGATTTCTGACCCTCAGAAACTATGTGAGATAATAAACGTTTCTTGTTTTAAGAGACAAAGTTTCGGGTAGTTAGTTACACTAGCAGTGTGGCCTTGGGGGAACCACTCCTCATCTCCCAGCTTCAGTTTTCTCATCTGCAAAGCATATGTAAGTCTGGCTCAGGAAACGTTCTGAAGATCAGATTTGCTAGTAGGAGTAAAGGTAGTTACACGTGTCCTGCAAATTTTAGCAGCGGTGGTTTATCTCATATCTCATCTGTGAGCCTCAGTCACTGAGGATAGGCCTCTGGGGCCAGGATCAAGCCTGGCTCAGTGAGTGAAGGGGGACTGGAGCAGGTTAGAGAACGCAATTCTTTATCTCCTTGATGTGCAGGCGTGAGGTCCCACAGCTCAACCCGTCTCCCGCAGAGGGAGTCAGTGACCTCATGAGCTCAGGTATACAGAAGACCGACTTTTTAGTCTTTCCATGGAACTAAAGCAAAGACTAGCCATTTAAAACCACAACTGACCTTACTTCCGCTTTCCAATATGAACTTTCCAAAAACTCAAGGTACAAATCTTTAATTTTTTCCCTCTGAATAGGAAAACTAGCTTGGACTTACACCCTTCAGATGAGCAGGCAGTCCGGGTCTTCCCTGGAATTGGCCACCAACTCCAGGAGGTCCCTGTCTCACACACACAAACGAGAGGGCTGACATCCGAGCCCACAACCACTGTCATTGCTCCTCTCTGCCACACGGTGGCACTGTTGGCAGCAGGTCTTATACAGTCCACCCGCCAGGCTCTGTGGTGTCTGGCTCCTCTAGGGTGGCTATAAACCTTCCAGGGAAGACAATCCCCAAATGCCACATCCGACCAAGGGTACCTTTTGTGCAGGTTCCCAGGGTCACAGTGGGTCCCCCGAGAGCACCCACTCCCCCAGCACTCCAGCACCAGGGCGTTGTCAGGGTGCTGTCAGGACTGGTCCACATGGTGATATGGGAACTTGTCTCCTTCCCTCCCCAGAAAGTTACACCCACAGGGCCAGCTTCTTGTGAAGCCAGAGGGTGTCCATGCAGACTCCCCAGGCCAGCAGGGCTACCCACACTCTTTCAAAGGGTGATGAATCCATCAAGAATACACTGGCTGCAGACAGTCCAAAGGAACAGACAATCCAAAGTCCGGTGGTGTAAGCAAATAAGGTTTCCTGTTTCTCACATAATAAGAATTGTGAGGCAGTGGCTGGTGCAAAACTATTAGGGACCTGGGTTCTGTGCTCTCTGCCCAGCCCTCCCTCCAGAGCATGTTGGCTTTGTCCTCAAACTTGTTGTCACAGCTCCACACTTCACATAATGTTCAAGGCAGGAAAGGAGCCAGCCATTTCTGACCTCTTTATCAGGAGGCAAAAGCTGAACCCCTCAGCCAACTTTGGCAAACACCGCATTGGCCAGGATGCGATCACACGGACACCCCATCTGCACGGGAGCCCAGGAAAGGAGCATTTCACTTTTCCAGCCCCTGGAGTAGAAGGTGGCAAAGTTGTCAGACAGTGAAGACAACACGAGATTTTCTCTTTATGGGTCCCCTATCTCCCCACATAACCCTCCACGGCAGAAACTGCCACTCCTCAGAGATGCCTTGTCCTCCTGAGAACACTGAGGATACCTCTCAGAGCAGAGATGGGGAGAAAATGGGAGTTACAATCTGCATACATAGGGAGGTGGCACAAGTCCCAACAGAATGAAGTCATGCTCCATAGTATCCTTTTTCCCTCCCAGATGCTTGTAGGAAAAGGAAAGGAGAAGGTCAGAAAGGTCGGGCATCACCGATGGCCTATGCCTGGGGCAGCAGAGCCAGGCAGGGACTAGGTGGGCCATTTTGTAGCTGAAGCCGGCAATGATCTTTGGCAAAGTGTGGTCCTGGAGCAGAGTAAAGAGGAGGAGACATATTGCTCTGCAAAACAGGAGAGGGAATTGAGTCTGGGGTTACCAGAGGGCAAAGTGGGGAGAAGGAGCCGTTGGCTTTGTGAACTCCAGGGAAAGTGGACTACACACCCAGATGTGTGGTGAGAACAGAGCTTGAGGGAAGTGAGCGGCACTGTCAAGGAAAACTGAGTGTGGGGCTCAGAGCGACTAAATGCAAGGACTGAAGCAGATGATCAGGGAAGGCAGGGGCCACCATCACCGTATCTCCAACCCCAAAGTCCTGGGGAGGACAGGAGGGACTTCTGGCCCTGCTTGCAGGGGGCTGGGGTCTGAGCCAGCCTCACTCGGATCTCCACCACAGGGCACTGGGCTGTCTTCCAGTTTACTGACATGCATTGAAATGCCGCAGACATCATTCACTTGAGAGGAGGGCGACATGAAATGGTGCTTTCTCTCCAGCCCTCAGAGGCCGCCACCACCCTGTCCCCCAGGATGCTGAGGGGTGGGCTGTCCTATTCCCAAGAGCCTTGAGTTCCAGATCTTCCTTAGCCCTCCTTCCTTTAAAGCTTACCAGGCCTGAGCCCCATGCCTCAGAGACTTGGGGGACCCTGACCTGGCGCCCTCATTTGCATTAAGGTGTCATCGCTTGGGGGACCTAGTGTCTCTCCCACCCCTAGTGCCTGACCCTCCAGTGTCTGGGCCTAGTGAAGAGATCCATGAAGATGTCAGGCTGGTGGGACCAGTTTGGGATCCTCAACCAGGTAATGGAGAAGCTCAGGTACAAAACATGCTTAACCAACAGCCTTCACACCTCCCCAAATCCCAACCCGCTGGATGGAGTGAGAGGAGGGCGCCTGGGTCAAGGCCCTTCCTCAGTACTCTGTCTTCTCCCACACCCATCTGTCGCTGGCTGCGTCCTCAGCCTCCAGCTGGAACATGGATGGAGGATGGGGACAGCTGAGCCTGAGAGTGGGGATGGAGGCTGGACTGTCTCTGTTGGGGCAGATGGGGCCCCTCTGTCCCTCCGCAGCCTGGGTAACCTGAGCCCGGCATTGTGTCCATCCTGAAACAGCTGACTGTGCTGTGGGCAGACAGCTGGCGGGGCTGGGCTGGCCTGGCTGGGCTGGCTGGGGTGGGAGTGTGGGCTGTTACATGAGACTCAGAGTCTGCATCTCCCTACTCCAGACCTAAGGAGCTGCAGTCCCACCCCTGTCGCTGCAGAGAGCTGTGGCACCATGCATGGGGGCCAGAGCCCGCTGCTCCTCCTACCACTGCTGGCTGTCTACCTGGGTGTGGACTCAGGGGGTCTGGGTCCCGAAGAGCCCAGGAGCAGGGGTCCAAGGCCTCAGGGTTCGGAGGGTCTAGAGGGCTACTGGAGCCTTTCCCCACCCTAGCTCCCTGCTTCTCCAGGTCACACCCTTCCATGGCCTCCCCCTCCTTTTGTCCCAAAACCCCCGTAGCCAGGCTTACCACTGTCTGTTGCAGGAGCCCAGGGCCGGAACCAGGAGGAGCGTCTGCTCAGGGACCTGATGCACAACTACAACCCCCACCTGAGGCCCGCTGAGCGCGATTCAGACATAGTCAACGTCAGCCTGAAGCTCACGCTCACCAACCTCATCTCCCTGGTGAGCACAGGCCTGAGGACAGTGGGGAAGGGCGTGCCAGCGCACCTTGCCCCCGGGACCACTGGGGAGAGGAAGGGGCTGGCTCCGGCAGCCCAAGCAGAGAGGGCCTACACTGGAGAGGCTGGGAGCTGGAAAACTCCCATGGGGGCTGGGGTCTTATAGGGACTAACATCCTGGGAGGGACAGGGATAGGGGCTGAGCCCTCTGTTCTGCATCCCTAGAATGAGCGAGAGGAGGCCCTCACCACCAACGTCTGGATAGAAATGGTAAGAAGTCACCCTGCCACCTTCTATCCCCTGCCCCATAGGGCCCTAAGATCCTTAGAGCTGCCTGTTTCCTTCCCATCCCGTCCCTGCCTCTTCTGTCCCCCTGGGACGGGCTCCTGTTCCTGGGGGTGGGGTGCAGCAGAGAGCAAACCCCTCCCCCTGCAGCAGTGGTGTGACTACCGCCTGCGCTGGGACCCACGAGACTACGAGGGCCTGTGGGTGCTGAGGGTGCCGTCCACCATGGTGTGGCGGCCGGATGTCGTGCTGGAGAACAAGTGAGGAGGGGGTGCGGGCAGGGGTTGGGGGACAAAAGGACACAAGGGCGGGGCACAGCAGGACAAGGGGGCTCTGGGAGAAAGAGATGGGTGAGCAGAGGGTGCAGACCGGGGACCCTGCGGAGACTGGGGGGTACTGATGGAGCGGGTGCTGAGGGGAGGGCCCAGGGCCAGCGGACCTGATTCCAGACCTGGCTCCATCAGCTCTAGGCTGGGCTGCCTGGGTGGGCCACTCCCCCTCTACCATGGGGACAAGGACACATCACTCCCACAAAAGTCGCCTGTCAGGATTCCACAGGACAGGCACGGAAAGGGCTGTGCTCTGGCACTTTGTGAGAGCTCAACCAATGTAAGGGGCTGTTATGACCATTATCAAAGAGAGTCAGGGAAAGCAGCAGTGATTACGACGTGGGGCCAAAAGAGCCTGGTGGGGTGAGTGTGGCAGGGAGGGGGCTAGATGGAGGTCACAGTGCCTGAGGCTAGGTGGGGACCAGGCAGGGGTGTGGCAGGCTGGGAAGGATTGGTGTCCCCAGGCCCATCCATGCAGGGCAGAGGGCTGGTCTGGGTGCAGGTCTCAGCCGAGCAGGGGCTGTCGGGGTTGTGAGCCCCTAGCCCCATGGCCTGGCCTGTGCGCAGCGTGGACGGCGTGTTCGAGGTGGCGCTCTACTGCAATGTGCTCGTGTCTCCCGATGGCTGCGTCTACTGGCTGCCGCCCGCCATCTTCCGCTCCTCCTGTCCCGTCTCCGTCACCTACTTCCCCTTCGACTGGCAGAACTGCTCCCTCATCTTCCAGTGAGGCAACTGATTGGGGTGGGGATTTAGGAAGTCTCTCAAAGAGGGGCCCTGGCCAGGGCGGCGACAGGGGGCTTTCAGCCAGGGCTGGCTCCACCTCCCTGGGGCCACTGTGTCCATCTCAGGCCCAGAGACCTGAAGATGCCCATGTCCCTCCCTGCTAAGAGCCCTCACTCATCCTCCTTCACTGCCTCAGTTTCCCTGCCCATGCCCCGAGGAGAGACATAAAAGACTGGTGGGCAGCAAGAAGGCATACACACACCCAAGACACACATGCACAACTAGACCGCTACACCCTACAGCCCCAGGGAGAGGCGGACGCTGTCTCAGTTTCCTCATCCGTTAGTGGGGGAAGGGGGTCACGGTGACAGTTTCCCTATATTTCAGAAGAGCAGTGATTTTTCACAGCAAACTGGCAGGGAGACCCGCCTCAGTAAACAGACCTGAGAGGCACAGGCTGTTTCCTTTGTTCTTAGCGTGGGCCCCTCCTGCCCTGGGAGGGAGGAACATGGGGTGGCCCTGGGCTCTTGACATCAGGGGATCACACTGAGCTGCAGCCTCCTGGCCCTTCAACTTCAATTCCCCCAGATCCCAAACAGCCCAGCTCCCAGCCCCTGCCGTATCTTGCTGTCAGGGTTTTGTGGAGAACTCAGAAATTCTTGGCTGCACTTTTTGAGGCAAAACTGCCCACAGTTGCCCTCAGGTGACCTGTATGGGACCTCATGGGTGGGTCTACACACCTTTAAATTTAGCCTCTTTTTCTCCCCATCTCCCAGGTCCCAGACCTACAGCACCAGTGAGATCAATTTGCAGCTGAGCCAGGAAGATGGTCAGACCATAGAGTGGATTTTCATTGACCCCGAAGCCTTCACAGGTAACATCCACCCAAGGCTCCTGCTGGATCTGGCTGTGGGGCAGGGGCAGACCAAGATGCCCCCTCCCACAGAACTCAAGATGAAAATCATAGTAAACCATAAAATATGTATATTTAAGGGCCCAGCAATGCTCTGATTTTCCCCATGATAATGACTCAGTTCTGGCAGGAGGGGATCATTCTCCCTTACTCCTTCTGTTCCTCAATGGTGCTCTTTTGGGCATGTGCTGGTTGCCCTGTAGCTGGGTCACCCGGGGTTGCAGGGATCTGCCTGCCAGCACTCCCCAGGCCCACTCCAGCCTGCTGCCTGCAGAAAATGGGGAGTGGGCCATCCGGCACCGGCCAGCCAAGATGCTGCTGGATGAGGTGGCACCAGCAGAGGAGGCAGGCCACCAGAAGGTCGTCTTCTACCTGCTCATCCAGCGCAAGCCCCTCTTCTATGTCATTAACATCATCGCGCCCTGTGTGCTCATCTCCTCCGTGGCCATCCTCATCTACTTCCTTCCTGCCAAGGGTACCTAGTGCCTGTGGGAGTGGGGGCATGGCCTTGGCCAGCGGCACGGGGGGTAGCTGGAAGGGCAGAATGGCACCATGACCCAGGCCCAGGGACACTGGGCTCCTTGTGGGAAGGGGCGTGCCCCGCAGTGGGGAAGCTGAGATCTACTCTGAGGGTCTCTTGGTCATGGGCAGCGGGTGGCCAGAAGTGTACCGTCGCCATCAACGTGCTTCTGGCCCAGACTGTCTTCCTCTTCCTTGTGGCCAAAAAGGTGCCCGAGACCTCCCAGGCAGTGCCACTCATCAGCAAGTAAGGCCAGTCCTCATGCCTGCTACCTACCCCTCCCCTCCCTTCTCAGGAACGCAGGGTATAGCCCTCCTGCCAACTCCCAACCCCCGCCATCCTCAATGCCAGCCCCTCACCCTAAGGGATCTAGGGGACTCTGCCACTAGGGGTGGGGGTGGTATCTGGGGATGGAGTGCTGAAGGGCTCCTGCCTACCCAACCCCGGCAGGTACCTGACCTTCCTCCTGGTGGTGACCATCCTCATTGTTGTGAATGCTGTGGTTGTGCTCAACGTGTCTTTGCGGTCCCCACACACACACTCCATGGCCCGAGGGGTTCGCAAGGCAAGCCACCCTCTCCCTACCCATCCCAGCCCCCACCTCCCATTCCAGCATCCTCCTGCCCAGTCCACTCACACGCCCCTTTCTCTGCACTCCTGTCTCTGGGCATATTCCTCACCCAACATGTCCAGCAGCAAACCTGCCTTGTGTGTATCTTGAAGCATGTGCCCAAATGGATTAATAATAATATCGAGTGCTTACTATGTGGCAGGCAGATTATACATACTAATTTATTTAATCTTCATAAAACCCCTATGAAGTGGGTATTATATCATCTTCATTCTACAAATGAGGAAACTGAGGCACAGAGAGGTTAGGTAGCTTACCTGAGGTGGCATGGCTAGAAAGTGGAGGTGGCAGGATTCTGCCCAGGCAGTCTGGCTCCAGTGCCTACATGACTGCCTGCAGCAGTCAGCTGGGATCCTTGTTACAAATAGATTCCTGGGCCAGAATACAGGGGTGGGGCCCAGGAACTCGTTTGTAACAAGTTCCCTGATGATTCTGATGTGCACGAAAGTTTGGGGGCCCAGGCTGGGTTTCTGGCACAGAACAGGCAAGCTGTACCAGGGCCAGCCACTGCCCCTAACATGTTGTCTCCGGGCCCCCAGTGCATGAGCCCCTCGTGACAACCATCACCTTCTGCTCCAAAGCCCAGCCTGGCTGCCCAAACATCCAGGTCTGCTGGCCACTAAGCCACCCACAACATCTCCTCTCCAGGTGTTCCTGCGGCTCTTGCCCCAGCTGCTGCAGATGCAGGTTCGCCCACTGGCCCCAGCAGCTGTGCAGGATGCCCGGTCCCGGCTACAGAATGGCTCCTCCCTGGGGTGGTCAATCACGGCTGGGGAGGAAGTGGCCCTCTGCCTGCCTCGCAGTGAACTCCTCTTCCGGCAGCGCCAGCGCAATGGGCTGGTGAGGGCAGCGCTGGAGAAGCTAGGTGAGGCAGGGCCGTGGACACTGCAGGCGCCCCTCCCCAGGGAATCCAGACAGGAAGGGCTGTCTGTTGGCCAAGGTGCCAGGCACAGCAGATGAGTGTTGGGCAAATGTCCAGGTTGAGGAGAGAGGGACTGGGGTCCCTAAGGAGAGGCCACTCTCTCTACTGTTTCTTCTCTATTCTATTCCCAAACCTTACCCCGTCTCCTCAACAGAGAAAGGCCCGGAGTCAGGGCAGAGCCAGCTGTGTGGCAGCTTGAAGGAGGCCGCTCCGGCCATCCAGGCCTGTGTGGAAGCCTGCAACCTCATTGCCCGTGCCCGGCACCAGCAGAGTCACTTTGACAGTGTAAGCCAGTCCGGGGGTGGGGTGGGGGGTTGAGAACCTGATGAGAAACTTGGACCTGAGATGGGGGCAGGATGAGTGAGATGGCCATGGTAGGGCAATTGATGGAAAAAGCAGAATTGGGAATGGGGCCAGGAGACCATGGAAGAAGCCGGGTTGATGCCTGGAAGTAGGTGAAAAGGATGGGGAAATGAAGAATGGAGGTCCACCAGATGATCAAGGATGGTATAGCGGCCCAGCTTCCTGTCACCGCTGGTCATCTCATACCCTGCCTCTCGCCCTCAGGGAAACGAGGAATGGTTTCTGGTGGGCCGAGTGCTGGACAGAGTTTGCTTCCTGGCCATGCTCTCACTCTTTGTCTGTGGCACTGCTGGCATCTTCCTCATGGCCCATTACAACCGCGTGCCTGCCCTGCCATTCCCAGGAGACCCCCGCTCCTACCTGCCCTCATCAGACTGAGCCAGCCAATTGCTGCTAGCCACGTGCAGTCTTACCAGCTTTGTTGTGCTGCTGAAGTTATGAGTATGCTCTTTGGGAAGCACACTTCAGGGACATGTGAGCCAACGGCCCTGAGAAAAGCTGAGGAAATAAACAGACACAGCTGGAGTTCTGGAGGGGCTGGGGATGGGATGTGGGCAGAGTGTGCTAGTGGGATCGGCATCCATGTGGCACTAGCTTGCTAGTCCTGGAACTCCCCTCACTTCAGTAAAGTGTTATCAATTCCCATCATTTCTGAAGTTCTGAGGACTCTGTTTTATATCATATCCCCAACTGGGCAAGGTCCTATCACTCTAGGCCTGGGCCTCCCTTCCCTTTTACAAGTTCCCTGCAGGCTCCTGAAGGAGGGAAGTCAAGAGAGAAATGAAGAGTAGCAGCCAATGCTCTCTCAAAAGAAGGGCAGCAGCCCATTCCAGCTGGCATATGCCTGCTTTCTGGGTGCTGTAAACACCTAATAATGACACGCACCAGTGACCTTTTCATTTATAGGCATTTTTTGTCATTGATCACCAAACAGTTCATTAATTTTATTATCTTTTCTTCATTGTTAAGAGAAGAGATCTTCACAGCATCATGGATAAGCAAGTCACTATTCCCCTATGTTTAGGATAGGCAAATTGGGGCCCAGAGTAAGAGAGGCTTCCCAGAACAATGGTAGCTAAATAAAAGTGTCTGGTATAGAAGTCTCAACTCTGACCCAATCTTAGACACTAAGAAAGTACAGGGTTGCTGGCTTTGGGGATCAATAACCAGCAGGTTCATCTCATTTACTCCGGGGTGGGGGGAAGGCGGCGCAGGCACCGCTGTGTATTTGGAGCAAAGGCTTAGATCCAGGAGGTAATTTGTTGATGGTGGGACCATCTCTTGTTCCTGAAAGCCTCTTGCTAGCTTTGTCACCCAGAGTGAGTCTCTCAACCATTCTGACTGCCTCAGAGGGCGGAGATTAGTTCTGTAGCTCCTGGCACGAGTAAGCAAAGATTAACAATAGCTACCACTTATCGAAGGTTACGGTGTCTAGCGCCTGACACTGATTATGTCGTTCAATCCACACGGCCATCTGAAGAGGCGCGTACTATAGTACAGTATTGCCAGAACCAAAGAAGGACCTAACCTCGCGGAGGTTAGGAGAGAATCCAGGATCTTGTAGCCCCACTGGCGGTGGAGTCGGGATGTGTACCATGCCGTGAATCCAGAGCCTGCGCCGTCAGCGACTCAGCGCTGCCTCTTTCTCCGAGCCCGCCGCGGGAGGGGGTCAGGATGCGCTCCCTGGGGAGGGCGGTTGGGCGGACAGGGAGGCGGCAGACAGGGACAGGGATTGGAATTGGAATAAAGCTGAGGCCCTCAGCCGGCGAAGGAGCTAAAGCCGAGCGCGTCGGCGAAGCCGCCCAGATTTGGTGTCCCGGGATACCCGTTCCCTACCGGGGCAGCGCGCCGACGTTCCGCTGCGTCCCGCACAACCGGAAGTGGCCGGACCCTAGGCGGAGGGACCGGAGGAGCGGAAGTCACTCCGTGAGGCAGTGGCTACGGCGGCAGCGAGAGGATGAACAACAAGTTCGACGCGTGAGTGGCTCGTGGCCGGTCCCCCGGGGCCCCTTCCCCCAACCGTTCCCCGCGCCCGCCCCCGCCAGGACGGCCGGCGGCGCAAATTGTGCTGCACCGGCTTCCCTCCCGGGCTCGGGCTACGGGCCGGCCTGGGCGGCTGGCGGGGAGGAGGGAGTTGGGGAGGTGGGATGCAGGGGGTCTCTGGGACCCCAGGGTCGTGAGGACCGAGGACGAAGTGGGGGCTCGGGGGAGAGAAGGTGGCCGTACCTCCCGGAAGGAGATTTTCCGACGCCCCGCCCGGGCGGGTGCGGGTTGCCAGTGGCGTGGAGGGGCGGAGACCTCGGCGGTTTGGGTGTTTCCGCAGCCTGGCCGCCTCTGAATCCAGCTCTCCTCACAGACTCTGGCCTAGGCAGCTCACCTCTCTTCTCTGTCTCAGTTTTCTCATCTGCAAAGTGGGGACTGTAACAGTTCGTGTCGTACGGTTGCGAAGATGCAATGAGGTAATGTGGCTGCCGCGCTCAGCGCTGTGGCTGCTCAGTTACGGAATTCTCATCGTCTTCCTGAGACTCCTTCCTACTTCCTTTCTCCTCCCCCTCCTTTTCCCCTCTTCCAACACACTCTCCAAGAGATGCTCAGTATCTTGCCCAAGTTTCTTGTTACTGTCCCCTTCTGCGATTCTGTATGTACCCTGATTTCTAGTTACAGCATCTATTTGGAGATGCAGAATGGAAATGCTAAGTGTTTGCGTATTTCCCTCCAGCGATTGTATCTGAAGGTAGATTATGTTCTTAGCTTTCACCTAGTAGTCCAGTAAATCTGTCTTCTGAAGACCTAGATTTCCAGTCGCAGACCCACCCACCAGTTAATAGTTATTTGATAGCAGAAAAGTTACCCAGTCTCTGAGCCACTGTTACCCAAACCCAATTAATGGCTAAGGCCCTGCTGCCACACTGGTGTGATAAGGATCAAATCATGTTCAACAGTGCTTAAAGGTACTTTGTAAATTGATAAATAGTGAGATATAAATGTAAAATAGAATTACTTTTAGTTTAGGTTGTGACCCACTGTTTCTGATGGGAAATTGGGGCTTTTCCTGTACAGTGAGTGCTGGTGTGCAAATTCAGAAGTCCTGGATTCTGACACTCCAGACAGCTCCTCAGGAATGTTTCCTGGTTGCTGAGAGGGCTTTACTAGTTGAAAAAAATCTTTGGGAGAGCGCTTCTGCGGCCTGCTGCATAGCTGAGCCATCCCTATACTAACGCCACCCCACCCCCCATCATCATAAGCCCTGCAACTCTTAGCTCCAGATCTAAGTCCAGCCTCTGGAGTTTTCTGCCAGCCTTACACCCCTTCTCCACTGAATTGAAGAAATAAAAATTTCATCTTAAGAAGGCATTTTATGGGCTCTCTGGCCCAGTCCCAACCAAATCATTGGGAGGCCTGGAGTAAGCTAATTTAAGAACGGCAATAATGGCTTCCACAGGCATTTTGGTATTTTTCATATATTATTTATACTTCTAACAAGCCTGTAAAGGGGATCTTGTTACCTCCTTTTAGAAATGAGGAAAATGAGACTCTGAGATTAAATAACTTGCCCACAACAACAAGAATGGCCATATGGTGGGATTCAAACCCAGGTTTGTTATTTAATGTTTGTTCAAGCACATCTTGACAAAAACTAACCTGGGTCATTTTTAATTAGTTCTAATTATTAACTATTTATTATACTGAGCCAGATTTTTTTAAACATGTCTTCTAACTAGGAAAAAAACAAAGCTGGCTTTCATTTGAAATTAACAATTGGAGACAGCACTCCCCCCAGTTTTGTTTTTGTTGTTTTTGTTTTTCATTCAAAAAAAGTATGCAGTTTTTAGACCACTGCTGCATATTCAGCCTCTGCACTCTTCACCACATGGCTCCTAAGGATGTGTTCCAGTTTGCCAGAGTTCTAAAAGTTCAGTGCCTGGAGTTCAGTACTGTAGTCTAATCTGATGGGCTCAGATTTAAGGGGATCTCTAGTCTCCTTTTCTGTGTGGTTTTCTGTGAATGTAACCTAATTGCTACCCCCACCCACCCAAGTCAAGTCTTTAGCTCCCAGTGCCATTGATCCTGTTCAGATATAAAACCTTAAGATGCTTTCACTGTACTGTAGTCCCTACATATTGAGCTTGGTTTTCAAATCTAGATGCCATACTTGACTTTGTCCTTATTCTCTCTCTGTTAGCTTTTGGCCCATTCTTAACTATTGTCTGAACCACTTATTTGTCACTCATCCTGCTGTGCCTTGTATTGCTTTGATTTTAGAGATCCATTCATTAAACGTGTTTGTTTTCTGCCACTGCCTGATGCTGAACATGTAAAGATGAATTATACCAAGTTCCTACCTACAATGTATTATCTAGTCAGGAAGTATGAGGACATACCTGGGCAGAAGCTTGGTGATGTAATTAGGTGCCACAGTCTGGACAGCCTCAGGTGCTAATTGCCTGCCTGAGTCTATGGAGCACTGATTTTTCTGTAGATTATATCTTTGCTCAAATCCAGCTTCAGGCTGGGAGGAGTAGCCTCTGAAATATAGGATGCAGATGACTTGCCTTAAGTGTAGGCTCAGAGAGCAGAGTGGTTGGTTAGCTCCACCCTCAAGAAATAACAGCATCAGATGAATGTCCATTAGGGTTTCCATTTACTATCTTAGAAGGAAGTCGGGAGGTGTGGTCCAGGAATCACAGTAGCGTTGTTTATTCTCTGACATGAATATTTTTGTTATTCTTTTTCTGTTTCCTAGCAGTGATTAGCAGCAAGAGCACTAAAAAAGGAACTTACATGCTTTTCTTGGGACTAGCAGAACGTGAGATGCTGGGATGACTGTGCCCCTCTTCAACCAACATCGAAGGGAACAGACCCTGAAGGATATAGTGGGGGATTGGGAGCTGAGGAGAGAGATGGTTTGAGTCCTTGGGGTATGCCCTAAAGAAGAGAATTAGGAGCTGTCTTGGGTCCAAGCAATAGAAAAACTCATGAGATGTTCGTAATCAGGAAACAAGAAACTAGTCATGACAGTATAGCTGGGACAAATACAAACATTTATATGGGAGTGTTCAGAAGAGGGGATCCCGACTCAGCTTAGAGAGAGATTAGGAAATATTTTCAAGAAGAGAACGTGGCCCTTAGTCTGAGTCCTAAAGGACAGGTTAAGTAGGGGAAGAGGGGCTCTCTGAGGAGAGCATGTGATGAACGCAACAGAGGGGTGAGGTTGAGGACTGCAAGTAGGTTGATACCACCGAAGGGAAAGGAGTCTGTTGTACCATGCTGAGGCCTGACTCTGGCATTCTGTAGTATCTGATACAGTATGCTTATAAATGTAGTGGGGCTTACATGCTAGTCAGGCACCTCTTGAAAAGGAAACCACACCACCTCAAATTTAATAAAGGGAAAGGAGTAGTGTAAGTACCGTTAAGTCTCCCAGAGGTCCAGGAAGGCTGAACTAAGCCAATGCGATATCAGCATCACAAACAAAACCATTGTCCTCTCCACTCTGTTCATCTGCTCCATTCTCTTTGCCCCTCCTGGCTTCCTTTGCTCCTCCTGGCTTCCTTTGCTTTTGCTTAATGTCTTTATTCCCTCATGGCTTTTCTTGTATGAAACTTGTACAGCTGACCACCCCAGCTCCTGAATCTGTGTCATCTTTCATCTCCTGGATGAAAAGCTGAGGGAAGAATCTGCTTATAATTTTGAGCAAGGCCTTGAGGCATAGGCCAGTCTCGGCCCTTTGTAGTCATGTCTTGGCCAGGGTGGGGATGGGGACAGTGCACGACCTCAGGAGTGAATCTTACAGCTAGGGCTGTGAGGTGGGCAGAACAGACACCTCAGCACATGCTGCGCTCATCCATCCTAACATTTGAGTGCTTTTAATGTGATAGGCACTAGGGATTCCTGGGCAAGAAAACAAAGTACAAAATTCTTTGCAACATGTTTCTAATCTGTAATACAGGCAGACTGCATTTGACTGAGCTGTACAGATACTGCTTTTTTTTTTTTTTTAAAGAAATTGAAAGTTTATGGCAACCCTGTGTGTCAGATAATGGTTAACATTTTTTAGCAGTAAAGTATTTTTTAATTAAAATACCTACTTTTTTTAAGACATAATGCTATTGCACTCTTAATAGCATACAGTATAGTTTAAACATATGCACTGGGAAATCCAAAAAAAAAAGTGACTGGTTTTATTGTGATACTTACTTTATTGCAGTGACATGGAACCAAACCCACAATAACCCCAAAGTATTCCTGTATCTGAGTTTTAGTTTGACCATTTCTAGTACCTTTCTTAAGAATTGCTGAATTCCACTTGACTGGATAGGGCTAGAAAGGTGATTTCAGGAAAGACCCATGATAAGTTAATGGTCCAGCTCTAAGCTAAACAGCATTCTTACTATCTTGGTGAATTCACCTTCCATTTATCTTTTTGTCTGAATCCAGTGAACTTCAGGTGTACCTGAAAGCCTTAGTATTTTGTTTTGAAGGGTGGTAAGTTAGGCTCAGAAACTGAGATTGTCCTTGCCAATAGTTTATTTCACACTGATTCACCGTGAGAATTGCAGTAATTTCGTAAACCAGTAGCAATGCAGATGTCTCTTATTAAGCCAGTAAAGAAATAACATAACATACTTCAGACCAGTGATAGATTAATCACACTGTTCCAGGCAAGAAGAGATAAAAGGAGTAAAGTCCAAATTTAGTTCAGGGTGTACCTTTGTATGAATTGGTACTAGGATAAGAAGGCTTTGCCAACCAAGAGCTCAGGTCCAGCTGCCAGCTCAAAATTCAAAGTCCCTTATTGTAAGGGACCTACAGCACTGGTGTTGACGGGGGAGCTGATCTTTATGGGGGCTGCTGCATACAAGGTTTGTCACCACTGCTAAAAAGATCACCATTACCACAGCAGGAGCTAATGTCCCTTTTCCTGAGACTGCTGCATGGTTTAACACCAGTTCCAACCAAAGAATCGCCTTGGCCACTGTTGGAGGAGCAAGTGTCCCAAGATACTCAGAGAGCAAGATCAGCCAAGGGTGGCTTTACCCGGACAGAAACTTGGATGTTCCTCACAAACCCTCCGTGTTTGTAGTCTGTCCCCTCACCGTAGTTCCTTCTTTGTCTGTTTTTATTGATGATGAGCTCCCAGGGGGGCCACTCTGCAACTGAGCTGCTAGCGCCTGTCAGAGGCAGCAGACGAGGTGACGTCCTGACACATTTTGTTCTATAGCAAAACAGTTTTACTTCTAAAAGCAGTTTCTTTTTGGTCTTTGTCATAAACAAGTGTATTAAAATATCTTCATTTAAGTCATAAGTGGATTTGAAATCATAGCAAACCGATATACAACACTTAGAGTGGTTTCACTGCTCCTAAAAGCTTGGCGCATAAAGTACATTTGACTGTATTAACAAGGCAAGAAGGCATTCCTTCCTTTTCTTTCTTTTCTTTTCATTTAACACTGATGCAGCATCTGCTTGTGCTACATGTTAGAGCAGCATCTTCTTGTCCTACATGCTGAAGATGCAAAGATTAATAAGACACTGTTCTAAGAGCCCCCTCCACCTAGAAGGAAAAATGCATATGGGAGGAATGGTGCCTTGGACTGAGGGGCAACTTTGCAGATAGCTCGGATGTGGAACTGTAGGTTGCTTTGGGAGGTTGAGGGAGCAAAGAGGATGCCAGATTGACCAGAGTCAGATTCTAGAGAATCTTACATTGTTGTACTTTATCCTTCATGGCGGACATCAAAGGGCAAGGGACAGTTGAGGGGTTTAAGCAGGGGAATTAAAAGATTAGATTTGCATTTAGTAAGATAGAGCTGGTGGCAATGTGGAGGACAACAGAGCATGGAGATGATTTGTGTCAGGGAGACCGGATAGGAATTTATTGTAATGTAATTGAGATGACAGGAGAGAAGGATCCAAACTAAAGCAGTAGCAGTGGGGAAGGGTAGGAAAGATGATTAGAAGTGGCAAGAAACTTTTTAAACTTCATTTTGAAATACCAGAGTGGTTATTTAATCCAGAAAATTTTTTCATTGTTGACTCTATTTTTGGTAAAGCAATCTCTTACCCTCTTGCTTACCCTCTTGCTTCTTTTGGGGGAGGGGGTGGCTGTTAGGTTTATTTATTTATTTATTTATTTATTTTTGATAGAGGTACTGGGGATTGAACCCAGGACCCTGTGCATGCTAAGCATGCACTCTACCACTGTACCTCAGCTTCTTTGTGCAGCCTTTTAGAAAACTAGAAGACCATGCTTTCTGGAATTTACAGGTTAGCTGATGAGCATTTCGTTTTTGTTGACTCCTAGTTGCCTTTCTGCATTCCCTTGTCCTGTCCCATGTGCATCCCATTGCCTGTATCTTAAGTGACTTCAGGTTGGTTCCATGGTAGTTCATTTGACCTGGTGGCTTTGTTAGATAAGCAAGAATCAGCTCAGTCATGGGATAACGTTGTTTTGCCTTCTCATTTAGATTGAAAGATGATGACAGTGGGGACCATGATCAGAATGAAGAAAACAGCACACAGAAAGATGGTGAGAAGGAAAAAACGGAACGAGACAAGAGTCAGAGCAGCAGCAAAAGGAAGGTGAGTTTTGTGCTGTAGAGACGTAGTTGCCTTTGGACTTGAGACTGGGTTATCTTGTGAAATCTGTTTATCTGGAAGATGCCAGATTAACTTAATAGCACTCTGTTTTGTAATATATGATTTGTTCTCAGAAAAGATTATTGAATCACTGGAGTTCATTTTGGGACTTAGAACATTTCCCTTGAAACATGATCTTGAGATGCTGCCTCACTCTCTGGTATTCTCCAAGCTTGATGTAATGGAGATTAACCCTGGAGTTTAAGGCTGTTAGCTGCTTCGTAAGCTGCTGCTCAGTGTTTCAAGTCCTGCACATCACTTAGAAGAATAAGTACTCTGAGCTGAAAGTGACTTGGAAAAGAAAAAAATTAGAGAATCTGAGATAGATGGGTCAATTTCTTTCTTGAAATATTAAAGCAATCATTAATTCATTTGCCCCACAATATCGAGTACTTTCCAAATGTAAGCATCTTGTGTGCTAAGAGGACTCAAAGCTGGATGAGACCATGGATCAAGGCGTTTACAGTGCCAGTAATACTAGTAGCTGTCTTTTATTGAGCACTTACTGTGTGCCAGGCACCATGTGAGCACTTTACATCTATTAATTAATTTGATCCTCTCAGCAGCCCCATGAGGGTGGTTATTATTATTTCCCCCATTTTGCAGATAAGCAGCTGAGGCACAAACAGGTTAAGCAACTTGCCCAAGGTCACTTGGCCAGTGATAAGAGTGCCATAGAGGAGGCCGTACTTGGCCTGGGAATATGTTGAGATAAGATACAAAAATAAATACCTATGGTAGGAAGTAGAAAGTTACAAAAGCTTTGAGAACACAGAGAAAATGTTACAGGAACTTACAGTCAGTTAACCACTAAAGAAATTTACTACGTAAGCAGAATCTTGAGCACATTGCAGTAATTGAGGATGCATCCTTTTTAATTGTGGAGGTTGTGAGCGGTGACAGTGTAAAATGTTTTCTCAGTCTCAGAGCATGTGAAAAATGCCCAGGTTAACCCACCTTCTTTAATTCACAGGCTGTTGTCCCTGGGCCAGCAGAGCACCCCCTGCAGTATAACTACACTTTCTGGTATTCCAGGAGAACCCCCGGCCGTCCCACCAGCTCACAGAGCTACGAACAGAATATCAAACAGATTGGCACCTTTGCCTCTGTGAGTATTTAGTGGCTTAATGTAGTGTGAGCCGTGATTGTACATTCACGCCTGTATTTACATCACTGTGTTTATTTACCCTTTTGGTAACCTACTTAGGATACTGGTTTCCTTAGTTGACTGATTGAAGTCTCTGAAGTCAAATTGCTTCATTCTTAGATTTCTCATTACACATCTGTAGGCAATATACATTGATACAAACAAGTATGTGAATTGTGGAATTGATCAGAAGGGGATGATACAAAAATACAGATTTGTTTAAGTAGCTATTTATTGAGTTCTTACTATGCTCAAAGTGTCATGGGAGATACAAAATTTTATAGTGCGTGATGTCTGTTCTCATGAAGCTTGCAGTAAAGTCAGAGTGAAATTCTAAAGTTTTTGTTTAATAAACTCCCATTAGGGTTTTGGATATGTTAGTGATTATGCATAAAGCAGCATCTTTTTTTCTATGTTCAGAAAGAAACAAAATCTCTAACTTTTTTTGTGGGTACTGTCAGTATAGAGAGCCCACACTCTCTTATCTCCCTCACAGGTAGCTGGTTTGTGTACTGTGAAAAGCTGTGTGCAACTAAAGTCAGTCTCGTTCAATGAAAGTTACTATGTACTTCCTGTGTGCTGTCCAGTCAATCTCTGGGCAGAATCAAATGCAGGATTTGTTATTTTCTTGAAATTATTGAGGTGTTTGTCCTGTTTAAAATGCAGACACTGGAAAAGGAAACTATAATAGACAGTAAATTTTACAATAAATTAATAAAGAGGAAGGACACAGTAATAGACACTTCATGTAATTCACTTCAGTTGTTACGATGGCTCTATCAAGTCAGTGATACTATCTATTTACAAATGAGGTGAATGAGATTTGGGCTAAGTATCTGATCTGAAGTCTCAAGTAAGTTACAATTTACTTGATTAAGTAGAAGAACTAGTATTGAAACTCAGGTTGGGTAGGCTGTAAAAAAACACCTTCCAAAGCCCGTGTTCTGTCACGCTTCCGTATGCTAAAATGCATTCCAAGAGGCTCCAGTTTTTTTAAATGTTTGTTTACTAGACAAGCTCTATTTATATATCTGTTTGTTTATTAATTAGATATACAAATATAACTGGTAATCAGATTATCTGATTACTGTGCTGAGTTGATAAAGTTTCAGCAAAAAGCAAAGATTTTGTTTTAGTTGGCCTGTGCTCCCTTATCACTGGTAAATGTAGGCTTTTTTGAATTATTCAAAATAGCCTGTGCACTGGTACATACTTGATTCAAGCAATGTTTGTTGAATGAATTCAAGGCACTAATAGAGTTCTAAAATGAATTAAAACCTTGCCCTTGGGGAAATAAGACCTTCCCAGGAATTTCTAACACGGAGGGGCAATGGACGGTGCTATATAAGGAAGGCATGGCTAGAGTGATCTTGGAGTTCAGAGGAAAGGAATTAATTTCAACTTGGAGAAAGCCTCTTTGAGAGGAGATGGATTGAAGATTGAATTTAAAGAATTTAAACAGGTGCTAAGAAGAGGAAGGAATTCTTGGCAGAGAGAACAGTAGAATTAAACTTTAAAAAAATACCCATGAAGTCTTAACATTCCTGAATCCACAGAAATTTTGGTTACTGGCTAGACGTTGCAGGTAAAAGGACAGCCATTACGTTATGAGCAGCTGGTTAGGCACTCAGAATCAACGAAGGAGCTGACCTGGGGAGTAAGTTTTCATTCAGGATTTTGTTCAGTTATTTTGGGATGATTATAAATATTTCTAGCATTTTCTTTTCCTCTTAAGAAAAGCATGCATGAATTTACCCAACTTGTGCAAGGAAAGTTTTTGTTTTCTTTGGGCCTTTATGTTGAGTTGAACAGTTTATCATCAGCAGCATCTTGGGATAATGCTGCTTCAGTACTCACCGCTGTCATGTAATTCGGGGCATTAGGAAATGTCTCACAATATTAAATTCCTCACACGGAAATAATTACGTTGTGAAACCCTTTATTAATGCCAAAGCAGTATTTCCCAGTGGTCCTCAATCCTAGTATTTGACATTTAAAAGTTCTTGAAAAGTGACTAAGAAGGCCGTGTCTTGAAGTGGAAAGGGCATTGGACTTGGGGATCACAGGTCTGTCTCATCCATTCTGGTGCTTGACTTTGTGGGTCAGGGCAAGTTCTGAAACTGTGTTCTCAATTAGAAAATGAAGAAGGTAGTTGAGATGATTTCTGAGGTCTTTTCTACATCTTGTATTCTGAGTCTAAATATTTCTTTCACCTTTTGGTTTCAGTTGGGAGTTTCAAAAATGAAAATTGCCTAGAGAGAAGGGGGAAAAAATCAAAGTTTAATAATATTTCTCAAGCTACTTATTACTTCATCTCTCTTGTCGTTTGGATATGAGATTCTGGCTCTAAGATTGTATGGGATGGCTCAAAGATTGGTGGAGACCAAACTGTTAATGAAGCAATGCTTGATTAGGGGGTTGGTGATGGTTGATGTACTTTGTCCCTGCCACTCACCTCAAGTCCCGATTCACAACAAGCCACAGCTTCTAGTAGACGTGCTTCATTTCTTTCCACTGTGTTAGGGTGGGGAAAGATTGTTGCTCGCCGTGTGCACATGACCAGTCACTGTTCTGAATCTCCGTGTACAATTAAGCATAGCTATTGCTGAGATGAAACACTGCACTGAAGTCCTAGGAGTGGTGTTCATTCCTGACTTTGTAACATGAGACATTTTCCATGTTTCTGTTCTCTAGAGGAAAGAAAAGGACAGCCATTTCACACAGTGTGAGGTCTGTCCAGATCTAGGAGTATCTACTCAGTTCCCATTTTGAGCTGCACGTTGTAGAATCTTGCTTTGTATTTATTTAGAGCCCCCTCAGCAGTGTGTTGGCAAGTACCAACTGTTTCTTTAGACTGTTCCACATTTTCTTTTTCTTCCTAAAGTGTGCCTCTTCACTGGCCAGTACTTTGTAGGTGTTCTCTGTGAACTGCAGAGGAATAGGGATGTACTCTCTCCTGTCAAGTTACTAGTGAGAGAAACAGGAACAACATGATGACTATAAATAAGAGTACATTTGATAGAGAAATATGTATAGAATAGAGAAATATCTAATTTTCTAACAGGACTGTGAAGAAGGAGCTAAGAGAAACAAAATTTCTAGCCAAGAAGAGGGACTTAAACCCTAAGTGAGAGAAGCCATGTCCTGCTTGGTTTTGGACTGTCCTGGCCTTAGCAAGGGCACTTGGGTGTAGAGTAGAGCATGTGCCTGATTCTGTCACTTAGTGCTCGGTAGCTAAATAAAATAAAATGTATTTCATTGTAGCTACTGCTGTATTTGTCAGTAAACATCTTTGATCAAGAAGTGATCAGACTTGAAGTTATGAATAAGTCATGGGCATGTCATGTACAGCAGAGTGACTAGTTAATTAACGTAGTTAATAATACTGTATTTTCTTAAGTGATTTTGTTCTAAAAAAAATACATTCAGGCTGAGGTTGTGTAGCACTTAATATACCTCAAGACTAAATGGTTTTTATTGTGTAAAACAAGGTCCTCTTACAGTGTGTGGTGACTGCCCTGCAGCTTCCGCGGGAGGGTTTGTATTGACGTTCACCAGCTAGGGCTCCTAGCTGAGGCTAGTGTTTCTCACCTAAAGAGTTTACTCCTGTATCAACAGTATTACATGATTCTTTTATCAAAATATACAATTTGCTTTCCTCTAACATGCCTTCCTTCCCACACAATGCCCTGGATGAAAATCTACCCTCCAGAAAGTAGTGTTTCTAGTAGAGTGTCTTTCATGTTTATGCTCTTTTCTTAAATAATTCTCACATTCATTCAAAGAAGAGGAAAAACATCTGTTTCACTCTGGTATCTTCTCTCTGCAGGTGGAGCAGTTCTGGAGGTTTTACAGCCACATGGTACGTCCTGGGGACCTGACAGGCCACAGTGACTTCCATCTCTTCAAAGAAGGAATTAAACCCATGTGGGAGGTGAGAACTAAAGGCCTCAGACTGCTTTTCTAATCAGCTTGGGTTTTTTGTTGTTATTGGGTGGGGCTGTTGTTTTTTTTTTTTTTTTCCCAGCCACGTCAAGGTTAAAAGTATTTTAAAATCTCTGAAAGCTACATCACTATTTGGTACGTCCTTGGAACCGGGACCTCTAGGAAAGGGCACTGATGCCATTGTTTGTGTGGATGGTTTTCGAAGATTGTTTAGTCACTGAAGTCACTTTAACAACATTAAAGGCTTGAAAAAAAATTACCATTCTTCCTATAGAACTGGTTGTGTGTGTGTATAGTATGTTACTATGTATACATATGATTAAAGTTTGTAAAAATAAGCTTACAGGCAGTAATTGGAGACCCAGACCTGAGCTCCATGATCTCTTTGCAGTAATCCATCTTCTCTATTTTGATGCCAGAGCATTTTTCTAGAAGACAAATATGGTCGCACATACCCCCCAGTTAAAAATCTTATGCAGCTCTTTGTTGCACACTTGATCTTGTACCTAATTTACCTTTCAGGCCTTGTCACTCATCATCCCTAAATAAATCTATCCTTCTGTGTAGCCAGATACTCCTCTCTGCATCTCCTTGGCTCACAGTCAGTTTGTGCACAGGCATGTTCTTCCCAATGCCTGCAGGGCCCTTCCCCTGCTTTCCCTGGCTAACTCCTGTGTCCCTCCAGAGCCAGCTTAAATGTTTTCCTCTTCTTGAGTGTTTCTCACAGTCTTGTTCTTCTTGAACTTACTGTGCAAGTCTCTGTTGCAGCAGTACTTGTCAGACTGCTATTGTCATTAATTTTCTTGTCTGTCTCCTTCACTAGACTGGATCTGGGTAGAGACTGTGGCTTCATATCTGTGTGTTTGGGACATGGTGATATTTGATAAACTTTTTAGCAGATCAGGTGAGGAATGATTTGTGTTTGAAATCTGACATTTCATTTTGATGTAGTTCTGAGAAAAGAGGATTATTTTTAAAGGTTCTGTTTGGCCATTTTTTGTTAGTGACTTGTACCAAAGATCCCCACCTTGTTTTTCTTTTTTCTTGTTTCTTCTCTCTGTAGTCCTACCACCATTTTTCCTGTAGAGTTGAATAATTGGAAGGCAACAAGATTTCTTAGCATCAAAGGATCCTTGGCTTTTTACTGCCTGAATGCAAAAGAAAAAGAGCTTTGAAACCATATCTTAACTTTTAACACTTTTCTTTTTACAGGATGATGCAAATAAAAATGGTGGCAAGTGGATTATTCGGCTGCGGAAGGGCTTGGCATCCCGTTGCTGGGAGAATCTCATCCTGGCCATGTTGGGGGAACAATTCATGGTTGGGGAGGAGATCTGTGGGGCTGTGGTCTCTGTCCGGTTTCAGGTAAGCCACCCCGTGGGCAGGTCTGCTTTCAGGGGTTGCCTTTGCTATTCTCACTGCTTCTGGTTTGCTCTGATGATTCCTTCTGTTGTTCCTCCCTGTAGGAGGACATTATTTCAATATGGAATAAGACTGCCAGCGACCAAGCAACCACAGCCCGCATCCGGGACACACTTCGGCGAGTGCTTAACCTACCTCCCAACACCATTATGGAATACAAAACCCACACCGACAGCATCAAGTACGTGTTGTGGGGGCTTGGGGGAGCATGTCCCTAAGTTTAGCAGAAGTAGGTCCTTAGTTGGGCCCAGAGACATATGGTCGTACAGGAGACTGACTTAAGGAGAAGGGACAGACCAGTCTTCCCCTCTAGTGCTTCTGGCTACTTGCAGCGGTTCTTTGCTGGCGAGGGTCCCTGCCCACCTCCACGGTGGGGCGCTGTGTTTGAGAGAGAGCCCTCCTGCAGAGCCCCCTTCGCACTGCCTGGGCTTGCTTATTGACACAGGCTGTCTTGTCTTTCATTTGCTAACCACTGTCTTAAAATGAAAGACGAAGTGCTCTTCTTTTTCTCACTGTTCTTTTAAGATAATTTCACTGAACAGTAAAGTCCTGCCTGTCTGCCCCTCACCCCACTTTTGCATGTCTTTTTAACCTAGTAGCTTCAGTCTGTTTTCTTTGTCCTGGGAAATTGACTTCTTCTCAGGAATAATGGCTGCATTTCCTTGTGTGTAGAGCTGAAATTGTGGAGGAGGCAGAATAGTGTGTTTGTGAGAGTAGACTCTAAGGGGCGCATGAATGCCAAAGGGGAAACCAGTCCTGCCATCTACCTGAGACTCAGGGAAGTGGAGCTGGGCATCCACAAATGAGAGTCGGTGGTTAGGCCTGCTCCTTCAGTGATTCAGTGTCACACATAAATTCAGGTTATTATGAAGATGTTGTGGGGAGCGGCTGTTAGATGTCTCACAACTGGAGAGGGAGCCAGCCAGCCAGGAGTCAGGACTTAGAGGTGCAGTTCTCTCCTTTGACTTTAGTATCAGTGTGTATCTTTGGCAAGTCTCTTTGCCACTCTGCTTCAGTTTCCCCGTCTGTAAAATGGGGGATAATAGTGCTTTACCTAACAGGGTTGTTGGGAGGCTGATTTAGTCTTTAATGAAGGTCTTCAGATGGAGAGTGCTTTCAGGGCCAAGTGCTGTTACTGCTCTCGTCATCTTTAGTGATGGTATCATCATCATGCTGTTCTTATCAAAGGCATTACCAGTAACGAGCCCAGTGATGGTGTTCAGCAGGCAGGCCATTTGGGGATCTTTTTCCCGTGCATTTACAGATGATGTTTTGGGTGGAACTGGCTTAAATTAGCTGAGGGTCAGATTTTAACTGGGAATGCTGCCATTGGAGGTGGTCTGCATCCAGTGGCTGGGTCTGACTCATCATGGCCACCAAGTTACTAGGCAGCCATGGCCCTGGTTGCTTGCCTTGGCAGTCATAGGTCAGCATTGTTTTTTTCTAGGCAGATTTTCTCTGTTCTTTGCTCTGGAGTACAAGTAGTTTCTGCCCTCCAGCCAGACTCAGTCCAGGCTGGAGAGATCCACACCTACTTTTTCTGGGACTGTCATGTTCAAGGTTTCCAGATTTCCCCTTCCCCCAGGCCCCAGATAAGCAACCTTTTCACCCGGATAGGAAAGGGAAAGGGGTATTTTTCAACTCTCCCCTCTGCACTGTTCTCCCTCTCTAATACTCTGAAGCAGTTCTTCCTAACTTTTGTAGAAACGTGTACAAGTCCTTGTAGAGTCTAGGAGAGCCTGTGGGCTTTTTGCCTTAGTCTGTTGCTTGCTGCTTTATCCAGAGGTCTGCCTAGTACTCCAGCCCTGCAGCTACAGGGACCAGAAAACCCTCCTTGATACCCAGATGCTACTTTTCCCTCGTGTCTCCCTCTCTTTCTCTCCCAATGTGCCAACCTTTTGCACTTCCACTAGAATGCCAGGCAGGCTGGGCCCCCAAAGGCTCCTTTTTCAAAACCTCTGGAAGCCGCGGTTGAATGTGCCATGACCCTCTCCCTCTCTGGATGGCACCATCATTGAAGCTGGCATCATCGGAGCCTCTTGTTCTGTTGGCGTGCTACCTGGAAGATCCTTCTGTCCTGGACAAGAGGAATTGGAAGAGCATTTTATGTTTAAGCACAGGCTGACACGCAGCAGCTACAACAACAGCTGAGATCACTTAATAAATGGTGCTAAACTAGCTTGTCTCATGCTCTTGCTCTTTATGGTGCATCAAAGAAGTGGCCTTTCAAACTGACTGTCACCATATTAAGGAATGGCACAGACTTCTCCACGGAGGGCCATCGGGGAATGCAGCCTCATTTCCATAAGCCCGTTGTGTAACGTCACATGGTATTTTGTTCCAGCTCTGCTGAGGTCTGACATAATGAGGTGACATCTAGCTCTCAAAATGAGACCCCATTTTTGAGTACTTGAATTTTAGTTCCCATCTAATGAACGCTGATGACCAGAACAGAGTTTTTTCTGATTTAGAATTCAGCTTGAAAGTCCGTAAGGTTGGAAAGGGGGATCCTTGGCCTTTGCTTCGCTGACTTCGTTTACTTGCCTTTCCTTCAAAGAAATCTCTTGCTTGGAGGTAAAGCCGTGCTTCCATCTGTGTGTGGCTGTACGTATGTAGCTTCCTTGCTTTGTGTTAACAGGGTTTTCTCACTGCCAAAGCCGCTCAAGCCACAAGCTCTTGGCCAGACTTCTCCCTTCTGCTGTCCCCTTAGAGCCAGATCGTCTTCCTCTTTGAGCTCGCCCTGCTTGCAAGGTCTCAGGGTTCTAGCCCTTTCATTTCTCCCAGCCTTCACTCAGGGTTGTCGTGTGTCAGGACCTGGGATGGGGAAATGTCTTCGTCCTGCGTGAGTTTGCTCCTTGGGACATTTGACCGTAGTGCATATCAGCCCCTCACACGCTTTGTGACTTGGCTTGTATGTGCAGCAGCTTGGCCTTAGGCCCCTAACCTGCATGTAGGATTTCAGCAAGCCTCATGTTACTTTAGGTTTTCTTAGGAACCACCACCAAAACCAAAAGTAGACCATTTTTGCAAACAGCAAGCCAGGTTGCCTGAGAGCATCTGTGAAGGTGGCTGTGGGCGTAATGTGGAGCTTTCCCAAGTGGCTGTGCTGTTCTGTTTTGGCAGCAACACTCTGAGCTATACCATCCTGACTGACCACAAATCTTCACGTGGTCGGGGATTCCACAGAACACACATTGGGACTAGCACCCTGGGTCAGCATTCTGGAGGTTTTGTGTCATTGCTGCTTTTTTTTATTACATATCCAGAATTGGTTGAAGTACCTAGAAGATGGGAGATTTGCTGGTGTGTGGAAATGCCTGTGTTTTCAGCGTTTGTCAAAGAATTGTCTTCTATGGCCCTTTCCCTCTTGCCTTCCACGATGATGTTGTGTGTATCGACCTTAATTTCAGCTAATATAACTGGTCCAGGGGATGAGCTTGATGTTACCTTCCAGAATAAGAGTTGATCAGAAAGCACCAAACTGACCTTGAGACCCCTCCGATCCTTGCCAAATCTGAACAGAAGCCGGAACTGTTCTGCTTTGTTCTCCGCCTTGTGGCTCTCCCACAGGTGTGGCTTTGTTTGAGCCAAGGAGCAACAGCTGCTGGAACTTGAGAATTCAAGGGAAATGAAGGAAGAAAAAGCCAACAGTTGTTCTCTCCCAAGTACTCTGGAGATTAGGGCCCCTGGAAATGGTGAGGGGAATTTTGTTTAGGGGTGGCTTAGATTTCTCAGTCAGGTGGACCTCCACCTTGCCATGTTTCCGTCCAGTCTGCAATGTCCTCTTTCAACTGTCTGGTTTTTCCAGCCTTCCCCTAATCACACTGCTTGTGGCCTTTGCCTGCTGCACTCCTCAGTGAGCTGAGAGGCTAACGCTGCTGCGCACAGGGCGTGATGAGCTGCTTTGCTGCGAAAGGATGTTGCCCGCCGCCTCATACCCTGTTTACTGCCAACAGTTAGCCCTTAAGGGTGCTCAGGTCCCATTGAGAAATAGGAAACTTGTTAAACTGAGTGTTAGCGTGGCTTCTTCTAATGAGGCCAGTCTTAGTTGAGTTTTCAGACATTTGGGTCCTTGCAGGGGTCAGGTGATTTCGCTGTATCCTCCACTTTGAGGGGAATCTTACAACACAGCCAGACTCGCAACCCAGCATCATGGGACCACCAGGCTAAAACTTGGGGCACAGAGCCATATAAAGCGGCAGTGTCCTTTGTGAAGAGATTTCTCTTTGGAATAATTGTTGAGTCCTGTTGTGCACCTGGCCTGGAATGGGAAAAGGAAGGCAAGGCCAGCTGCCCTTGGCAGGCCACAGTGTTGGGAAGACTGGCCAGGCCCCTCTGCAGAGAGAGCTGAGGGTAGGTGACTTCTCTATTCATTTATTCTAGAAGAGAAATGGGTCAAGTTGTAGGGACTTCACCATGTCTAGATTTCACTGTATTTAGACATGGAGCTTTGTAGGCAAGGACCAACCATCCCTTCTCCTGCCATGGCTAAATCATAGCAGGTGGCACTGATCACACCAGCATAACTGCTGGCCAGGCTTTCCATTTGTGAAGTGTTCCCCCATGCTGATGTGCAAGGTACAGAAAGCCCAGACTAGCAGGAGGCTGAGCTCATCCGAGAGTGTGACGGCCAGCTGAGTGCAAGGCTGTGAACCAGGATTTGGGCAAGTGCAGAGTCACACAAAAATGAGATCTCTGCTTTCAGAGTTTGCTTTCTGGTAAGTGAGCTGATAAAGAGTGGTTATTGAAGGACTTGCTGTTATTCTGTCATTTAAATCTGTTCAGAATTCCCAGTAGGCTATATTAATCTCAGGGTAATTTAAAAAAAATTTTTTTAAGAAACTCTATTTACATTACAGTTTTAACATTGAACTTGTTCTTTCTTTACCTTTAAAAGAAACAAGTTTTACCATTACTAAAATGCCTGGGATGCCAGATGGAAAATGGCTAGAACATTTGTACCTACCTTTAGGTGATTGATTTGCCTCCTAGCCAAGTATTGGCCTGTGAGAATGAGTTACTGTACAATGACTATGATCAGCTATTTTATTTCCATTGAATTCGTGTGAGGAAATGTCTTTGAAATAACTTTGCCCAGATTCTTCATGTAGAAGTTTAACATTTGAAGAAGATTCTTCTGAAGAAAATGGGAGGGCAATTTAATACTAGAATGGACTAGAGGGGAACTCTGAAATCCATATTTCTGCAGGTTCTTGACAACAGAGGAGGACTTCTCTATTTGGACTAGTATAAACCTTTCTAGAAACGGAAGGATAAATGAGGTGACGCTTCAACACAGCCATGCAATTTCTTGTTGACACCTAAATTGCTTAAGTAGAATTTAAATCTCACTGTCAGAACTAGAGAGGGTTTCCTGGTCACTGCCCAGGCATCAGATTTTGCTTTCCCCTTATCTTCATTTGAGTGAAGAGCGAAGTGGCCTTCTGACATCATTCGTGGACTCTCAAAAGTTCATCACGTTACCATCTCTCCAGAAAGAGCTGAGAAGCAGATGTCTTTCCATGGAAACTGAGCTTGTGAATTGCCAAAGACTGGCACACTTGTTGGGCAGTCTTAACATTTTCCTTGAGTTCCGTTAACACACACGTATTGGTATTTTGCCGATACACTCTGAAGAAACCATTAACTGCAAGTCAACCTTTTATTCTAAGAGGTACATCATTAACTTATGAATGCCACTATTCAAAAGAGGGAAATGCTAATGAAACTGGTGTGACTATTGCCTGTAAGAATGAGTTTGTTGTGCCAGGTCTCTGTATTTAATCCCATCCTATTTAAAAAAAGAAGAAAAGCTATTTGTAGAAGGCTCGATGATGAAGTATATTTACGTGGCCATAATATTAAATCTAGTGAGTTAATCATTTAAGATATTAAACCCAATATGTTGTCAGCATGGCTTAACATGGTGACATATTAACATATTAACCCCAACATGTTGTCACTATCCTTTAAACCAAGAATGAGATAATTGACAATAAGGAATTTTAGATTTAGAAGCACCAAGTTACCCATTTTATATGTAATTCCCAGGAAAGTTACCTGACACTTTGTCCCTAAGGGAGCTGAAAAGTGGTTAGGACAAAAAGGTAGGACATGAGCTACTCTGAGAAAACTTTAGGTGAGTTAGGGCTTCTGGATACATGGGAGATCAAGTTTTCTCCTGTTTTTTTTTGGCCAGCAGTCACCAAGGGCCTGTTCTTTGTGGAGAATTACTCCAGGAGACTCTGTACCCCTTGGTCACATTTCTTAACCCTTCCTAACTCCAATTTCTAAATTAAGTTAATAAGCATTAAAGTTGTGATGAGCATTGATCCTGGAAATTTCTAACTGCTGTGACCTATGCAACTTAAAATTTAAGGTAATAGTTACTTGGGTATTTTTTAAAAATTGTTACTTGGGTATTATCAGAAACAGATGGAACCTGATACAGATTTGGGGTCTGAGTTTAGAAGGGTCAGAAGGTTGGAAATGTGAAAGCAGATAAAGTGGTATAATTTCCTCATCGCACCTTTAGACATCATAGTGCTGTTGGGTACCTGCCTTTACCCTCGGGGTGAGGCCTGATGAAGAAAGATAGTTTGTACCACCTGTCCTCACGTCCCCAGGGCAGAATACAATTGCTGCCCTTCGCCCCAGTGACTTGAAGCTGTCTCTGTTGGTGGGTGACCTTAGCTCTGACCTCATTGGCCTCCCCAGTAGACGTGTTGAAAGAGTGGATAGAAGGACTTTTGCAAGTCCTCGAGGTAGTAGTGAGGGCCAGGAGAATTGCCAGCTGCCCCTGCAAGGTGCAGGCCCCCCTGCTAAGCTGAGAGGAAAGTCTAGGGGGGAGACCTCACTGCTGCGCTTGCGGGTATTGGTGGGCTCCACTCGACCTTGAGGGTATGTGAAAGGGGGTGTGGGGTGATCTTATCTGTTCTCTCTTTGTTAAAAAGCCTTTGATCTGAATGTACTATTGTGTTTTTTGTCTCTGGTTTGCCAGGGCCTGGGAGGAGTTTCATGGCCTGGTGAACAGCAGCGGCCGCTGATCGGACGCTCCCCCTCTGTCTCTCACACTCAGGGTAGGGCCTTGTCTATCTTCTCCGTAACCTTGTGACATACCTCTCAGCCATAGGACCCCTCTTCCCAAGGGATGCCCTCTCCCCATTTACCCCCAGCCTTGCCTCTGCCAACACGGGGCCTGCTCCAGACTCCCCTCTGACTGATTATCCCCGTCTCAGAGAATAACTCTGAGTCCAGAACCGCTGAGGTATCATCATCCCTGGGTCGCATGTCGGTTAACCTCACTGTACCTCTTGGTTCTAATTTGGAAGATGAGGTTCCACAGACTAACATGTCTCGGTTCTCTTTGGATGCTGACATTTCATGATTATAAGCGTGCCACAGATCCTTTTGCCCAGATGTGGCCATTTTTAAGTCATCTGGCAGTGTCCTGTGACTAACAGGGCAGTTCCACAGGCCCCAGGATGGCTTAGGTGAGAGTGATGACTCGTTTGCTGGTAGTGTTTGTCAGTTGTGAGGAAACAGTGATATAACTTCAGGGTTAAAGTGAACAAGGGGTAGAGGTCAGGGCTGTGTAGGAGACATAGTGCCAGATTGTATTGTGGTGGGGCCATCACATGTTGGCTGGCAGAGAGAGGCACTGGGATATATCAAAGGCTGGGACAACAGAAGCATTCACTGTAAGAATATTTGTATTTCAGTTAAGAGAGCTCCGAGTCCATGACTGTCTCCTTAGCAGAAGGAATTGGGTAAATTTATTCTGAATGAGAGGAGTAGATGGACAGTGTGTGCATGTGTCTGGTCTGAGAGATGCTCCTGGACCTCAACTACCCCCCACCCCCATCCCTAGGAAATGGAGAATTTTTTAAGTTGGAACGGAACATGTCAGCTGTAGTAGCAGCTTCAGAACTCCCCTCTCCCAGGAAGGAAGTGAGGCTTTTTCAAGAAAAGGAGGACTACATTCCTCAGATAGGCCAGGAGAGAGGATGACACTGAGGGACCAGAAGAGGGTGGCCAGGGGCCTGAGTAGTAAACAGTCCCAGAATTCCTGCACTCTCGTGCCACTCATATTTCTTCTTAAATAGTTTAATTCCTTTATTACAAGTTCAGTTTTTAGATGATAACACTAGATTTTTAAGATTATAGTTGAAAGGGTTTCTTTGTAAAATATTGTCAATGTAGAATTCTGAAATGGCTGCTAGTATATACAAGGAGGAATGAAAAACATGTATCAGCTCTAATACTGATACACTGATTTGCAGGCTAGAATCTAGCAGATATTCAAAATACATCAGCAAGTTAAATTTCCAGAAGCCTGGTTCTATAATGGATTTGTTTTGATAGTATTACTATATTTAATTCTGATTCCTTTTTTTTAAATACTTTTAATATCCCTAAAATTGGGATGCTTACAGTGAATGTGATAAAAAAAAATAGTTTAATTGGCAGTGTTTACCTCTTAAGGTACATAAAATGAGGGAACTTTTATAATTCAACAGCATCTTAGGTTCCATGGGGGGGGGAAAGGCTTTCAATGAAATTGGAATAGTCAGAATGGAAGAAAACTTAAAATGGTTCCCTCTCCCCTTAGCTAACACTGAATCCCCCAGGACAAATATCTTCGAATTGCTTTGAAAAGACATATATTTGCATTGTTGCCATTTTGTAGTCTCTTTGTTCTTTTTGCTGCCGTCCCCCACATATCTTTTATGCGGCAGATTGACGGGAGCGCTTCCTGCATCAGGTGTTCTTGAAGCACAAACTTAGAAGTCTAGAGGAGTGTTAGAGCCTAAACAAGAGAGAGCAACTCACTTCATTGTCTTAGCAGACTTGAAAAGGACTTCATAGTGATTGATTGATTGATTGATTGATTGGGGAGGGGTTGGGTTGGTTGGTTTATTTATTTAATTTTAATGGGGGTGGGGGGATTGAACCTAGGACCCTGTGCATGCTGAACATGCAGTCTACCACGGAGCTATACCCTCCCCCTTATCTCTAGTAAGTCAACCTTCAAAGAGGTGATGGGTTTCCCAAGAAGATGCGCACAGTACGTGGTAGTGTGAGCTGCCACTTTAGAGGCCCCAACACTTTAGCCTTCTCATCCTCCCTCAGTTTTCTTCCCCCCTTCCCAGTAGGTCATTATCTATGAAGAAGTAAAAACTACTATTTAAATAATTCTTGATCCACAAATACTTTTCCTCAATTTATCTGATATTTTATACCATTACATATGGCTGCTAATATTTTAGGACTGTTTTATTTAACCTCCATTACCCTTATCAATAAGTATTGCCCTTTCTGGGGTTTCAGTAGAATTCCCAGTTAGCTGCTGGGGGAGGATTCTGGGTCCTCACATGTCTGGGCTGGCATGCACAAAGCATGATCTCTATTGGTGGGGAATGAAGTTAATGTGATCCCTCAGTGGGAGATTAGGGATTGAAATTTGCCACACTAAACCTAGGAAGGGCTTGCAGCTTTATTTACTGTTCAGGGAGGGAGAGAAGAGGAAGCCAGAGCTGGCATGGGCTGGACAGCTGAGTAGCCAGGGAACGCTTCCCTGAAGACCATGTGTCCTTCACCCTATAGGCTGCTTTGTGAGTGCCCTCAGAGCCTTATTCAGAGCAGACTCAGGCAGGGCTCCTCGGTGGCTCCCAGCTTTCCCTTGACCCAGAATATCACTTGGGTGCCCCTGGTAGGGCACCAGCAGAGTGGCAGGTTGCTGTAAGAGTGAGAGGCGTTTTTCTAAGGAAGACTTTGCTCCTCTGTTGTCCACCTGCAGGAGCCAGCCTCTACCTTAGCTCATTCTTTCCCGAGTTTGTACTTGTCCACTTCACTAGAAGTACAAAAAGGCGATTATTTTGAGCAGAGCAGATTAGAAAGCTGCTTCAGAGTATTTGGGCAACAGTTTCCCCCCAGATCCCTGGGAATGTGAATTTGGAATACAGTTGGGATGGGGCTCGGGCATTTCTGAGGCCCCATCTTTAGAACAAAGTGTCACACAGTAGAGAATGTCCTTTTGACTTCTGTAGCATTGTGGGTCTTTTGGCTTCTGTGTCGTGTGCCCTGGAATGTAAAACTCCCTGGAATAAATAAGATACAGTAGAAATATTGATGTCTGAAGAGCCCCTTTAATCAATATACTGGTCTCAGTCCTAGTTGCTTGTTTTATATAAATTCACAGATGAGGATGTAAAAATTTTATCATTTCTTTGTGGAAAGTCTGTTGGATCATAGAAGAAACAAAACCAAAACCACACTACCTTGCCAATGGTCCACACGTTGCTAGGTGCCTCGAGGGGCTAGCTTTCAGGAACTCACTCTGGATTTCCTAAATTTTAGTTGGCTTTTAAAAGAACAGAAGCCCATCTTTAAAAACAACCAAAAATTTGCTTGTGGCCTCTGCTGCCTCCTGTCTACATTCTCCCTTTCCCTGTCTCCTAATCTGCACTGCAGCCTGCAGTGAGGGACAGACGTAACTGAAGGTTAGTTCCCAGCTGGTTTGAGGTTAACACACTCCTCAGGCTAAATTTGGCACCGAGCTGTTCTCAACCCAGTTTTTTTAAAGAAAGGCTAGACCAGCACTGCCAGCTGCCACCAGCCTGCTTCAGCCTATCCTTGCCAGGAGCCTATTGCCCACCCTCATTTCTCTTCGGGTTTTTTTTTTTTAGTATCAAACTCTGGAAAAACTCAACTGGATTCTCCTGGCTCTGTTCCTCCCCTTTTCCACTGTAGAGATAAACTTCAGAATAATTCTTAGATTTTCTGACTATGAAGAGATCTATGACAATAGAATTAGAATGAACGTTAACTGAATGGGAAGGTGTTATAAAGCCTTCAGTTTACCTGCCACAGAGAGAGTCTGTTTCTGGCCCAGCCCCAGCACAGTACAGGAGTTCTTCCAGAAGATAAGATGACCTGCTTAAATGGTGATGACTTATCCTGAAAATTCTCTTCTTTGCATCACTAAACAGCTGAAAAGGTTGAGCCCGGATACTTGCCTGCCATCTCTTCCTCCAAGACAGATAATTCTCCCAGAGTCCGAAAATTGTGATTCTCCCTTCCTGCACCCCTGCTTTCTATTCACTTATCTTACTTCTTCCTGCTGATTGACTTTTGTGACCCAGTTGATCTACAGGGATAGGGATGGCGTCAAAGGGGAAGAAAGGAAACAGAGCAAACCAATCCTTCCTAATCACTTGTTTGTTATTAGAGGTGTCCTCTGCTGTGCAGACTCAGTATTACAGCACGTCGTCCCTAAGGGGACTCAAATCGCACACCCCGGTATGCCCTCTCTTCTCTGTCTTAGGACCAGGTATATTTTATTCTTTGCTAGCTACTTGTGGCACCTCAGTGGGGTCTGTCCTTTTGAACTGCCCTTTAAATAGATAATTACCCCATTAAGTTCTCTTTGTGTTTCGTCTTCAACTCATTAGATGGAAATCATTGAAATTCTCAGTAGCCATTGATCATTGAGCTTCATGATCATGCATGTCAGTTACAAAAAGTACCAGTGGGCTCTTGAGATAACATCAGTGTCTTCCCAGCCAGAGTTAACCTATGCCCCTCTCAGTGTACCTGTCCACACTTACTCTCTGTGCAGTGAGGGCTGTCACTGTCAGCCTGCTGCCATCATGGAGGAGAATCTGCCAGCCACCAGCAGCTGTTTGGCTGGGCTGAGCATATTCTTTCATGAGTATTAATTTACCCGGGACCAATTGCCAGATACCCAGTCAACTGTAGCAATTTTAAGACAGATCAGTTAAAACCAAAGCTTCTAGAATGTCCCATTAAAATTAAGCAGAAGTAGTGATTTCAAAATCAGGTTAATAGAATTTCTATCTCAAAATTTCAGACAAGTTTAAGTCTGGGCCAGAGCAGTAGATGCAGTGACCTTTTCAAGCCCCTTCCAGCCCTGAGATTTGGAGATTAAAATAGTGATGTGAACTGCTGCGATGTCATTGGATGTCTAGTCTGGGACAGGAGAGGTTACTAGTGAGCAGCCAAACCTGTCTGCTTCCAATAGAAGGCAACTGAGAAAACACATTTTATGATCTGTTACACACACACACACACACACACAAACGCACACACACACAAACGCGCACACACAGACACACACTTCTCTTCTAAGAATTACAGCTAAGTTTTTCCAGATCTCACCTCTTGGAGAATCCTTTTGTAAGCAGCTATAAGTTTTGAACCAAGGAGTTTTGGGTTGGTTGGTTGATTTTTTGAATATGTAATACAGTCTTTGGTTCAATTTTTTTTTTAATGTGTGTGCGCGCGCGTTTGTGTGTGTGTGTGTGTGTGTGTAAGAAAGAAAGAGGTTTCCTTCCCACTCTTTCTCCATCATCCAGGATCCACTGTGTCCCCCTCCTCTGCCACCGCTCCACTCCAGTTTACCACTGTTACTGGTTTCTTGTGTAGCCTCACAGCGTTTTATTATGTATGACCTTATTTGAGGCAAATATGACCTATGACCTTATTTCCCCCACCCCTACTTACACAAAAGGTAGCATACTATGTACACACACTGTTCTGCACCTTAGTGTATCAGTTTCTCTTGGAGATCTTTCTATTTTAGTAGAGAGCTTCTTTATCTTTTTTTTTAAGCTACACAGTGTCCATTAATTTTTAGTCCCCTAAATATTTAGTTCCCTATTAATTAATACTTAACCACCTGTTGATGTGCATTTGAATTGTTTCTGATCTTTTGCTATTGCAACCATTTGAGTTGAAGGGTTTGAAGGGACTTGGGAGGCAGGTTGCTGTGTTGGCATTAGATTAGCAAAGTGGGAAGGTCCTGGGGTGTCAGGAGGGCCTGAGAGCTGCTAAGGCCAGGTTTCCCGTGTGTGTGTGTGTGTGTGTGTGTGTGTGTGTGTGTATTTTGCCTAGAGATGATCTTTGTATTGAATGTTCTATTTTCTCCCATTTTTTCTTTCAGGGACAATTCAAGCTTTCGAAATACAAAAATCACATTGTGAAAGTACACAAGCTGGCAATAATCCTTTTCTGTATGTGTGTGTTTGTCCGAAATGGATGGGAGGTCTTCGGCTGGTCCTTCCCTCTGCTCACTGAAGGGACGTCCCTGAGCTGTGTGCTCCCCTTTTGCACTCATTCCTGGAGGACGGATTCCGCTAGACACCCTCCAGCATCGCTGACTTTATAAAGCGGAAAAACGGAAAACGTGACTTTGTGATAGACAAACTTTTTTTGTTTTAAATGGGGTTCTGTGAGGGGAATTCAGCCTTTCATTTTGCTGCGTGCTGTCCAGATGCCTCCCGGGCATTCTGTCGTGCTCTCCTCTGCTGTACGAAGGGCGTCATGACCACATGTATATGCCAGAGCTGTCGACTGAGAGTGATCAGTATTATGAATGTCTGTGCATCCAGAGTCCTGAAATAGCATAAATGCTCTCTCTAGCTCTGCCATTAAATTACTGGGACTTTTTGTTTATTTCATGCCCCTCTTCCCGCAAGCCCCCACTTTCTGAAAATGTGTTACTGATTTTGTACAGTCTCCTGCCTTATGCCCTCTAGTGTCCCTCCTGTGGGACTCTTTCCTTTTAGGCACTGCTGCACTTAGACTTTTAATCCAGTGGGCCACACTGGTTTCACTGAGGCGGCTTAGAAGGTATGACTTTATAAATTAAACCCCAGCAGAACCTAATTTGGTTAGGAACTAGGTTATAATGGAGGTTCCAAGTGCAGGATTTGGAGCTGAGGGCAGTTTCTGAAACCATTTTTCCAGATGAGGAGGGCCTGTGTGTCCAGCCCATTTCTGTGGGTTCTTGCTTGCCCCTCATTGAGGAAGGGAAGTAAATGCTGGTTGTTGCCAGGTGTTGACACTTAATATGGTGAATTCTGTGATCCTGAAACTGGGACATCTGAGGAAACGGTGGCCACGATAGGTGGCTTTCTTTGCGTGGCTGTGCCTGTCTGCAGTGGTTGGAGGAACCCGCCTTCAGTCCTCATCACCTGGTATAATACATGTTAGCAAATGTGTGCTGATCCAGGAGGCCCAGACAGAAACCTTGCAGGCGACTGTAGGCAGGCTCTAACGGTGACTGGGCATGCATCAGACTCCAGAAGGACTGAAGTCAGAGAAGTCAAAGAGCACCTAGGGTTGAAATGAGTACTGAGGACCAGTCCTCCAGCAGCCTCCAAGGAGCACTGTCTTACTTGGCTCTTGTGAGCAGAGATCGCAGTACCTTAAATTAAGGCCTCTCCTAAAACCTTCCTTACAGGCCAGGGGGCCTTGGCTACCTGGTCTCAGAGAAATCGTATGAGAGTAACAGGCATTTCCTTATTATATTTGTATTACTCTCTTCTTGCTTTCCAGCTCCTGAACACCCTGTAATTACCACTGTCTTGGGATGTTTTTTCCTAGAAGAACAGGGGAGTATAGGGGCCAAAAGGGAGGTGCTTCCATTACAGGTGAAGTTAGATCAGATAAGTAGATCTAGCCGGAATTTCAACTCTAGGAATGTGAGGAATCAATTCCAGTGCCCAGACAGTTGTGAAGAGCTCAGACAAATATAGGAGCAACATTGGTTAAAATGGGGAGCAAAGGCTGCCTCCTGAGTTTAGACCCCAGGGAGGTCTTCACTTTTGCCTAAACTCAGATTTGCCATGAAAATTCCAAAGAGAGCAGACATTTGGATTTGCCCCCCTTTGGGCATCTACCTGACTCTTAGTGTGTGCGTGTGGGTGTGTATGTGTGTATGTTCACGAGTGAGGGTTTTGTCAGGCCGAGTGCTTGGGTATTGTCCGTATTCATGTTTTTGCTTTTCTGCCTCTTTTATTTGTCTTATTTGTTCAGACTTTTTAAACTTGTGTTTCCTAGAGCTGCTCATGTTTTCCCCTTTCCTCTTTGTCTTTGCAGTATTTGAAAGTTGTTTTTTCCCATCAAAAATATGCTGGTTAGAACAAGAGTTATTCCTGCTAGGCAGCGTCTTACCCCCAGAGCTCTCCAGAGATTCTGCCTAACAGCTTTAAATGAGAGAGTGAAGAGTCAGTTTCTCCAAACCACCCATTTTCCACACTAGCTTGAGAGGTCGTTTCAGTTTTGTTTTGACTCCATGGGCCTCCGCCACACTGAGATAGGACACAGTTATGCTTATGGCATCACCAGTGCTAGCGACAAAGGGGAGAAGGTGCACCAGGGCCAGTCTAGCAGATGCGGGAGGCTGCTGCTGGGGGATGGGGAGTCACTGTCCACTGTGCCAGGCGGGCTGTTCCCAGGACCCCTCAGAAGCTGGCCCTACTCCCTCCAGTGCTCGTCTCATCTGTTCATGTGTATGTGCGTTTTCCCTGTGACATTAGCAGTGACAATACTTTTCCACCCAGAGAGAAGCTTGTGGTCCACGATGCTCCAAGAATGAATTTGCAAGTATTTGCCAGTGGAGGAGCAGAGGCTGTGACAAGAGTAATTTAGTGTTGCACTTTCAGAGCAATTGTCTACTGCAGTAATAAATGAAAAATAACAGCAAGAACCCGGTTGTGGACTCTTTAATCCAGTGGAAATGGCGATACTGGTAGTTTGTTGCCACTAATTCTGCCCTTCACTAATTCTGCATGGATCTTCATTTTAAATGCATCCCAGAACAAATAATGTGAAATAAACTAGAAACTGCCAGTATCATTGACATAAATATATCATAAAAAATATTCTCTGATATTAATAATTGTCAAAACTCAATTTACATTTTGAATGTCAAAATATAGTTGTTCATTTTAATTCTTCTAAATTCAGGATGAGGAGTATTGGAATGGAAGGAAGTTCAAAGATTCAGATTTGGAAGTAAGAAGTCTCCCCAGGCCTTGGCTTGGGATGTTCTGTTCAGCCCAGAGTTGGACATGTGGGGCATTCCAGAGCCCACGTGAAATACCGCGGGAGCGTGACACTTCTGCAGAGCCGCAGTTTATGAAAGATTTAAAACAGTGTAGTCTGGAAACTTCATTTCAATAGGTAGAAATTTCCTCTATGTATATGTCATGGTCCAAGTGAAGACAGAAACCATGCAAGTTATTTTAACAATATGGTAAGAGTTGTTGACTCAGTCACTAAGAAGGCCTAAAGAAGACACCAAAAAATCAAGGAGGTAGTAGCAACTCCAGGGGCAGGGGCCTCTGAAGATGGATGCTGCTCACCTGGTGCAGGTGTCTGACGGCGAAAAGAAGCTGGTCCGGGCATGTTGGCAGCAGCAACTGATTCAGCTGCAGCCATAGGAGCACATAGCCGTTGCAGAGATGAGTGAGGCTGGAGTGATGCTGATAAGAACAGGAAGGAGCTGCTCTTCCTCTTCCTCTCTCCAGCATCGAAGTGCACCCTGTTGGAGAAATCCAGTGGTCTGCCAGCTGGCCAAGCAGAAACGTGTGCAGAGCTCTAGGCCCAGTATCACAGAAATAGAGTTCAAAACGATAAGTGTGAAACTGAGAGGTACAGTCCTCCCCTTTAGCCACTCAGCGTCTGCACACACCCTTCTACACATACTGGAACTTCAGTAGTATCACTAAAGAAACTCTTTCTGCCCAAGATACAACTAATTGTCAGACGTTCTTAGCCTCTCCCCAAACCAAGGACATGTAAAGATCAGCAGTCAGTGTGGGCCTCTGGGCCACGCTGATCAATCTAATTCAGTCACAGCCTCATCTCAACAGAATGTAGAGCAACAAAACTAAAGGGTAAAAACTTCCCAAAATACTTGTGTGAAATAACGAGGAAAGAGGAAAATTGTGTGTGTGTGTTTACACATAACAAGCAAGAATAGGTAGTGTCTGTAACTCATGAGACTGGAGTTGGTACTTTTAACTTTTTTTCCACTATCAAGCCTTGATTTCCTTTGCTCTCAGCCAGGATCTCAGCTGGTCAGGATTCTTTGTTTGGCATGGTTGGTCCAAATCTTTATTCCTAAAGGATCTGAATTAGTCATCCAGCCTTTATTTGTTAACAGTTTGCCATTCATTTTTGCTGTTTGTAAGAGAGGACCTCGAGAATTCTCTGGCTTCCAGCCCGTCCTCCCTACCCGATCTGTGCAGCAGTGCCCAAGTTTCTTCTCGGGGGTGCTCCCCAAGCAGTAGAATAATCCCCTTATTTGCTTGTTGGTTCAGTGTTCTCAAGGGCCCAGAACAGCCTGGTGAGCTATTTGCAGCCCAGTGGAGCCATTTGTGTCCCCTGGTGGATGCATTCCTCCTTTGAAAGCAGTAACATACTCCAGCAGACCTCCATGTTGAGGGGGCTGGTGAGAGGAACCACTCCCACTTCTATTCCTTGATTCCTGGGTGCATGAGTTCTGGTTATATGAGCAGGGAATGCAAATCCAAGTCCAGAATATGCATCTACTTACACGGTTTGCCAAAGGGCAATGGAATGAATCCAGCCCTTTTTCTTTTCTTTGAGCTCTGGCCACCTGGATGTTCCACGTTTTGGTATTTCTCACCTCATGTCTCTGCCCACGGGGTCACCTTTCCATTGGCTACAGTCCTGTTTGGTGTATTTGAAAGGGTCACATCCCCCAGGCTTGGTTCCATGTGACTGTTACATTGAGCTCACTTCCAAGATCATTTTTGACTCAAGCTCAGATGTCCTGGACAAATAGCCCGACTCCATTCCAACAGTTCATAGAAGTACAGCTAGCTGATGTCTCAGCTGCAAGAGAAAAGGAGGCTTCTGCTGCCCTCAGAATGTTCATCCAGCAAACACTCACTTCCTGTGTGGGCAGCATATGGCTATGGTGACAGGTGAGCTGGCAGCCTGGGGCTGTACCCTTGAGGAACTCAGGCTGGAGGGAGAAGTTCCCGAGCGCAGCACAGGAGACGTGATGAGAGGCATGGGAGGGTAGTGGGAAGACTGGGAGGAGTTCTAGCATCCCGGCAGGGCCAGGGAGGAAGGAAGGCCTTCTGGAGGCTCTGGGGTTCAAATGTAGTCAGTGCAGGCCCAGTCCAGTGGGCAGGTTACCTTCATGCACCTGGACTTTGAAAATGCAGGTGTGAGACTGGTGGGCTTCATGCTGGAGGTGTTCCCTCTGCGTAAGATTGGCATTACGTGTAGTAAATTATACCAGTTACTAAACACTCCCTGTCAGTGCCAGGCACTGGGATAACTTTACGTGTATGGTGCACTCAGTCTCCTGACAGCCCTGTGGGTAGGTGACTATGGTCCTCATTTCACGGATGAAGAAATAGGCAGGAAGAGGGTAGCAACTTGCAGAAAGTCACACATGTCATGCAACCTTGGGTCCGTTGAGTCCCGAGCTCCTAAACCTTCTAGGGCATGGAAGCGACGGCTCACCTAGTCTGCAGGCCATTACTTGGATGGATAAGAAAAATGGTCTCCAGAGCAGACCTGGGCCCTTTCACTGTAAAATGACCCTTGCTGCTGCAGGGTGGTCCCAAGGGGTAAGAGGCCCCACCCAGCTGGCCACAGAGGATCAAGAACAAGAATACAATGTTACTTCCATTCAGCCCCTGTGAGGGGAAGGAGGGCACAGTGGTTTGCTGGCCAGGTGACATTTTATATTCTTTCCTCATCCCACACCATCCGTCTGACACCAAGAAAGCCTGAGTACTGGCCTCACCCACACCATGTAGATTCCTAGTTTCCACAACTGTGAATGTTTCTATAAAGTCACTCTGCCCAAATCACTCTCGGTGTGAGACCACCAGTCCTACTGTCTCGTTAGACTCCCTTCACCAGTTGTGTGGCAAGCAAAATTCCCACCCTGAGAGCCAACGCCCAATGTTCTCCCTACTCCGCTCTGGCCCCCCCATCCCCCAACCCTCCCTGCCTACCCCATAACCACAGTGGACCCAGGCATGAACTTGGGCCCAAAAGTGTCATTCTGGCAGCATGTCAATTCATCTGGATGGGTGAGACCCAAGAGTCAAGATGAAATACTAAAGATGAAGTCACTCGGGATAACTGCAGTTTGCTACAGCCTTCCTGCAGCATCCAACATGTATTACTGGCATAAAAACCTGTTAAAATCTGATGAGATGCTAGAAGGAACCCTGCAGCGCTGGATTAGAGTACGAGATATCAGTATGAAGTCATGTTTAATTTAATACACATAACACAGATACAGAAATAAGAATACATGTGTATACGTGTGTTAATATACATAGACATATTCCCTGGCTTTATCCTAGGGGACTAGAAGCAATGACACCCCAGTAGCAGCAAGGGCACCTTGCAGCCAGATCTTAGTGTCTAATACCATTCTACAATAAAAGGAACCACACTCCCTGGAGAAACAGCTGAATCTAGGGCTGGGCAGGAAAAATATAAGATGAACCTGGAGCAATCTGAAGTGCCTGAAAGTAAAGCTTTTTTTTTTTATAAAACCTACAACACCTCATATTAATGGGGGCATGCCAAAAGGACATAGGAGCCGAGCAAAAGAGCTCCCAATGGCCAAAGCTGGAACAGCCTGAGCAACAAAATAAATGTCATGCTGGATTACAAACCAAAGTAAAAAATAAACATCCATGAGTCTGTACTGATATAAATAAATTGTTCAATAAGTAAGTCAATGGAAGGCAATAGACAAATCCCCTGTGGGGAAGAATTCCAAATAACATGGAATAACCCCTTTTCTTAAGTGTAGGCTATGCACAGTGGATTCCTTCCAAAGAGTACAGTATGGAAAGGAGATTTAAAAAACTGTCTTGACAGGAGAGAAACCTGATAAACATGACTTCAGCCAGGTGATCCAAGTCAGCGTCGCCAGCGATAATTCACGTTACTGTGTGTATCTGTGTACCCTTGATATGATGTGATGAAAATGACACTTTACCTCTGTGATCTTCCTCCCAAAGACCCAGAACCCCCGTCTAACCCTAAGAAAAAAATCAGAGAAGTTCCAGTACAGGGGTATTCTGCAACATACCTGACAAGTGCTCCTCAAGACTGTCAAGGTCATCAAAAACAAGGAGAGTCTGAAGACTGCCACAGTCAAGGGGAGCCTAAGGAGACGTGATGACTGATCCTGGATAGGGTCCTGGGACAGAAAAGGGACATTAGCTAGAAACTAAGGAAATCTGAATAAACTGTGGACTTTAGTTAATAACAATGCATCAGAATTGGCTCATTAATTGTAACAAGTGTTCCATACTAATGGAAGATGTTAATAATATGGGAAACTAAGAGAAAATAAGTGTGGAGAATATGAGAGTGCTCTCTACTATCTTCTCAATTTTTTAACCAATCTAAAGCCGTTCTAAAAATATTTAGTCTATTAAAAACAAACAAACAGGACACAGGAGCCAACCTGAAAGGGTTCCCAGTAGCCGAAGCTGGAACAGCGTAAGCAACAAAGTAAGGTAATATTGCACTATAATACATAGAATGAAGTATATATCCATGGATCCATACGAATACAAATAAATCACTGAATTCATAAATAAATAAATGAGGGAGAAGGGACATCTTCCTTATAGAAGAATTTCTAATGATGAGTGTAGAAGGAATGAGAAAAATAGAAATCACCATTACTTCATTATAGTGATGAATGCTAAAAACTGAGCAAAACTTTAAGGAGAAATTGGGTATCTCCCTCCCCCACCAAATGTTTATTAATTACAGCAGTGGTTTTAACACATGTCCACAAATATTTGGTACTTGCCCTTCAAGAAGTAGAGCTTAATTCATCTCCCCATGTGTGTGATTTGAACTTGACTCCCTTCTAATGAGGGAATGTGGAAAAAGAAAAATAGTAACTTTACAGTAGAGAAACCTGGCAGACACATCCTTAGCCAAGTGATCAAGCTTAATAGCATCACTGGGTCATGTTGACACCATGTGCCCTGATATGTGATGAGGACACTTCACCTCTGAGGTCTTCTTCCCCCAAATCCACAACCTGTGTACTTGTAAGAAAACATCAGACAAACCCACACTGAGGGATAGTCTACAAGATACTAAAATACTTGACCAGTACTATTCAAAAGCATGAGCATCATGAAAGACAAAGAAAGATCCAGAAACTGTCAGATTGGAAGAAATGAAGGAGATATGATGACTAAATGTAGTGTGGGATCCTGGACCAGAAAAAGGGACACTACTGGAACACTTGGGGAAATCCAAAGGAAGTCTGAAGTTTAGTTGCATAATGTACCAGCACTCATGTCTTAGTTCTGAGCAATGCACCGTGGTTATGTAAGATGCCAACATTAGGGGAAGCCAGGTGAAGGGTACAGGGGAGCTTTGTATACTATCTTTGCAACTCTTGCATAAGATTTAAAATTTATTTCAAAATAAAAAGCCCAAGAGCTTGCACAAGGGGTGATGCTTGATTTGAATGCCTAGATCTTGTTCTGAGATGAGGCCTGGGTCCCTGCCCTCCAGGGTAGGTTCTGGTGGCTCCATCAGTGCCAGCACCAGGAGGTATGCCTGCATGCCTGTTACTCAGGGAGACTCTGCCTGATGCTCCACCCTCCAGGCTCCACCTACCCCGATGCTTATCCTAAATCAGCACACAGCCTGCAGGTGCTTTAGGGTCCCAGCCTGACAATAAATGAACATGAGCCCCACCTCCCCATGGCACAAGGGAGACATTCTGTGAGCTCAGGTCAAAAAAGGCCTGTGCTTATGAAGCTGAATGGAACCCCTCTCACCCCAGTCCCAGCAGGAGGAGGAGTGGTAAGACTTGAAGTAGCAGGTGGTAAAGAGAGGGGGCCTAGAGAGCAGGTGTGGCTCCTGAAGTACCAGCAGAAAGGGGACAAGGTAAGAACCCCAGGAGTGGAAAGCTTAGCCCAGTTTGCCCATCAAGGAGCCCTGCCTGATCCCCCACCCTGGGTAGGCTCTGGGTGGTCCACAGAAGGCAGAGGGCTGGAGTCCAAAATGAAAGGGACATGCCACCAGCTGTGGGTCACTGATGGGCCAATGGTCAGACTGTCTCCTCCCAGGTTAAGGTGTGGTGAGGTGGTCACAGGTCAACCAAATCAGGGCGGAAAGGCAGCAAAAGGGCACCATACTGGCTCTCTAGAACAACCATTGGTAAGATGTTAAGTTCCAAATTTGCTGAGGCTTGCAAAAATGACCATGGGCAATAGAAAGGATCTTTTAATTGATCAGGGCATGAAAGGAACAAGAGGCAACTAGTGTGAGATCAACAGAGGAAGAACAAATTGCCTCCTCAGCATGGAAAGTGTGGGCCTAGCAGCGTGGTGCAGACAAGAGCCCAGGAAATCTCGGATCCCCCAGCGCTAACCCAGGCAGGAAGTAGGAGGTGTGCTGACAACTGGAGACAGGGATCCCTAAACTCGAGTCTCTGGAAGAGGAGAGGCTTCAGCTAACTCTATACAGGGCTAATCAATGCAGATGGAGGGTTTGAGGGAGAGGAGGGTGGCCAGAGAAGAGCAGAGACTCTGAAGTCCTTTAGTCTGAAGAAAGGAACAGTGACAGGTGAATGGCTTTTCAAATGTCTCAATGACTGATTGTAGGAAATGGCCTCATGCCATGGAACCAGGACCTCCGGGTAGAAGTTAGAGACGGCTTTCAGTTTAAGAACAGCTTCCTGGTAATTTGAGCTGTCTAAACATGGAGGGGCTGGCTCAGGCAGTGCAGGTGGACAGGCAGAGGCCAAGTCCACCTATTGGGGGATTTACCATGAAGATCCAAGTGGCACACCCAAGGGTAGACCAGATGGCCTTTAAGGCCACATTCATCTCTGGAATCTGAAAGTCTCAGAACTGAGAATGGGGAAGCGACTCTCTGCTGCCTCCTGCAGTTACTCAGGTCCTGGGGACTCAGTGGCGTCTGGCTCTTGGGCTGCTGTCAGCTGGTGAATTTCACCCGAGCACCAGCGACAACAGGCAGTCTGCCAGTTTGGCCACAAAGGTGCTAAATGTCCAGGCTCTGAGCCCCTGGCCTTCTGGGAAATTCTTGCAGCATATTTATAAAACGATGGCTCAGTGGTGAGCTTTTCCAGACTGCAGCTGCCAGGAAGGGGTAGACAAGTGGTTTGAAATCCACTACAAGCTGGGCAGGAAATTCCTCAAGACACAGGTCAACATGAAGCAACATGAGATCCCATTGCTCCTGCACCTGTCACGCCTCCGCCTTCTCTCCCAGGACCCAGAGGCCCAGGGCTCCAGCTAAGTACCTCCTGCCGGTGCCCTTCCTTCCGCAGGCCCCTCTCCAGCCCAGGCAACCCGATGCCTCTGCCCTGGAATGCCTGGCTGAGCTCCATCCTCACCAGCCCACAGCACTGTCATGTGGGGCCTCTCTGCCCACACATTTTTGTTCTTCCTCATCTCCCTCAAATATACTTTAGCCCCTTTCTAAGGAAAGAGTTTTTTTTTTCTTATTTTAAAAAGTGTTCATTAGATAAACAAACTGGTACATCCATACAATGGGCTGTTATTCAGTGATAAAAATAAATGAACTATCAAGCTACGAAGAGACATGAAGGGAACTTAAATGCATTTGACTAAGGGAAAGAAACCAATATGAAAAGGCTACACACTGTGTGATTCCCACTATATGACATTCTGGAAAAGGTAAAACTATGGCGACAATAAAAAGATCAGTGGTTGCAGGAAGAAGTGCGGGAGGGTGATGGGCGGGGCACGTAGGATTTTTAGGGCAGTGAAACTGCTATTCTGTGTGAAACGGTAATAGTGGGTACATTTATTACACAGTTGTCAAAACCCATAGAATGTACAAAACCAAGAGTGAGCAGAGTGAGCCCTAATGTAAACTATGGGCTTTAGTTGGATAATAATGTATTAATATCAACTTGTCAATTGTAACAAATACACTAAATACGATGTTAAAAATAGGGGAAATTGGGGAAGGTGGTAGAGTGGATTTGGCAACTCTCTATACTTTTTGCTCAATTTTTCCTGTAAACCTAAAACTGCTCCATTACAGAAAGTACAGAGAGGCAAAAAAACAAAACAAAACAAAACGCTCTAGAAAAATCCATCATCTCATTTACTCAGAAAAATATTTGTACCACTGAAGTGTATAACATTTACACTTAGGGATCTCTAACGAATGGGATCATTCTGTAGGTCCTCTTTTTCTTATCTTCACGTTTTATTTTGAAATAATTATAGACGCACAGAGAGTTGCAAAAATAGTATAGAGAGGACACCCTTCACCCAGCTTCCCCCAGTGGTACCGTTTTACACAGAGATAGCACAGGAACCTGACCTTGCACAGTCATACTTGTCTTATAATCGGCTCTGTTTATTTAACAATGTGTTTAACAGTGTATTGTGAACACCTTTCTGTCAATGGTTACATTTCTGAAGTGCTGTGGGTTTTTGATGGCCATGTAATAATTTGTTGTGTAAATTCCAATAATGTACTCAATAGTCCCTATGGTTATTATGGATGCTAGTTTATTTCCAACTGTTTTGCTGTAACCAAAGGCACTAAATTTTCATCAGTTACATCTAAGTGTATATACTCCCTGGTAGAAGCCCTTCACTTAAATTGACTCATTCAGTCCTCTGACTACCCCTTGAGGCAGGCACTGCTTCATGCTTCCTTTATAGAGGAGGGTCCAGGAGAAACACTTGCCCTAGGTTGGCCCCAGAGCCTGGGATCTTTACCCCGGAGCTGCTCTGCCCTGAGAGGCATCCACCTCTGCTTCCTTTGGATCAACTGCCATCAGTAGGAGCGCTGGGTTGAAGGGGATGCACCTTGTACCTGCTGCAAGCAGCACAGCCACCAGCTCACAGCACTGTAGCAGCCGTGCTGGTGCCCTGCCTGTATCCTCTGGGCATTCATTCTACAGGCAGAGAGCTGCTTTTACTTGCTGTGAACATGAGACTCTCTGCTTCAGGACTTTTTCCCCCTCGCTGTCCAAGCACACTTGGCCAGCACACAGCCAAACTGGAAATCCCAGCTGCTGGTTAATACCCCTGGAGACAGCCTCCCTCTCATGGTGGACAGGGAGCTGCCGTGTAAATACCTGACTTCTTGCCTCTTGGCTGGGATAACCTGAAAGCAGGCTTCATGCTGTACCCCAGAGTTCCCCAGTGGGACTGAGCTCCATTTGCCCCCAGTGGAAAGTGGCTTCATAACACACACTTCCCTCCCCGTCTCACTTCCATACTCTCCTACTGGTGTTGCCTGAAATCACTTTCCAAATAAGCCACTTGCATTGAATCCTTGTCTCTAGGCCTGCTTTTAGGGGAACCCAAACCAAACAATAGAGGGGATTTATTGGTACACAGAACCAGAAGATCCAGAGAGGCAGAGCAGGCTTCAGGGTTGCTGTGATTCCGTGGTCACACAGTACCATCAAAGGCCTAATCTTCTTCTGTCCACTCTGCCTCTCTCAAAATAGCTTCATCCTTGGCACTCTATGCCTCATGGTGGGAAAATGGCTGCAGCACGTCCAGGGTTCCAGGAAAGGAGACAGAGACAGAATCTAGGAGTTCTTGCCAAAGAATAAGGAATCTTCTTTCCTAGTATCCCCAGCAAACCTCCCTTGAGTCTCTTTGGCTTGATTGGGGTGAAGTGGCCAAACCTAAACCAGTCATTTGGCCAAGGGTATTTAACTGGGTTACCTGGTCAATTGCTGTGGCAGGAGGGTGGAATTTTCCCAGTTGGGTTAAAATGATCATCCTTCATTTCTTCACACTACAGGGCAGGGAGGTCAGGGCTATTGGGAATCACAACACGCTTTATATACCTTTGAAAGATTTGTGACGTGCTGGAAAACTGCCCCTCAGAGAATGTTTCCTTTTTTTTTTTTTTTTTTTTAAATGGAGGTTCTGGGGATTAAACCCAGGACGTCATGCATGCTAAGCATGTGCTCTACCACTGAGCTATACCTACCCCCTAGAAAATACGTTTTCTTACACACTTTCCTACTCTGGGTTATTATATATTTTTAAAACATCTTTGCCAATTTGATATGTAAGAAATGGTATTGTCCATTTTGGACATTGTATTTGCTGGGTATTTATATTTTTTTCTTTTGTAAATTGCCTACTTATGCTCAAAGACAATTTTTCTATTAAAATAAACATCTTTTTAATTGATATTTGAAGAGCGCTTTAGAAATTAAAAATACTAATCTCTCACCATAGCTGTTGCCAATATTTTTCCTAGGCTGTCATTTGCTTTTGAATTTCATTTATGGTATTTAAGGTTTTTTATCTGGTTATGTTTATCAAATTTTTCTTTATGATGTTTGCTTTTGCTTAGTTCTTCTATTCTAAATTTATGTAAACTTTAACCTACAATGCATTTTCTTCCAGTAAAACTGGTGCTTTTGGTTTGTTAGTTTTGCATTTAAATCCTTAATAAATCTGGAATAAATTTGACTTCAGATGTTAGATAGGCATTTACCCTATTTTCAGTCTACGGTGTTAGCGAAGTTTTTTTTAAAAACACCATTTGTTAAACATTCGCCCCAAGAACTTGAAATGCTTCCTTTATCATATATTAGATTATCATATTAGCATTGGCCTACTTGTGGGTTTCCTGTTGAGTTCTATGCATCTGAATGGCTATCTGTATGCCTATAACGCATGGTTTTAATAATCATAATTAAAAATAGGTTTTAACAACAGTAAGGAAGTCTTCTACCATAACTCTTTCAAAAATGTCTTGGCTGTTCTCATCTATGAATTTATTTATTTATTTATTTATTTATTTGGGGCTGGGAATTAAGTTTGTTTATTTGTTTGTTTGTTTATTCTTATTTTTCACCTGAGGTACTGGGGATTGACTCCTGGATCTTGTGCATGCTAAGTGCACACTCTACCACTGAGCTGTACCCTCCTCCTTAGAATTGACTTTTATGTAGTGATTAAACTGAGTATGGACTCAAAAGCTGAGTTTTTATGACACTGTATATTAGTTTCAGGGCCATGTCGTATATTCCTCTCTAATCAAGTCTGTTATGTTTCTCTGCAAAGTTTTATTGTTTACTTTTATTTTTGTTTATTTTAAAATCTAGATCCTACACATGTTTGTTAAATTCATTCCAGGATACTTCATATCTTGTTATTGTAAATAGATTTTTTTCATCATATTTTCAACTGGAATTACAGTATAGGGAACGGGTGTTGTTTTTGCATATTTCTCTTTTATAATCACCTTTTCCCAAAAACCAGTTTATAGTTCTAATGTTTTTTTGGTTTTATAGTGTGTGTGTGTGTGTGTGTAAAGGGTAGTTAATTCTTTGGGCTTTTCCAGGTAGATAACCATATCATCTCCAAATCATAACTGCTCTCCCTCCCTTTCCCAGTATTTATACTAATTTATTATTTCTTGTGTCATTGTGTTGGCCAGAATGTCTAGAAGAAATGTCAAATGATGGCACTGATACTGGACTTCTTCCTTGTTCTAACTTAACAGGAGAGCTTCTAGGATTTCCTGCAAGTTACCTAGAGATCAGTTCTCCTTATTTCCATCCAAGGACTCATTCTATTGCTAATTTACTAAATTTCTTTCAGAACTGGTTTAACTTTCATTAAATGCTTCTTCATCGATGTCAGTGATCTTTTCCTTTGCTAATGTCATAAAATTCATGAATAGGCTAATTTTGAGCCTTCTTTGATTCCTGGAACAAATCTACTTACGAAGTTTCATTACTGAAGCACAATGTAGGATTTAATTTGTAACATCAAAATCCTTCTAGCTCTCCTGGTGGGACTTGCTGCCAGGGTTTCCCTCTCCTCTTCAGCACTTACTTACCTTCCTTTTCACGGGCTTCTCTTTTCCCAGCTAAAAACAACCACAGCTTCCCAAGACCCCACCCTTCCGCTTTCTTTGCTTCCCTCTCTCCCAGCCTCTGAAATGAATGTTCTGGGCCAGTAGGCACCACTTGGCCACCCACTTTCTCCTGGACCCCATAATCCACCCTACTCCCTTCTGTATCCTCCCTGGCCTGGGGCGTACTCATCTTGCTTCACTTTCTGGGTGGACCTCTGGGGCCCCTGTTCCCTGCCCTGACTCCTCCATCTTCTCCCAGGGCCATGAGTCGAATCCCCTTTCTGCTCCTCTTTCTCACAGCTTCTTCTACCACCAACAGGATCTCAGGTTGGTGACACCTGATGCGTCCAGGCTCTTGTTTCCTCTCCCCACCTGCCCACTAGACACAAGATTTCACTGTCATCCCAGATTCCACAGGTCTGAACTGAAGTTCCTTCTCTTTCTTCTTCAGCCTCCCACTTCCCACAGTTCCTCAAGGGAGAGAAGCCCCTTCTCTCCCAGTGCAACTTGGAATCAGAAGCCTTGGCGCTCCTCTTGGACATGTTAGTTTTCTTGGACATGCTTCTCGTACATAATCAATCTCATTCTCTCCTTCCAAACTCTGATAGCCAGGTAATTGTGACCCCATTTGACAGATAAGGAAGCTGAGACTCCAGGAAAGGAAGCAATTTACCAGATTGGGCAGCTGTTAATTGCAGAGCCTAGGGAGAGGTGGGGATGCCCCCGGCACCCTGTCCTCAGCAGACCCCCCCCCCCCAGGGTGTGTCGCAGCTCCCTGGATGTCTCACTGTCCTGCTTGTGCCTCTTGCCCCATTTTCTTACTCAGTTGGTGATGAAGTCAGATACCCAAACACTAAGCCACAGCCTCCCAATCGAGGCAGCATGTGAAAGAATTAGGCACCAAGTTCTGGAAATTGTGACTCCAAAGTCCCCCAGCTTCCTTCAACATAAGGATGTGGCTTTTTGTCTATGGCTTCCGAGTATCTAGAAAAACACCGCCAACGCGGACGTGTAATCCTTAGGAGCGAGCAGTGCAGGGCAGGTGTGGAGGGTACAGGCTTTGGGGTCCGGCCAGAGACCTCAGGCAAGTCACTAGACCGCTCTGAGCTTCTGGTCCTCATCTGGGAAGGTAACGATTTCCTTCGCCCTCTGGCTCCCTTAGCATCAAGTGAACTTAAAGCCCGAAGAGCCAGCGCCGTGCCCAGGACGTGGTGGGGGTCAATGAACTGCGTCGATTACTATCAGAAGTTGATGCCAGGAGGGGACCTGCGTGTGAATCTCCGGGGAGTCTCAGGGCGGAATGCAACGGGCGTGGCGGCGCCATCTGGCGGCCGTTTTCTGCTTTGCTGCATTTCAGCCCACGCCGCGCGAAGGAGACCCCCGAGGCCCTTCATCGAGCAGCGTCGGATTCTGGGGGCGGCCGAGAGTGGGCAAGCAGGGCTTGGGCTACATGGGTGTCACCTGGGGTGTTAAGACTCTCGTCTCCCCTTCCCACTTCATCTGTAAACATAGATTTCATTGTCTCCCCCAATTCAGCAGGCTTTAGCGGCGCTCATCCTCTCCCCGCTTTGCTCTGGCCGCTGACTTTCTCATCTGCGACTCGTCTTCCACCGAGGAGGCATTATTTGTTGACTAACTGCACGACAATTCCTTTCACTTTTAAATGATTCTTTAAGTAGAAAGCCCCCCAGACCTTAATGCACATGTTAAAGTCTAGTATGTGACATGGTGGCATTTCACATCACTAAAGAGGTATTATTCAATAAAGGGGCTGGACTGGTTAATTTAATTAACTATTAAAATATAAAATAATTTCATCCTCTTCCTTTCTCTTCATTAAATATTAATTATTGGCATCTTCCTTCCTTTGTCAAAAAACCCACAAGGTGGGTTCAAATGTGATAGTTGACCTGGGGTTGGGGATTACTGAATCAGGGAATGTGCCCCAAGTATGGGTGGGGGCCCAGGCGTGAAGGGGTAGCATCCTTGAGGAGCTGGGAGAGTGGTTGTGCTGGTTGTGCCAGGGGACAGGGAGAAAGTAAGTAAATACATGGAGGGTAATGGGAGCCAGGTTTCTTTCTGCTGGAAAGGGAGGTACAAATCTGGAAAGGGCAGAGGTGGAAATGAACCCTTTGATTTGGGGTTGGAATTGGCGATATTGGTCTGAAAAGTTGTGATTTTTCAGTATACATAAACGAAGAAATAAATAAAGATGTAAATCTGAGTGTATGTCCATGTGTTTCAGTGTGGGTACATGTACGTATCGATGTCCACTAGCTTTGTCACTGAAAAGGTCTGGGAACACGACACACTTGTGCCAATGACCACACCCACCACCCAGGTCTTGTTTACCAAACACCGCACTCCACCAAAAGGAACTAGAGCTCCCCGGAGAAGTGAAGAAAAGGCAAAGTGCAAGATGAACCCAGGACATCCTTAGTGCCAGAGAATTAGGACTTGCACTACAAGTGGAGGGACATTTAGAGGGAAAAAAAACAGGAAAGCAAATTTGAAGGGGCTTCCAATAACCAAACCTGGGGCAACTGGACCATCAAAATAACTAAATATAGTCATAGATCATAATCCAGTAAGTAAAATAAGAACCTAAGAGTCCCTACTTATATAAATGAGTAAATAACAGTGACAGAAGGATTGGAAACATTAGAACATCACTGTTTGGCAGCCACCATAATAAGAACTCATTCCAGCAGGGGACATGAAGGTGAGCCAAACTGTATGAGTGAAAGGCGGTGAGGGAGCACAGAGTTTTATACAGTCCCAAAGTGTCTCCCCACAAAACATTTATTATGTACAAAAGGAAGAGAAGAAACTTTATATTGGAAAAACCTGGCATGTATTGTTTTCATCAAGTGGACTAAATTATTACCACCAGCTGTGGGGCACAGAAACATCAGGGTCACCCACTAGGTTGCAAGGAGGAGAAGGCAGTGCACATGAGAAAGACTGAGGGGTGGACTCAGGCGGAAAGGGACTGCAGGGGCAAGACAACTGGCTGCCATGTGTGACCCAGAAGTGGAACCTTAGCTCTCAATGATGCTACTGGGACAACTGGTGACATGTGAATAGAGTCTTCAGCTGGAGAACATGCAGGAATTCTTTGTCCTATTCTTGCAACTTTTCTGTAACTTGAAAGCTGTTTTACACTAAAATGGTAAAACAACTAGAGGATGGAGCCGCTGGCTCCGGTGAAGAAGAGAATCTTGCTTCCTGCCCTGAGACCATCAGACCGCCTTCCCACCCACTTCTGTCAGAAACAATGCGATAACCGGACAAAATACTCACCTGACCTTGGGAAACAGGCAGCGTGGGAGAAGAGGGAACAAATGAGACGAGTCCTTCCCTCTTCCAGGCTTTCTGCCTGCAGGTAAAATCCAGACTGAGACAAAAAAGGGAAACCCAAGCAGAGCCCAGTAATCTCACTGAGTTCAAGAGACAGAGATGGAAATTTGGGGAGGCCTAGACGCTTGAACTGGCAGGACAGAGAAGGGCAGGAGGAGGGAGAAGCAGATAAAGGGCTCTGGAAATCTGCAAAGGGTCCCCGAGTCTGGCTAAATACCAATGTGCACACATTGGCGGAAACTCCATGGAGCCAGACCAAACTCCTTCCAGAGAAAGAACAATTACTGCAGAGCCATAAGTTGGACAATTCCCAAAACTCATAAGAATTAGGAATTGTTTGAGTTCCCACCAGCCAAAGAGAAGAGATTTCACTGAATGCGTAGGGTGTTCAGTAGAGAGCCCAGAAGTGCCACACCTTAAAAGTGGGTTAAATTCTCCATAGAGGAAGGCCTAGACCCATGTTGAAAGAGCTTAAAAACAAGTATTAAAAGATCCAAGTGGTTTGCAAGTAAATTAACTGCTTGCCATCCAAACTCCAACATTCTTTAAACGAGCACAACAAAATCTAGCACCCCAAAACAAAAATGTCACAATGTCTGGCATCCAGTAAAAAAAAATTACTTGACATAATAAGAAGTAAAAGGCTGGGGGGAGGATAGAGCTCAGTGGGAGAGTGTGTGCTCAGCACGCACAAGGTCCTGGGCTCCATCCCCAGTGCCTCCACTAAGAAATAAAATTAAAAATTAATTTAAAAATACATAAAGAAACCTAATTACTCCCCCTAAAAAAAGACCAAAACCAAAATTATATACATATATAAAGAAGAAGTTAAACGTTACCTTTAGCCAGTGGAAAAATCAGGTACTATAAGCTGACCCAGAAATGACAAAGATGATAGAATTTTTCAAATTTCCATTCTAAAATGACCTCCAACTAATAGTCCTTGGTGAAACTTGGGAATGGGACCCTGCTTCTTACCCATCTTGGTGAACTGTTTCCACCTCACAGTGCACAGCACTCAGCTTCCCCTGTCAGTGGACAAGTGGCTGCAGTGACCTTGGCACTGGCCTGGGTGGAGGCGCAGTCTTTACACACCAGGCCCTGCTGCTTGACATTTTGTTTAACTTCAAACTTCCATTTCAGGAGCAATGTCATCTTCCATGGGAAGCCCTCCCTAACTGCCCAGGTCAGGTCCCCGTAATACATTCTCACTGCCCTGTTCGCTCATCCTGGCCGTTTATCTCAGTTGGTGTGAATTTGTGTGAGTGTTTTATTAGCATCTGTCTGCCCCATTAATGCCCTGAACCCAAGAAATGAGGTTAAGTGTTTTCCTTGAATCTCCAGCACAAAGCGCAGTGCCTGCATAGGGTGTCCTGATAAACATTTGCTGAATGAATGAGGCATACGTGAACAAATGCAATGGGCATAATGAGTTTCATTTGGTCTTCCAAGCAAATTCTGAGGGTAACTGACAAACCATTGGTATCCAGAGGAGGGCACGCCAAACTTCTGATGACCCGGAACTCGCCAGACTCAGCCTTAGATATGCTTCAGGGAAGCCTACCAAGTGCAGGTAAATATTCGGGCCCCTGTCTGGCTTCCTTTTGATGACTTATTCTTGACAGAGGCATTTCTCCTAAGTGTCAAGTTCTTCAGGTCATCATCTGTAACGCTGAGAGCATTGTCCTTACAAGTGAGACTGACCCAGACAGAAAACGGGAGGATTGTAGTAGATGCTGTTTAAAACCCCTTTCAATCTTGAAAGTGTATGATTTTTGACGTTAACCAGCCAATCTTTTTCTTTTTTAATTTTAGCTTTATTGAGGTATAACTGACATATAAAATTGTAAGACATTTGAAGTGTACATTGTGGTGATTTGATATACATGTACCCTCCCCTCCTTCCCCTTCCCCGCTCCCCTTCCTTCCCTTCCTTTCTAGGTCTGCTCTCTTAGCAAATTTCAATTATTTAACCAGCCAACATTTCTGCCAGCTCAGTTGCAGGGACGCGGTAATTCCTCACTTCCGCCACTAGGTGGCACTTTTAGTTTTAAATTCTCTGCCTGGCGGGAGATTGGGAATCCTTTTCACTTTTAAACCCACACTCGAGTTTGTTTTGTAGAAGAGAGAACTGGTAACTAAAAGCTTGTAACATCCTGCAGCCTCCTGCAACCCTGGGATGCCGGTAGGGGTGCGGGATGGGGTTTGAGAAGTCCGCAATCGGACTCACGTGGAACGTTCGTGAGAGGGGTCTCCCTCCTCTCCACGCTCTCCCTCCTCCTCTGCTCCCGGCTCACCTGCTGTCTCACCTCCGAGGAGGGTCCGGGGTGTCTGGTGCTGAGACCCGCAGGGCTGGAGATGCCTTGAGCAAGTTCCGCGCCTCCCTGACCCTCATCTTTAAAGTCAGGGTGCGCGGGGTGTGCCTCCTGGGTAGATCCCAAGCTGGGGGCAGCCGAGAACATCTTATTTCTGAAACAGAGGTTCCCAGGCTCCACCTCCAGAGCTTGATTCTGATTAGGGCGAGGGCACTTTCCAGGTTACTGGGAAGATTAAGTAAGACAAAACCTAGCCAGTAGGACTTTCAGGAAAATCGAGGCCTGTATGTAAAGCTCCTCATACCACGGGCAGCGTGTAGTAAGTGTTGGTTGAATGGGAGCTTTTGTTATTTTTACCACTACTGGTGAGCAGCCCAGGTGCCTAGGACGGTGTCTGTGCGGAGTTGAGGCCCAGTAAATATTGTCAAATGAATCAACAACCTCCCAGTCAGACCCGGGGGGTGGAGGCCCCGACCCCATCCGGGAGGGCAAGGGAACTAGTGTGACCACCTGCCCCACCAGGACCCACACCCCTGCCCACCGGGTCTCCAGGGGCCCCTTGATCCCAGGAGTCCCGGGAAGTCGGGGGTGGGGGGTCCCATCCTGAGAAGACAGTGGCCTTAGTGAGGCTGTCAGAGCCCTAAAGCCAGGTGGGGACACAGGCTGTGCACCCTGGCCCACAGTGGCATCTTGGGAGGGGGCTGTCTGCCCACCAAGTCACATGTATTACCTTTGTGGTAAGACCTTCCATAGCTAGAGGGCTTCAGTCACCTGGTGAATGACGAAATCACTGACAAGGGCCAGCCCCAGCAGAGGTCCGTGGCAGTTGGCTGGAACACAGTGGCAGAGAACTCAGGGTGACTGGTGGGCCAGTTGTGCTCCCAGCTACCCATGGGCTGGTTGGAGCCACTTCTGAATCTCCCACCCTTGGGCAGAGCAGTTCTGTTTGTTCTCCCAAACCTCAGAGATTCCAAGAACTAAATCTGAAGCTCCTGAGGCAAGAACTGTCCCAGCCTTGTGCTGCCAACAGGAAGGCTCTGCTGGCTTCAGGAGAAGGGGTAGGTAGTAGGCCCACAGCCCTTGGCAGTTCCTTCCCACCAGCCAGCCAGGGAACTCAGGGAGCCATCTGCCATGTGGTTCCCTGCGACCTCCAGCAGGGGGCAGTCTGTCTGAGAAGTCTGGGGGCCATGCCATCACAACCTGGTGTAGGCTTCCTCAGGCCAGCACCCGGGGGTCCAAAAGAGCAGACAGCAGAGGTCAGTGTCCAGCATAAAATCAGCATGCTTGGCCCTTTACCTGTCGGACTCATGGCCTGGCACAGAGGATGCCCTCAACTGTTGTTATTGAATGAGTGAATAAATGAATAAATGAATGAATGAAAAAGAATCTTTGTTTCTATTGTAGAGACGAGGTAGCTGAGGCCAGAAGGACTTTGTCCCAAGTTCACCCAAATTAGAAGCTGACTCAGCCCACTAACACCCAGTCCTGGACATTCTCCCTACTCCAGAAGGAGAGGGGCTTTCCAAGGCGGGGGAGGGGAGGCCAGACCTGTAGAGCTGGGGTTGGAGGGTTGGGGTCAGGATCAGGCATGTGATCTTACAAATGGGCCCCTCCCACGACCAGCTGTGTGCCTTTGGGTGGGCGTTTAACCTTCTCTGAACCTCAATAAAGTGAGCCAGTACCACTAACCTCAGGGCAGCGCGGCCTTGAATCAGAGCACGACAGCCCCTTCCAAACACCACTCATCTTTGTTGCCGTTGTTGTTGTTGTAATTATTCAAAACGAATAAACAAAAACCCTACGTAGTTTGGTAGTAGATACAATTGATTGATTTTCTGATATTTAGAGAAAGAAATTAGTTCTGTCTCAATCCCACCTTCTTTATATATATATATAAACTACACATAGTGTTAGATATGTAATTATGTGGTTATAAATAATATGATTACTTACATTTTTTCCTTAAAACCTTGGACTTACAATCATACATATTCACCCAAATAACCATGATCCCCCTTCTTCTTCTTTTTTTTAGTTATTAGGTTTATTTGCTTATTATTTTATTATTATTTTTTGATGGAGGTGCTGGGGATTGAACCCAAGACCTCTTGCATGCTAAGCAGGTGCTCTGCCACTGAGCTATACCCTTGCCCTGCCTTTTTCTTTAGTCTCTATTTTTAAATAGGTTTGGTTCTCACCACCAGACCTTCCTCTGTAGCTTTTCCTTGCTTGGTCTTGTTTATTTGGATTTATCTCTGGATGGTTGTGTCCAGCACAGACAGGTCTTGTTTTTTTCAAGAAGCCATGGAGCTGCATTTCCTGAGTGTCTGCACATTGCCTAATCTCTGTAAGGATGCTTTGATGTGTAACATGTTTTTAAAGTGTAGTCATCATTAATTGCCTTTTTTTAAAATAAACTTTTGTTGAGGCACAACGTTGTTCCAGCTATTTGCTGTGGTGACATGCACTACCTGGAAATGCATGGCAGTATTATTATTCACAACATTCAAAAGGTGGAAGCAACCTGAGTGTCCTCTGACAACTGGATGGATGGGTCAATAAAATGTTGTTTCTATGTACGGTAGAATATTATTCAGTCTTAATGAGGAAGGAGATTCTGGTACGTGCTACAACATGGCTGAACCTTGAGGACATGATGCTAAGTGAAATAAGCCAGTCACAAAAGGACAAACACTGTATGATCCCACTTAGATGAAATTTCTAGAATAGTCAAATTCATTGAGACATAAAGTAGAATGCGGTTGTCAGGCGTGAGGGGGAAAGGGGACTTTAATGGGTGCAGAGTTTCCGTTTCTCAAGATGAAAATGTTCTGGAATCTGTTGCACAACTGTGTGAACATATTTAACACACTGAACTATACACTTAACAATGATTAAGATGATACATTTTATGTCATTTTATTAACCACAATTTAAAAAAACCAGTGATGTAAAACAGCGACCACCATTTTATTATGTTTATAGGCTCTCTGGGTCGAAAGTCTGGGCACAGGGAAGATAGTTCTGCTCTGCTCCAGGATGTCTGAACCCTCAGCTGGGGTGACCCCAGTGGCTGGGGCTGGAAGAGCTGGGGCCAGAGAGTCCAACATGGTTCCTTTACTCAGGTGTGTGGCACGTAGGATGGGCAGCTCCTCTGGGCCTGTGGACCATAGCCCTACAGGTGGCACCTCCGGGCGGGCAGCCTCAGAGTAACCAGGCTTCTTGCAGGGTGGTTCAGGGTCACAAGGATGAGTGCTCCCCGCAGGCGAGGAGGAAGCGGCGTGGCCTTTCATCAGTCTCAGAAGTGGTGTTGTATCACTTCCCACCATATTTTTTGGTCCACCAGTCACAAAGCCCATTCAGGTTCAAGAGGTGGGGACACAGACCCTCTCAATGGAAGGAATGTCAAATCATTTGTGTTCATGTTTTTAAACCACCACAAACATAAACACAAAAAAAGGACACAAATCATGAGGGTATTGCTCGATGAAATTTTCCAAAGTGAACCTCTCATATAGTTAGCACCGAGATCAGGAAATAGAACACTCCCCGAAACTCAGAAACCCCTCTTGTGCTCCACCCTCCACCCTCATCCCCGACTTCTAGCACCAAAGGTTACTTTTGCTTGAGTTGAACTGAATTGTACACTTCAAAATGGTTAATTGTGTGTTGTGTGAATTTTACCTTAATTAAAAAAAAAAATAAGAGTCCAGAGGTCTCAGCCAACATGATATCAGAAGGAACTCCGTGCTGATATGGCAAATACAGGTCTTCCTGTTACCCATGCCTTGATCAATAACTGAAGCTTGACTTGCTAATTAGCCTAATGATGTCAGAAATGTTCTTTTAAAAACATTGGTGAATATAGTGCCTCATTGACTAAACTGATGAATGTTCGAAACAGGCTCTCATTGGCGAAATGAAAAGCGTTGTGTTTCAAGATAAGTGGATTGCCTTGAAATAGTCTAAAAGCACTTCCACCCATACTGCATAAGACATGAGAATCCAGCAAAATTTATCACCTGCCCCTAAGGCTTGATTTTTAATGGACCAGTTTACAGCAATTGATTTGGGAAGTTTTCTGGTTGTTTGGTGCTTATCATTGATAAGGCAAAGACTCTGGTCTCTAGGATATGTGTCTGCCGCTGGTGAAGGATGTGGTTGGATTTCCTAAAAAGGCCAAGAGTCAGGACTTCAGGACTTGAGACTTCATCAAATTTACAGAATAGGGTATCTGAGCTATTCTATGTCTGCTTGCTGGCAACGTTTGGTTAATAAATATCTTTATGTTTAGCAGAATTTGATCTGGTCTTCCTTGCAATGTGATAACAAGAACGTGGAGGAGAAGCGAACACCCACCCCAGACTTCTTTGACCAATACACTAACCCACCAAGTGGTCTGAGTTGTGCTGAATCAAACCAGTTTAGGTAAGTTTGCTCATAACCATTGCCCGATTTCTTCATCAGTTTTTTTTTCTTCTTGTTTTCACTGTGTAGGCGCTCCCAGTGAGATTCTGGATACTTGGTTGCTTTTGTTGAGGATATCTTCCAGTTTATGTGTTAAATCTTTGAATATTTTTCCTTGCAATAGACCACTCTTTTTTTTTTTTTTTAATTGTGGTATAGTCAGTTCACAAAGTTGTGTCAATTTCTGGTTTACAGCATAATGTTTCAGTCATACATATACATATATATTCCTTTTCATATTCGTTTTCATTATAGGTTACTGCAAGATATTGAATATAGTTCCCTGTGCTGTACAGTATAAACTTGTTGTTTATCTATTTTACAGATAGTAGTTAGTCCTGGCAAAACTTGAACTCCCAAGTTATCCCTTCCCACCCCCTTTAACCCCTGGTAACCATAAGTTTATTTTCTCTGAGTGTGTTTAGGTTTGGAAATAAGTTCATTGTGTTGTGTTTTTTTTTTAGATTCCACATATAAGTGATATCATATGGTATTTTTCTTTCTCTTTCTGGCTTACTTCACGTAGAATGACGATCTCCAGGTCCATCCATGTTGCTGCAAATGGCATTATTTTATTCTTGTTTATAACTGAGTAGTATTCCATTGTGTAAATATACAACTTCTTTATCCAGTCATCTGTCGAAGGACATTTAGGTTGCTTCTATGTCTTGGCTATTAAATATAGTGCTGCTATAAACATTCGGGTACATGTATCTTTTCGAATAAGAGTTTCCTCCAGATATACGCCCAGGAGTGGGATTGCTGGATCATATGGTAAGTCTATTTTTAGTTTTTTCCATACTGTTTTCCATAATGGCTGCACCGAACTACATTCCCACCAACAGTGTAGGAGGGATCCCTTTTCTCCAAACCCTCTCCAGCATTTATCGTTTGTGGACTTTTTAATGATGGCCGCAATGGACAACTCTTAAATTGAAACTGTAAATAGGTGACATTTGTTATGCCAGTGATTCTGAAAGAACCAAACCATCCCTCCTCATCTCAAGACCCATGAAGCCTTTGTCAAAAAAGGCATAATTCCCAAGCACCAGCCAAATCCTTTGAAATGCAAAGGAAAACTCAAACCCAAATTTGAGGGAGAGGCTGGAGAGGCAGACTTGATGTGCATAAGAATACAGGAGGAGTCTGCAGCCAGGGTAACGGGGATTCTCTGGGAGAGAAGGAAGAAATGCTGAGCTTCTTGGCCGATTTGGAATGGGTAAAGGAGTTGCTAAGAGCAAAGTTTTAAAAAAATCAAAGTAGAAGTCATTGTTGTGGCATCGATGCGATTCCCTGGTGTCTCCTAACCACACCAACTGGTGTGGGCTTTTGAAATCAGAAAAGCTGAGCTGCTTGTCTGCACAGCAGGACTGTCAGTGAGGGCTTCATGACACTCCCCAACCCCAGCCCAAAAAACTGGCTTAGTAGGTGCCCAGGTGAAAGCCAGAGGGCACGGGGCCTGCCCTGTGGCTGAGGCTCAATTCTGCCAACCCCAACCTGAGCCAACATCTGTTCTGCGCCTATAGCAACAAGGTGACATTAATTTAACACCTACTAAGAGCTTTACACGCAATCAGTTATCACAACATCTTCGTAAGTCTTGTGGGTAGTATTATAGGCAAACCTTGTTTTATTGCACTTCAAAGATACTGTATTTTCTACGAAGTGACGGTTTGTGGTAACCCTTCCTTGAGCAAGGCTAGCGGCACCATTTTTCCAGCAGCATTTGCTCATTTCATGTCTCTGTGTCACATTTTGGTATATCTTGCATATTTCAAACTTTTTCATTGTTGTTATATTTGTTATGGGAATCTGTGGTCAGTGATCTTTGATATTACTACTATGACTCCCTGAAAGCTCAGATGATGGTTAACATTTTTTAGCAATAAAGTATTTTTAAATTCAGGTATATACATTGTTTTTTTTTTTTTTTTTTGACATAATGCTATTGCATACCTAAAAGACTACAGTATAGTACAAACATTAATTTTATATGCTTTAGGAAGCCAAAATATTTGTGTGACCAGTGGTCTGGAACCAAATGTGCTGTATCTCTGAGGTACGCCTGTATCTTTGTTGTACATATGATGAAACAGAAGTTCAGAGAAGTTAAGTAACTTACTGAAAGTCGCACAGCCACGAGTGACAGAGCCAGGATTCATACCACTGCTCCCTTCCTCCTACCTCTGCCCTCACAACTGAGGGCTTCTGGTTCTGTGTCTAAAGGGATGAGCCAAAATAGTGTATTGTTATTAGAGTCCAAAGGTTGTTTTATCCTGTGCTACCTGTAAAGAGAACTTGGGGGATCAGATGAAGTGTAACATCCCCAAACTCTTCTAAGAAACGCTCTTATCAACAGGTGCCTGGCAATCAAGCAACCCTTTTGAACCTCAGAGGTGTCCCCTCTGCAGGGGGAGGGCAGCCCCACCCACTCCCAACAGCTTCCTGCAGCCACTGCTGGGGCCTTAAAATGGAAAAAGTAAGGACACCTGGGAGCTGGGACCAGTGGTGAAGTTTGGTCTTTTTTTTTCTTTAATCTGGTTTTTTTGTTTTTTGGTGGAGGAAGGTAATTAGATTCATTCATTCGTTCATTCATTCATTCTTAGAGAAGTTACTGAGGATTGAACCCAGGACCTCATGCATGCTAACCATGCGCTCTACCACTTGAGCTATACCCTGCCCCACCCTGGTCTTTATGTTAGGATGTTACTCTCAGGTCCAGTGTCGGGGGAGCACTGGGTCAGATTTGGGTGGATCCAAGTACCTCGTGTGGGGGACAAGTTGAGTGTGTCTGTAGGGGGTGGTTGAAACCAGAGGTGAGGCCAGGTAGGAACTCCTCAGCAGCAGAACTTCTCCAGCTGAGGATCAGAGGAAGGGAGCAGGGACCACTCTGACTTGCCTCTTAGTCCCAGGTTATCCATGATGGTAGCCACCAACCACAAGTGGTCGTCCAGCGCTTGAAATATGGCTAGTCTGAATTGAGATTAGCCTAAGTGTAAAACAGACCTCAAATTTCAAAGCTTTGGTAGGAAATAATGTAAAATATCTCATTAACATTTTTGATGTTGATTATATGTTGAGATGATAACATTTGGCATATAGTGGCTTAAAGAAAATAGATTATGAACATGAATTTCCTACTAAAAAATTTAAATACCAAATACACAATATTCTAAAATAAAATATTCATTCTCTTTCTATTGGACTACACTGTTTTGGACTAATCCCTCCCGCCTGGGTGAGGAATGGAGGACACATGGGCACAGGGCAAGTCAGCTTAACAGCATGGCACTGCCTCCTGTCGCCCTTCCAGGAGAGGTGCTTGTCGGGCCTGACACAAGGAAGAAGGGAGAGAACTGAACTGCCTCAGGGTGGAAGCAAGACTTGCCTGACTAGGTGAGCAGAGCGTGGAAAGGCCTGGGGGTGGGGTACCAATCCTGATGGGCGTGGTGGGGAGAAGAGTGGGCAGGGTGGGTCTGTCAGTCTGACAGTCACACCCGGGGATCCCTAGGGCCACCAGAGGGCCTAGCTTTCCTCCTTTCCAGCCCTGTAGGATTCATTTTCATCCACTGATTGTTCTCTGATGCTCCATCAGGTGAGAAATAGAAAAGTGGGTTATTTTCATTTTCAGCAGCTTCTACTGCAGCCCAGAGTCTATTTTCTGAGCCAGGGAGCTGAGGCCACCCAGTGAACCTGAGTCTGAGCTCATCGTACCCCTGGGGGGGGCTCCCTGGCAAGTTCCCAAGGCCACAGACAGACATGGATGCCTGGAGCCAAAGGGGCCTGGGGACCAGGCCTCACCTGGAAGATCAGGGCCTCTAGGTCCACCCTGGGGCCTGGAGTCTGACGTTTATAATGCTCCCCGATTCTCTGCCAGGAATCTCTCCTGCAGCAGAGCAGGGCAGAGTGTGGTTAAGGATTCTTTTTATGCTGCCTGGGCTAAAAGAGAAAGGTAAGAAATCCCTTTCAGGTGGTCCTGTGGGCTTTCCGCTGGGGAAGATGCAGCCTGCCTGGGGAAAGATAGGTGAGTCACTTTAGGAGTTTCCCAATTAAAATCGAAGACCTGAAACGTGCCCTCAAGGAGACATCCCTGGAGAAAAGGAAGAAGTAACTGAGAGCCTTCTGGAAAGAACTATGGAAGACTTAGAAGAAAGGAGGCAGAAGCCGACCACAAAGGAGGAGTTCCTCCAGCCTGAGTGGCTTGTGTTCTGAGCACTCCGTTCACTGTTTGGTCCACTCACTTTCTACTGCTCACCATGTAAATGTCACCTCCTGAATGTGGCTTCTCCTGGCCATTTTACCTAAAGTTGCAACTTGCTCCCTACCCACATCCTAGGCTCCTTCCAGCTTTATTTTTGTCTGAGTGCTTGTCATCATGTAACATAGCATATATTTTATTGATCTTGCTGAATGTTTGCTCGCCCTGCTAGACTATACACTATGAGGGCAGGGACCTTGTTTTGTTTGACTGTTCCCAAATGCCTAGAACAAGACCTGGCACTGGGTTCATATTCATTGAATGAATGGATGAAGTGTAAAAACTTTTAATCCAACTGATGCATAAGAGGGGAGCCCTCTGCTCACTGCAGTACTGTGTGGACAGCAGGCAGAAGCAACTTGAATGTCCATCAGCAGGGGACAAGTTAGAGAATTTATGTGACACGGAGTAGAATGTTTGGCCGCTGTTAACATAAATAAGGTAGGTTAGTGGTTCTTAAAATGGGGTCTGCAGTCCTCTGATAACTATTTTGTAATTCTAAGACATCATCTGCCTTTTGCCACATGCTGACATTTGCATCAGTGGTACAAAAGTGATGGTGGGTAAAACTGATGTCACCTTAGCCTAAATCAAGGCAGTGACTCCAAACTATACTGAGTCACTATATTCTTCACTCTCATGTACTTTGTTTTAATGCAGTTTCACTTAAGAATGTTTTTGATGCAGCAGGAGAAGGATTTCTAATTTTATTAAATTTTGATCCTTTGATACATGTTTAATACTTGGTGCCATGAAGTGGAAAATACACACAAAGCACTTCTGTTGCAGATCAGAATATGGCATCTTGAGGAAAGGATTTGTATGATCGACTGAGCTATGAGGTGAACTAGCTCCCTTTTCCAGGGAACATCATTTCTTACCGGAAAGAGCAACTAACAAACTAAGGCTGTTCATAGGTGGGTATTTGGGTATTTGAACAAAGAACCAAGTGAGCCTGTCACTTGAAGATAAACAATTGCTATCAATAATAACATTTGAGTTTCAAGCAAAAATTAGAATTTTGGACAATTTTACTGTTATATAAGTGAAATGGGTCAACGTAACCAATGCATAATAATACAAAGTTATGCATAAAGCAAGGCCCCTTTAAATCCACAAGACAGAGTGATAGATTTCAATGTAGCAGAGTATGGAGAGTTCAGTCTGGATGCTTTCACTTTCCACGTTGCAATTAAATTTCAGGAAATGATCACTTAGGAATTTGGGTATAGGTACAAAGAAGATGATAACCACAATTATCTGAAAAGACTACAAAAATACTCCTCCCCTTTCCAGTTATGGATCTAACTAAATTCCCAGCCTTCAGCAGAAGCCTAGATTTTCTTCATATACTTCACACAAAGCAATGAAATGTAACAAATCGAATTCAGAAGCAGATGTGATATTCAACTGTCTTCTATTAAGGCAGACATTAAAGACATGCAAAAATATAAAACAATGTTTCTCTTGTCATTTATTTATGTTATTATGTAATGGCTTGTTATTGTCATTTTTAAAATAATGGGGAAAGGTATACTCAGTGGTTAGAGTATATGCTTAGCATGCACAAGGTCCTGGGTTCAATCCCCAGTACCTCCACTAAAATAACTAACTAATAAACCTGATTACCCCCCCAAAATAAACAAACAAAATAACAGATTTATTGAGCTATAATTCACGTACCATAAAATCCATCCTTTTGAAGTGTACAATTCAATGGTTTCTAGACTATTCATGGAGTTATACAGTCATCATCACTATCTAATTTTAGGATATTTTCAATTCAATGAGGGAAGGCAGGAAGAGACTTACAAAGAGCACCTAACACTAACAATTACTTAATTTTTAAAGGACAAGAAGTTTTCCTCTAAAACAAATCAAAGCTGTGAGATTTTGACTTGTTAAAGAAGTTGATAATGCAAAGCTAAGAAGGACTGAATGCCTTCAGAGACGGAAGCATCCCCAGGCTTCTGCTTTTTTTGGAAGGGCTTTTCCCTTTCTGGACTTCAGTTCATTCTGACTTCTTTGTGACTTGTAGGTCTGCACTTCCTGGAGGACCCAGAGACCTGTGCCAACCATCTGGGCTGAAGGACATATCTGTTCTCGTCCGGATGCAAGAGAACCACGATAGACTCAATCCTGCAGGGATTTTCAGAGGGAGGACTGGCAAATTGTATTTTCCAAAGATGGCCACAGTAGTATGTATCCCATGCTGTTCTTAGACATTGTCACTTCTCCACTGAGAGATGGAGAGTTACGTTCCCTCCCCTTTGTGATGGCCCTGACCAATTAGAGTAGAGCTGTGTGATTTCTGACCCTACCTCGGATACAGCTTCTACCTGACTCTCCCTCTTTGCAAGTCCTCCCTGAGAACCCAGTGACCATGCTGTGAGGAAGCACAGGCCATACTGAGAGGCCATGTGTAGATGTTCTAGTCAACAGCCTCAAGGAAGGGCCAAGCACAAGCCAGCATCAATCCCGTACATCTGAGGGAATGAGTCTTCAGCTGATCCCCGCCCCCAGCCTTGGAGCTGCCCCTGCTTATGCCAAGTGGATCAGAGAAAACAGTTCCCCATGAAGTTCTGCCCAAATTGCAGATTTGTGAGCAAAGTGAATTTGCTGTTTGGGCCATAGGTTTGGGGATGGTTGGTTACACAGCAATAGGGAACTGAGAAAGAAATCTTGGACTTAAAACACATTTGGTTTGCCCTATGAAATGTAGAAGCTTCTGTAGCCATCCCAGAGGAATGTGAGTGAAATGAGCGTGCTCGTGGAATGACACAGGCAAAATACTTTCAACTGCTCTACAGCTAAAATCTACCTCCTGGTGCTTCTCCATTGTAAACAATAACATTTGTTCTGGTTATAACAGTTTTATATAACCAATGTAGAAAATTCAGAAAAATGAGAGTTAAAAAAGGGAATGAAAAAGGTCTGACTCATGGCATTTACAACTGCTAATAATTTGGTCCCTTTCCCTCTAGTTTTTTTTCTTCCTATACATAGAAACTTATTTTATAAAACATGGATCATATTTGCACAGTAATATTGCTACTGGCCCATCATTCAGCAATCGTATTTTGAATTCAGCAGGCACCCAGCTGGACTCTGGAGAGGGGGAGAAAGAGGGCAGGGTTTCCAGCCGTGGCCATGACTGTGACTCACCTTGGGTCACTAGTGAGACACTGAGACTTCCCTCGTAGGGGTGGCTACGTGTTGCCTGGTGAGCATCATGGGTACCTGCTGCTTTGCTGCCAGGGTGGACACAGCTTAGGAGGTGTTCCATCCTCCCCTCCTACCTAAATGCAGGGAGGCTTGAAGAGGGCGGTGTCTGGTGGACACAGCCCCCAAACTGTGCCCCTTGTAGCTGATGTGCCTTTTGACTAGTGCCTGGGTGACAGCTCGTATTTCACATGCATATTTTGCAGAAACACTTCCTTAGAAATCCACCATGCAATGCAGAACCTGTTGTTAACAATATGGTCTTGTGCACTTGAAAATTTGTTAAGAGATTTGTCAAGCTCATGTGCAGTGTTCAACCAACCCCTTACCAACCCCTCCCCAACCCCCCCCCACCACCAAAACAAAAACCGAAAGGACACAAGAAAACCTTTGGAGGTGATGGATATGTTTATTACCTTGATTGTAGTTATGGTGTCATAGGTGTTTGCACATGTCCAAGTGTATCAAATTGTATGCATTAAATATGTGCAGCTTTTTGTATATTAAGTACACCTCAGTAAAGCTGTTTTTAAAAAAGCACTTCCTCATTTGGAAACACTTAAATGAAAAAGTCGAATTGCGTTCAAAATCCACTCTTATTGACAAGAGAATTTTCAACATTATATTCTAATCATAAATGAAAGAAAAGGAAGAGCTATTAGATCCTTTCAATTTAGTGTCAACTGTGCTCAATTTTAGCATGTAAAATGATTGTTCACATTTTTAAATACCTATTCATGTAAAGTTTCCTGTTGATGTAGTGTTAAGAATTTTATTTTACTTTATTTATTTATTTATTTATTTATTTATTTTTGGTGCATGTGTGAAATATGTCACATAAAGTGCTCTCCACACAAGTGACAACAAAGCAAATCTAGTCACTACCACCAGGTCAGGAAGGGTAGTGCCCTATGCTGTATTTGAAGGGATCCATCAATTGCCATTTCAAGCATAAAATCTGATGTAAAAATAAAATGGCTGATTACAGAACCAAATCAAATTGTTTAGTAGGGATGTTAAAAAGATTTTATTTGATACCTTAACTTAAAAAAAATTTTCCCCAATACTTTTTTTTTTTTTTTTTTTTGACTTTTTTTCCCCACTAGGCCTCTACAGATGCCCACAATCCCCGTCAGGACCTCCGAGTGCCCCACGTGCGCGTGCCAAAGGCTGGTCCCGGGTCGCAGGCGCCCGCTGCCGGGCTGGGCCGCAGGCACGCCCGCCCGGGGTCAGCAGCCCCCAGGCAGTCAGAGCAGAGTCCTGTCGGCGACGGCAGCCCAGTGTTTACAAGATTCTTCTCTACGTTGGGTGATGTAACAGCCATCGCATCAGTTTTCCTCAGGGAGAGTGACGACTGTACTTGTTTTCATCCTCTTGTTAGAAACGCTGATTTATTTATTTTCAAGCTTCTTTTTCTTTTCCTGCTTGTATTTCACAGAAAAAGCTGGAGCCCCTGCAGTCGCTCTGGTGTCTTAACCACAAGGAGACCGAGTTTTGTCTTGCTTGCTTGATCTTTTTTTCTGTTTGCTTGTTCTTAGTATTTTTATGTTTTGGAAACATTTCTTTTCAATGAGTGTTCGAAACTCAGCTCCCTCCTTCCCTCCGCTCCCTGAGGGCGCCTCCCTCTCCCTCGAGACCAGTGGGTGCCACCCCCAGCCGTGGGGGCGCTCGGTTTCCCCCACCAGCAGCTTGTCCCGAGTCGCGAAAGCCTCCAGTCGGGGCACTTCTGGGGGATGAGAAAAAACCACCCGACGGAACGGTAGTGAAACTTTTTCCTGCGGTCGTTCCCCCAGGGACCACAGGGTCCCCGGGTTCCCGAGGAGCGGGCGGTAGGGCCAGAGTTGATCTGGGGATTTACGTCCGGTTTGGGGAGGCCCTCGGCTCCCCATCCGGAGCTCGGGGGAGTAGGGAGCGGGTCCACGTCGCCGGGCGCGCAGACACCTGCGGCCTCTGGCGGGGCGGGCGGTCCTTGAGCCCCAGTGCCTCCTTAAAGCCGCGGCTCCGCCCCGTCCGCCACCCTCCCCCGTCACCGGTTCCACCCAACCGCCGGGTCCCCGCCGCCTTGGCGAAGTGTCGGACTGTCGCGAGCCCTCAAGGAGCGCGCTGCTCGCCCAGGCCCCCCGCCAGGTCTCGCGTCCCCGAGTCCCCGAGTCCCCGAATCCACTGTGGCTATGGCCAGTGAGGAGCTCGCAAGCAAGCTGCAGCGGCGACTGCAGTGGGAGGAGGCGGAGGACGGCGGTGTCCAGCCTGCGCCCCGCGCCGCCTCCGTCCCCGAGTCCCAGCCGCAGCCACTTGCCCGGGTGCCCACCGCCAGAGCCGACGCCGAGTTGAGCGCGCAGCTGAACCGACGGTTGGACATCAACGAGGGCGCGGCGCGGCCCCGCCGCTGCAAGGTCTTCCACCCCTACTCCGAGTTCCCGGAGTTTAGCCGCCGCCTCATCAAGGACCTGGAGAGCATGTTCAGACTGTGAGCGCCCTGCGCCGCCCTGCGCCGTGCGCCCCCGAGGACCCTGAGCCCGGGAGGAAGGAGGAGGGGGCGGTGGGTCGACCTTTCTGATCGGGAGTCCCGGACCCCGCTTGGGTGGGACGGGATGGGATAGTGCAGGGGTTCCGGGCGTGCCTTTAGCACTTAACCCAACGCCCCCAGATCCCGCGCGCCCCGAGCGATCCCGGAGCGGTGGAGGGATCCAGTGGGGCTGGCACACCACGAGCAGGAGCCACAGCTTTCCCTGACCCAGGTTGGAGGTTCCCCTCCGTCAGGGGACCCCGATTCCCGGGTTCCCGGGTCCCAACGGCAGGTCCCGCCCCCTCCGCCGCCTGGCTCCGAGGTTGGTCCAGGGCGCAACTTCTAGGAAACGGAGCCGCCGGGCGCCTCACCTGCCAGCTTTAACTTTATCTCCCGAGGGAGAAATTAGCCTCGTTGTCTTTTATCTTTTAAAACAAAAGAGGAAACTTATCCTTGGCTGCCGCGCGGAGTTTGATGTACTAACAGACTGAGAACAGGGAGTTTGTTAAACTCTTTGTAAGATCAGTACTTTCCTGGAGCTGGCGCGTTTGAGGGGCCTCCTGGGGGCGTCGCCTTGTCTGTTTTTCCCCTTCTTGCCTTTCGGGCAGGAGGCGCCCATAGGAACCAGACGTGGCAGCTGGTGGCTGGTCCCGCGGTGGCTTATTCCTGTCCTGCCTTGTCAGCCCCACCGGGCGGGGGAGCTGCTAACGAATCCCAACCCCGGACGGTGGAGGCAGCTTAATGAGCCTCCAAGTTGTCCTTGGAGCCTGGGAGCTCCCTGGGCCTCAGTTTCCTCATCTGCAGAGTGGGGAAAGTAATTGTCCCTGCCTTTTAAGGCCATAAAGTATTTTGCACACCGTAAGCTCCTAACCGAGCTATTAATATTATTTCCAGAATTGGGCCAAGACCGGAAAAATGCCTGGGGGAGCGGAGGCCGCTGGCCAGGTCATGCCTGGGGCGTTTTTAAAAGCGCTTGGAATGTGTTTGTCCTCCCGCGTGGAGGTTCTATTTAAAGGCGCTGTGGCCGGCGCTGTGTGGCCAGAGCCTGGGCCCCCTTCCTGAGGCTGGGCTGTTGTCCAGCCCCAGGCCCCGGGCAGAGGTCAGCAGAGGCTGGTACCCGGCGCCCCCGCATCTCCTCCACTTCCCTGACACCCTGATTCCCGCTTCCTGGCTTCCAGACACTGTTCTCTAGTTTTAATACCTAGTAGGTCTAATTTGGGTCATTAAGGAAGGCTGAGCTGAGGCAGAAGAATGAGACTGGGGCAGAGATAGAAAAGCAATGCGTGAATGGTTTGTATTTATTTGGGGTTATGCCTTTCCTGGGAAGACTGCTCCTCAGTGGCTGCTCCAAGGTCCCAGCAGTTCTTCCCAGGCCAGCTGGATTCAGAGGGCATCTTGGACACCTTCATCTCGCCATCGCTTTTGGGGTCACTCATTTCTTACATTTATTTTTATTACTAATATTTTTTTCTGCAGAATTATCTTTGAAAGGAAGTTTGTTTGTTGGCTACCTAAGAGCAATAAAGGGAGTCCACACAGTCAGAGGAGACCAAGCAAAGTGACATGGGTGGAAATAGTTACTGGAACAGGGTCAAGCTAAAGGGAAGGCAATGTGTGGTCTGCGGTCCCACAGAGCTGGCAGTCCAGCCTGTGCATGGTATTTCTTTCTCCAGAGCCACTGTGTCAGTCAGAAGTCTAGGCTGAGTTTTCTGTTGCTTGCAACCAAAATTGGTATAAACAAAAAGGGGATTAATGGGATCATAAAACTAAAAAAGATAGCTGGTGTCAGGTATGGCTGGATCTAGGAGCTCAAATGATGCAATCAGCACTTAATTTCTTTTTCTTAAGCCCGCTGCCTCTCTGTGTTGTCCTTATTTTCAAGTGGCTTATCCCTCGTGGTGGCAGTGCGGCCACAGCAGCTCCAGTAAATCCAGTAGGAAGAGTAACCACAGCAAAGGCCTTATTGTGTATGTGTCTTTTGTAGCTTTACTATTGTTTCTTATTGGCTCTGAACCAATGTCTGTGGCTAGGGGAATCCGCTGCTCTGATTGGCCAGGCCTGAGCCACGTGATCCACCCCTGCAGTGATCAGCAGAAGGACTGACAGCCGGGAAGGCAAACCTAGGGGCTCTTGCTGAGGAAGGGGGATATGTGCTGGTGGCAGTGAAGGACCTTCACAGCTCCATCCTGGACCCTGACCATGGGCAGACTCAAGCCTGCTGCTTTGTTCACTGTCAGCCATGAGTGTCCTGAGGCAGGACTGGCAGCTCCTGTCATCAGGGAATGGCATCTGAGGCATGAGTTACTGCACAGGAACCTTCCTGGGGATTGTCCCCCATGTCCTTGAAGGCAGGGGAGGCAAAGCTGTTCCAATTAAAGTCAGCCAAGTGGTGGCTGGAGACACCAGTGTGGCTAGGGGAGCCACACAGGCATAGGGTCAGACAGGGCCTGGGACCTGTGACCCTGGGCAAGCTACATCATTCCTCTAAGCCTTAGTTTCTTGTTGGTAAAATGGGCACAATTACCACCTTCCCATGAGAGCCAGGGAGCTGCTGTGGCTGCCAGGGGCAGGGGCCACTAGGGGAATGCTGCCTTCCCCCTACAGTGGTTTGGAAAGGCCCTCACCTTAAACCTGATATCAAGACCCAATTATCCATCATGAGTTTGGGGACGGTGGGGACACAGCCCCCTCATTCCAGGGTCCTTACCTGTGATCGTGGATAAGTTGCTAACCACTTCTGTCTTTTTATCTGTAAAATGGGTGTGACTGTTTGTTTCAAGGGTTTTGAGAGAACTGAGTGGGGGACAGGGCCACGAGTTGGCATGTGTTGTAAGGGGCCTTCTGCTGAAGGCCATCCCCCCACTTTGGCTTCAGGCCCCAAGTCCATGTCCAGAGTCCTCCCTGCCCTGCCATACCTTCCTGCGATCCTGTAAAAAACAGAGATTCCTTGGCCCCGATGACCTGAGCTTCCATAAACTCAGCCTCCTCCAGCAGAGCTCGATGGGGTTCCCCTCAGGATGCTTCTGCCCAGTTTCCTCACCTGGGAGGCAGCTGAACCTTTGCTCTCCCTGCCCACCAGGGTCAGGAGATCCCATCTGGGAGACTTTGTCATCTGGACATGTCTGACGCAGCTCTGCTTTTAGTCCTCATTTGTCCTCGATGCCTGGCACGTGGCAGTGACTCTGCTCAATGGCTAAAGCCCTCATCTCATGAAGGGGTGCTGATGTATCCATGGTCATCAGGTCAGACCAGGTCCCCTGCCACTCCCTGGGCTCTGTGCCATCCAGCCAGCAGTTGGTTGGTATCTGCCCCCATTTGAAGTGTGTCTCTTCCTCCCTTTTTCTTTCACCTTTGGTTTCTATGCTTAAATAAATCTAAAAAACATAAACATGTTTAAAATCCTGAAGAACACGTAACACACCAACTTATTGTCCACTGAATGACTTTCCACATTTTATCCATTCCAGACACAGTGTTTCAAGGCTGTTAAGAGCATGTGCTTGGAGCCAGGCTTCCTGGGTTCAGACCTTGACTCTTCTAGCTTCTGGTGGTGGCCAGGAATCCTTGTCATCCCTGACTTATAGACACAACACTCTAGTCTCTGTTTTGATAGTCACATGGTGTTCTCTGTGTGTGTGTGTGTGTGTGTGTGTTTGTGTGTGTGTGTGTGTGTGTGTGTGTGTGTGTCTTCACATGGCCTTCTTGTAAAGACACCAGTGGCTAGACTTAGGACTTACCCTAATCCGGTATGGCTTCTTATTTCAATTAATTACATCTGCAAAGATCCTATTTCCAAATAGGATCACATTCTGAAGTTCTGGGTGGCTATGAATTTTGGGGGAACCCTATTCAACCCGTCACTGAGAGTGAACAGAAGTGCCCAGTCCATGTGGCACCATGACTGTCTTCTTACCTCCTGGAAGAGTGGGGTGCTGGTTGGGGGGAGGCCCTTCCAAGGAGGCCCTCAGATTTAGGAATATCAGAGTCTTAACCACTTTAGATTATTTAGGTGATTTAGGAATGTCTGAGACTTAATCAAAGCCAGAATGATTCCCACCCTCAACAGAAGGGAAATCCAACTTCCCAAAGCCCAGTCCTAATTCAAATGGAGTTGCTGTCCAACTACAAAAACACGAAACCAGCAGAAAACCCCCGACTTGTGCCAGGAGTGCACTTACTTTCAGAAAGCATTTCGCTTTTGATCAGTTTCTAGATCCAGATTCTAATGTTGCCTTGGAGTTCACTTGGAACCTGACTTGACTGGAGCCAAGTACACCCTTTTTTTTTTGGTTCGGGGCTATATAGATTCATGCAGATACTGCAAAACATGCTTTGATCTTTTAACTCTGATGTTCTTATTTGAAAGTATTTTGCCCAAGGATTTCTTACCTTTTCAAGGTTTAAAAAAAAAACGAAAAAACTTGGACTCTTCCCAACCTGTGAGCACGTTGGTTTGATGGAATGGAGGTCTTCTGTCTTTGTATCTTTGGGACCTGTAACAAATGAGCCTGGTGTGCTGTAGAAGGAGAATTTTCTAATGAACGTGGGAAGCCAGTCTGGCTGGAGAAAGTTCCCTCTCCATTTCCCAGCATGTTACTGAATAGCCTGAGCCAAGAGAATAGTGGCCTGATTTAAACGAAGAGTGAGAAGGCCCAGAAGAAACTGACTCTACATTGTGTGTCCAGGGCTGTAATACTAGCTGATGGAGTGGTCAAGGTTAGACAGGAAATTTTAATTACCCTGGGCTTATCCAGAGGCCTCTTTCAAAGGGAGGCAATGAGGGCAGCCAGTTAAAGGCAGGACCCAAATACAGGGACTTAAAATGCAGCTGTGACGGTTTTGCAGCGTGCTAAGAGCTTGTATTTCAGTTCCCCGAAGAGAGGGTGGGGAGAGGAGCGTTTGGCTATGGGAAAGTTGCCTTTTTATTAAGCATCCGAAATGATGTCATGGACGCCCTGCCAGCACCTGATTCCCCCCGCCACTGAACCCCAAGAAGGCGGGGCTGTCCTGGAACTCAAGTCTTGTCTCCCTTACCCCCAGTTTCTTTTTCTTCTCCCTGTCTTTTCTCTGAGGGAGAGAGAAAGGCGGTGAACTTGGAGGGCTGGGGATTTGCCAAGGAGGTGAAGGAGGCCCTGCTAAGGAGGTTTACTGGGGAGCTGGAGGGAGGGATCTGTATGTATCTTTCGAGTGAATTGACTTTAAGACAAGGAAAGGCGGATGGAAATAAATGGAAGTTAAGTGCTTTTTTTACCCCTTAGAGAAAGATGAGAGCTTCTGACTCTTCTGATTGTGTCTTCCACCCAAAATGGTCCACCTTAGAGTTGAAATTCCCTCACCTGCACTGGATTTTGGACCTTTTGACTGTTCTGGGTTGAAGGTGGGGCAAGAGAACCCAAGGCTTGTCTGAATTCCTGGTGGGCGGTCAGCCAGAACTCAGGCTGGCTTCTGTTTGAGGGCCTTGGTCTCTGGCAGAGAGACGCTGTGACTGGGAAATCTTTCGTTCTTAGAACGGTTAAAGCACTGGTTTTATTTGCCCAGCGTGTGCAATGAACGTGGTGTTGATGGAGCTGGAAGGAGGTTCCATGGTTTCTGGCAGTTTTATCTTTGCAAAGAGTTTCTTTCTTCCTCATCCCCAGCTCCTCACCTCCTCTCTCTGGGACGTCTCCTCTACCTTCCTTATTGCAAAGCATCAAATGTTATAAGAATTTGAACTTGAGTGACTTATTAAAGTCTTACATTATGCAAAAAAAAAAAAAAGGGCCTTTTTCTTTTCTCCCTTGCAAAATTAAAGTGCCTGTTTTCAGAGCTGTAAGGTCCAGGGAACTCTATACTATCAGCTTTGTAATGCCTCCCCCACCCCTCCTCCCAAGTCTGACTAGTAAATAGAAGTACCTTCTTTGATTGAATTGGGGGGGCCTGGTGTACCTGGACCACATCACGCATGGTTTCTCGGCGTGGCTGAGCCAGCGAGTCTCTAAGGATGTGTGGAGTGAATCGGGTCTTGGGAGCTAGTGGCTGCCAGGCTTGACCGTGACTCAGGGAAGAGATACTCAGTTTAGGAGCTCAGCACACACACTAGGTTTTGCACATCCTTGCTGTTAGCTTCCTGCTTCATGAATATCTGTGTATCACATGCACACTTGCGTGCTTACATGTGCCTAGAGGTGTGCTCACACTCGCACCTGCTTGGCCTTCTCCTCATTATATAGTCCTCCTAGAACAAGCCTCAGTAGCCTCCTCCTGTTCTGTGTCCCTTGAGTGTTGGTGATTGAAGGGCATCACTGGTCCTAAATCCTAGAAGCTCCTGGGCAGGCCTTCGTACAGGGATGCCTGAGTTGTTGGGGTGTGGATTATACCATCCTGCAGGATGAAACCTGACCTTTGCTCACTGACCCACCAAGGCATGGACCCAAGGCCCCCTAGCGAACCCTTCCTGAGTTCCGAGGTTGCACAGACTTTCTGTGACCCCTTCCCCAGAGCTCCCACCCCTGGGCTCCCATGGCCAGCACTGTCCATACGTTTGCTAACGTCTGCTCCTGTGGTACCAGGATGATGACGATGGTGAGCCTCTTTGTCACCTACTGTCTTGGAGCTATTCATTCATTCATTCAGTTTTTTCATTGATTTGGTGAAGAACATGCTAGGTACTGGGATTATACAGATTGATCTGGAGGGGGTTTCTGCTTTGAGAAGCTCAACAAACATTTAACAGTGGATTGGATTTAACATGATGCTGCTGGTCATGGAAGGAAGCGAGTCCCAGAAAAGCCACCCACCACCCATGTTCAAGACACCCCGTGTAGCCTAGCAGACCCTGTGAGGATGCTGCATTCAAGGCAAGGGGTCGCGGTCTTTCCGCATACAACCTGGGAGGAACAGCTAGCCAGGACTGGGAAGGGATTCAGGCCTTTGATGGATCAAAGGCCTTTGGGCCAAGGTTCTTGGAGCCAGAGGACAGGAGCTGGAAGCTTGACATGTGGTGGGGACCTAGTCGACCTCAAGGGGCAAAAGCCAGGCCATGAGGGTGCAGCAAAAGGAAGCTACAGCCTTGGTTCAGTGTAGAGAAGAAAGAGCTTTCTCATGTCTGGAGTTGTTGGGAAATGGAAAGAATTGTCTCAAAGGTGTAAGCCCTTTGTCTGGAGTTCCATTGGAAGGTGAGTGGTCTGTCTTCATGGAGTGAGAGGTTTGCAGCAGGGAAGGGTTGGAAAGCTTTTGGGAGGCTGGGGGATAGGCTGTATGACCTTTAAGGTTCCTTCTGGGCTAGAGGTGGGCCAGCCTGGTCTGTAAAGGGCGAGCTAGTGAATCTATTTGGCCTTGTGGGCCTTAGCTTCTCTGCTGCCACTGCTCAACTCTGCCGTTGTGAAGGCAAGTAGCCACAGACAACATGTGAGGGAACCTACGCTAACTGGTGTGGCCGTGTCCCAGCGACACCTGGTGAGCGGGAGTTTGCTGCAGGCTGTAGTTTGCCAGCCCCTGTTCTAGGCAGTTGTTTGGGAATCTCAAGCCCTGTGAACCTCTTCTGGTCTCCCCAGTCCCCTTCCTCACTTCTTGGCCTTTCCTTCTGTAAAGGGCCTGGGGTTTCACTCACTGGGGCAGACTTTAAGTCCCCAGGGGGACTCAGGAGTCCTAACGAGGCAGAAGCAGAAGTGGACGTGGAGTGGGCCCAGAGCTCTAGGACCCCTGAGTTGCTTCTGGAAGATTAGTCCTGGAGTAGCAGCAACGTACGCCTCTGCTTCTCTTGCCTACTAAGGGGGCCGGGCAGCTGGAGCCCTGCATCTGGAGCCCCTGCTGTGACATTCTGCAACCTCAGAAGGGCTACTTTGTTTTTACTTCCCCTGAGAGGTGGTCTGAGGTGTGTTTGAGCCAGGCTGTGGTCAGGAAGGGCTTAAAAACTCCAGATGAAAAGGAAAAGGAAAGCTAACTTGGTGACACATTGACCTTGCTTCTCTCTTCAGAAGCCCTGGTGGGATGGGGACAACATATAACATTCAGTAGCTCCCTATTGCCCATGGAACAAAGTTCAGACTATTCACAATGACCCTTAAGGCCAGTCACAGCTGGCTATTGCATTCTTCTCTCTTGCTGGTTACCCTAGCCTGGCCCCTCTCTCACTGAGCTATTGGGCCCATATAACCTCTCTCTCATAACCCCCAATTTCTAATCTGTCAGTATTCTTGATTCTTATGGGGGTCCCATCCCCTTCCATTGTGTTTGCCCTGGGAAAGCAGAGAGAGCTCTTTGTGGTTGAGTGTGACTAACTTCTTTCTTCAGTCCCCATGCCCACCCCAGGGGGGGACCCAGGGCCAGACCTAGGGCCACAGGCAGGTCAGGGGTACCTTGACTTCTGTAGAAGGGTCTGAGCTCTGCTTCTCGAGCTGCCCTGAGGCCCTAATTACGTCCCCAGTGGAATTTCCCAGCTCCCAGGGCTGTTAGGTATAGGAGCCTTCGGTGGGGTTGCATGGTCCCCTCCAGCAGTGCCACCAACCGCATGCCACATGGGCACATGCCTGTAAGTGAGATGTGGAAAAGGAAAGTGGCCACCTTCTCAGGTTGTCCCCAAGATCATGTGACCACTCGGTGTGCAGTCACAGCCTTAATTAGGTCACCCTGGTGCCAGCCCCATGTTCTTTCCACTGAGGGAGCTACAGGTCCTGGCCCCCAGCAGGGCTGCTGGATTTAAGGTGGTGCCAGCCCAGAGGAAGGACACAGAAAAGGGGCTAGCCGAGAGGGAGGCAGTGGGGTGGGGATGAAGATGCTGGCAGCCCGGGTGCTTTTCCTTTCTGTTTGGAGGGATGGCCGAGCCTCCCACAGTCCACTTCCGCCAGGCCTGTGGCCCCGGCCTCCCCCTCCCTCACGGCCTCCCCTCAGCCATTTTCCCCCCAACTCCTGGGCTTGGGAGTGGAGTGGGTGTAAGTCACAGCCAGGGATGCACCAGGCCTGACCAAGTCCAAGTGTGGACACCCGGGGTTGTTTGGGGCCACCCGTCCCCCGAAATCCACAGGGCTCCAGGGAATTCCTAGGAGAACTAGGTTTCCAGGGGCACCTCCAGCCTACTTTTCCAGTCCTTCGGGACTTTCATGGGAGGTGTTGGGGGCTAAGGGGAGATGCCCCATTACTGCACCTTCACAGCAAAGAACCCACTCTTGCTCATTTCAACACCCCTGATTGGAGGAGTCCCTGTGGCCTCCCATGGCCTCCATCAGGGTGTGTTCAGGGGGGCCTTCCCCTGGGACGCCCTTTCTTCTCTCCTTCCTTTCTGGATGGATCGCTGACAACTCTAAATTCCCAGAGCCACATGCTCCATTCTCTGTTTTGAAACTGAGTCCCCAGCTGCCTGTACTTACCCAAACCCAGCACAGGTACCCTGATTTCAAAAGGACCAAGGGAAGGCCCCAGGATTAGGATCTTTCTCTTAATGAGAAGTTTCTCTGAATCAGCCAAAACTGAAAAAGTGAGCCCTTAGTGATAAGCTTACAGATAAGCTGAGAGTTTATCTGCCTTCCTTTACTCTTGGAAAAACTGGACACTGCTCAGACAGAAACTCACCAAGGACACACAGCACGGGATGTAGCCGGATCCCGGGCGCACACTCCAGCCGCTGCTGTCCGCTACCCTCAGGAGGAGTACACCGAGGCTCCAGCAGACCCAGCTGCTCCCTGTTATGTTTGCCGGGTCAGAAGTTTTCCAAGGCTCATTCTTCTCCACCCGGTCTTTCATGGTCAAATGGTTCTTGGCATTCGTGCCCTCAGTGTGGCTGAAGCGCTTGGCACTCCTGACCTGCTAACTGGTTGTTACTGGCATGTTCCTTTCGGGGGGTGGTCACAGGGGCTGGTTTGCTCCGTTTCCACACTGGGTTGCTGGCATCAGCAGGAGAATGTGCATGTAGCGGAAGCCTCCCAGTTCGAGGCCTTTCCAATATTGAGTTCCAGCAGCCAGTTTGAGAGCACAAGGCTGGGGGAAGCTTGGTGTACCCCTGCCCTCTCTCCTGAATCCGCGTGGCAGTCCCTGGCTGGGGCAGTGCACTCCCGCTGCGTGCATTTGGGACGAAGCAGATTTCCCTGCTTGTCTCGAAGGCCAGGGTAGCAGCTGCCAGCCTCTGCCACCCCCTCTGCTGTCTTGCAGGGCACTGAGCACATGCTGGGTACTCTCTCATGGGGGGGGGGTGGCCCCTCCGCTCTGTCTGGACACCCTCCCTTTCTTGACGAACTTCCAGACACCATGTATGGAACTGGGCTCCTGCAGCCTGTAAAGATGTTGGCCTCTTACCAGAAAAAGAAGGATATTTGCCAGAACTGTGTCCCCACAGTACTGGCTGCACAGGTGAGGCTGGTGTTCACCTGCATCCAGTGCCACTCCCACCTCATCGCCCTCCCTGCATCTGTCCCCAGTGAGGACTACTGTGTGCCACTCAACTGCCTTAGTCTGCTCACTCCATTCTCCATCACCACCCCCCTCAAAATCCATCCTGCACAGTGAGCTGAGAGGCCTTTCTGCAAAAGCCATTGATGTCACTTCTCTGTTTCACAATCTTTGGGGGTTTCCCCTGTTGCCCTTAGGAAGACACAGCTCTTCCAGAATGCCTTATGGGAGCTGCCCCCCCACCTCCCCTTCTGGGACATCCTGGCACCTCTGGGCTCCTTCCCATGGCTCTGAACTTTGGCTCCTGTTAGTTCCAGCCACCTCCCTCTGCTCCAGCTCTGCCCAATTCCGGCCTTATCACAGCTCAACTGTTTCTTTGTACCTCTTTGCCTTCCCACTGGGACTGGTCTTTGTGCTTTCCTTCTGCTCCGGAGAGGCCCCAGGAAGACATGAGCCAGGTGGTATGTGAGTGAATGGAACTCAACAAGCCGGGAGTTCATCCCACAAAGGCCGCTAGGAGCAGCCAGATTGGAAATCAGACTCTGGGCTCAAGCCTTTGTGCTTAATTCCTCAGAGTCCCCCTTCCTCCGAGCCTGCTTGCTTTTACTTTGCATGCGATTGTAACACACTTGGAGATCTGGTTTCCTAGCCTGCAGCAAAGTGGAAGGCAGCAAAGTAGGAATGAAGGCAGGAAGGGGCAGATGACTTGACAGCTAGGGAGAACCCACAAAGAGGGCAGAAAACCAGGCACTCACAGAAGGGGCAGGCAGGGAAGCCTGAAGGAGTAATAACAGTCCTATGACTATGGAGGGCTCTGATGCTCATCTGGGTAGGGACACCCACAGGAGAGCCAGGAGGGCCCTGGGAAAGGCCACTTGCTTTGGGGATATTCTGCTACATCACCCTTCTCCAGCTTGAAAGAGCCTGGGCAGCACAGGGATCTTGTGAACATGTAGGTTCTAATTCAGCAGGTCTGGGGAGGGACCTGAAATTCTGCATTTCAGACAATCCTGGGTGACTATGGTGCTGCTGGTCTGGGGACCACATTTAGACCAGAGCCTGTCTGTTTGAAAAGGCCATACAAGGCCTTTCTGAAGGAAAGCAGGAGGTTCCGGTGTTCTGGTGTTCTGAGGGGTAGGCGGTCCCCGCAACACTGAGACTAAGGCATTTTCTGGGGCCCTGCCACCCTCCTGAGAACTTCCCTACCTCCTGGGGATCCCTGGGGAGTTTCTGATGGCTGAGCCTCAGGCAGACAAAGGCTGGCCCGCTTCTTTCTTCCTTGATAGCAGGATTATTCTGGTGAAGTGGAAACCAAGAAAGCCCAGGGGTTCTGCACAGTGTGAGCCAAGAGAGCGAGCCATTCACGGACCAGCACTGGGCAGACATTGGAAACTGGCCTCTGTCCCCTTGCTGGCGGGCCTCTGGTGGGGTGAGGGTTAGGGGTTACCTGGGCCCCTCTGGCCAGGCCAGGAACTTTCCCAGGTTACAGGCACACATGGTTGTGGGCCCCGTGTTCAGGGATCTAAGCCCATCCTGCCTCACTCCACTCCGTGCCACCATCAGTGATGTCTCCAATCAGTCAAGTCACAGACCTTTTTGAGTGAGCCCTTGGAAGGCCGATCTGATCCTCTCACACAGGTTGGGCTGGGCAATGAGAGCTACTCACTAAGGACTTCTTGGAAATTCAGTACAAGGGGCGCACAGGAGCCTGTGGATTTGGGTTTCCCCCAGAAGGATAAAGCTGGTAAAGGCTGTCTGAGGCCCAGCTGGGTGCGGGCAGCTCTTCGGAGCAGAAGCCCTGGAAGCTGCTTCCTCTTCATGGCTGCAGACAGGTACTACTCTTAAATATAGCTCCGTCCCAGTGCTTGCTTACTGAGTGCCAGGGGCCAGTGCTGGCGTGTTATCTCCTTTCGGCCCCTCTGTGACTCTGTAAGGCACAGACAGCTCTCGTGATAGTCAGTCTGCAGAGGGCTCGCCAGCCCCTCTCTCCCAAGCAAATGGCAGGGCTGGGTTTAAATCCAAGCCTGTGTCTGCAGGGCCATCCACAGTGCTCATGGGACTCGAATCTCCCCCTAACAGATCCTGGAAAACATGAAGCAGAAGGGAATGAGGATATTTTAAAGCAAAAACATGGAAAAAGCTCACCAGTCCAGAGGACTAGAAGGAAGCCCTAGGAAACAGAAAGATGCGGGGTTTGGGGATTATGACTTTTTTTAATGTCTTGGATTGCCTTTAATAAGAAAAATCTGGGTTAAGTTTTAAATTATAGAAAAAAACTAGTATAAGGAGCTAAGATGTTGGACAGGGAGGAGCCACTAGCTTAAAGGAACTCTAATAAGCCTGCAAGCTCTAAAGATATAAACTGTTGGTGGAGAGAGGGTCGCAGCGCGGGGCAGGGGAAAGCAAATACTTTGATGGTTTGAAATAGGGAGAGGAGGATGCTGCTTAAGCCAGGTTTCATAGGGAGAAGGAAAGGCCCAGATGGGCCTCGGGCTGTGCTCCCTCCCGGGTTCTCCTGGGGCCTGGTCCCACACCTGGCAGGTGGCCCTGCCAGCTGGGCAGCGCAGGTGGGCCCGAGCTGGCCAGGTTGTTCCTGGTGTGGCCTCCTTTCCACAGAGCTGGATTCCAAATTGCAAGGAATGTGATTGTATTTTCATAGCAGGGAGGGGAAGCAAAGGAGGTTTCCAGAATGAAGAAAACAAACCCAACCGCATTCATCTTTCCCACAGGCCCAAAAGTTTGGTATAAGGTCACCTGTTCGCAGATGGCCTTGTCTGAGGGGTCCTCACACTGCAGTTGCTTGAGGAGAGGGGCTCTGAGCTGGCTGAGGGTGAGTGGTTTGCCCGTGGCCCAGCCCTGGGGGCCCCTGCTGGGGTTTCTCACCTCCAGCTTCCTTCAACCACACCCATCATGGAATACAATAGTTGATGTTGTCATTGTCCTAAAACCTTCAGAAGGGCCTTTATCTTTTTAACAGGAAACTTCTCTCTGCCTTAGACTTAATCTCTGTTGATGGTCACTGGAGGCGCAACCTTGGCATTCTGTAAGGACTGACCTGCTATTAGATCTTTCTTCCCCAAATCCTACCCCTGATGGCTGTGTTGCCCAGACCTGGGGTTGGGCTGTGGGCTCGAGACCCCCCTCCCACCTCCCTGGGGTTAACCTCCCTGGGCCTAGCCACCTTGGGCTGGTTGACCTCAATGGGCCTGGTTTATTCAACAGCCTAACAGTGCTCCACCCCTCAGAGGAGTGCTGAGAGGTTAAATCAGATCAGATTTATTAGAAGGGTTGGGCTGGTGAGACTGTTTCTCCAAATGTTTGAGAGACATTGGTATTCTCTCAGTCAAAAATGAGTAATTTTGCATATCTGGGTAGTCGGTGGCACCACACTGCAAGACCGAAATCGAATCCACATACATGCAGGACTCAGAACATGGCTCCTGTTATGTCTGCCAAAATCTTCAGATATGAATTGTATAAAGTGTGTGAATCTCACAGTTAACTAGTGGTCTATGTGTTGGGACATGGTGTATACACTCTATCCCCTGACTCCGCACCAAGTTAAGGGGCACAGAGCATAAGCTCAGTTAACGATCACTTCTGCCTTCCCTGCTCCCACGTCAAGCCACGCAGCTGCTTGGCAATCCCGGGTTCATTCTGATCCACGGGAGTCGGCCTCACTGCCGACTTCAGCTTTCACACCTGTCAGGTGGGGTGACTAATTACCACCTGAATTAAATGAGGCGATTCAGCACAGTGCTGGCACTTGGTGGAGCTCAATAACCAATAAAGGCTGGCGGCAATCATTAATTCTTCACAAGCCTATTGTAAAGATGAAAGGATTCGTATATGAGACAATAAACTGTGAGATGCCAGGCAGACCAGTTGTAGCTGTTGGGTGCTTTGATTCCCTTTGAATCAAAGGGATGGTCGTCAGGTGCTTTGAGAGGAGCAGATAAACCAGTAGGATGATGAGGGCGGACCTGGGAGATTTTTCCAGCCTGTCTTGCAAATGCAGGCCCTGAGGGAAGCGGCTGTGGACAAGCCCTCCTAGACGGTCGCTTTAACAAGAGAGGGATGAGTTTTAGGATCATGAATCCCGGTTCCATGGGGAGGGGCAAGGACATCACTAATGTGGTCACTTTATAGTCGGGCCAGGACTTAACTATGGCGCTTGGCTGGTGTTTCAGGCAGGAACAAAGGGACACAGTCTTTGCTGAGTCCCTGGGAGTGGAGGCGGTGGCTGGCTCGTGACCCCTTTCTTCCCTGTCCATCTCGCCTTGGAGACGTCCCCTCTCAGTCCACTCACTGGCTTTATTCCTGCGCCAAACTGGTGCTCCCAGCAGGATGCCGATGGGCCTGCTCTAGCCACAACTTTGGCCCTTTCCTCTGTCCGGGATTTGCCCCACTGCAGGGTGGGCTTCTGCTTCCAGGCACATACTCACCAAAGTGGTCAGACCCAAATTCCTGCCCATTTAAAGAAATTGGAATTCCTTTAATCTGTCGCCCAGACTTTGCCGAGACCCTTTTCCACACATTTGCCGTTTCTTTAGGCCTGGGGAATGTTTCAGGCTTGACGGTCTGAAAGAGATTTTCCATAACTTCTTGCCTCCTCTCAGTCAGAAGCCCAGAGGAACGCAGGGGCCAGGTCTCTGAGCCCCTGCCGGCCTATGACCCCATCTTGACAGCCCTTTCTTTGTGTTGGGGAGCTGTGCTAGCTCTGGGCTCCGGTGAGCGGGGATCCCTAGCCCTTCCTTCCCCTGCTGGGTGAGGACAAATTCCTGCCTTGTTCCCGGATCTTTTCTTATCTCTTCCCAGTTCCTCTTCTATTCCTGGGGCCCCATCCCCTCTTTACAACTGCTCCCTTCCCCCTTTCACTTTCCTTCCTCTCCTCTCTGCTTTCAGACCCTAACACTCTGCCTTTGCCCCCAAAGCTCCCCATCTTGAATGCATCCCCCTTCTGGGCTTCGGTCATCTCCTCTGCAGACTCATCAGAACGTGCACTATATGTGAGCAGCAGGCAGAGGACATTCAATTCAGAAACTCAACATTGTTTGATGGGCTGCCCTTCTAATATAGACTTGCTCTGAGAAGCGGTTCCCAAAGTGTTTTCCTTGGAACACCAGGCTGCCAAGGCACACCTCCTGCAGTGGAAAATCCCTAAGTGCAGAGGTGTGGTCAGAAGCATCTGTGTCCTGTTTCCCTCTGGTATGTTTCGGTTACATGACCATATGGAAGACTCTGGAAAGTTCCACACTAAAGAAGCCTGTTTACTTTGAGTAGGACTCCCTGTAACAGACACCATCCCTCTGGCCTGTTTATAAGAGCTCTTCTCACCTCAGGTCTTGTTCCAGCTGTTTTTGCCAGAAAGTTCTTCCCTGTGCTTGGCTAGAGCTTGTCTCTGTCATGTCCACACACAGAGCCCAGCTCTGGCCATCCTCTGGGAGTGTTCCTGGGAAGTTTAAATGCATAATCTGAAGGCGGCTCTTTGCTTCTTGGGGCCAAATACTCCAATTCCTTCTACTCCATCCTTGCATGGGATCTTAAGTCCATTCTCCTTCCTGGGTACCCCCACTGACCAGGCCCCCCGAAGTGTGGGGTTGGCCTGGAATGGAGCAGACTGTCATGGGGTGGGGAGGACAGTGTCCCCTTCATTTGGGATTTGGGACTTTTCATTTTTGCTGTCATTATTCCACCCCCTGGGTTTTTGGCTGCCCTCTGGACTCAGTGGGGTATCACCCATCTCCAAATATCATCACACACGCCACTGTTCTCTTTTTCCCTCAAGACCTGTGCCTGAGAGGTCAGTTTGGAGGACTTAGTTTCAGGACCTTGCCTTTTTCTTTTTTTAAGTTGTGGTAAGGGGTATATAACTTCAAATGTATCATTTGAACCATTTTTCAGTGTACAGTGCAGTGGTATTAAGTGCATTCTCATTGTTGTGCAGCCGTCACCACCATCCATTTCCGTAATTCTTTTCATCTTGTAAAACTGTAACTATGCTACGAATAACACAGTCAAACAATAACTCCCCATTCCCCGGCTTTCTCCACCACCATTCTACTTTCTGTCTGTGAATTTTACTGTTCTAGGTATGTCAGGTAAGTGGAATCATATTTGTCCTTTTGTATCTGACTTATTTCACTTAGCAATATGTCTTCAGGGTTCATCCACGTTGTGGCATGTATCAGAATCTTTTTCCTTTTTAAGGCTGAATAATATTCCACTGTATGAACATACCACATTTTGCTTATCCATTCATCAATTGATGGTCACTTGTTGGTTTCTGCGTTTGGCTGTTGTGAATAATGCTGCTATATACATGGAATGCCAATATCTGTTCGAGGCCCTGCTTTCAGTTCTTTTGGGTGTATACCCAGAAGTGGAATTGCTGTATCATATGATAATTCTATGTTTAGGACCTCGTGTTCTCCCTTGCTCTGTTTTATCCCTGGACATCGCTAGCTTGCCGAGATCTTTTGGGCTTAGATTCTGCCCCAGCTTTGTGTCACCAGCAAATTTGATAGTCAGTACCCTTCCTAGGTGGCCCTACAATTAACTGGCGATCCACTGAATTGTATGGACATTGACTCATGTTTATCTTGCTTCCACAAGTCTAATAGAGGAGCCTGCTGACTCTGGCAGAGACAACAGGTCAGTCACGGTTTTCTGTTGGACCAGCCTGACAACCTTGTTTCAAAAGCAGATGAGCATAATACCCCGCAATTCTAGTCTTGGATATACACCCAAGGGAAATGAGAAGATACGTCCACACAAAAACTTGACCTGAGTGTTCATAGCAGCATTATTCATAATGGCCATGAGTGGAAACAACTCAAATGTCTATCAGCTGATGAATGGCTTAACAAAATATGGTCTATTTATACAACAGAATATTGTTCAGCAATAAATAAAAAAAATAAAGTACTGATTGATATATGCTACAACATGGGTGAACTTGAAAACGCTGTGCTAAGTGAAAGAAACCAGACATGAGAGGTCACATAGAATATATTTCATAAATGTCCAGAATGGGCAAATCTATAGAGACAGAAAGCAAACCAGTAGTTGCCAGGGGCTGGGGTTAGAGAGAGGAGAATGGAGAATGACTGCTCCAGGGTATGGATTTCTTTTAGGAGTGATGAGAATGTTGAGGAACTAGGTAGTAATGATGGCTGCACAACCTTGTGAATATGCCTTATGAATATGGAAAGAAAAACAGCTGAATTGTACAGTTTAAAAGAGTAAATTTTATGGTATGTAAATTATGTCTTGATAAAGCTGTTTTTTAAAAAAAGAAGTTAAAAACCAAGTAAATGAGGCTGACCCCTGAATCACTTTTAGGGTGCCCATGGCAATCATTGCTTCCTTTTTTAAGTGCTCAAAAACCATCCCTTGATAATACTAGATTCAGGGCTGGTCCATCTGTGATTCATATACTCTGCCCACTTCCTAGAAACCCAGAAGCACCTCTCTCCTTTCCACACCTGGAACACTGTCTTGTCCTTCAGGCTCCTCACGGCTCACCATCAGGCATCCAGAGGTCTTGTCTGTGGCCTTTAGTATCTTGCAATGTGATCCAGGCAAGGAGGCAGTGGGAGCCCAATGGGGGCACAGAGCTGCCTTAAGGACGTGGCGTCTGCTGAGGACCAAAGGACAGACAGTGGGTGCTGATGGAGATCAGAGAGGAATGGGGCAGCTCCCCAAACTCTAGGGCACAGAAACGGCCACCGAGGAGCAAGAGGCAGGGGTGCATTCTGGGTGGGAGGGATGGCATGAGTCAGCCACTGTGGCTGGAGCAGTTCACTCTGGGGGACCTCATTCTCAGCACGACCACATGGGCCACAAAATACCACCAGCCCACAGAGTTAGATTTCTGGTTGCCCACACGCTACATTTCTTGGCGAGTGGTGGTGTGGTTCCCAACAATGGTGAGGTTTTTTGTTGAGTTGGGGGTGGGGGTGATAGATAGGGAAGAAGCCTGTTTTGTTTGTTTGTTTCATTTTTAACTGTGTTTAACTTCATTTTTAACACATGTCATTTACCATCTTATTTAGGTGTACAGTTCGACGTACGCTCACATTCTCGTATAACCATCACCACTGTCCTTTTCCTCACCCCAAATTGAAACCCATTAAACAGCAACTCCTACCTGCCCTTCCCCTGGTCCCTGGTAACTACTGTTCTACTTTCCATCTCTATGAATTCTAGATACTTCAAATAAGGGGAATTATGCAGCATTTGACCTCTTGTGTCTGGCTTATTTCAACCTTATCATAATGTCAAGGTTCATCCATGTTGTAGCATGTGTTAGAATTTCATTTTGTTTTTAATTGTGAGTAGTGTATTGTGTAAATATGTCATATCTCATTCTATGGATAGACTTTATTTTGTTTGTCCGTTTATCTGTCAGTGGACAGTTGGGTTATTTCTGCCTTTTGGCTATCATGAACGGATTTGTTTTTTAAACATGATGTTCATACCTGAGCAACAAGAGATCTCTGGGAAGCGGAAAATAGGATGGACTTGATGGGAGAAGAGCCAGGGAGTCTGTGAGAAAACTCTGACAGCCACAGTGTGTAGAGGAGTGGGGAAGGGGTGGACGGGCGGAAGGGCAGAAGGCGGAAGCAGGCTCCCACGGGACAGGATGGACCCAGCCACCGGGAGTAGTAGGCGGGGCCAAGATTCCCGCCGTGGGGAGGCTGGGTTTGTTTCTAGGCAGGTGGCTGGGAGGCGGGGGTGGGGGGGAGAGCCCACAGAGATGCTGGCTCTGTATCAAAACTTAGCCAAGAGGGCAGAATGGGGACCCTACTCATCTGTGTCTCACACAGGTGTGACCTTTCGGACCTGGAGACTAGATAGTGAGCCAGAGGGCAAAGCATGAGACCAGAGCTCCAGGGCCAGGCCTGATCACAGCTGAGCGCCAGGGCAGGAAGCTGCTTCCAAATACAAGGGACCAGAGGACCAGAGGAAGGGTTGGTGGAGAAGGGGGTGGCAGAGACCCAGGTGCCGATGACCGAGGGAAGGCTTCTAGAACTGTCATTTGCTCCAGTGCCCTCTGCAGCTGTTCTGTTGTCTAGCGGCAGGAAACTGGGAAAAGTGAAGGTAAACAGGCCTGTTTTTCATCCTCAAGAAAATTAAGGAGATAAAAGATGTGAAAACACTTGTGCAGTGCAAGATCCACTTTGAGTCATGTCGTGCAGAGCCCAAAGGCACTGGTGGAGAGACAGGACCCTATGATGCGGTGACCCAGGTGGGCACTGCAGAGCAGAAGGCATTTGAGTCATTTTTCAGTAAATAAGTTCAAAAGAACGACACCTTTGGTAGATTGACAAGTGTCCTTTTGTCCTGGCCATGGTTATCCCTCAGCAGCACCCTGCCTTTGACTCCACAGCTACGACTCGGGAAGGGATGGCTTCATCGACCTGATGGAGCTGAAGCTGATGATGGAGAAGCTGGGGGCCCCCCAGACCCACCTGGGCCTGAAGAGCATGATCAAGGAGGTGGATGAGGACTTTGATGGCAAACTCAGCTTCCGTGAGGTACCTGCATGCATCCTCAGCCCTGAGCCCCTGCCAGGGGAGAGCCCAGAGAGGACCAACAGATGTACAGTCCCCTGGAGTGCAAATGGTTTTGGCCTCTCTAGAGTGCTGCTTGATATATTAACCTAGAGTCCTGCTTTTTAAAATAGCTTTAAGGAGCTAGTGAACCGCAGTGCTGGCATGGGAAAATGCTCAGCAAGCAGACTGAAAGTCAGCGTGGTTAGGATAACCTCATTTGGGTAAAATAGTAAGTATTGAGAAATCTGGAGGGATGTTCACCAAAATATTCATAGTGGATGTTTGTGGGTGCAGAGTTTTTGTGGTTTTTTAAAATAATTTTATAATTAAAAATATATATTTAAATTGTTAATTTTTATAATAAGAATTTTAAAATAGTGGGGAAAAAAGCAAATATACAAAGAGTCTTATTCTGTGCCTACGGACCTCCTGCTCCAAACAGGTCCATGAATGGGCTTTTTGGTCTTTGAACCCCTGAAATTGTGGGCAAAATTGTGTACGTAGAGATGTTTCCTGGAAGAGTGTATGTAAATTGACAGGCTGATCCCCCAATGGGTGAAAACCTTGGCCTTTTTTTTCGGAGAATAAGGCCATTCGGTTTCTTCCATGGCAAAAATGCAGCCCCACAGGAAGGGAATTCTATGTCTCATGAGTTTTACTGAAAGGCCTTTAGATATGTAAGTGTGACCTGGTATTGGAATAACTTTGGTGACACCATCCGGTTAAAGGCTTGGACATTAGCCCAGCTGCCGTGGATTCGTTTTCAATTGGGTCTCATCTGGGGCCCTCGGAAGATGAGAGTAGAGAGGACGGTCCTTGTTTCCTGGTGTTTAACCTTGGTTATTCTAGAAATGGTAGATTGCTGGCATCCTGGTTTCTGAGGGTAAGAACTTTGGCCAAGTACTGGTCTTCTGTCCAGGCCAGTTAGGGCCCTTGGATGGTCTTCCTGGGAGGGTCTCTGTAGCTCACCCGGCAGCCAAGAGCCCCTTCCCCAGCTGGCTTTGCCTCTCACTGTCTGCGCATCAAACCAGGAATCTCCCATGTCTTCCTTTCCTGAACTGGCAGATATGGAGATAGATTACACGGAAAACCTGTGTTGGGTATAACCCTCAGGATAATCTGGTACCAACCTTCTCATTTCAGAGCTAAGGAGCTAGAAGACAAAAGAGGTTAGTGCCTGAAGCTAGGCACCAGCTTGGTGCTGGGCTGGGTTTCAGCCTCCTACCATCATTGACCGCACTCAACTTCGCAACTGCCTCTCTGGCTCCTTTGTCTCTCATTTGGTTTCTTCATATCATTCATACATTGTGCTGGGCATTGGCTCTTTCTAATCCAAGTACCCCTGGGGTATAGAAGGTAAAGGATTTTGCCTTGGCGAAGCTTTGGAGGCAATGTTGGGTAAAGAACTTCCATGGCAAAGTTGTGACCTCTGGGGAACAGAAATTGAGGGTGCTTAGAAGTCTCTGCAGGTTACCAACGGAGCTAAGACAAAATCCACCCCGCCGCCTTGTTTTACCCAGGAGCCACTCAAATGTGCCCCTTTCTGTATCCAAGATGCTTGGTTAGCTGCCGGTTTTGGCCATTTAGCACAGATGGTGGACATCAGAGGATCTTCGAAGGGTTTTGTTGCGGGTCCCCAACCTGCCTGCAGAACTTCAGTGACATTCACATTCAATCCTTTATCAGTTCAGCACCCCCACTGTGGTCCCGTCCCTAGCAGTTGTACCCAGAGATACAGGATTTGGATGCATAGATACATTTGCCATTAATACTCTGCAGCCCAACCTCCTGCTTTTAGTATTTCACTCTGCTGGTTCCCAGGGTGTTATAAGCCACTAGTGGGCCAATGCTGTGTTTATGTGATGAAAAGAGGCTGACAGGCCAACCTCCATCTTCCACACAGAACTGCATAACTGGAGCAAGTTATTTTACTTCTCAGCTTCAGTTTTTGTTTTTTGGTTTTTTTTTTTTTTTTTTGTCCTTAAAATAGGGGTATTAATAGCTTTTGCTCAGGACTCTTTTAAGAATCAAGTTTTCCATGCCTCTATCAGCTAGGATTGTTTGCAAGTGAAGGAAACAAGATGCCAACTAATTTAGAGGAGAAAAGAACAGACAACTATTGACTCACATACCTGGGAGATGAAGAAGGGAAAGTGCTTTAGACACAAGTAATCCAGGGTCTTTCCCTTGCCATGTCTTGACTGTGCTTTTTCCATGTCCATCTTTTCTTTCCAAATAGGGTGTTGTCCCTGGTACCTGCCAAGATGGCTGCCAGCATCTCCAGGCTACCTTGCCCCAAGGGATAGAGGGCTTCTTTATCCCAGAGTCCATACCAGTTGCAGAAGAAGGCTTCTGATTGGCCCTGTCAGGGAAACATGCCCATCTCCTAGACCAATCATTGCATCCAGGGTACTGTGATTGGCTAGGTCCAGGTCATGTGCCATAGGGCACCACAGTCAGCAGCTCCACCACCATCATCACATGCAGCAGGAGTTGCCAGGCGGACAAAATTGCTCACTTCTACAGTTCCTTCCTCACAACCTGGCACTTAGTAGGTGCTTGGCGAGTTTGTATTCCCTTTCTTTTCTTTGGATTAACTCAACTGAAGCAAGTCACATCTAAATAAAAGCTCTTTGATACAGTAGGTATGTCTCCATTAAGCACTATTTTGCTACTTTTCCCCAAAGTACAAGGGACTTGATCTCCCTTTAAACCATTCCTTTTCCAATTGTGCAGATAATATCTGCGCATTAGGGGCATTTTAGAAATGGCATACATGGAACCATTAAAAATGGTGATGGGGCACAGTGATGAACAAAGAACAAGTGCTGACAATGTAAAAAGCAGGCACGAAAGCAGATTTCCAAACTTCTGTAAAAGATGATTGCTTGCATATACAGTTCACAGACATGTACAGACATGTAGAAGTCAAAAGGATGGACCACAATTAGCTGTTCTATCTCCAGAGCTCAAGTGATCCAGGTTGGATTCCACCTCATTCTCCTTTGGAGGCAGACAGCAAGTCTGCCTTAATATCCTTCTCTCTTTTTCTTGTGGTCCTCACTAACTCCACTACATCTGTCTCAAAGCAGAAGCTCCAAGGCCAGATGTGTGGTGGTTTTGTGCAAAGGCTGGGTGAGGGGGTTACTAGATAATCTGTCAGTACTGGGGACTGTGAGTCCCATTCTGTCCTCCCACTTCATCCTCCCTAGGGTGGGTCCCTGGCAGTCCTGCCTGTGCTGGGTTGTACCCCTGCCTGGTCATGTTTGATTGGACCATGGATGGACCTCTGACCCAACTAGGTCAATTAGATTATCTATCTGGGAATTTGAAATTGGGGCTGAGATACTGCAAATTGGCTCTGCAGGTGGCTGTTCCCGAAAGAATAACACAATGAAGGGTGGCCATTTTCTACCATGGGGTCCAGACATGAGAGCTAGAGAGGAAATGTTGCTTTCAATCCTGAGAATGTTGCTTCTCCCAGTTCCAGTCCTCTTCCAGTCCACTGTATTTTGCCCTTGGGTTTTTGACACATCCTTTTTATATAATGTATACCTCCTTTTGGCTTAAGCCAACAAGTGTGTTTCTGTCACTTGCCATCTCAGAGCTCTAACTAATATAGGCAAGCGTTTGCATCACTAATCAGAGCCATGAAGTTAAACATTTCCTTAAATGTATCAGAAGCATTTGATAGATTGTGTCTGAAACTGCTTTTTGGCTGTGTTAGCCTGTTTCTTTGTTTTCTGCTTCTCCTTCCCTGCCCCCCTCTTTGCTCAGAGTCACAGCTAGGACACTTTCCAATTCTCCACAACATACCAGTCTTTGTGAACTATAAATAGGAAGACAAACAAGGCTGGGCAGTTAGAGAAATTGTCACTCAGGGGTTGGTGATTGTAATAAATTAAATGGGAAAGTCTGGCATGCTTTATGTAAGGCTGAACACTCTCAGATTGAGCTGGATTTTTTTTCTTCTTCTTCTTTAACTGGCTGGGGTGGGAGGACCCCTAAGTTATGACGGGGCTGCTGGTGTTCATCTGCTGAGCTGGCAGAGTGAGAGTGAGCTCAGAGGCCCAGGATCTGCTCTGGGGAAAAGACCCCTGAGGAATACTTTAAGCCCTTCAGTAAACACTAACATTGTCATCTCCGCTGCAGATGTGAGAAAAATGAGTTTCAGGGGTGAAGAGACCCACCCTCCTCTAAAGTCACTTGGATGGCTGCTAGGCAGGGGGCAGCGCTCCATCTTTCCTAAGCTGCCTCCCTGGTATGGAGGGGCTACTGTTTTGTGTTTGCCTTATGGAGCACTGGGGAGGGGGGTGGCTTCTGTAACCAGCTGCTTTAAGGATGGGTAGGGTACTGAGGGATGGATGAGTATTTCACTCCTCCCCTCTGTCCATGGCTCACAGCTCATGTTTGCAGCGCTGAAGTCTTGGCTGATTCAGTCTCTCCATGGGACGCTCACCACTACTGTCCCCCACCCCCTTGTCCCACAACCTATTCTTGGGGGCCTCACCTCCTTCCACAGGCTTGATTTCCAAGGCTTTGGAGCCAGTGTTCTGGCTCCAATAATCTGCAGCAAACTGAGTCTTTGCTGGCCTCTAGTGAGAGAGTTTGAAGCTGCAGGTGGATGAACACTTTCCGTGGAGCCAAGCTGACTACAGCAGCCTCCGCAAAGCTGAAAATCCTTGAACAGCTTGCTTCACTGCTTGCTTTGTATTTGGCGATGTCCACTGTGGAATTAGGACCCCTGAAGGAAGAATGACAAAGAAAGGCTTGTAGGCAAGGCATTTTTTGGTGGTGGTGGTGGAAGCTGAGACTTTTCACTCAATGAAACCCGCTTCCCTCTAGAGATTAAGATCCTTGGCAATAAGACACCCAAGTTGGAATTTGCAAATCCTGTTGAAGTTGTCTTACCTCTCACTCTACTTTAGGTAACGTTCTTCCCTCTTGGGGAAGCCAAGGAGATGGTCATGAAAATAACCTGGAAAACCTGAAATTTCCTTTTAGGCACACCTATTTTAGGTATTTGAAAACCTACCTCTTTCTGGGATGACTTGGAATACATCAATTTCTACGCTTTCTAAATGGAAAAAGAAATTCTAGAAGTTGGATAGCCGTTGTTGGACAAGTAAAATTCACAAGAAATTTTCAAGGAAGAGAAATAAAACTGCTTTGGGGGAGGACGGGGGGGGATGGGGCAGGGACTGCTCTTTCGGATTGGCCTCTTTATTTACTTATTAATTATTCTGCAGAGGAAAAGTTTATTCTGCGGAGGTCTTAGTACAAGTTGGCTTTAAAGACAAATTCATTCGGGTCACATTTTGAATCTGGAGGAAGAGGATGGATTATTCAATAAATAATGTGGGGATTATTAACTAACCATTTGGAAGAAAATAAGGTTAATGATCAACTTTACATGACAGATCAGAATAAATTTCAGGGATTAAATATTTACATGTTTGAAAAAAAATACAGTAGACAAAAACACAGACAATTGTTTCTATAACCTTGGTGGCAAGAAAGGTTTTTCTAAGCATAACACTGGTGAGAGAAGATAAAAAGATTGATAATTTTTTAAAACATGTTACCATAAACAAAATTAACAAACAGTACCAAAGTGTTGGAAACATACTAAGTTCTATAAAGATCTCTTAGAAAACAACAAAAAAGGTAAACAAACTAATGCAAAAATGGGACACAAATGGAAAATAGGAATGGGTTAAAAAAAGTCATAAATATTAAATTATTTAGTTTAAAAAATAGTATATGCAGGTCTACTGGATTTTTTTTTCTTTCATGGCTATAAACTAGGATGTTGCCAATTTTTAGCTTTTACAGACAATGCTTCTTAAACTATTGTGTAAATGTTTCTGAGGGATAGATTCCTAGCAGTGGAGTCAATGGTTGGAAGGATAAAAGCATTTTATTTTTGGTAAATATTTCCAAAGTGTCCCCAAAAAGTTGGACTCAAGTTATGCTCCCATCAGCTAGAAGTGAAGGTCCCCATTTCCCTACATCCTTGTGGGAAAATGCACATGTTTTCATTTTTGACAATGCAATAAGAAAAAAATATTTTGTCACACACGCATATATACACCCTTTTTAATAGGCTTGGCAATAATGGCTTTAGCTTGGGCCGGAGGGGACTGCTGTAAATCAGTGACATTGACTCTGACTCTAACCAACCTTCCCCTGTAGTTTCTGCTCATATTCCACAAGGCCGCTGCAGGGGAGCTGCAGGAGGACAGCGGGCTGATGGCCCTGGCCAAGCTTTCTGAGATCGATGTTGCCCTGGAGGGCGTCAAAGGTGCCAAGGACTTTTTTGAAGCCAAGGTAGGCGCCTCCTTCCTGTGCAGGACAACCCCTCTCTCCCTGCACCCTGCCTAACAAAAGCTCCCAGTCAGTGACTCTCTCATGGTCTTTCTCAGGACAAGCGAAACAGCCACAGCTTAATCGTGTGAGATTGTAGGAAAATGAGAGTGTGTCTGTGTGCAGTCTGCAAGTTAAAAACAAAACAGAAAGACAACTAAATGGTAAATGCATTCAATCCTGGTTTCAGATTCAAACAGGTTTGCTGGTACCAGGCTCCCAGATTGACTCTGGATCCAAACTTTCTTAAAGAATTCCTCCCTACCCCAAACCACGGTGGAGTTACTTGAACAACTACTTCCGTATTTGCATCTTAAACACCTGTGCATAAACAAGGGCATAATAGGGCCGGAGGAGGGAGACTTGGTGGCTCACCCTGAATCTGAATTGGTATTTGCAGCATTGACAATGGCTGGGAGTTGGGAAGGAAACTCCAACGCACAGTCTTGGAGACCTTCTGGGCACTTCCATTCCTTTATGAGTTCATACAGTCATTGAAGATCTATGGAGATATTACCATTGGCTGGGCGCTGTCATTCTCCTCTCTGCAGAGCACACCTGCAGAGAGAGAGAGATCAGGAGAGGCCTCTGAATCCTCTGTCGACCACAGCAGTAGAGTGCAGTAAATAAAGTTACCTAACTTCAGATTCTACCTCCTCTACTTACTTACCTGCTAACTGTCTGTGCCTCAGTTTTCTCATCTGCACAATGGGACCAACAATGTGATTGCCATGAGTATTAAATGGAGTCACATGTCTGAAGTGTTTAGCAAGGGCCTGGCTCACCGAGAGGTCTCTGCACATGGTATATGAGCTGTTGGGGCCCCTACCACTCCAGGTAGGAGCCAGCCTCTTGTGGAACTTTGTTTTGTTTCAGGAGTTTGCCCAGAGACATAGTCCTTGGTGACACAGCCCAGCCTCCTCTGGCCCCTAGCAGCCCTCTCTTTCCACTTCTCTGTGATGCTACTTGGAGACAAAGTCTATTGTCTTTCCACCAACTATGAATCATGGTGGCCTCCTAATGCCTGAATCCCTACTGCTGTCATCTGGCATTTTCAGGGACAGGCTGACCACTCATTGTAACTTCAACACCAGAATCGTATGTCCAGTCCTGAAAGTGGTTTGGCCCTTGCTTCGTGACTTAACATTGATTCCACTCAGTTCTGGTGATGCCAGATTAAGGCCTGGAGAATCTCCGTGTTGAGAGGAGGGAAGGGTTAGTCTGGTGGGATGAGTCCTCGCCATTCATTGGCTGCGTCACTTGCAGACCTGTGACAGACGCCTTGGGCAGGGGCCTAGGTTTGAAACCCAAAGTTAGCGGGACCCTGTTTTCAGTCCACAGCTGCAGTGCCAAGTGCTCTTGTCGAAATCTGTCTGAAGTCTCTGGGAATGTCTTATCTGGCTTTTCCCGACCTTTTATAATCTGGCTGTGATCCCGGCTGTAGTCTTGCCCACCCTGTGCACAGTTCTTCAAATACTGCCATGCCTTTTCAGGGCCCCAGGACCTGCTGTTTCCTCTGCCTGGAACATCCCACCCAAATGCCTCTTCCTCGAAAACTCTATAAAACCCACATTAAAGAGCTGCCTCTTCTTGGCTGCTTTTCCTGACTCTCCAGGCCAAGAATGTCCAGCCTCCTCTGTGTGCCTTGATGATGAATGGAAGTGCCATAATAATTTATCTCGTATCTTACAATCTATCTTACCAAGGCTGCTTGGACACTTTTGCTAAGAGTATAAATTGACCCAACTTCTTGGACAGCAGTCTGGGGCTAGCTGTTAACATTTCATATCCTTCACCTCTGGAAATCTGCCTCTAGGATTTTATCCTTCAGAGACACTCATGCAAATGCACACAGATGTGGAGACAAGGATTTTCACACAGCATTGTTGATAATAGAGGAAAATTGGAAACCACCAAAACTTCCATTACCAGGGAGTTGAGTCCACTGTGGTACACCCCTACACTTGCACACCCTGCAGCTGTCAAAGAGTGAGATCCAGCTGCCTTTACGTGTGGACAGATGTCCAAAATAAATTAGGCAAAACTGTTTGAAACCCAATTTCATTAAATACAACCTGGATAATTATATACCAAAGTATTAATAAGAGTGATGTCACAGGGACTTGTTTTTTATATTTTTGTAATGTTTTATAGTGTGTGTGCCTTCTTTTTACAACCAGGAGAAAAGATGAAAAGAATAACAATAAAACTTTTTGAACTCGTTATGTTTATATGTCTGCCTCCTCACCTGCAGACTCAAAGGTAGAGTAGGTGTGTTATCTTTGTAATTACAGTGCCTGGCTAATAATGGCTCTCAATAAATGTTTGCATGAATGACGAATGGAAGGAATCATTGCTCGAATTTGGGAGAAGGCCATAAAGGAGCTGGCCTTTGCGACAGATGTTCAGAGATGAATGGCGAGTCACCTTGTAATCAGGGAAGGGAAGGCGTTCCTGCCGTGGGAACGGGAGGAGCAAAGGCTCCAAGGCCTGGGGGCAGGGAGCGTTTGGAGGCTGGCCCCTGTTCATACTGGACACCATTGGACAGGGCGCTCTGGGTTCCCCTGAAAGTCAGGCCTTCCGCAGCCTGCTGATCCCAGGCCTCGCCCAGCTCTACGTGGGCTCTGCAGGTGCTGGGGCTCTCAGAGGGCTTAAGCAGGGTCTTGACGTGAGTGACGGCGCACAGTACGGGGACAGACTTACCTGAGGAGAGGCTGGACTCGGGGGCTGCTGTAGACATCGGGAGAATTGTAGGGCCAATTAAGAACGTGACGATGGGGCTGGGGGGGGAGGTGGGGGTGAATCCCAACTCCCTAGAACTCTCAGTATTCATGATCACTTGATTGGAGGCGGAAAGTAAAATGCCTCAAGGTTATTGGAGCCGTGTCACCAGGGGTTGGTGATACTTTAAAAAATCAAGACAGGACCCCCAACCTGGAATGTGAATGATTAAAGGAGAAAAAGTTATAAGCTGAGTTTTACTGTTAAGTCCAAGGTGACTTCAAGCAAAGGGAAGACCTGCTCCTTCATCCGAAGGGCACACTGCTGTTTGCTAATAGTTTCTGCTCAGGTCCTGTTGGATAAAATGTGGGCATACCCAGATAAATGGGAGGCTACAATATACCTCTTTTTTTTTTTTCCTGGAGATCTATTTGCCCAGCTGTAATTCTGAAGATGGGGATACTAGATACTGAGGGTCATGGAATAATCTTGTCCACACCTGTCCATTCCTGAACCAACCACTGGCAAGGGCTAGAATATCATTACCCTGATTGGGCTCTCTCCTGGAGCCCAGGGATGAGTTCAGTCTCCCCTAGACCCTTGGGCCATGTGCCAGGGGAGCATCTCATAGGAAGAAAGAGGGAGGAAATGGATGTTTTCTGGACACCCTGCCACACAGACCACAGGAACTATTTTCACAAGATATGAGCTGAAATCCAACAACTAGAGGGGATTGACCAAGGGCAGAATGTATTGGTGACTAGATGGTGGGGAAGGAAGGAACCACAGATACAAGGAAACCCTGGAGAAAATGCCATTCTGGAGGACAGGAGCAATTTCAGGAAGAGACTGAATCAGATGCGGCCACAGCAGAAGTCTTGGGTCCAGCAAATGGGTCAGTGGAGATTTTTGAGAGGTGAAATTCACTGTGGAGGGCAGATTGGAATAGGGTAAGAGGTGGATGGGAACTGAGGGAAAAGAGATCTCATGGCTGGCTTTTCTGTCTAGAAGGTTCACAGAGGAGGCCCAGACATAGTGGGGATGGTAGCTCAAGATCAGGGAAGAACTTTTTGGGGTTTTTTAGCCTAGAGAAGATAGATGTTGGCATGTTTTTAGGTCACAGGGAAGTGGTCCAGAGAGAGGGAAACATGACGATAAAGAAATAGTAGGGTGATTAATGTGACATTGACTTGGAGGTCATAGAATCAAGAGAAGAGGTAGACCTTTATAGTGGAGAAGAAGGCCCCCAAGTGAAGGAGTTGCAAGGGCTCCCAATCCTCCTCTGAGCTGGCCAGGATTGGGCAGGTGGGGTGATTAACAGACATGTGAGTGTTGATGATGGGCCAGACCGTCTGCTGAGTGCTTTGGATTTGTGTGTTTTCTAACGTTCACGCAAGCACTCTGGAGGTAGGTGTTGCTGACCCACTTTGCAGATGAGGAAACTGAGGCTTAGTGGTTTGGTAAATGTTTAGCAACTGGCTCTCTGGACTATATATATATATATATATATATATATATATATATATATATACACACACACACACACACACACACATATACACACTTAAAGTTTATAATATATTTTGCTGATATAAAGGGGAGTAGCACACTATTTACAAATAATTAAATATACACTATTTTTGTAAGGAAAAAGTGAAAGGAATAGGTCAGAACTTCATCCATTCCTCAGTGACATGAGTAACATCATTGCTGAATTTGATAATAGTTTTCAAATATTGGAAGAACATTCTCTCTATTTTGGAGCTATTCATAATGTAAAGCCTACAGACATTACATGTGTTTAAGTTTAATCTGCATTTTTAGCATTTTCCCTTCACTTTCTTAAGAAAAGATCGTCTAATTGTGCTGTACACCAGAAACTGACACTTGTAACTGATAGGACTTCAACTTAAGAAAAAAATTTTTAAAAAAGAAAGAAAAGATGGTCTAGACACTCAATGAAATAATATTCAAGCCCTAGTTTGTAGTATTTGTTGGTTTCCAAGGTGTGAATACTCCCACCAGGGTTGCTTTCAAACTGCCAATGGGATGTTGAAGCTGCAGTTGGGAAGATCCACAGTAGCACGTCGCCATGTAGGATTTCCACCTCAGAGATATACTAGACATGGACGGCCTCAAGAACACAGATAATAGTAAACTGTAGTAAAATAATCAGGCAATGACAACTTTTGTGTATTACTTTTGTTTGTAATATAATTTAATTGTGAATGTGTATAAATCTAATTTCTAATTATGGCTATATTTAACAACCAGCTCATAAAATTCCTGAAAATCCAATGGCTGGCTCCAGTACACCTCTGGGCCTAGAGATGTTCAATGAAGTGCCCAGGGGCTCACTTCCCTGCCCACCCTGAAGCACAGGAAAAAAGGGGAGGATAAAATAGGTGTGAGAGGAGTTCAGGGTGGATGGACCGCATTCCTCTGTGTTTTCTAAACAAGGGAGGAGGAGACGGGCTGCTGAGAGTGGCAGGACCCATGAGGCTGGTGGCTGTCTGGATGACTGCTGTGGGGAAGAGCGGAGGGGAGGGGGGCTGAGTCCTACTGAAGGCCCAGCGCAAACTGGAAATCCTCACCTCCCAATGGGTCCAGACACAGTCCTTGTGAGATTTCTAAGAAAAACATGTTTTCAGCCTGTGGGGGGGAACAGACAGAGTCCTTGGTCTACGGGTGGGACTTGGCGGAGTGGGAGGGGAGAGGTGAAGCGTGTCAGGCCGAAATGCAGGTCCTGGGAGTTGAAGGTACCTTGACAGGTGTTGTTGCAAAAATTGTCAGGTGTCCATTTCTGGTTTGAGAGCAAACTAGGGCAAGGCTAACAGGGCAGGGAATAGGGGCTTGAACCCTGGTTGCAGGGTTCTACAACCACTGTGGGGGGCTGGGGAGATAGCGATTACAACTCGGACTTCTTCCCATAGTCAAGAAAGCGCAGCCTCTGGGGACGCTAACGTAGGGAGACCAGGCCAGAGCAGGGCCGCAGGGGCCTAAGAAATGCCTCGGAGGTTCGGAAACCATAATTTCCTTGACCCTATTTGGATTTGGAAAGAGTGAAAACATAATACACGCTTCCTGTTGGTAATTTCCTTGGTATCCTGTCTTCAGAAATGGACCCCTGTGAAGTATAGGGAGAAGTTAGAAAAAAGGATCTTACACTTTTTCACTGAGATATGAGAATCTGCACTGGGCCACCATGGATGTAACGAAATGAAAATCAGAATGGACTAAATAAGGAGCATTGCAGGGAAAGGTAAATCTCAGCTGCAGCAGTGCAGAGAGTTGGATGAGTGGACCGGGGAGTTGACTAATAAGACACCCAGATATGGAAGCCAGTGATAGAGAAACGAGGAGAAATAGAGATGATGGCCACAGCTAAAAACCATAAGAGATGCTGATACATCCATTTAAAATCCTTAAAAACTCAAGAAACAAACTCACAGATGCAGAGAGCAGACTAGTGGTTACCAGAGGGGAAGGAGGTTGGTGGGGTCAACTGTATGGTGCTGGGGAGTAACGAAACTCGTGGTGGTGATCACTCTCTAGCGTACACAGAGGTTGAACTCTAATGCTGTACAGCTGAAACTTATAGAATAAAAAATTAAAAAGTTGAAAAATTTAAACTCAATGAAGGAAATGCTTTTCTACAAATTTGAAAAAATAAACAGAAAATGATGAATTATAAAGACATTTAGAAAGTTAATAACCCTGCCTAGCCCCCCCCAATACTAAAATGCTAGGTATTTAGGGATTAATTCTTTAATGTTATACAATTTTTCAATGTTATAAAAATAATTCAAACATATTGTCAAAAATTATATCACATTCATTCTCTAAAGTCATTATGATTCTGATGACAAAATAAGATAAAAATAACATCAGAAAAAAATTTTATCAGCCTAATGAATATAGCTGTAAGAATCTTGAAACATTAAGAAGTGGAGTGCAATTATAACATTTGAAATTTACGTTAAGATTGCAAGGGTAATTTTAAAAATACGTTCATATCACAGGTAGCTTCAACAAGAAAAATGTGATCGTTTCAGTTAGATGTCTCAAAGGCATTGGGTGAAGTTTAATATTCATGATAACACATGAAATAAGAAAACAAAATGCTTATTCCATCTGATAAAAGACTATTTACTTGTAAATATCAAGGCATTCTATAAAGCATTAATATTAAATAATGTAGTGTGGGTTCAGGAATAAACAAACCAGTTAGTGGAACAGGACAGAAAATAATAAAAACAGATCTCCTTCATATGGGAATTTAGTATATGAGAAATATCATTTTCAAATCAGTGGGAAAAGAATGGGCTATTCAATAACAGGTGTTGAAACAATTGGCTCTCCACTTAGGAAAACGAAGTAAAGCCCTCCGTCATGCTCCCTCCCTCACATAAATTGCAGGAGATTTAAGAACTGAATGAGAAAATAAAACTATATATATATACATACATACACACGCACACATTCACATAGGAAAACTAAAAAGAAAGAAAGCGGCTATTATTTTTAAATGCCTTCCTACTTTTCACTTTTTACATATCTAATAATACATACAGATTGTACATTTGGACAAACGCACTGCTTCAAAGAAGAAGAAAACCCAGTAAAATAGATCCTTTGAAAGGGGAGGATAGATATAGCTCAAGTTGTAGAGCCCACACTTATCATGCACGAGGTCCTCAGTTCAATCCCCAGTAACTCCTCCAAATATAAATAAATAAATAAACCTAATTGCCTCTCCCTCATAAAACAAACAAAAAAATAAAAGTAAAAAACAGAAGACCGGACAAAAGTACCTGAAAAATACATAATGAGAAATTAAACCTAAACTATGTGAAGAATTGCAAATTAAAGAAAAAAAAAAAAAACTCACCAGCTGAATAGGAACATGGGCAAAGGATACAAATGGGTAATTCACTAAAGGAAGTAAAAGAAGGTGCTAATTTTTTTTGCCTATCAGATTGGCAAACAGGAAAAAGTTTAATGATAAGCGTTGGCAAGGTCGTGGGGAAATGAGTATTTGCATTCCATGATGGTGGGGTGCAAACTGGAGCAACTGCTTTGGAGAGCAATTTAGCAATCTTTATGAAAAATAGTGTACACACCCAATGTGTTTGCAAAATTTACCAAATTGATGAGACACAGAGAGAAAAAAACAAAAGAGAGAATCAATCCTAGAACAGAGGATACGATGGATTTATCTGATATGGTATTATTGAAGACAGATTCAAATCCCACTCACAATACCAGAAAAACACATGTAGTATTTGGAAGTAGATTTAGAGTTAGAAGGATTGATTCAGAGAAAATTGAAATTTTTAGTGGGCACCATGGAAAGAAAAACATGAATGTACTGAATGAAAACAGAGGCATTCAGGGAAAACTGTATGTTTCAAAGAGACTACCGAGTTCTGTTTGATGGGCTGCTCCAGCTCCAAGTTTCTCTTTCCGAACTTTTCACTCTGTTGGTCTGTTCTCGCTGTTTCTCCGCAGGTACAAGCCTTGTCCTCTGCCAGTAAGTTTGAAGCTGAGTTAAAAGCGGAGCAAGATGAGCGGAAGCGCGTGGAGGAGAAGAGGAGGCTTCGCCAGGCAGCCTTCCGGGAACTCAAGGCCGCTTTCAGTACTTAGGTGCTTTGACCTTGACCTCTGTCTTCAGCTGTGCCTCACAGATGCCCTGGGGAGAGCTGGCCGGGCATCCTCACCCCTGCTGACCCTTTGCCCCAATCAGCTCCACACCCTTGCCCAAGGCAAACTCCTTAGTCTCAAATGGGTGGCGGGGGGGGGGGGGCAGCTCTCATCTCCTTGTGGGAACCCCTCCCAGAGGGTCCAGAAGCCCCCCTTGCCTCTGTCTCCTGCTCACCTTCCTCTGCCCTTCTCTGCAGCCAGAATGTGCCTCTACCTGGCAACCTTTTCTTTTTCCTTCTCCCTCTATCCTTCCATGTCAAAGAGTGGTCTACTGTGTTAATTTGTATGCAAACTTCTTTTTCTCTGGTGGTCCTCAGAGGAGATATTCCCCAGAGGCCTGTGATGTTAATGTTGCCTGTTTCCTTGGGTAATCCTTTTCTGCACCTCTCCCCGTCTTGCCCCTCTCTCCTTTATTTCTCATCCAGCTTCCCTGTTCTCATTCTTAGCCTGATCCTGTCACATGCTTTGGTATCCTCTGTCATTTGATGATGGTGAGGTTTAAAGCAGGCAGGACAAGTTGGCCAGGCTGGACCACTTATTGCCTCTCTCCTTTCCAACAGGGGGCTCGGCATGCTGCCAAGATGACACAAAATAGCGACAAGTTAGGAAGTTCTGTTCCTTCTCATCTGCTTTCTCCTGCCCTCTTAGCATTCCCCCTAGATCTACTCTTTTCGTCATCCTTCCCACTTTAGACTCTTTTTTTCTACTCTTAAATACTGAGCTACTTAACTGTAAGAATGAAAGCATGATTATAAGTGAATTAATGAGTAGAATTCCTGTTAACTCTGACACTGCAAATTCTATTGCACTAGACCCCTGACATTCCCAAATGACAAATCCAGAGCCTTTCAAAATCCCAAAAGTCATGACCATCCTCACCATCTAGCCAGTTTGCAACATTCGCTCCAAGGTGCTGAGGTGAAGCCATCCTTATTCCTGCAGCACAAATTTTTATACGTTATAAATTCTTGGGATTGCTCACAAACATCAGGGGTTGGTTGTATTTTATAAAAGAATTTCTAACGTCATATTTATTACTTCTCTTTTTTTAACTGCTGTCTTTATCATAAAGAAAACGTCTGCATTTTTACCTTACAGCTGTTCTTTTTCAATAAACTGTGCAAATGGACTTTGCCATCACGTCAATGTGCATCTAGTCTTCTTTGAAATGGGGGAGAGAGAAGAGCGGTTTCTGTAGGGACCACATCTAGCCCTGAAGCAGAGTGAGGAGTGGTAGCTAGAGTTTGGCTTTCACTCTGGGGCATTCTGAGTACCAAGCTTGTCTGTCAGCTGCTCTTCTTCCCATCACTGAGGAGTCTTTAAGCTGTAGATAAAATCTGTAGCTTGATTTTTCCTGCTTCCTAGACCCCTTGAAACTCTGATGAGGGCCAATGACCCCCTCCCTCCCATGTATAATTCCAGGGTATTTGGGGGACCTAGGTAAAGACACCAAGCCTAAGAGAACACCTCTAGCTCCTCAGGGAGGATCATTTCTGTTTCTGCACACACCCAAGGCCTACAATTCTCAGGCATCATTTTTCCAGGTGGGGTCACCCTGCATCCTCCCCACCAGAGGAAATGGACATGAAATATGACTGGAGAGACCCTGACTGTATAATCCAGCAGTCGGGCCTCTTGGTATTCATCCAAATGAGCTGAGAACCCTTGTCCACACAAAAACCTGCACATGAATGTTTACAGTAGCTTTATTCAAAATTCAAAATTTAGAAGAAACGAAGATGTTCTTCAATAGGTGAAAGGAGAAACAAACTGTGGTCTAACCGTACAATACAATATTAATTCAGTGATGAAAAGAAATATTAATCAGTGATCAAAAACAAATGAGCTGTCAAGTCACAAAAAGACATGGAGAAAATTTAAATGCGTATTGCTAAGTGAAAGCCAGTCTGGAAAGATTACATTCTATATGATACCTAATGTATGAAATTCTGGAAAAGGCAAAACTCTGAAGATAGTGAAAAAGATTAATGGTTATCAAGGGGTTGGGGGCAGGGAGGGAGGGATAAAAGGAAATTTTTAGAACAGTGAAACATTTTGTTGATGCTATAATGGTCATCATACATTTGTCAAAACCCATGTAGAAGATACAACACGAAGAGTGGACCCTAATGTAATTATTCAGTTAATAATAATGCTTCAATATAAGCACATCGATTGTAACAAGTGTACCACACTTTGTGAAATATTAATAATAGGGGAAACTAGAGGGGGAGGAAGAAGGGAGGATATGAAACTCTGTACTTTCTGCTAAGTTTTCCTGTAACCCTATAACTGCTCCCCAAAAATAAAGTCTATTAATAAAAATTCTTTTAAAAAAGAAGGAAGGAATGCAGACAACAGTATAATTACTTCAAATGTCTTTTTACTCTGGACAGCAAGGCCCTTGTAAGAGCTAAAATCTCTTGATTGTAAATGATAGCAAATGTAATACGAAAGTACCTAAGGAAAAAAAGGACGGCTATTGGGTTATGGAACTACACAGACCAGGGACTGGATTTCTTTATCCCCTCTTGGTGACGCAGCCCTGTAGACAGTGTTGCCTTCCTGCCTCTCACCTACAGTTCCCTTCCTCCCTCTCTATGGCCATTGCCTTCTTGGCTTCTTATCCGTGTCTCTACAGTGGCCTCCTCACTGGTTTCCCTGTCTTCATGTTGCCCTGACTGTCCACCCTGCAATTAGAATAATCTTTATAACCTGCAAACTGTTGCTAACATATCTCCTTCAGGTTTTGGCTCCCCATTTTCAGGATCTGGCCCCAGTTCACCCTCCCCCCCATCTCTTGCTCCTCCCTCCCCCCTTCTTTCCTTCCAAATGGTACACTCCCAGAACACACAACATGTAGCAGTTCCTAGAAAGTGCCACACCTCCAGGCTTTTGCACACACTCTTCCCTCTGCCTGGCACTCCCTCCCTCCCTTCCCCTGGCATTGTTTATGACTCAGCTTGGAGATTATCTCCAGAAAGTTTTCCTGATGCTCCCAGGCTAGGTGAGGTACCCTTTCTCAGGATTCCCACTTCACCTCAAGTCTTTATTGTTATTCTTACAACCTTATGCAGTATCCTTCTCTTTTCCTCTCTTCCTCCTCCTTTGGACTGTGAACTCTTTGAAGGGTAAAAACTCTGCCTTACCCACTGCTGTAGGCCTCGCATGCTGCCCAGCATATGACAGCCCCACTCCCAGGTGTGTTCATTTCACAAGGATGTACCAGGTTTGTCGGAGCAGACAGATGGGTGAGGGAGGGCCACTACCACTGACTCAGGGCCCTTCTGAGCCCCTGACCTGGGAGCGTGGCCTGAGGGGACAGCTCTGAGAGTGAGGGCGGCAGAGACTGTGAGGACATCTCTCTCACTAGAAAGGTGATGAGTCTACTCCTTAAAGGCTCTCCTCTAGCTGAGTAAGAGGGAAAACTAAAAAGCAAATCAGTTCTGCCACTGCCCTGGAGGCTGTGTGATGTAATGGGATTTGGAGTCAGATTCAAGGCTAGTAATTTAACTGAGCGTCTGTGTCCTCATTTGCGAAATGGGAATGATGATTGTCTACCTGGCAGATTCCACGTCTGGCATGTACTTAGTGCTCAGGACATGCGGGTCTCGCTCTATCTTCCACCCTCCACGACTAATAGCTCTGCCTCCTCCTGAGCTCTGGGTCTCTAAAGTCACACGCAAAGGATCCCAGGCTAGGGTGGCCCAGAAATGCTTAGCCCCGGCTGCTGTCTTGGCCCCAAGTGCAGAGGCCCACTTACCCAGCTTTTCTGTTTTTTTGAGGCCTCTTTCTCAAGTAGCCTGGAGAGATTTCTGCCAATCTGCCTGCTCACCTGCCACGCCCCTGCAGCTGACACTTGCTGAGCCATCCTGGCTGACCATGTGACCTGACACCTGTGGCCTTGTCCCTGCTCAGATTTCTTCTTGCTGACCATGCCCAGCCACCAGGCCAGATTTTGACCACATCCCTGCTCACCAGCCTGACTGATGGTGGGAGGTCCCGGAGGTCAACTTAGAATCCTACAGCTTAGGGAGGCACTGAGGATGGGACCTTATAGGGGTCAGTTTCCCCGTTCCCTTCCTCTCTTTTCCAAAACCAATCATTTTTGGCACTCTGCCACATGGTATTGGTATTGGTACACTGGTATTGTTCTTTTGTCTGTGTGTGTGGCTTTTACAGATATGTTTATTCATGCATGAGGGCAGTGGTACGTCTACAAGTCAACACAATGTCCCACATTCCCAACAAACATGGCCAGACTGACGTTCCATCCACATAAAGCTGGTTAATGGTGACCATGAGCAGGTGAAGGACTGGAAGCTTTCAAGGCTTTACTTCTTTCATCAGCACTCCTGATTTTATAAATGATGAAGCCCATCAAAGCCATCCCTACCTAAATCTCCTGGTAAACTTGGGAATAGTAGGGCGTCTAGGGAATCCAAACATTCTTAATAAGGCTTTGAAGCATCTCAGAGCAGGACCAGTGGCTCAGGTGGCCCCAACCCACAACCAACAACTTGGAAAGATCACTTGGTGCTGTCTTTTTTTTTTTTTTTTTAACTTTTTTTTTTATTGAGTTATAGTCAGTTTACAATGTTGTGTCAATTTCCAGTGTAGAGCACAATTTTTCAGTTATACATGAACATGCATATATTCATTGTCAATTCTTTTTCGCTCTGAGCTACCACAATACCTTGTATATATTTCCCTGTGCTGTACAGTATAATCTTGTTTATCTATTCTATATACGCCTGTCAGTATCTACAAATTTTGAACTCCCAGTCTGTCCTTTCCCACCTCCCTCCCCCTTGGCAACCACAAGTTTGTATTCTATGTCTATGAGTCTGTCTGTGTTTCGTATTTATGTTCTTTTTTTTTTTTTTTTTTAGATTCCTCATATGAGCGATCTCATATGGTATTTTTCTTTCTCTTTCTGGCTTACTTCACTTAGAATGACATTCTCCAGGGACATCCATGTTGCTGCAAATAGCGTTATGTTGTCGTTTTCTATGGCTGAGTAGTATTCCATTATATAAATATACCACAGCTTCTTTATCCAGTCATCTGTCGATGGACATTTAGGCTGTTTCCATGTCTTGGCTGTTGTAAACAGTGCTGCTGGTGTTGTCCTTTTGAAGAGCAATTTGGTAGATTGTTAAAATTTAAAATTATATCTGGATTAGTCATTAATTCATGCTTTAACAAATCATCCCATCACTTAGTGGCATAAAACAATAATTAACATTTATTATCTCACATAGATTCTGAGGGTCAGGAACTCAGAAGTGATTTAGGTGGGTTCTAGCTCAAGGTCTTGCATGAGGCTGCCATCAAAATATCAGTTAAGGCTGCAGCCAACTGAAGGCTTGACTGGGACTGGAAGACCCATCTCTAAGGTGACTCACTCATGGGGTTCACAGGCTGGTGCTGTCTGTTGGCCAGAGGCCTCATTTACTTGCCACATGGACTTCTTCGTTGGGCTGCTTGAGTGTCCTCACAACATGGCAGTTGGTCTCCCTCAAAGCAAGTGATACAAGACAGCAGGTGTAAGCCACAATGCCTTTTAAGACCTAGCTTCAGAAATCACACTCTGTCATCCCCACAGTATCCTACTGGTTACCCAGGTTAGCCCAATAGGTAAGAATCACTGGGAGCCATCTTGGAGTCCGGCTACTACAGAATTAGTCAGGGTTCTTAACTGCAAGTAACAAAATCTAAGCAGACTGATTTAAACAGAAGGAGAATTGATTGAAAAAACATTGAGGAGCTCACAGAATCACTAGCAGGGTTTGGGGAACAGGCTAAGAAAACAGGCAGGAGGCCAGGTGCCTGAGTCTGCAGCCAACAGCACACCATGAGAACCAGCCAGGCCTCATGCCACTGACCTTGCTGAGAAGAATTTTGGGGTATCTTGCTTCTGCAGGTGCTTACTCCAGATTCAGAGCCTGAGGCTGAGCTGTCACATGCCCACGTTTTGGGGGTGGGAAGGGTCAGTATCTGGACCATTTTTTTTCCTGTAAAGGGAGGTGAGCTCTGTTTCCCATCGAGATTCTTATTTTCCCCAAACGTGGGAAAGTATTTCAGACACAGAACAGTCATGAAAGAATGGCAGATGTCCACTGCAGAGATATTCATGAGCTTTGATCCAGGGGTTTTACCTCTGAGAGTGTACCCTACAGGTAAATATAAACGTGAACAAGGGTATATTTAAAGGGATACTCATTACTGCATTATTTGTAATAGCAAAAATACGGAAACAATCAGGATGTCTACCAGTAGAGGATCATTTAAGGATATTACTGCACATCCATGCAAATAATCACTGCTAAGCAGCCATTGAAAAAAAAATGTGGAGGACTGCAGGACATATTATTTCTTGGAAAAAGGCCAGGAGCTGAGCAGCATGCACAGTACTGCTCAGGTGTTTTGTTTGTTTTCCATGAGAGATATGTAGTCATGTCTCTCTGCCCATGTAGCTCAAATGCAGGAGGTCAATGACTAAGTGGATTTTGAGGTAACTGCCGTATCTTGGTTCTCGGTGGTGTTAAGAATGAAGAAGCACCTCATGTAGAAGTAGACAGTACAACATTTTGGGGAAAACCACTGTCAACAGTGGGTTACCTGAAATGGGGGAGAACCTGAGGGTCCTGGGATTTAAATTTTTCCCTTTCTATGTTTTTGAACTCTAAAATTATTTAAACCATAAACATGTACTGCTTTACCACTACAACTATTAAGAACAGTTAATAAAAAAGAGAGGGGCTCTCTGATTGAAAAGAAAGTGAGAAGAGCAGTTGAACATGCATGTGGGAACACTCTGGGAGAGCAAAAATATGAAATCCTAAATATGCAAGACTCAGGAGAAAATAAGGAACATTTTGGGACACATCGTGGGACACACATGAAAGAATATGTTTACTGTATTCCAAGATAGTTTTTATGACTTAATTTTATTTGGTATATGCCCGGAGGTTGTCAATCAGAAAATAATTTAAAATATGCAAGTACTTTTATAATAAAAATATTTTCAAACATAAAAATGGATCTGTTTCCATAGTTATCATCTGAACAGCCTTTCCTTGATGTTTGCTTAGCTCTCTGGCTCACTATCTTCCCACACTCTCTTCCTTGTGTTTTCTCTTTGCTTTTCAGCTGTGTACCCAACGCTATTAGTTAGGGTACCAATCTGAGTGGCTCTGCCCTCCCCATTAATTAATACCTCCTCCTTTTCAAAATCTACTTTCAAATTTCTGCACCCTCCCCTCCTCATCACCTACTTTTTCCTAATGTCTGTTCTCCCTGCTCCATAAACACCTCCAGTCACCAATGCAACTGCTGTTTCCCCAGCCCCAGACTCCTTGAAAACTCTGCAGATTGGGCATCACTGGTCAGTCTCTTCCTCCCTCTGTTCTGAGACTGGTTCCTGCTTCCAACCTTGTCCTACATGTAAATTCTCTCTGTCCACCAGCTATACCTTTTCCTCCCAAGACTCTGCCTTAGCTCCATACTTTTCCTCTCTGCAGCTGCTGGTTATGGGTGATACCCTGTGGTTTCAAAGATAACTTCTCTATGGGTGCCTCTCAGACTTGAAGTTCTAATCCTCTTTGATCGCCTTCATTTCAAGTTGCCTCTTTAAACTTTTAGATGATTGTATTACTTTGCTAGGGTTATTGTAATGAAGTACCACCAATTGGGTGGCTTAACAGAAATTCATTGTCTCACAGTTCTGGATGACAGAAGCCCAAGATCAAGGTGTCGGCAGGGTTGGTTCCTTCAGAGGGCTGTGAGGAAGAGCCTTTTCCATGCCTCTCTCCCAGCCTCTGGTAAAGGTTTGCTGGCCATCTTTGGTGTTCCTTGGGGTGTAGAAGTATCACCTGGTTTTCCACCTTCATTTTCACATGGAGTTCTCTCTCTATGCATGTCTGTGTACAAATTTCCTCTTTTTATAAGGATACCTGTCATATTGAATTATGGTCCACCTTAATGACTTCATTTTAGTTTGATTACCACAAAGACCCTATCTCCAAATAAGGTTACATTCTAGGGTACATCTTTAGGTTTAGGAGGCCAACATATCTTTTGAGGGGGACACAATTCGATCCATAACAGTGAGGTTCCAGTCACTATTGCTGTGTAACAAATTACCCCAAAATTTAGTGGCTCAAAACAACCACTTCATTATGCTCATGGATTTGGTGAATCGGGAATTCAGACAAGGCACAGGGAGGATTCTTGTTGTTCTTGTTTCAGGATGCCTTGGGCTTGGATGCCTAGGTGTGACTCGACAGCTGGGGCTAGCATCATCTGGTGGCATTTTTCACTCAAATGTCTGGTTGTTGATGCCGGGACCTCAGCTGGGGCTACTGATGGGGGAAACCACTTGGGTCTCTCCTTGTGGTCTGGGCTTCCTTGCAGAGTGGCAGCCTCGAGGCATTTGGAAGTTTGCTCTTGCTTCAAAAGAGACTGTGAAAATACAAAGTGGAAGCTCTATTGCCTTTATGATCTAGCATTGGAAGTCCCTTCATTTCAGTTTCTTCGTGGCCTACGGGTTAGAAGGGCTCAAGGGGAGGGGAATTAGACCCTACCTCTAGGAAGGGTAGTGGCAAGGTTCTAGGGGGCGTACCTTGGACAGAAGATGTTGTTACTGCCATATTTAGAAAAATACAGTCTGTCACAGTTCATCAGCCTGTGTTTGTTACAAATTAAATTCATTTCGAGCTAAACTCCTTACTCTTCCTTCCAGCCAATAATCTATTATTCTCAACTTTACTGTTTCTATCAATGATACAATAAAGCTGAAACTCTGTTATTATCCTTGACTAGGGCAGGCATAAGTCTACTGCTGTAATCTTAAAACTACTATTTAATGAAACATTGGAGAGTCAGAGTGAATAAAAGGAGACGAGAAAAGTGCCCTTCCTAAGGAGTAGAAAATCAAGAATGTATTTGATTTTACAGGTATTTATTGAGTGCCTACTGTGTGCCAGGACAATACCAGCTACTGAGAATGCAAAGTTGAACCATGCAGTATGTGTCGAACCATGCAGTATGTGTCGAACAATGCATGGGATTCTGTTAGCCCTCAACGTCACCATCATCATCATCCCTTAAATTTGGTTCCTGCTGTCTGAAAGCTTACACTTTAGGGCTAAAAATATGGCTAAGACACTCTGAAAAATGGTTTGGAAGTTTCTGATAAAGTTAAACAAACATTTGCCACATGACCATCAATTTCATTTCTAGGTATTTAGCCAAGTGAAATAAAAACCTTTGTTCACACAAATACCTGTATGCAAATATTTATAGCAACTTTATTAATAATCTCCCCAAATAGAAACAATCCAAAAGTCCCTCAAATGGGGAATGGATGAACAAATATATTGCATACACACAATGAAATATTACTCAGCAAGAAAAGAGAAGAAAGTGCTGAAACACACAACAGTGTGGCTGAATCTCAAATGCATGATGCTAAGCGAAAGCAGCCAGTCTCAAACGGTTTTATTTATATGACATCATAAGGCAAAATTATAAGGACAGAAAACAGAACAATGTTTGCAGGGACTGGGAGTGGGCATTAGGGCTGACTGCAATGGGTCCTTGGGGGAATTTTGTGGGTGGTAGGACTATTCTGTATCTTGATTTAATAGTAGTTACACACACATTTTAGGTGTGCAGTTGCAAAACTGCACACCTAAAATGCTCAATTTTACTGTATGCAAATTACATCTTAATTTCATATAGGTAGATAATTACAGGCACAGGTGGCATAACAACCTGGGTAGGGATTTGGGCTCTGCAATCAGTTTGGGTTAGGAAGTTCTGGCTGAGATTTGGAGAAGGTGAGCACCACACTCAGGTGCCCAGATGACAAAAGTGCTGGATAACACTATCACCAGGATTACAAGAGAGAATGCAAGTAAAGTGCTTAATGAGGTAGTTGGCATATAACAAGCATCAGTTCACTTTTTTTCCCTTAGAAATAACAGTTCAATGGGTAAGTTCTTTGGTCTAAGAAAGGAGATTAAAGAGGGCTTCAGGGAGTCAGTACATATGATTTAGGCTCTTAAAGATGAGCAAAAGTCATGCAGGTTGGTGAGAAGTGGCATTAAGTGTTAGGAATGGCATTATGACAAGAGGGAACAGAATGTGCAAAAGCTTAAACAGACTGACATATTTGAGGACCTTCATACATGGGCATATCTGGAGCAGTAAGTTCAGGGGACAGAGGAAGGGGAGGGGGACAATGTGGATGATAGTCTAGAGTTCAGCAGAATGGGATTGTGAAGGATCCAGTCAAGATTCTGTGCTTATAACAAGCTTTCAAATGATGCTGATACTGCTGCACTGATCATCTTTTGAGCAGCAAGGGCATAAAGGTGAAGAAAAGAAAATATTTCAGAAAGTAGGTAGTGGTCAATCACATTGAAGATGGGGAAGCCCTAAGTCAAGGTGAGGGCTGAAAAACTATCAACCTGTAGAGCCTCAGGATAAAAGCCACACTACAATGGTTGATGACTGCTGGCCAGGTGTGGGAAAGTGCTTATAAACACCTCTTTGGTGCCATTGACATTGAAAGGGAAGAGAGAGTGAGCTTGTTGGAGGGGGGAATTGGAGCTTTTAACATTAACCATTAGGATGAAAGACGTTTGAATATTTTAAAGAGCTAATGGGAAGGATCCTGTAAATAAGGGAGAGGTTGGAGGCACAAGGGAAGAACGGAATGACCTAAGAAGGGTAGAGTTGCCAGATGTACCGAATAAAAAGTTAAATTTGAATTTCAGAAAAACAACGAATAGTTTTTTAGTGTAATTATGTCCCTGATCTCGCGGGGTGGCCTGTATTTTATCTGGCAACCCCCATATGGGAGATTCTTAGGCAAGAGGGTTATAGTCTTGGATGCCCTAGGAGTGGAGTCAAAGCTCCAAAGTCCTTCCCAGCTGTCACATTCCAAGACTCCAGAATGAATTCCCAGTTCTACCAGAACCGTTAACAAATGGAGAAACTGCTTTGAATTTTAGCTTTTGTCGCTTCCCCATTTTTCTCTAGGATGGCAAATGGGCAGGAAAATGCTGGATGAAAACCTGTGGAAAAGTTCTACTGTGGAAAATCAGCCCGTAAAAGAGCTTTCTGAACTGCCAACGGGCTCTGGATTGGGCGCACAGGACGGTGGTGAGTCACAGGGCGCTTGGCCCCGATCCGACTCTGGACACCAACTCTACTCAACTCAAGGGCAGGCGGAGAGCTCGGGCCAAGGCTCCCGCAGGCGCCTGCGCTCTGCCGCGGCCCCGCCCTCCTCCAGGCTGACATCCGGGGCTCGGGCAGGGGCGTGTCCGGGGAAGAGGGGAGGGAGGCAGCGGAAAGGAAGGATGTCGTGGGAGGCTGGATAAGCTGGGAGGGAGGCGAGGCGGGGCCGGGGCGGAGCAGGAGGCGTGACAGAGCGGGCGCACTGTCACGTGACGTGCGTGGCGACGTGTCGGCCATCTTGTGTTGTTGAGGCTGAGGACTGACTTGGATTCTGAGAGACTCCCTGTCCCGGACCGCAGGTAACCAGCGACTCCATCTCGCTCCCTTCCGCGGCTCCGCTCCGTGCCCCAGCTCTGCAGCCCCGCCTGGGCCTCCTGGGCCTGCCGCCCGCGCTCTCGTCCCCGCCGCTCCTGCCCGACCCAGCCCAGCCGCATGGACACCCACAGGCCGCCCGGCAGCCGCCGCGGCCGGCTCGGGCGTCAGGCGAGGGGACAGGTCAGGTGCGGGGCTGGAGGGAGCCTCCTCCCCGCCGGGGGGCATGCCGGACCCGGGCGCGTCTCGGCCGCCGAGCTGGAGAGCCCCCTCCGCCGGGGCCTGTTGGCATCGCAGGGGCAGGCGAGGAAGGGAAGAGGGTGGTGGGGTGGGCAGTGTCAGGCCGGCTTGCTTAGGGCCAGAGGGCTCGCCTTCCGCTACCTGCTTCTAGCCACCCGCCCAGCCTCGGGGTGCCCGGGGTAACAGCTGCTTCTGCTAGACAGCTGCTCCTGCCCGCGCTCCTCCCAACACCTGGCCTCTGGGAGATGCGCCCTTGCCTTCCTCACCGAGCATCTGCATTGGGGACTCCTTCCGTGGCGAGAGGACTGGGTCTGAAACAGGCCTGAAGCCAGGTGGAGCCATGATCAGAACCTGGGACGGAGGCTGGGAAAGTAGAACCCATGGCAGCTTTGGGACCCGAACGTTCACATCGGTTTAAAATGGGCATTAGCCTTAAGTGTCAGCAGTTATCCACGAAGCACTCAGAATATTTCAGTTTTGTGGCTGAAACATAAACCAAACAGCCAGGGAAGGGGGTATGAAAGCAGGTTGTATGACCGTGTTTGGGAAGCAGTAACGTTGCTTTGCATTTATCTGGCATTGTTTTTTGTTTGTTTTGTTTTCAAATCCTTTGACTGAAAGCCCTTAAGCACGCCTAATTTCTCTGTAACAAAGGTAAGTATTTCAGTTTAACTTGCAGGACATTGAGGAAGAGGCCAGAAACGTGGACAGTTTCTTATCCAGTGTACTTACCTTGGACTGACTATAGGCAGTTTTGATTCCCAATGTGTATGCGGGGAAGATATTTTTTCCTTACATATTATTTCCTTTTTAGAGTCTAATGATTTCCTAGATTTAAAAAAATTGTCATCTTTTCTGAACATCGACTTTTCCTTCTAATATTTGCAACTCTGGCCTTTCAGAGTTTTGTCTATTTTGATGAGAACGCAAATATGTTCTCTCATTCATTGATGTTTTTATGTGTTCCTCTAGTTAGCAGCTTTCAGAGTACTCAAGCTGGAATATGTACTTGTCTGTTACATCAAATGTTGACATCAGTAGAGGACACTAGGAAAAAAAAATTAAAAGTGGCTTGTATCTAGAAAAATGTCAGTCCTTTTGGCATTTAATACTGGGGAATACACTGGTGATGGTAGTAACTCGCTAGAAAAGAAAGGGCTTCACAGTTTTTCTGTACTTGACAAAGCATTTTAGGATTTTGAGACCCAGGAAGGAGAAGGTATATGTGCTTCCATTCATTTATTCTTTCATTTGTGCATTTATTTATTTGAAAAATACTGAGACCCTACTACACTGTTGGATGCTGGGAGCCAAATAGTCCTGTTTCCATGGAGCTCATTTCTAGACAGCTAAATAAATACTTAGGTAAGATATATTGTGTAGTGTCAAGCGTTGTAGGGAAAAAAATGAGATGGGGAAATAGGATAATAGGGAGTTAGGGGAGGAGTTAATTTTAAGTAGTGTGCTCTGGGAAGGCCTTTGAAAAATCTAGTATTTGAGGAAAGATCTGACACAAGGAAAGGAGCTATTCCTGTAGCTCTAGGGAGGAGGAATGCTCCATGAGAGGGAAGCCAGGGCAAAGACCCTGCGGCAGAAACTGAGGTGTGAGCAGATCATTTGTGGCTGGGAAGAGTACGGAGGCTAGCCTAGCCAGAGAGGCACAATCCAGAGGGAGGTTAGTAGGAAATGTGTACCCAGCTCATTGACCCTAAGTTGAGTGGGGATATTCAGTTGTTCTGGAATCTTTTTCCATACCTCTTGGGACTCTTAGAAAGGAAAATCAGATTCTGGAAATTTGGGCCCGTATGCCCAACCCCTTTCCTCCACCGGACACCTCTCTGCATCAGTTTGGAAAAATTTCTGGTGCTCGTATAACATATCTCAGGAAGTTGTCATGAAACAGCTTTCTGAAAAGTAAAAGTTTTTAAATGAGATTGATGATAAACTGCCTAAGAGGATTTTTCAAAAGAAATTACTTTCGAAGAAGGAGATCTTTGGGATTATTTAGAATATTTGAAAATGTAGGGAGATAAATTTCCTTTGAAATGTAGACACAGATCATTAAGGAGTATTACCTGGAAGAATTGTATTAACACATGTTGTTTTTAATGGTAAAGAATTCCCCTTAATGATTTATGTGTTGTCCAGCCGAGCTTTAAAGTCCTCAGGGACTCTTCCATTAATTTGTTAGTATATCCTTTATAGCATTTTACATGTGTAGAACTTTTTGTGTTGTTTTTTATTCCTGCACTTTGACCTTTCAGACTAGTTTTTCAACTAATTTTGTACTTTTTCTTTGGAAAAGAATTTTGATTTTTTTTCAGCTCGTCTCCATATTCTTATTCCTGAGCTTTCATAAATGTCCTGTTTTAATTCACCTGAGGAATTTAATGTTTTGATTTTGAAATGTTTTTGTTGGTGAATTGTATATATGAAAAATAATTTGTTTTAGTTTGCCTGAAAATCAGGAGAAGATAGGAATTCAGGGTGTGAGTGGAGCTCCCTGGCTAAGGGGGGATATAGTGATGATAATAATGAGATAGTGTTTTAACAAATTGCCTTTCTCCCTCTTGTTCCTTTGTTGAGTTTTTGAAATGACAGTTCCAAATTATAATGTCTTTGATGTCATATCAGCTCATTTGTTCTCATGACTCTGCATTTTAATACTCCACATGTCTATTCTCTTTTTGTTGACCTTCACACTGGAAGACCACACTATTGATAGTGATTGCTAGCTGGGAAAGCCTTTTTGGGTGAAAGATTATTACCATCCATATTATCCTTGTCCTTCTAAAGGATCTTTGATTTGTGCCATTTTTGAAGACTGACTTCATTTGCAGTTCTCTATTAGCCCCTAATGACTAAATTTTCAGTACTTTCTGTTTTATTCTGTTTCTTATAGATTTTAGTGGGACCGGTGTCATTAGGTTGAATCTACAGCCTATGTTGGTGTTAATCCAGTTATATTAGAGGCAAGTTCAATGTCTGTTTTCCTTCAGCAATTTGAATTGCCTTAACATTTGATCATTATTGTAAAACTCAACCCAAGTGTTTTTCCCCTCTTAACCCTCACTAGGATTTTATGGTGATCAAGTCCTAGGAATTCTATCCCTGAAGAATTACATGTCTTTAAAAATATGAGTAGATTTTTACTTCACTGACAAGCTTACTTACAGTTAGAATCCTGGTATTTATTGACCAGGTTAGCATTTTTTCACTTTTTTATGCTCTTAAGGTGACTGAGAAATACACTAAATTAATCATACAGGAATACAAAATGATACTTCTGCTGAATTGTTGATAATTTTATATGAGATTGAGGGAGAAGAGGGGAGAGATTTGAAAAACAAAAAGAATAGTCTCTTAAGTGGCCAAAGTTAATTTTATAAGAATCTCAAAATATTACATACTTCCCCACCTCAAGTAATTAAGGAACAACATTTTGTATTTTCTTGTCAACTAGAGTTTCATTGAACTTGAAATTTGTTTATACTTATAGGAGATATCCTAGAGCTTGTTCTGGTGAGTTAGACCCAGAGAAGAGTTTGTTTTATTGTCTAGTTCTCTCTTGCTTCTGTCTGCCCGTACAAAAAATAGAGTGCAATGGATGATGTTGGATGAGCTTTTGGACATTATAACGTGACTACTTTTTTGCAAAATTAAATCAAAGGTGAAAGTGGCTTTCTCAAGTCCTTTCTTACTGTTAGTAAAATTGTCAACTTTAATTTTTTTAAAAATTTTTTTGAGGGGGAAGGTAATCAGGTTGGTTTGTTTGTTTGTTTATTTTAATGGAGGTACTGGTTGTTGAACCCAGGACCTTGTGCATGCTAGGCGTGTGCTCTACCACTGAGCTATACCCTCCCCCTAACTTTAATTTTTAATGATTGTTTTTTGACTCTTAAGTAGCAGCATTCAAAGCATCATTTGATTTTAGCTTAGAAACCACTTGAAGCTGTTCAGTCCACTCCTTGTCGGTTGGAATATCACCATATTGTGGATTTTAAAGATTCTGCCTCATCAGAGCATTAAAAAGAGTTTGTGATTTTGCAACTGAAAGCACATCTGGAGCTTTGCTCCTTGGACATTTTGCAGCAGTTATACTTCTTGGGCTCACTGATTATTTGCATAGGGTACATACTGTATTGCTGTGTTCCTGGCTGTCATTTTTCTATCAGATACGTTAAAAAAAGTTAATACCAAATCCCTATAATGTAGTTTTGAATGAAAACCCCAAACAATCATTTCCTGAAACCCTAATAGTGCTCATTTGTTGGGTTCATCAGAATCATTTAGAACTTTGGTTAAAAAAAATACATTTTTCGGTCCCATTCTAAAGCTTCTGAGAGAGACTCTTTAGTTGTTAGGACAGGGAATCTAGATTATAAGCAAAACCAGGTGATTCTAATATTTTAACCCAGTTTGAAGTCCATTTCCTGTAAAACATAATAAAAATATGTTTTTAAAATTTCCTAAGAAATCGCTGAGTTACTCACTTTAATACTTTTATTACTTACAGTGTTAAAGGACCTGAACAAAATCTGCTCAAACCTCCTGCTGTGAACCAGCAGAACTTTTGAACAGGTGAGTGTTGAAGGGAAGCACAAAACTGGGGTTTAAGCAAACAGATGATTTTTGCTCTTAAGGCTTTGGTTATTTTTGTCCTGTTATTTCTCCTGAAGTTATAGGCAGTGAATAAAAACAACTTTTCTGGTACTGCTCAGATCCCTTATGAACCGTAAGAATAATCATACTCTTTTCTGCATTGATCCTGGTGTGAATTTGTGTCTTAAATTGTCATAATGATTTTTTGATGGCATGAAACAGGAAGAGGAGTGCTTTGGGGGGAGTGGTAAGGAGGTATCTTATGGAACCCAAGCAGTTGGCTTCATGAAGGACATAAACCAGAAATTGGGAAGCAGTCAGGAGACAAAGTAGTTGAGAGAGCACTTTTCTCCTTGCTTGCAAATAGGTGTCATCTCTTGTCTCTTTATCTTGCTTTAGTTGTCTTTCCACACTCTGGCCTTTTCTGCTTTAACAGACATAGAGGAAAATTGCCACTTGATTCCTTGAGCCACATATAAAATCAGGCTCTAGTGCCACTAGCCAACTGGTTAGTAGCTCAGTGTCCCCATTTCAAATTCCTGGGAGGGGAAAATTTGATTGGTTGGACTTGGTCCAGATCTCTGTCATTGGTCCGATTAGTATGTCCATGGGGTGGGGTTCTTAAAAGGTCCCACTCCTAAGAATGGGGTTAGGTCTCAGAAAATGGAGTGTTGCATACTCTAGGCAGAATCCCACAGAAGCTTCTAGATTGTTTTCCTTTTCCTAGAAAAATTTCCTGTGTATAGCTTGGCAGTTTCAATTTATGTGTCCTGAATGAAGAGTTAAAATATATGCATGTCTTTTGGTGAATGAGACCTAGTAGTTCTCACCAAGCATTCCTGGAGCTTCCTAGTGCAGTGTTTTAACAAAAGTTCTTGATTTGGGTTCAGAGGAGCATCTGGGATAAAGGTTCAGCAAATGAACATAAGCAAGTGAGAAGCTTAGTTTGTGGAAAAATTCATTAGTTATTTTTTATTGATTGCTTTTATAAATTTTAATTTCTGCATACTTTTTACAGTATTAAGTAACACTTGAGTATGAGGAAGCCATAGAGAATTTGAGGGGTGGGACTTCTGTTTTTGTTTTTGATTTTTGGTTTTTTTTCGGTTAGGGGAGATGATTAGGTTTATTTTATTTATTTCTTTATTTTAACAGGGGCACTAGGGATTGAACCTAGCACCTAGTACATGCTAAGCACACACTCTACTGCTGAGCTGTACCCTCCCCAAGGGTAGGACTTTTATGTGGGAATCTATATTCATATTCTTTGAGTGGCAGCAGGGACTTTCACTTTTGGGAAAGGATCAGGGAGACAGTATAAACTTGTGTTAACATATTTTTGTATATACAGTTATTATGTAGTACTGAAGTAAACTTTTTTTAATGGAGCATTTTGATACCCTATTTGTTTTTGCTTGTAGCTTGTACGTACTTGGTGACATCGAATTGCTAACATAATTTTTATTATTTAAATCGTATGTTAGTGTATTAGTATGTTGAGAGTTTGATGCAAAGCATAGGGATTACTAACACAAGTGATCTGTTATAGAGTGAGGTGTCGAATGACAGACTGCACATGTGACTTCCTATGATACTTTTTTTTTCAGCCAAGGTTTCTTTAGCAGATTGCAGCTGAATTCATTTTTAAGGTGGAAGAGTCCTTTCTCATATTACACATTTTCTTTAATCTGAATGTTGAGGTAAGGCATATTCAGGGCTTTGTGAGGTTTTAAAAGGTTTCCACATAATGTGTGTAAAACTTTCACAGGCTCTGGGGACCCTTCCCTGGAAAAGATTGACTTGTAGTGAGATTATCACACGATGTGGTAATGTGTATGGCATTGTGAATTCTCCTAGAATAGTTCACTCATTGCTAATTTTGTTGTTTCACCAAAAGGAGGAAAAGAAGAGAAACATTTACATATTGTTTAGAAGCAGTGGGGAGAATGACAGTAATTAGTAACAGCTTTTCTTGTAGTGGTATTGTGGCCACTATATTCTTTGGGAACAAAGCTTTTATTCAAGTTGTCCTGAACCTGGAGGAAGTCTTTGGAGCTCTGGCCTTTTCAGTTTTGGTCCTCTGGTAGCAGAGCCTGACAAAGAATTGGCAGAGATACTGTCTTGGTACTTCACAATTGGTAAATCGTGGCTCAAGCCTTGAAGGGATGGTCAAATCCAGGGGATTTCCTGGTTAGCCCCTTGGGAATTGAGGTGGTGGTGTCCATGTTGGCCCCATAGTAACTGGACGGATATGAAGTCATCTTGCAAGATCAGTAAGTCAGAGTCTTAATTCTTCTTTAGTCTTTTATACTACTTCTGCCATTGTTAATGGAGTTTCTGGTAGTGTGTTATGAGAGTATATACTCTTCCCCAACCAGAGGGCTCACTATATTGCTTAATTGAGTGAGGCAAAGGAGTAGAAATTGGAGAATAGTGAAACAAACGGAGTGGGAAATTGGGGAAAGGAGAAAAAATTACTTCCACAAAATGAATTCCTCTGAAAATTGCCAGGAAATGGAGGGAACAAAAAGTAACCAAGCAGTATTAAGCACTATATAAATATATGAAGAAAAGCTTGTGGCCATTAAGCAGAAAAACGTGGGTTTAATTTGCTGTAGCTTTAGATAAGCAAGGTAACCTCTTCGAGCTTTATTTTCCTTACTTTATTTTTCTTTCCTTACTTTCACCAAGTATATCCCATAGTGATTTGGGAATTAAAAATCTAAAATGCCTGATACTGATGCCTGGGACATATTAAATAGGTCTTCAATGAATGGTAGCTTTTATGATTGTTATTAATATGTAAACAGATACATTTTGATTGTGAAATGTCATCTTTATAATTTTAATAGAGACCTCAGTGGGTTCTGTTTTTACATCTTTTGTCTTTTTTTTGTTTTGTTTTCAATCCAACAAATAACTGAATACTTGCTTTGTGCCAGGTGCTGGGCTAGCCAAAGTGGTGAGCGAAACACACAAGGTCCTATCTTCATGGGACTTCATGGGACTAGGGACCACACCCTAGTGGTAGAGGCTATCAGGAAATCATATAAGTGAATTTCAAAATGTGAAAAGTTTCTCTGTCCTTGGAAAAGACATTTTTTAAATCCTTGATACTTTTTGAATAAGTGTCACATTTTGGATCTTGGTGTTCTTGTTGTCAGTGATATTTTATGCCCCGTGATATGCTTTCCAGGGTATATGTGTTTGTTTAAGTTAATTTATGTATATCTTTTGTCACTTTTTCCCTCTCTCTGTGAGATAGATGTTCTCAACTTTTTGATCTTAGGACTCCTTTACTTTTCCTTTACTAAGTTTGAGGACCCCAAAGAGCTTTTGGTTTTTCAATTATGTCTGTCTTTATCATATTGAGAAATTTAATACTTATTAATTTATTTAAAAATAGCAATAGTTTCTTTACATGTTAAATATAGTTTTAATGAAAAATACTTATTTTCTAAAAAATTTGCTGAGAAACATGACATTGTTTTATCTTTTCACAAATAGCTTTTATGTGTTGCTTTATAGAAGGCAGCTGGATTCTTATAGCTGCTTCTGCATTCAGTCTGTTGCTATTATTACCTTAGTTGAATATATGAAGGAAGTTCATACAAAGATGTGTATGTAGTTGGAGAAGGGAGGAATATTTCAAGAGCTTTTTCAGATAATTGCAGATATCCTTCGATATTATACTAAAATTTGACAAGTAGTTTTTATACGTTAGTTGCACTGTGAAATCTGAATTTTATCAATGCACTTTTATACTCTTACACTAAAATCTATTGGTCTATCTTGTGTGTTGAATGGGTATTTTATATTATAGAGTATCAAAAAACACATTAATTGATATCACCACACATCAGAAAAGCCTTTACATCTTGGGAAAGTCTAAGTACTAGCAAACCTGTTAAGCTCATGGTAGTGAATAGAAGTTTTCTAAAATTTTAACTTTTGCTTGAAAGCTCAAGTTTTATAATTGGCAACAAGTAGTGTCAATTATTTTCCTGAAAGTAACAGTTTCACTTTGTTCGTTTTTGAAAGAAATGTCTGCTAAATACCCAGGTCTAGATAATTTTGTTTGTCAGCTCTTTCAAGTCAAAATGATGTTCCTTGAACAAAAGCAGCTAGTTGAGCTTGTAACTCAAAACAGTCGCCTAAGTCCCTTTCTTCAAGACTGATGTGCAGCAGGAGTGCTTTATGCACACTTCTTATTTCAACACATAGAATACTGAAAAGATGTGTACACAGGGATCAAGATTAATTAAATTAATAGTTTTCAGTGCTTTATCAAGGCATTCTTGAATAAACCTGGCTTTTTTTCTCTCTCATCAGTTTAGGGCACATGGCAGTGAAGAATACAGTGACTTCTAGTACAGTTGGGTGCCACTGATTTGAACGATGCTAAGATGCCAGCAGTTTTCTCCAGTGCAGTGAAAACTTACATCTTAGTATTAACAGTTGTGACATCTTGGATACTTTAAAAGAGTTTCAGAGAATTGCTGCTTTGGGGAGTAGAATTTTTTCCAGTGTTCTACTCATATATATTACACTGACTTTTTAAAAAATGTTTCAAACAAGGAATTGTTTGAAATAGAAGCTAGAATAAACATATCACTGAGAATTGTTAGATTTCATTGAGAGTTTTTAATGCTTGGTAAATATAGATTTATTCATAAGTTGCAGTCAGTTATAAAATAGTCTTTTATAGTGGTCCCATAAAAATAGTCTTCTGCACCAGCATTGTCTAACAGAATTTTCTGCTACGATGGAAATGTCCTATAAATCTGAACTGTTAAAAACACTGTAGCCATTAGCCATATGTGACTCTTGAAATGTGGTTAGTGTGACAGAGGGAACTGCATTTTTTAAAATGTAAAAGGGCTTTACTTTTTTATTACAGCTCAAGTTCTCTTATTTTTTATAGTAGGCTTTATTTTTAAGAACAATTTTAGAGTCACAGAGAAATTGAGAAAATAGTTCAGAGAGCTCCCGTATATACCACACCCAGTTTCTGTCTTACATTACTGTTGTCCATTTATTACAATTAATTAACCAATATTACTTATTAACTAAGTCTATAGTTTATTCAGATTTCCTTAGTTTTCTCTAGTGTGTTTTTCTGTTCCAGGATCCTGTCCAGGACACCACATTACATTTAGTCATTTGTCCATAGGCTCCTCATGGCTGTGATAGTTTCTCAGACTTTGCTGTTTTTAGCAATATTGACAGTTTTGAGGATTACTGGTTAAGTGTTTTGTAGAACTCCTTTGTTGGAATTTGTCTGATGTTTTTCTCCTGATTATGGGTTATGGGTTTTTGAGAGAAAGTCCACAGAGGTACTAGAGTGCCGTTTTCACTACGTCATATGAAGAACGTGTACTGCCAACATGATTTATCAGTGTCAGTGCTGCCCTTGACAGTTGGTGGACTTTTATGCCTTGTCAGGTTTGTCCACTGTTAAGTTACTCTCCTCCCTCCTTGAGGACCTGAATTTTAAATTTTAATTAATTTAATTAATTAATTTAACTAGCCACATGTGGCTGATGGGTACTATATAAGATGGCACAATTCTAGACAGTGTTCCTCAATTTTAAATTTTATCCAGAACTTTATTTAACATCTATTTTAATAAATTTAAAGAAAGGCAATTTAACATAATATAAAGTGTTAGTCTTGGAATGCGTTGTTAGAAGGAGGCAGTCTACTTTCAGTAGGTTTAGTCTTTTCAAGATTAACTTTTTGAAATACAATTTATGTACAATACAATGCCTTCTTAAGTATACTCATTAAGTGTACATCTTGATGAGTTTTGAGAAATGCATATACTTGTGTAACCATCACCACAATCAAGATATATAACATTTTCATCACGCCCCCACCCCCCAAGTTTCCTCCTGCTTTTTTGTAGTCATTTGCCCTTGCCCAGTCCTGTTGATCTGTTTTTTGTGGCTATAGATAATTTTGCCTCTTCTACAGTTTTATATAAATGGAATTATTCAGTATGTATTCTTTTTGTGTCTGGCTTCATTTGCTCAGTGTAATATCTGTGATACATCCATGTTGCTGCATGTATCCATAATTTGTTTTTTGTTAATGAGAATATTCCAAGGTATAGTCATTACAGTATTTATTTATTTGGGTTGTTCTTGGTTTGGGGTTGTTAGGAATAAAGCTGACCTTAGTTTCAATGGCAGTGGGTAGTGATTCAGATTGTGCTGGATTATTTATTACAGCAGGGTAAATTAGGAATTTAAATTCCTTTTAGGATGAGGAGAAAAGCCAACAGAGTATAATTTTTTTGAAGATATGTCATGAAAAGGGTAATTAATGTAGAAATAAATAGTATTTTGCAAAGTTTCATATATAATATGTGGTCCAAATAGATGTAGACAATTGTGACTTTGGATGATTTTCGGGAGCGCGGTGGAGGAGTTCTTTGTTAGTTCTTTAGGATAAGTGTTAAGTAATGAAGTGAATAATGGAAGTGTAATTTTGCTTCATAAAGTTTTGTCGTCAGTAGATGTGTTAACATCATATTTTAAAAATCATTTTTAAAAGTTTGCATGTTTAAAAATGAGACTTGGTATTGTCATACAGATGGGTGCAGAAGGAAAAAATGTTTTCTGCTGTAATAGATGGGAGGAGTGTGTCTTTTTATTTTTATGCCTTAAAATTATTTTTTAAACCAAATTAATGTTCAAAAGAATATTAAATTTTATGACATTTATGTTGGGGTTGTAAAAATGTTTCAAACAGGCAAGGCAAACACTTTGTGGGAATTAAAATATATTTTGTTATAAAAGTAATTGAATATTCAAGTTTTGAAAATAGAGAAAATCATTAATCCCACCTCATGCATATTTCTTTATTTCTATGTTCTCTTTTTTTTTTTGTGACATACAGTTGGCCCTCTATATCCATGGGTTCCATATTCTTGGATGTGGAGGGCTGATTGTAAAGGATTTGAGCATCCTTGGATTTTGGTATCTGCAGAGGGTCTTGGAACCAGTCCCCCTCGGGTGCTAAGGGACACTGTATGTATGATTATACTCTTGTGTGCAAGTATATTGTACCTGTATTTTGTTGAGTGACTGTGCTGCTTTTATAAGATAACTTCCAGTCTTTTATGATTATAAGGGATTTGGTATATGTGGTTCCCCTCTCATGTTTCAGTTTTTCCCTCTCATTGTTTTACTTAGCTTTTTTCTGATAAAAAAAATGCATTTTGAAGGCTGCATATTTTAGCCTAGTGATTACTTGCTTCATTTGAATTTGGACTTGTTTATGGTCTTAAAGAGTTGACAGATTTATTGATTTATAGATGTGTTAATTTCTGGTGTACAGCATAGTGATTCATTTATGTGTATGTGTGTATATATATATTCCTTTTTGTATTCTTTTTCATTATAGGCCATTATAAGGCATTGGATATAGTTCCCTGTGCTATACAGTAGGACATTGTTGTTTATCTATTTTATATATAGTAGTTAGTACCTATAAATCCTAAATCCCAAACTCCCAATTTATCCCTCCCCACCTCCTTTTCCTCCTGGTAACCGTAAGTTTGTTTTCTATATCTGTGAGTCTGTCTCTGTTTTGTAAATAAGATCATTTGTGTCCTTTCTTCCCCGCTAAGATTCCACATATAAGTGATATCATGTGGTGTTTTTCTTTCTCTTTCTGGCTTATCTTAGTATGACAATCCCAACGTCCATCCATGTTGCTGCAGATGGCATTATTTTATTCTTTTTTATGGCTCAGTAGTGTTTCATTGTGTAGATGTCACAACTTCTTAAAATATTTTTAATTGTACTGTTTTTTTCACCGTAGCTAAACCATTTATGGTTTATTTTTTCCTTTTTAAAATTGAGGTATAAAATATAGCAAATATGTGCACAAATCTGAAGTATATAGTTGGGAAAATTTTTACATGTGTATATAGTTTTGTAATCACCATCTAAAACAAGATAGTGAACATTTCCAGCACCCCAAAAGGTTCCCTCTTCTTCCCAGTAAGTACTTACTTCCATGGTGAGCAATTTCCTGACACATGTTAAAATTGATTATTTTGCTTATTGAACGTCATAAAAGGAATCATACAGTATATATTCTTTGGTGGCTGGCTTCTTTTGCTGAACACAGTGTCTGAGATTCATACAATATTGCTACAAATATCAGTAGTTGGTTCTTTTTTATTGGTGAGTATTTTGTTGTATAAATATATTATACTTTAAACAATTTTTAAACTTTGAAATAATTTGAAAGTTACAGAAAAGTTGCAAAAAATTAAACTTTCCTTGTGTCCTTCACCTGGTTGGGTCACCAGTTTTTAAATATTTTCTCATATTTGCTTTATCCTTCATTTTCTTTTTTCTTTCTCCATATATGCAAGTATATATGTATGTAGTTTTTTTTTTTTCCTCTTGAGAGTCCATTACAGACCTCGTGCTCCTTTCTCCCAAACATTTCAGTGTTATTTTTTAAGAATGAGAACATTTTCCTACACAATCACAGTAAAAATTTCAGAATCATAAAAAAGTAACATTGATAAAATACTATTGTGTATATAACTTCTTTTCAAATTAATTGATTGTCTCTTTAATGTCTTTTAGCTTATTTTTCACTAGTTCAGGTTGGAATTAAGAATCATACCTCTTTTTAGTCTCCCTTAATCTGGGATGTTTCTTTAGCCTTACTTTGTCTTTTATGACATTGATACTTTTGGAAAGTATGGTTGATTGATTTTATGTCTATCAATTTGGGCTTGTCTGGTTTTTTTTTTCAAGATTAATTTCAGTTTATGCATTATTGTCAGGAATGTAACGTAAGTGATGTTGTGTCCTTCCCAGTGTAACACATCAGGAGGCACATGGTGTCAACTAGTCTCGTTATTAATGATGTTAATAACTCAGTAACAGCCAGATGGAAGAGATGCATAGGGCAAGGTGTGTGCGAAGAGGTGCGAGCTTCACAGTTTTTCTGGTGTGCCATTCTTTCTACACCTTCATATGTTCACCAGCCTTGAAGCTCCACTACATTTATGTATTAATCTGTTGATGGACATTTGTGTTGGAAAACATAATAGCCAAATGTCAGGTTTTGGTAGTTATGAATAAAACTACTATGAATGTCTTACACTCATCTTTTGGTAGGCATTTTCCTTGAGTGTATGTCTAGCAGTGGATTGTGGGATTGCCAGGTAGATGTATATTTAGATTTAATAGAGTCTGCCAAACTGTTTTTTGAAGTGATTGAACTAATTTTCAGGAATGGAGTCACTAATTTTGTGTTATCTTAATCCAGATCTGGCTAAGGTAAAAATAACTGGTTGCTGGAATGGACACAGAACTGTTTATTTACTTGGTACATGTGAAGAATGCTAGGGAAGTAGCTCTTTTTCTGCTGTTACGAAAATGGAGGTTGGGAAGATGGCAGATTCAGGTTTTTTGGTGTTCATTCTGTTAGTCTTTTGGCCATCTGTGCATAGTACTGGCTGGACTTCATCCCAGATTTGCCAGTTTTTTTCCAGGTAATTTTTACATACCCAGGAAATGGAGGTTTGCAGTAGCAGATTATTTTTGTAATAAAGATTGAGGGTATTTCAGAGTATATGTTTTGAATTGTTAGTAGAATAGTAATAGCTAATCAATATATCAAGACTTCTCCTGGGAAGCTGTATCAGGCAACACTTTCAGAGTAGAACATTAGCCATTGTGCCAGATTTTGCTTTTACTTTGGTTTCTCCTGGCTGTGTTTGTTCAGACAACTTACTATGTAGATCTGCAGCTCCCTCATGTTGATAGTGATTGTGCCCAGAAGTCATCTGGCTTCTCAACACTGTTCCAGGTTGTGAGAAAATGATAAAGTCTCTGAGAGGCTGTGTTTTTTTGTTGTTGTTGTTGTTGTTGTCGTTGTTGTTGTAAACCCAGCAATAAGAGACTAGGTTGATTTCTTTCTCTTCACCTTTGAACGTGTACTCACATGCACACAGTGATAGATGAGGTCCCAAAGAGCTGAGGAAGTCAGGAAAACTAGAAAAATATACAGAGGAAAAGAAAAATAATTATATACTAGTAATCAGAGATAAAATAATTGCTAGTGAGGACTGATTTAGCTTAGAGTTTTTAAGAAGTTGACAAAAAGGCAGATTAAATAGCATTCATTGTCAAGTATAGAATCCAGTTTATAGAATACCAGCTTCCTGATATTAATTGCAGGAGAAATGTATTACTTGAATTCATTTATAAGGAATTTTGAATAGTGGACAAGGTTTGAAATAGTGATTATGTAGAAATACTCTCTTAGCTATTTTAAAGTCATCTCTCTTTAAAAATTGGGGGTAGACCTCAGGTCTTTATCCCTAGAATTGGAGTAGCCAAAGGAGAGTGGAGAGGCCAGTGGAGAGGTGAGAGCTTTATTACCTCTCCATGTTTTAACCTGTACACAGGATGTTTTTCAGTATTGTTAAGGTAACTGCAGCCCATCTTGCCCTGATAATGTTACCTTCCCTTCACCCCTCTGAGGTCATCAGTACTGGGGTCCTGCACAGCGGTAGGTGCATCAGCAGGCACCATCAGGATCTTCATCCTCTTCCATTTACATGCCTGTTCTGTTTCTTTACTAGGATGACCATTCAAGCTGAAATACTCCTTTTGTCTCTATGTAATTATGAATACCCCTTTCACACAAACATTCTGGTTTAGGTGATAGATTATATGTAGTCACCTTAGCCATTATTCATCCTTCTTTGTGCAAAATCCTTTTTCCTCTGAAGTTCGTACTGTCTGGCAGTACAGCTGTTCCCTCGTTATCATCAGATATGTAGTCTGTGGGATGACCCATCCAATCTTCCCAAGTTCCTGGTTTCTTGACTTAACTCCATCTCTAATTTTTTTTAGTACTTTTTTTTATATTCCTAATATACCTGCTTTTTTGGCATTACCAACATATCAAATTTGTAAACTCTCTTCTGTTTTTATTTCCTTCCCCATTGTGCCTAAATCATACTTGCTAGCACCCTCCACTTTGCCCTCTTATTCTTCCACTTACTGTGTGGATAAAATCTTAACCCTGGTCCAGTCCTGTTGTCACTCTCTGCCACGTACCCAGGCTGCTAAGTTCGAGAAAGAAGCTCACAGCCATGCAGATAGGTGCCTCCTCCATCTTGATTGGACCTTCAGAACTGCAGTGTGGTGTCCTGGATTAGATCCTGGAACAGAACGAGGACATTGTTGGCAAAACTGGTGAAATCTGAATAAACTCCAGTTTAGTTGATAGTGATGTACCAATGTCGGTTTCTTAGTTTTGACAAAATGCTGTGGTAATGTAAGTTGTTTATATTAGGGAAAACAGAGGGAACTTTCTGTAATAGCTTTGTAACATTTCTATAAATCCGTAATTATCCCTAAGTAAAGTTTGTTAAAAAATACTGCTGTAGATCACACCAGCTAGCATTGCTTCATTCTCCTCAAACCTTACTCTGTCATCTAGTCTGTCATTTGCCTACTTACCTGAGAAAATTGAGGCCAACAAATATGAATTCCCTGCAACTTACTGTCCTCCTCTCCCCCCAAAAAACCCCACAAAAATAAGCTTGGAGGTGTCCTAAGCCATTTGAGTATACTTTGCTCCTGTCACAGGTGGAAGGGCATAACGTTTTTTCCCCCATTTGTTCTCTGAAACCCCATCCGCCCGGCTTTCTCAGACTTCACTTTTATCATATTTTTGCTGAATTGTTTCTTCTCTTTTTGATTCTACTAGTATTTTTCCAGTAGGATATTTTCATCTAAAATAAAAATGGAAATTTTCCTTCCACTCTACTTCATTTCTCTTCACCTTTCACAGCTAAGATTCTAGAAGAAGTTGGCTGCATTTGTAGTCTTCCCTTCCTCACCTCTCACCCCCTAAAGGCTGGCTCTGTCCCTCACCACACTTCACTCTTCAAGTCACCAGTGACTTCACTGTGGAAGCATATGAAGACTTTTCAGTGTTTCTCTTTTTTGACTTCAATATTTGAAACTTCGAAATTCCTCCATTACAAAAAAAATTTTTTTGTAAGTGCTAGCTTTGTTGTATACACATATTAGTAACTTACTAGGAAAAGAATTACTCATAATTCTGTCATTCAGAAGTAAATATTAACATCTGGGGGCATATCTGTATATACCAACTAAGAATATATTTTAAAATGTGGTGAATTTAATTATGTTCTCTGTATTCTCTAACCTTTCTTGATCACTTAACATATTGACATTTTTTTTATGTCAGTGAATATAGTTATCATCACTGCCCTCTGTTCTCTACCCCTATGTACATCTGGTTTCCATGCTATCTGCTGGATTTCTAACACCCCTCCTTTATGTTTAGTTCTTGCTAATTCATTCTCCTCCTGGCATCCTGAATGATCTTTCTAAAGTTCAGATTTGATCTTGGACATTTTCTTGCCTGTATCTTCATGTATAGCCTTCCATTGCTCTTGAGATCTAAAATGCAAAAATTCTATGATATGGCCACTGCTTTACCAAACTTCATTTTAGTTTTTAGCCTTATTGAACAAATGGATAAGCTCTCAAAAGAACCTGACTCTTTCTCCTTTCTGTTTTAGATAAAGTGAATGAGGGGAAAGCTAGAGTCATAGAATCTGACTTTAGGTGAGAGGTTAGGGCTAGAGATAACCTGACTACATGATCCTTTCTTCTTCTTTTCCTCCTCCAGTGTTTGCTAAGGCTTTATTCTTGTCACTTGAGCTTGTCCCTTCTTGATTTTTGCTTTGAGATAGTTTCATTCTGTTTTGGGTTACAATTCTGTAGATTTACTTCCAAGTCTGTGTCTCTCATCCTGACTCTACACTGGAGTTCATGGTCTGTATTACAGTCTTTTGGATGGCTCCTCAGGTGCTTCCCATTCATTTTGTCTAAAATGGTAGATGTACTTCCTCCTAAACTTGTTACTTTTCCATTTTCTCTTTCCTTTCAAGCTTTTCTATACAGATTGATAAAATAACCTGCCCCCAGTATTACATCCTCTAGATTCCATTCCATTTCTGCATCCTTTGTTTAGATTTTTCTTTCCAGAATGAGCAGTGCTTTTTCCACTTTGGGAAATATTTTATGGAGTAGGTATTTGAATGGATCCTTAGTTTTGTACAGGCCAGTGTAAGGGAAGGAAGATGGGCCTTCTGGGGTAAGGGAATGGCATGAGCCAGAAGGAGGAGAATGCAGTGGAGAGTAGAAAGTTATTTGGCTTTGAGTTTGGAGGTTAAACTGTGGGAGATTGAGTTAAAAAGGTGTGGATTGTCAGATTGTTGGGAACCTGAAAGGAGTTTTGACCATGCACAGTAGGTTTAATGACCCTTATAAAGAAGGGTGGACATGGCCAGAGCAGTGCTTTACTAAGTCTGATCTTGTTCAATGTGTGTAAGTAGAGGCTGCATCAGGGAAGCAGATTAGAAATTTTATTTCAGTAATCCAGACATGAGTTAACAAAGGTTTGGCTATAAAGAAAGGAGAATGTAGGAGGAATTGACCACATTTGAGACATAATGATTGGATATGAGGGATAGAGAAGAAGGAGTTTCAGGTAACTCTGGGCTTTTGAGCCTGGGCGACAGTAAACTGTGAGAACAGTGGTACCTTGATCAGTTGTTGAGATGTTTATCGAGGAGGAGCAGGCTCCTGGAAATGCCACATAGGTCATGGAAGAAAAAGATAAAATCTGTAATTCACAGCAGGGATGGGGCCCCTCTCAAGGGGTGGTGTGCAGTTTAGAAATTTGTGGGAGAAGTTTACATTGCTGTTCTATAATAAACTCCTACTCCCTGCATGCTCCACGTTAAACTCCCCATGATTTCGTAGGCAGGGGTCTACCCAAAGTAGTAGAGAACACCATTGTAAATAAAATGAAGGTTCAAGACAATATCTAAACAGAATTTATAGTTAAGTAAACCATGGGTGCACTGAGGGAAGTTAGAAAAGAAGAGAAACTTGGGGGGAATGGTGATTAAATAGGAAGGGAATGAAGTTAGGAAAAATACATCAGTATAGTGCTGGACGTGGAGGAAAAAGAAGGAAACAGTTTCAAGAAAAGGCAGTCTAAAGAGACAGCTTGGTGGGAGCACCACCTTCAGTGTCTGGTTCAAATCCTGACTTACTGTAAAAATTCAGAGCTGTTTTCTACTGGGGACAGTTCTGAGAGTTGACAACATTTAGCTCAGTGGAGTTTAAATGGTGGCAAAGCCTGTGCTCGTTTTCAGTACCTCACTGCATCCTTAGAAAGTGCAATTGAGAAATAAGTCTTAGTTTCCATTCCAAATAATTTATAATTCGGAGACATTGTGTAAGACAATTCCTCCAGTATATATAAATAAATATATTAGAACTGGGCTCATTTAAATTGATTAGGAAACAGCAACCAGGGATGGGGAATTCAGAATTAGAAATTACAGTAATGTAAGTGTTTAGATTTCCTTAACAGTCATAACTCTTAGATTTCCTGCTTTAATTCATAAAGGAGAATGAACACAACACCATTCTAAGTAATGTAGGTCTCTTTAGCTGATAATTAAATTGCTTGGATTATTATTCTAAGTTCTTAAGAGCTCTCCAGAAAACTTTACGGTAGGAAGTAATCTTATGCAAACCATGTTGTAAATGGTAGTTAGGTCCTCAGCTCATGGCATTGAAAAAACTTTTGAGCCTTTAATGTTTCTGCAGTATGGTAGTTTGGCACTACCTAAAGGTTTATAGGTGGAATGAATGATAAAGAGGACTGGAACAGGATTTCCTTGCTTGTTCCTTAGGTGTTGCCTGAGTCCAGGGCTGCTCTGTAACTCAAGACCACTGCGTGCAGTTGGGCAGGTTCTGCACTACACAACTCTAGGGGTTCTGTTTGCATCCTTTGTGGCAATGGTGCCCTTGGAGTTTTTTATTTTTCGTGACCTGTGTAGCCTTGTGGTAGTAATTTAAAGGGAAAAAATATTAAATATGTAAGAATGATTTTAGTTTTCACTGATTTCATGTATCAAATAATTCAATTTTTGAGATTCACTTGCTTTATAAATTTAGTCTGGTACAAATCTTGCCTTGCTCTATTAATTCAGAGCTGTTTTCCAATGGTCGAAGTCCCATAGGAGTTTGAATATAAAACATTTGTCTAAGTGGGGTTTAAAATGGTGGTAAAAACACTCCTTCAAGATGTTTTGTGTTACAGTGAAATCTTACAGTTGATGTAGTCTCTGTAGGACTGTTTGTTAGCCACGTAGGTCCACATACTTTTTTAAAGCACACCATACTGATTTATGCTAAGTAAGGTCACACAGCTGATATCTAAGTATGATCCTTGTCTTCATTTACAGTGGGCACTTCACCTGGGGGCTGATTATCACTACCTTGACAACTTATTTCAGTTGGGATGTACCATAATTTAATTGAACCTAACATGCATCAATTAGGAGATTTTATGTAATGCATCGTTTTATGTATTACTAAGAGAGAAATCATACTGCAAGTAAACTTGCATCAGGGTTAAGAACATGGGATTCTTCCTGCAACCCACATGGTCGACATAGGGCCAGAAATACCTTCCAGAAGGAGAGCAGATAAATAGCTGATATGGACGTTAGCACATTTTTAGTTTGCCTTTTCTGCATTTTAGACCAATTTCTAGTTTGTTTTTAGATCTTTTAAACAGCAACAATCAGGGTGATGTGATATATCTTGGAGATATTTACAGTATAATGTTTATAGCATTTTCTGTTTTCTAGGCTCTGATATCCTTTTATCCCCAGCTTTATTGAGATATAATTGACATAGAACATTATGATGGTTTAAGGTGTAAGATGTGTTGATTTGATGCATTTATATATTGCAAAATCATTACCACTATAGCATTAGCTAACACCTCCATGTCATCACATAATTACCATTCCTTTTTTGTGGCAACAATCAAGATCTACTCTCTTAGCAACTTTCAAGTATGTAATGTAGTATTACTAGTTGTAATCACCATGCTGTACATTAGATCCCCAGAAGTTTGTACCATTGACCATTATCTCCCCATTTCTCTGACTCCCCAGCCCCTGGTAACCACCACTCTACTCTCAGTTTCTATGAGTTTGGCTTTTTATAAGTAATACAGTTTTTGACTTTCCCTGTCTTATTTTTCTTTAAGATCTGTTGTGTAAAAGTTGCTCTTGAAAAATCACTCATGTAATTGATTACCTTATTATTTTAACTTGATGGTCCAAGATAATTTTCAAAGAATCACTGGAGTGTACAGTGCTAAGCAGAAAGTGGGGAGAGTTGTGGCAGAAGCTGTGAGATAGGTAGAGGGGTCCTGATTTTAAGAATCTTTGCTATACCTCATGGTGATGGAAAAAGCCATTGCAAGGGAGTAACACAAATTAAAATGTAAATCTGTTATCCTTCATTCACTCCCCATTGCTTGAAGGCTAAAAAACGAAGTCCTTAATTTGGTTCCCAGTGGGAACCTGTCTGCTCCCACCTGTCTTACCAGCATCATCTTATACCATGCCTCCTTTCCCCATATAAACATAAAAAGATGATGAATTGGAATGTAAGGGTGGATTTGTTCATTTTCTTTGCCTGCTATATTGTTATAGAGATGAAAAGATCTCATTCTGGTGACTGGTTGAGAGGAGCATAAGCAAAACACACTCCCTAGCTATCCTTCCTGGGCTGGAATTCTGCATTTAATCTTGACGAACTATATGGAGATATTTTTCTCTTTAACAGGTTTTTCCACATATAAAAATCTATTGTAAACATACGGAAAAGAATGGCAGCAGAAACGCAGACACTGAACTTTGGGCCTGAATGGTGAGTTTTCAAAATCTCATCCTGCTGTCTGTTGGATGACTAGTATAGTAGTAAGGTATTTGTACAGGTGTTGGGAGTTTATAAAATGTGCATGTTTTTGAGACTTTCCTTTACGTGCCTAGTTGAAAATAATATACCAGTCTAGGAATAAATAATATTTGGTTAATAACTACTTTTATTTTCCTGTTCTGGTCTTGTAATGATAATTGATTTGAAACTCCCCACATTCCCACCACCCTAGCAAATTATTTAACTTTTGTTTGATGCTTTGTCTAGATGCATATTTAATGTTACATAATTGTGACTTTTTATGTGTATGTTTTCTGCTACAATGCTGTTTTGTGGATGCTATTCATAGACTCATTAAAAATAGTTTTTATTGCGTTATTATTTGAATTTTATTTTATTGATGGGCTAGGCAGGTGGTCCAGAATTACACTGGCTATAAACAGCCATATAGGATTGGGTTAGCATTTGCCATAATAACAATTAATCGACCTTTGAGTCTCTTACAGATATGTTTGGACCCCGAATATGGAATTCTCATGGAATTTTGAGATCCATCACATTATAGTGTGACTTTTTCCCCCTCTTCTTCCTTTTCCCCAAAGTTGATGATTGAAGATCCTCTCGTCAGTGGCATGAATAATGATAGTTCCTTTTTCCATTCAAACTTTGAAACAGAGGCAGTATTTAAGTATATAAATTGAAATAGTGTCTTAAACATTTTTGATTGTTCAGGTGGTGGTGGTTTGATAAATGACGCAGTAGTAACTCCCTATTTGAGGACTCTTCTTACCTTACCTTACAATATGGATTTCTTCTTATATGTAACTCCTAAATTTTCTTGGCCCTTATAGCTAGCATTTGGAGACTGAGGAGAAATCACTTTTTGAAGTTCTAAGAACTGATGCAACTTCTATACTTTGAGAGTTTATTTTGGAAATGTTGACCTAAGTAATTTTGCACCTATTTTAGTTCTTATTTTATATTTTAAGGATAATTTTCTTAATTGTCAAATCAGTATATGCCTCTAGAAAAAGTAAAAATTATAAGTAATCCAGAAGAAGATATAATCACCATAATTTCACCATCCATGATGACCACTGTAAATAGGTTGATGTATCATTGTAGGTAGTTTTATGTGTGCTTACTTGTGTATATGTACATGTATTTTCACAAAAATTGGATCATGCTGTACATTCAATTTTGTAACCTGCATTTAAAAAATAACCACTTCAAAAGTATCTTTTTTATCAATAAATATTTTCTGTTATTTTAAATGGTTGCATTGTATGGCTATACCATCATTTATTTAACTAGTCTTCTAGATGTAGCATATATATGGCTGTTCTTAGTTTTGCATTATTATAAAAATATTTTTGATGAACATTCTTGTAGCTAAAACTTTATTCACATCTTCCAAGTGGATTTAAATTCATATAGCTTACTTTGTAAACCGTTTTGGGTGCAGCTCTTTTGCCTTCACCTAGAATTTATAACTGCTGCTCTTTTGTATTTACACACTTTCATGCCTATTTCTTTGTAAAAACCTGGTTAAAATTGTCAGCTAATTGAAGGAAATTTTTTTTTCTTTCAGTATCCTTTTATTAAGAAGTAACAGCAATGCCAGGAATTTAGCTAAAACAAAAGGGGAAAAAAAACCACTCCTGGTGATGTTCTTGAGTCATTACATATTTAATTTGGTGCTAAATGGGTTGACAAACTATGGCCATGGGGCTGTTTTGTTGGAACACAGCCACACCCGTTTGTTTCCATGTTACCTGGCTAGTTTCACACTATAGTGGCAAGGTTGAGTAGTTACAACAGACCATCTGGCTCAGAAAGCTTAAATATTTACTCTATGGCCATTTACAGAAAAAAGTTCGCTGGCCCCTGCCCTAAAGCATGGATTCCCAAAGTCATTTTGGTGCATCATTGATGGTCTCTTTTGTCTTACACATCCTTTTCATTGGTACTCTGAAGTTTTTTTGATGGTATTTTGTTTGATCAGCTCAGTGTTTTATACAAAATTTGAATTGAAGTACTTTTAGCAGAGGAAAGTTACCAGTCCCACGCTCAAGCTATGGCTTTGCCTAATTGTTACCTCTGTTAACCTGTGGGCATTAGAGTTTAGGAACCTTCCCTTAGTCATCTGAAATGCTGATAAATTGAGGAGCGGAGGTCCAAGTAGGCATACTGCCTTCTTTGCACCATCTGTCAAAATTTCTTCTGGCAAAGGGAATATATGAGACCCTTAAGTAACTCGGATAACCCTGATCTAGAAAGCTGCAGTATGAGTATGCTGTGTTTTTCTGCATGTAACATTACGTTTGTTGTAGCTTGTATATTCGATGGAGCTTGAGGTAAAGAGCTGTGTCCAGAATAACGAGAATCAAAGTTTAGAGTGATTATACTGAATCAGTGTGTAACTCTGAATCATACAGAATTATTCAGTGATACTGTATTCTTTTTACTAAGATGATCATTTTTATAGTGATGTAAACATAATGTTCAGTAAGAGATGGATAAAATGAAGAGATGTATTTGTACCTGGGACAGTAGTGAAGATGGGAGTGTTGAAAATTGTGATGGGGCAGACCATGAATGACCATAAGCATGGACTTTATGAGGTAGGTATGTAGAATCATTAGGTTGTAGCTTACCTTTATATTTAGAATAACAAAATATATCACGTAATTTTTAAAAGGGTGTGATAGATTTAATGGAGGAGTAAATCATTTTTAGGTATAAAACAAGAATCACTTTAAATCTTTACTCAAATGTTACCACCTTAGACGTTTTCTGACCATCTATGACACCCCACCCCTTACTTCCCACCTCCCTTCCCTGTTTAATTTTTTCTTCATGGTCTATATCAAAATATAGCATGCCAAGTATTTTACTTAATTTTCTTTATCATTTATGTCCCATCCTCCAGCCCCCACTAGACTGTGCGCTCCTTTGAGGGCAAGTACGTTGGTTACGATTTTTGTACACACTGTTCACTGCTGTATCTCCAGTGCTTGGCACATAGTAGGTACTCAATAAATATTTGTTTAACGAATGAGTGAATTGTTGGAAAGTTAAGTTGTTGTTATGCTTTGCTATTGTCAACATGTATACACATCCTTGAGCAGTCTTGTTTGTGTTGCTGATCATTTCCTTTGAAATATCTTGGAAGTGGAATTATTAAATCAAAAGTTTAATATTTAAGGCTTTGGATGACACATGGACAGATTGATCACAAGAAGAATTGTATGAATTTAATTCCCATCCTCTCCTATTTACTTTGCCCTTGATAAAACACTAAGTACTACCTTGAAGAAAAAAAATTTTTTTAGTTCTAAATTTGGTAGATTTATGGGGTTTTTTTTAAAGAATTTTTTTATTAGTCCCAGTTGTAGATTAATTCACACTCATTCCAGAAAACGATGGAGGGAGCAATAGTGCAGAGGAAAAAGAAAAGATCTGAGTTATGCTTAATCCTGCCACCCGAAAACCATTGTTTTTTCTTCCACTAGCCAATTTTGGTTTGTATCCTATTCTTTTTTCTTTGCAAATAAATGTTTGTATGTATACATCAAGACATTTTTAAAAAGCAAAACAAATTCATTATACTTGTTTTGTTTTGGCATTTTAATTTTTTTATTTTGAGGATCCAAAATCTACTCAGATAATTCTGGGCAATAAAGGAATTTGTTACAGGGGAATGAATAATTGCAGTTACCTGGCTCTATGGGAAGGAGCCAAGGAACCTCCTTTGGGGTTTCTTCTGTCTCTTCCTGGCCTTAAAGAAGTTTTCTCAGGTCTTTCCTTGCAAAAATGAATGGGACACTTCTGTTTCCTCCAAAGCACTTTGTTTAGATCTATGTGAAAGTTATGACTTTTTGCTGTGTCTCTTTATATGTGTTTACCTTACTTAGAAAAGAACTAATTCCATTGAGAAAGTCACTGTATTTCTCAATTTTGGTGAGCCTGTTGTTTAGCTTAGTGGAGGCACTTAGCAAATGTTGAATGGTTCACTTCTTATGGTGGGGGTGATGGGAGCAAGAGAATTCAAACCTGAGATTGCTGGGTTACTATTCATAATCTTTGTGGAATTGTGGGGAAAATGGGAATTCTGGAGGATGGAATGCATTAATGATCCCAGTTTTCAAGAAGTGTAAAAGGTAACTATACAACCTGAAGGGATAGTAAATTAGGTGTTAACCTAGGGTGTATTTTAGAAGAGAATATTAAGAGCTGTTTAGAAAACATTTTACCATGTGCCTTCTATGTTTTATGTCTTGGGTTAGGTGCTTAGGCAACAAGGATAGAGGACATGGTATCTACTTTTGAATTATTGATGTAGTGGGGAAGCTGACACTAATTTCACTCTAATGTCAGTGCTGTAAAGAAAGTATACTGTCAGTACAGGATATTCAGCTGCTTGTTTGATGCCTGTAGGCATCTCATCCTTGATAGTTTCCTAAAACTGAGCTCATGAATTTTGCTCTTTTAACTTATCTCAGTACCACAATGCGCTCATTTGCTTAAGCCAGAAGTTTTGGAGTTGTCCTGCTTATTTTGTTTTACTTCTGTATCCCTACGTCTAGTTCACAATGTTGTGTCTATTCTACCTTCAAAATATCTCTTGAGTCTATTCATGTCTCTCCATCTTCATTGCCTCCACCCTAGTGTAAGCCATCATCTCTCTGACATAGACTGTTGTAGCAGTTGCTTTCTGATGTTTGACTTCCATTCTTTTCTTCTAATTGCTCTCCCCACTGCATTCAGAGTAATCTTAAAAATGTAAATTGGAGCAAGTTTTCTGCAAAATCCTTCGCTAGCTGTCTATTTGTATGGCTACTTACCAGCTTTTTCTTCTACTAGCCAATTCGTTCCATGAACATTGGGTAGGTTGGTATTTGTGTGTAGCCAAGGCCCTGAGGGTCTAGATCTCTCTCCTTTCCCTCCTGCCACTCTCTTTCCAATCCCCCATCCGCCTCATTCTGTCTCTCTTCTTTTCCTTCTCCTTTCCACTTAACCTTTCTGCTTCCAGGTCCCCACTGCACCCCAGGTAAAAATGATTAGAAAAAAATATTCCTGACAGCAGAAAGGGCATGTGTAAAGACAAGAGGGTAAGAAACTGTAGGTTTAAGAGGTTAAAGTTTGCCTTTACTCTGATGTGAAGTGTGGGAGAAGAGAGCTAGCAGGCAGCTCTTCTGTGTTAAGGAGCTTTGGATTTTACTTGATCATTGTGTGCCAATTTGATGAAGAATCGTTAAACGGAATGCTTTATTCAGATTTGCATTTGAAATAATGACTGATAGTAGTGTGGAAGGTGGACTGTGACTGGTTAGATTGTTTAGCATGCTGTTGTGGCATTCCAGGTAAGAAAGAAAAGCGTGAACAGTAGTAGGTTAGTCAATCAGGGGACAGTTTGAGAGATTTAGGATTTAAAACCGGTGGGACTTGGTAATTGTATATGGAGATGGTTAGAAGGTGAGGACTAAAAAAAGGATGATTCCCAGACTCTTAAGCCAGTGGCTTAAGTAGTGGCTGAGGAGATGGTGGTGACCTGTGTTTGGGAACAGAGGTGATGGAGGAGGTTGGGATGAATAAACTAATAAGGAGGGTTTTGGGTGTTTTAAACCGGAAGGACAGTGAGTGGTTGAATATGAAAGCCTTACTCTCTAGAGGGGACAGGTCAGAGCTGAAATTGAGAATTGTGAGCTTACTCAGAAATGTTTTTTGACTCCTACATCTTTGCACATCTACATTGACATTCTAAATTACCTTTATAAGTTGAAGTTTGGATTTTGGGCAGCAGTTAACAAGTGAGGATTGTGGGATATCATGCAGTTTTAGGAGACCCTGCTTCTGTTACCTGTCAGTTACTACTGGTACTACTAGGAGTGGCGCCAGGCCTCCCGTGTTAAACAGATCTCAGTATGGCCAGGAAGATGAAAGTAATTAGAATAAAAACATTTCACTTGGGCCTAGTAATTGAACTTTGCTAGAGCAGAGGAGTAGAAGGGAGAAGCCAGGTGGCACTGAGTTTTGAAGTGATTGGAAAGTGAGTGTGTGGAGATGTTTCTGAAAAAAGGAAAGATGGGCAGTGCTGCAGAGGTAGAGGAGGATGCTGCATTAGAGGAGTTTTAAACAAATCACTATTAAGTATCCTTAGAGACTGAGGGGAAATCAAAAACGGAAGGATTGAATTTCTACAGAAGAGGGTTGTATGGACCAAGGTCCTTAGAGGAGTTAAAGATCACCGGTGGGTTTTTAGGAGAGGACATTTCCGAAATATGTTTTAGCATTTCCAGTTATCTGTGGAGTGAAGAAAGACTTGCAAGAGGATTTGTTAATTATTAAATAAAACTCAACCATTACCCTAATTCAGGCTACCATCTTCTTTTAGTTTGAATTACTCTCAGCTTGCCTTGGTCTGTTCTCTTCACAGTAGCTAGAGGAATCTCTTGAGTATACATTGTGGTCATGTTCCTCTTAATAGATCTGGTGCCTAGTAAGTATTCAGTCCCAGACGTGGAAAGCCCTTGGGCATGGTAGATGGGTTTGAAACCTTGTGAGGAGCAGATGAAATTAGGGACGTTGAGCCATGAGAAGGGAAGTCTCTGGTGAGATGCAGTAACTTTGCAAATACTGGAATGATTGCCTCTTGGAAAACCACTTACATGTGCCCTCTAGTGGTAGAAATGATTGTGGAGCATGTTGATTCAGTATAAGAAAAATAATTTAAAAATAACTTCTAATAAAAGTATATATGTATATTTAAAAAGTAATTTTTGGAAGAATAAACCATGGCTATTTTAGATAAAAACTGGAGACCTCACTGTTGGAAAGATTTTGGTCTTTTAACTCATGAAGACCTGGGTTTGATTTTGTTCTGCTGGCTGTGATTGTGGGCAAGTTGCTCAACCCTTTGGCTTCATTTTTCTCATCTGTTGTATTAGGATTGTTGTGAAACTCAAATGAAATTAAATGAAGTAGTGTATGTGTAGAATTCCGAGCTCCAGTTCTCAGTGGATATTAATTTCACTTTTTTAGGAAAGAGCCCGAATGTATGTGAATTTGATGTGAACCAATGTATAGGAAGGTCCTTCAGCAGTGGTTGGATCACTCTTTCATGGGCATATTGTTTTCCTACTGGCTTGTTTAACCTGTCGTGTAGTAGTTGGACCCAGTGATCTCTGAGTACATGAAGAATTGGAAAGAAAACAAAGGACTAACCCAGTAGCAGTGAACACTCCTAGTACCCAGATTGTGGTCTTAATATATACCAAAGAGAATCAGGCTGAAATAGTTGACTCTAAGTCCGAGGGAAGAAATAATAGAAGCTGACTCTGGAACATTTGACATAAACCAGATAGAAAAGAAGCTGTTAACTAGGGTTGTGTCAGAAGGATTCAGGAGCCAACCTGAAGCCTCTGACTGGGCAAAGATGAGACAGTTTGAGTATTGTTAAGAATAATTGCAGTGAACTGAAATACATAAATAAAAAATAATTTTTTATTGTTAGGGGATGTTGGAGAATCACATCATTATTTTGAAAACTAATAAGTAAGAAGGAAGGATGAAGGCTTTTTCCTTCCTTTCCTGTATGAACTGTATGCTATTAAGTAACAATACCCAACAGTGTAAGAGGGACGTTTCTCTGTAGAACTATAGCTAGTAAATAAAGAAGAAATGGAAGAATAAAGTCACTTTAGCAATCTTAGTGAATATAGGGATCTAGGCTCTGGTCATCAGGGACTGCTTAGCCTCACAAAACCAACCAGGCAGTGTGTGCCTCCTGATGGAACCACACACCACCACGTGGAAGCATTGCCACCTCTAATCAGGTCTCTACATTCAGTCACCGATTTGCATGAAATGCAGAGAACAGAGAAACATGTTAAACTATTAAAACTATGTCACAGGGAAAAAATCAGCAAAATTCAGACTTCAAAAAATCCTTATCTTTTAGAGAGAACATTCTGAAATATTTACAGATGAAATGATAGATTTTCTTCAAAGATTTTGTCAAAAAATCTTGAAAATAATACCCTTCAAAAATCTTGAAAGCCAAAGATTTCTTCCAAAAATATCAAAGGAGGGTTAGATGGGGCTGTAGAAGGAGCAGGATGGATTGGGGACTGGTGATAGGTACATGGGAGTTCGTTATGTTCTTCTTGGTACTTTTATTCAAAATTGTCCATAATAAAATGTTAAAGAATAACATGGAAAAAGAAGGTAGAAACACTGAAAAAAAAAAAAGAAAAGAAAAACCAAAAAACCAAAACCCTGTAGTCTTACTTTACTAATACATAGTCCTTTTTTTTTTTTTTTTGGTATTGCTTTCTACATGTAAACACATTTTACATATTTACTACATGCATACTATTTTTTCTGCCATTTTTGAATACCATGCAAGTATTTACTGTGCTTGACCTCCATATTTTTAATATATAATTTGTAGGCCATTTCTTTTGTTTTTGTGCATAAAGCTTAGCAATTTTGAGGATGTTTTAATGCTTCTGTTGAATTTTTCCTTCAGGCTAAACTGCTGAATTACAGTATCTTGGTTCGTTTTACTGTTGTTATTTATTACTTTATAGAATTTTGGGCTGTCCCCAGCCCCAGGTAATCAGCTACTCCTGGTGGTAGTTTTTCCACTTTGATACAGTGCTGCAGTAGGATCTTACTCTTGCCATTTTTTGCTGAGGTTCTCTTCCCCACTCTCTTTTGAAGATAGAAACATCTTATTATAAAATTAAAATGTTCCTCATTCCCCAGTTCCATTCCTTAGAGGCAACTGCTCTTATCAGCTTGGAGTATATTTTTACTTTTTTCTTCTTTTGAGTAAATGGGGCTTTTTTTTTTTTTTCCTGCTTGTACTTCACTCTTTTCACTGCATTTTCAGATTCTCTACACTGATTGTTAATTGCTTTCATTAAAAGTGGATTGTGAAATATTGTGGGCATAAAAAAGTATAAATTGTAATGAGCATCCATATACTGAGTACCTAGCTGAAAAAATAAAATGTTGTGGATAAAATGAATTCTTCCCTTTGCAGATAGAACCATATCTCAAATTTTGTATTTGTCAATTCATGTTTAACTTTTATGCTTTTGCTATGTTTTGTATGTGTCCTTAAGTAGTATGATCCTCATTATATGTAGTATATAAAATTATCTTTTTTATAAGCTTCTATATTTTGCTTTTTCTTTTGTGTAGCATACTTTGTTAAATATTAGCAAATAATTCTTTAAAGTGGCTGTTCTAATTTATAATTCCATAAATACTACTTGAGAATTTCCATTGTTTTAAATCCTTACCAACAACTGGTATTGTCAGGTGTATTAATTTTTATTAATCTAATGGGTGTAAGGTAATATCTCACTTTTGTTTTAGTCATATATTACTTTTATACTTTGGAAAAAAGATGTCCCCTCCTCATCCCCTAAGCTTCTTAAGGACATGCCCTGGTACCTTCTAAGTTAAGGAATTTCCACATGGTGGTTTAGTTATTTCTCAGTGAACTATGTTCTTAGTGTGCTGTTGCAGCAGGCTGTATTAGAGCTAGAATCTTGGGCACCTTGAGATAATGGGATTTCTTTCTGTTTTCCAAAGAACTAAAATGAAACTTTTTATAGTGTACTATATGAAAAAGGTCCTTGCTGCCGGAATGTTTAACACTTCATTTTCATATTGTGTCTCCTAGGCTTCGAGCTCTGTCCAGTGGTGGGAGTATTACGTCCCCTCCTCTTTCTCCAGCATTGCCGAAGTATAAGTTAGCAGACTATCGTTACGGAAGAGAAGAGATGTTAGCACTTTTCCTTAAAGACAACAAGGTAAGAAAGTAGCAAGGAGTTCAGAATTATGAATGAGATTTCAGGGTATGTACAGTTATGTGTTGTTATATGAAATAGCCATGATTTTTCTATTGTACCTTTTTCTTGCTTTGAAACTTGCAGTAGTTCAGAGAGGCTCTTCTAAATGTTGTGTACTTCTTATTTTTTAGAGAAGACCTAAAATTTCATTACAGGAGTAGAAGGCTTCATGGAAACAGGAGAGTAGTCAGGACTTCATGCTTTGTCTGACTAATTTCTCTTAAACTCTTTTTTTGTCCCAGTGTGATTGCTGAGAAAGGAAGAATTTTCCCCTTCTCTTTAGTGCATCTCTTATTTTTCTTTCCAGTTAGAAGTTAGGAGGTGGGGAGGGTATAGTTCAAGTGGTAGAGCCCCTGCTTAGCATGCGTGAGGTCCTAAGTTCAATCCCCAGGACTTCCCATTTAAAAAAAAGAAATCTAATTACCTCCCCCACCAAAATAAATAAATATTAATTAATTAAAAAAAAGCAATATCTTTAAAAAAAAATTAGGAGCAAGAAGGGCAGATGCTTCTCTTGTTCTTTCCTTCTGAGTTAATTATAAAATTTTTAGTGGGGAGCAAATCTTAAGAGTGACACCATGTTGTGTCACTTATAAATGAACAAAACTCAAAATGTATTAAAGTACACTTTTATTATCTGAATAGGGAGAAATAACATTTTCTATTTTTAAAGTATACTTTGTTTTTGATTTTATTAATGAATTAAGAGTCTTAAATTTTAATGATGGTTGCTAAGGACAGATACAGTTACTTGTAAACCTCTCCTTACCACCTTGTGCTTTGAGTTAAAAATGTGCACGCTGGAATACCAGTCAGTGCTGTATATCAAGTCTGAAAGTGGTAGTCTGATGAGAAGAAAGGGAGAGTGACTGGGGTTTTTAATATTTGACGCTTTCAGAATATTTACATGCCACCAAAAGTTAATAGTGGTTGAATAAGCTTTAATCTGTATTTATAATAGTCAATCGATAAACCGAAGAATATTTTCTTGTTTTATCTTCTAGTAATTGGAGGGATAGCATTAATCTCATGGTCATGTGTTTGGTCAAACAGATACCTTCAGACCTTCTGGATAAAGAATTTCTGCCTATCCTGCAGGAGGAGCCCCTGCCGCCGTTGGCTCTTGTACCATTTACAGAGGAAGAACAGGTTTGTGCCTAGTTTTGAGCCTCAGGTCAAACCCTTGTTCCTTCCCACTGAAGCATGAAAATAGGAAGTTACTTAGGCCCTAAGGAGTATTCTGCGTTCCCACAGGTCTGCTTCCTTCTTACTGTTTTCTTGGCATACGGTGCCTCTCTTAACTTGACTAGATTCTGCTTTAGATCTGAAGCTGTTGAGTATTATGTAGAGATGAGGAAATATTTACAACTTATTCAAGTAGAGAGAAAGTAATTTTGGGGGTGAGAAGGCCTTCTTTTCAGAAACATGTAGTTTTTCAGAAGTAATCGGCAAAACCTGAATTCTTACCAGTGCAGTCTACCACTGAAGGAAAATGTAGATCTTCAGCTCACTATATGCTTTAAAATGTGCTCTTCTATCACCAGTTTTTTTAAGTGATATTGCAAGAAAGTTAGAGTTTTGGGCTGGAAAGTATCAGATTTTGTGTTTATCTTTTTATAGTGTACTATATCCAGACAAGTAATGGAGTTTTTGATTTCAAGGAACTGTGGTAATTGTAGTAATGTGGAGAAATAAAGCTTTGCTGGAATGCTGGAATGCCACTTTAAATGAGGAGTCATCATTACTTTTTTTTTTTTTTAACTGCTTTATTGAGACATGCCATAATATTGACCCTTTTAAAGTATACAGTTCAGTAGTTTTTAGTAGATTCACAGAGTTGCATAACCCTCACCACTATCTAATTCCAGAACATTTTCATCATTATTTTTTGTGACAGTTCTGGAGATTTCCTCTGTATTCTTGCCATGTTTTGCATGATGAAGTCACCCTATTAAGGAAGAAAAGCTTACTAAAAGAATTCTGTTAACCTGAGTTAAGTTTTAAGAAAGATTTGATATTAACCTTGGTGATTTTCAGCACCATACTTTTATAAGCAATTTTGTTTTCTTTATGGTTTCTCCTGAGTCAGGCTAGTTCCATCTTTAGTCATGAAACTCAACATCATCTAGGGGCATCAGCAGATATTTTCATTGACCAAAAGGTTTTACTGCTATAAAAGAGTACATGGGGAAGGAAGGGTCCTGTCTCCAGTGATTGCTGAAAAGTTCCTTTTCAAAACTGACAAAATTACTTAAAAAAAAAAAAATGACATCTGGTTATCTTTTGTTTTAATTTTTCTCAGAAATATTTTTATTATGAAGTATTTAAAATAAACCAGTATAGAAAATATTATTATAAATACCAGCATATTTTTAATTAGGGCATATAAGATCTTAGAATTATGACATATTTGTGTATCTTTTTGTTTGTTTTAAGAAATGAAACATGTAGACTGCCTGGGGTGTACCCATCCCTTTGTTCCCAGCGATTACTATGAATTGGATTACTTTTCTCATTCATGTTTTAATATTTTCATTACATATTTATGTATCCATATATCATAAGCATTTCATTTTATAGGGTTATAAATTATATATTAAAAATAGCATACTGTAGTTTATATCCTGTAGCTTGCTTCTTTGCTTTCAGTAATGATTTTTTAGATTTATCTATGTTTATACACATAGCTTTAGTTTGTTCATCTCTGCTGTATAGTATTTCATATGTGAGAAAATCCAGTTTTTCCAGTTTCCTCTGGTTGGATATTTAGATTGTTTTCAATTTTTGCTATTGACAAAAAGTGCTGCAGTAAGCATTCTTATAACATGTTGAAAAAGCTGGATTGCTGAGTTTTGGTTGTTTTTTTAAACTTCACAGGGTGTTGCCACGTTAGTTTCCGTAGTGATTTAAGCCAGTTTGCTCTCTGACCAGCAGTGTATGAGAGGTCTAACTTTTATGCAGTCCTCCACGTCTGGATTTTTAAAATTTGGCCAAAATGGTGGCTGTGATAGTTGTTTTTAATTTGTATTTCACATGTTACTAGTAGGGTTGAGTATCTTTTCATATGCTTATGGTCTGTTACTGTTTTTTATTTGCCTGTGTCCTTTGCCCATTGTTCTAGATTATTTGTCCTTTGTGTTGATTTTAATGTTTCTTCATATATTCTTTAAAGTCAATAAAATACTTATTATTTTGCTATAAAAGGTACTCATTCATTGTAGAAAATACAGAAAGTTATGACAAGGAAAATCTTAGCTATAAACTCACCATGTAGAGATAATTATTTGTTAACATTTAGTATGTTAAGCAGTCTGTTTTCTTTGTATATCTTTAGTTGTCAAAATACACCAATACAGACTGAATCCAGCAGCATATTAAAAGGATAGTACACCACGGCCAAGTGGGGTTTATCTCCAGAATGCAAGGGTGGTGCAACATAAAATGAATGTAACATAGCACATTAGTAGGATGAAGAAAAAAAGCACTTGATCATCTCACTTGCCACAGAAAAACCTTTGACAAAATTGATAAATGGTTTCATGATAAACCATTTACTGAACTAGGACTAGAAGAGAACTTAATCAGTCATTAAATTTTAATTAATCAATAATTAAAGGCACTTATAAAATACCCGTAACCAAAAAACATACTCAGTGTTGAAAGATTGAGAGCCTTTCCCTTAAGATTGGAAACAAGATAAGGACGCCTGCTTTCACTACTGATACCTGACATTATGTAGGACGTTTCAACCAGAGCAGTTAGGTGAGAAAAATAAATAAAAAGGATCCAAACTGGAAAGGAAGAAGTAACTATCTCTATTTGCAGACAACATGATCCTACAAATAGAAAATCCTAAAGAATTCTCAAAACAGTATTAACATCAATAAATGAATACAGCACAGCTGTACAGTACAGGATCAGCAATAAAAATCAGTTGTATTTCTATATACTAGCAATGGACAATTCAGAAAAAAAATTAAAACAATTCTATTTGCAGTAGTATCAAAAACAAAATACTTAGGAATAAATTTAACTAAGGAGGTATAAAACATCTACAATAAAAATTATAAAATACTTGAAATTAAAGAAGACGGAAATACATGGAAAGGCACCAACATTTATTAAGCTTTGGAAGAGTTAATATTGTTAATTGATCTATTGGCGGTACAATCCCCATAAAATCCCAGTTGCTTTTTGGGTAGAAATTAACAAACTGATCCTAAAATTCGTACGGAATTGCAAGGGACCCTGAGTAGTCAAAACAATTTTGAAAAAGAACAGAGTTGGAGGACCTGTACTTTCCCATTTCAGAACTTACTGAAAAGCTACAGTAATCAAAACTGTGGCTTAAGGATAGACATTCAGATTAGCTGATTAGAATTGAAAGTTCAGAAATAAAACCCAAATCACTCCATACTGCTTTCAAGAAACTTTGTATGAGGATATTTCTTTTGTTTCACTGCTGCCATGGCTATAGCACTTTACTATCACTTTTGCCATATCCAGTATTTTTATTAAGTAATTTTTTGAATCAGTAATAAATCATATGGTTTAAAAATCAAAATTTACAGAACACCATTCTTTTCCCCAGCCACCTGTCTCCTTTCCCAAAAGGCAACCAGTGTTAGCAGCTTCTTGTGTATTTTTCCAAGTAAATATTAAATGTTTACCTTCTTTTTGTACAGGTGATGGTATATACTAAGCACTATTCTGTACTTCCAACATTGTTTTTATTGAAAAAATTCTCTGCAAATTTGGAAAAAAGTTCTTCCATTGTTTTAGTTTTCATTTCTTTCCCCAGTGCAGAGTTTCTCAAATGTTTGCATTTATATTTAAAAAAATTTTTTTGTTCTTATCTTTGCCAATTTTTCTTTTAGATAGAAATCTTTTTCTTGAGCTAGCCCTAACCCTAACCTGTTAAATTTTCTAAATTATAATATTGTATTTAATTTCATTTATGGTTTTTTTTAATACAGAAGCTAATTTTTATATAGTTCAATATACCAGTTTTAATCTTTTGTGATTATTATTCCAACTTTTAAAATGTTAATGAATATTTTTAATAAAAAAATTTTTTTTTCCTTAAATGATTGCGTAGATTTCTTAGAGACTACATGGGCCAGAAAAGCTTTTTAGTAAGTAGGGAGAAGGACTTGCTACTATTTACCAAAATGTGATAGACCTTTAAAAAAAAAAAAAGTAATTGAATCATTCAGAAACAGCCTATAACATTTCTGAGAAACTTGTGTTTACTAAGAGCTACACAAATCATTTGAAAATCAAAAGTTATACAACAAATGCTTCTGGGAACTGTTGGTCAACAATTTGAAAAGGAATAAAGTTAGGTATGCACGGTAATTACAAACCAGAATTAATTCTACGATGACTAAAGGAATAGCTCCTCATTTTGTCTTTATAATGGACATGTTTTTCTTAAGGTGTTATAGTCTGGATGCCATAATTACAAGGGCTTAATGTAAGGATTTGGGATATTTTCATGGTAGTCACAGAAGATCATCAGGGTCCATTTTTGGAAGCATTTAAAAATACATCATTAAGGGATTCTTGACACTTAATTTGGTAGCCTTTCTTATTTGTAAAATATGTTGGAGTAGAACAGTACTTAACGCTGGCAAAAGGTTCATTAACATTTTGATGTTTTTACTTTGGATGGTCAGGTACCCGTTCAGGGATTGTTTAGACATTCCTAGACTGGAGTTTTGCATACTTTTTCACCCTCTTACTCCTATCTGGGAGGTAAATAATTCTAATGATATAAAATAGCTTCTTGGTGCATATCTTGTTTCCTGAAGTTACCTGAACAGGATATTTTATCTTTAAAATGCAAGTTAATATTCTGCTCATATGTTCTCCCTCTCCCCACACCTGCCACACACGCACACACGCGCGCACACATACACACACACGTAAATATGCATGCATGTATAAAATATAACTAGGAAAAAGATTTTCTTAGAACAAAATTAATGCTTAAATAAGATCTTCTAGTTGCTCTTTGGTTTGGCATTTCCTTTGTATATCTATCTGAGTTTGAAAAGCATAACTCTGTACAGTATATCTGCAATTTAGGTAGCTGCTACCACATTGATGTATTTTATTTGACGTCAAAGAAAATCACTTCACTTACGCATTTTTGAATACATAATATTTTATATACATACAAAAATGTCAAAGCACATGTGGTGAAAAGCAAGTCTGAGTTACCCAAACTCTCCCTACCTATTATTCTTCCCCAGGAGTAACCATTATTTCCATTTTCTTGTGTTCCCTCCCCCCAGGGTATTTAATACATCTACAACTATTTATGTATCTACTCTTTTAAACACACATGTACATAAATGGTAGCATACTATGCACACAGTTCTACAGTTTACTGTTTTCACCCAAACATCTATTTGGGAGATAATGGTAAATACTTATTTAGCTTTTAATATGTGTCAGACACTGTTCTAAACACTTGTTGCTTAATGTATTAAGTGCTTGCAACAACCCATGAAGTAGATTCCTATTCCCATTATGTAGATGAGGCACAAAGAAGTTGAGTAAAAGGGCTAAAATTTCACCCTGAGGCAGTCTAACCTCTCCATGCTCTTAACTCCAGCTGTGCTGTATATCTTTGTATATTAGATCAACTGAATGAAGTTGTGGTTTTCTGTATCAGAAATGGTTGAATATTAGCAGTTTTACATGGTTCAGCCTAATAGAGTTGCCTCATTTTTTTAAAGAACTGCATAGAATTCCCTGGATAGATGAGCATGATTTTGTAATTAGCTCCTTTTGGCTGATATTTTGTTGGTTTCCATTTTTGCTTTTACAAACAGTACTGCAGTTAAGATCTTTCTGCTTATGTTAGTTTTTGCACGTGTGAAGAGAGGACTTCTTGTGTCAAGGGGTATGGACATTTAAATATAGTTTGAGAAATTGCCTTCCTGCGATTATACCAGTTTGCACATTCAGCTGCAGTGTGTGAGGAAGTATGAAAGCATGTGAGAATTTCCCCGAACCGTATAGACGGGTGCATTTGAGTTTCATATGTGTAATACTTTGGTATTAAGGTATTCAACTGTGTCGGATCCTGTGGCACACATAACGCAGTGTTATGTGTGCCAGGATCTCTTTTTTCCAGTATTAGAATATATTAATCTAGATTTTGGGACTTCATAGTCTTGCTTAATGGTGTTCCCAGAGGCATTATTTAATAACTCCACTGGTTATTCTGTACTAAAAGGTAAGTTAATGTATTTGTTTCAATCAGCTTTTTTAAATTTAAATTTTATTAAAATATAGTTTGAAATAAGTTATCAAGTTTGATATCTTCTGGTTTTTTGTTATCAATTACATCTTAAGTCTTCAGTTTTGAAGATACTTAATTATATGATTACATACCTATAAAACTCAAAGGAAAAAAACTTACATTGTTGTTTCTAAAATTTACATGAACAAATTGTATTGAATACAATTCTGAAAAAGACAAGTAATGACAGGTAATGAGGAGAAAATGACCCATGTATTAAAACAAGAAATTCATTAATGAAAGTATAAGTTTTTTAAAACCAATTGCATGTTGATTTCTTCAGAAGAGGTATAGACATATTTCAATTGATTTTAAATCAAAACAGCAAATCAGGACTTCACAGTAGAAAACAGTTTGAACTTAAAATATTAATTGAATTTGCAGGGCTCTATTTCAGTCCAACTAAGCCTCACTTCTTGCTTCTGCTAGGAGGGCCTGTGGCTATACGCCATGCTAAAGTTGGATTTTCTACACTGTACCACACCTTTGCACTTTTGCACAAATGTCTATTAGGTTCTAAGTGTATAGAAAGTATTCGGGTAAGGATATATTTTCTGAGTTTAAAACTCTCTTATGAAATTCTCCTTCAGATGCCCAGGATTTTGATATTTTATAGATCACTTTTCAAGATTTTTATAATTTCCTCTACCTTTTCCTAAGCTCTCTATATTCCATTTATCCGGAAGTATCAGCTAAACATATTTTTGGCTCCCAGGCCTCCTGTCTTTCTGTGTCCCTCTTCATGTCTGAAGGATGCCCACCCACTATTAATCTTGTTGTACTTGACCCTTTCTCAGGTTGACTGTGGGTGCAAGTGCAGGCTAATAACTGAGCGATTGGAATTTCATTTTTTTTTTCAAGCATTCTGTCCCCTTACCCATTAAGGTGGATAATCTTACGTAGATTCTTACTTCGCCCTTCCCCGTTCACCCCTGATACCTATCATTCTATTAAATACTAATTGGAGTTGCTAATTCACATTGGTGAGCAGAATGAGGCAGAATGATTGTTTTTCTCTTTACCATGCTACTCTTGATTCAGACCTTTTTGTGACTGCCTCTTATTTCCACCTTTAAGTAGTTAAAGGATTGTTTCAAATCAGATCTCTTTTACCAAGTATTCTCTGTATATTATGATGCATATTTGCCCTGTCTGCTTCTGGATACATATGGCATTTAAAGTTTGTTTAATATTTCTTCACAGAACCTAACATAGTACAAGGCATTGGTTATTAGTGTTTGTTGATCTGAAATGTTAATTTGAAATTTTCAGCTAAAATCAGGTTTTGGAGCATCTTAGTGTGTCATGTAATGATGGAGTGATGGTTTCCCATTGCTAGTAGTAATTAGATGCCATTTTATAGATGCAGTAGGAGATGGTGAGAAGCAACATGCAGTTTTATCTGTTTTATCCATTTTTTCTTTCTTTTCTTTTTTGGCAGAGAAACTTTTCCATGTCTGTAAATAGTGCTGCTGTCCTGCGATTGACAGGACGAGGAGGAGGAGGAACAGTGGTGGGGGCTCCTAGAGGTCGAAGTTCTTCAAGAGGGCGAGGTGAGCTTTCATGTGAAAAAAATAATAACAGGAGGAGGAGAAAGAGGATAGGGAAATCACTTTAAAAATATTTTGATACTTGATTTTTAAAAAACTGCTCTTTGACATTAACTGCATAATAAATGTCCTCAACATTTATTTTCTGAACTATTTCTCAGTGTACCTGCTCCACAACCCTGATTTGGAGTAGAGGAGGATAATTCTAGCTTTGAGATTTGAGAGTGAATGTTTCTAGATGGTCCTAGTTAACTTTGGCAAAAGTTCGTTTTCCATATTCTCATCCTCCGGGAGCCTCGCACGTTGAGAGCTGCAGCCCCCTACTGGAGCAGCACCCAAGTCCCTGCAGGCCTCCATGCCCCAGGCTTTCTGTATAAGACCATGTGCCAAGAGTGTCCCCAGCCAGAGAGAGGCTTTGTAAAAGCTGCCTCCTCAATACTAGGGCTATTTTGGGTGAAGAACAACAAAAAAGTTGTAGCAGTCATTTAACCTATAGTTTTATAGATTTGTGTCCTTTCTTAGAAGAAGAATTTTTATTTTGGTATTGTTCTTTGATATCTACTCCCTCTTTTGGGTTCATTGATTTTCTGCTACTTACAGACATTCTTGATGTTTATAATGTAAATATCTGCTTGAGCATTTACCTCTAAGTTGGTTAAATCATTGCAGAAGTCTACACATACTTTGTCATTTTTAGAGGTGCTTATAGAAATGGAAGTCAGGTGTCTGCAAAGACAGAGGCCATTGTCTCCACACATGGCACCACCCAGGCTGGCATGATTACGAGTGTGGAGTATCTAAATTTTTCCTGGAAGTTGTGCCTTATGAATAGAGTAATGTATACCCACTCCTTATAGAGACCGTATTAAATTGTGCATTCCTATGAAGGAGTTTCAGCAGTCCACACAGAATGTGGGAATGCATTGTTGTGAACGATGAAGAAGCTAAAACTCTACTTGTGGGCCAGCTACCATTACCGAATTGTACACGTGCTTTCCTTCTGAATTTGTCAGTCTCTAAAATGGTGGTTTTTAACCTGGGGAGTTGTTAGAATCATCTGTAAGATTCACAAGAAATACCTCTGCAGCAGAACACTGGGTGGTGAGATTTTAAGCATGTGTGTGTTTCAGAAGGTCCACAGACCATTTAGAGTCCCATTGGTAATTAGGTTCCATTGGTCCAGAATTTGTCTCATCTGTGCCGCTTGGTGGTGGATGATGGTGTTTTGGGGATGGCTCTGGCATGTTTGCTGTGGGCTGGCAGTGAGGAGAGGCTGCACTCAGGCAGCTTTGCCTCCAATGCTTTTTTAGGGCATGACATTGAGAGATCTTACTAAGAAGTGTGGCCCACAAGGAGCTGTTCCTTGTGCCGCGGGCGACCACCAACGTTGTGTGCTACAAATACCAACCAGTCTCTCTAAACAGGCTTAAAAAAATTCCCTGTGGATAAACTAATGAAGGGTTGATAAACTTCTTCCTGCCTTCTGGTTTCTTTGAAGTATAGGGTTATCACATAGAACTCTTACATTCAGAATTTAAACAGGGCATTTATAAAAGATAAGGTACTGTGATGAAAGCAGTAACTTAATTAACGTTAATGTGAATGAGTGATATAAAACTAGTCAAATGAATGAGCTGACTTGCTGAGAAATTTCCGACACCGTTGTCCCAGCTGTGATTCTTTTTAATGGTCTTATTGGACCTTTAATCCATAGTTTTTCTTTTCTTCATTTATATTTTTACTTAATTTTAACTTGTTGGTTAAATAAATAGTGGTAATTGTAGCTTTTTTTTGGCACAGGCAGAAATAACATCAGGTGATTATCCTGGCTCCTTCCAACTTGAGAAAACTTTAATGTGAAAATCAACTGACTTCTAAATATCCTGAACTAGTAAAATTTAAATAGAGATGGGGAAACAACAGGAAATTGTCACCTTTCTATTTATCTGGTTAAGATTTTTAGCAATAAAGCATATCCACACAACTGTCAGCCACTGTCTTCATCATTATTAAAAGGAAGTATATTTTAATCCTCCAGGAGAAAGAATAGGATGAAATCTCAGACAATAGGATAGTTCTTTGAATTTAGCTTTATGAAAGATTGGTCATGCTGTATTTACTTGCTCCTCCTTATATGGGAATTGCATTTATAGGTAATTATGGGTCTTGTATTTTGAAGATTGTTCCTTACATTTTATAGGTTGGAAAGCTCTAGAATCTGATTTGTGTCTGTGTGCCAACTTATAGAGCTTTGGACTCAAGGAGGACCAGTGACATTGCTAGTCATAAGTGGCAGAAAATATTTTGTTCATGGTTTGTTTGTTTTTCTAACAACTTGTAGACTGTTTTTCATATTCGTGTGTTTCCAGAATAAAACACTTTTTCAGGGTGCTGCATACTTAATGGTTTTCTTGATAAATTGTTCTTTAAAAGGAGGGGGGACTTTTTCTTTCACTCTAAAAATCATCACCGTAGGGGATCACCCCAGTATTATATAACAGTTTGTATTACAATGTGTTAGAATCTTAAACAAAATGTGCATATTTCCTAAGGATAGAAGTACCAAAATTGGAAGTTGACTTAAGTTGGTACAACTGGAAGGTAACTTAAGATTATTACAGTTCAACCTTAGTCCTCACTTCCATTTTACAGATGAAGAAATTGATACTTGGACTAGTCAAGAGGGTATTCATTTCCAAGACTGCACACATAAAATTCTGTACGTTATTTTTGTATTTCATAATAAGGTCATATAGAAGTACAGTTGTATCCTGAGTCAATTCTTGATAAATTGTAACTAAGAAGTGGAAATATTGCATGGATATTTGAAGTAATTATTTAATTCAGTTGTATCTAGCTTTGGAATGCATTCATGCTTTTTATTCAGGATGCATCATCATTTTTCTTTGGGTGTTTTTATGCTATTGGAGAAATTGAGCTAGAGATAATGGCTAAGATTTATAAGTACATCCCTGGCCCTGCCCTCTCTTCCAGTTTTCTAACCTGTGTTGGATACAAATGGTGTACATTAGTTGGAAAATCCTCACACTATAAAATATAAAGCTGAAAGTGCATGCTGCCTTCTGCCCCTGACACAGCAATTGGATGTATATCCTTCTTGGCCATAACTATGCAGCCATATCATTTATACCCCTGGACCCCTTTTTTATATGTATTGTTCTCTGGCATGCTTTTGTCATTTAACAGAGTAATGCAGATTTCTTTTGATACCAGTACTTTATCTTCTGTCGCTTTCTAGTGTTCTGCTGAATTGTTTTATCAGAATTTATTTAGCCAATCCTTGATAAAGTTTCTTTTTTTTTTTATTGTAGTAAACATCTTCATACATACAGTATTTGCAGATTTGTGCAAGTATTTCTATTAGGATAAGTTCTAGTTAATATTGTTAAGTCAAATTTTGATAGGTCTAACCAAATTGCCTTCAGTAAAGGCCAGTTTACACTTGAACCACTGGAGCCTCTAAATCCCTACCCACCCATATTCTTACTGGCTCTGTGGTTCGCGTTTGGTGCTGCCTGATATTTTTCTTCAAGACTTGGGCAAATGAGAAAGAGTGCCTTTGGTTGCTATGGAATATCCTTTAAGGAGTTAGTTCACAAAATTGATAGTTTAACATTGACCCTATTAAATTATCTTTTCTCTGTAGTTAGAGATATTAATTTAATTGTTGTACATGGCTTTTGTTCTTTATCTGCTTGCTTCTCATACTCTCCAAATCTTCTATTTTTGTTGAAAATAACCCAGTAATAGGTTTGATTTGAAGTAATGGTTTACTGATCTTAGAATTTCACTATTGAATTTTTTTATTAAGGAGCTTAGTACTGATACTATTTCTTGTTCAGGACTGGAACTGGGACTCTTACGCCATTTTCTAACTTGTTTTTTTCATCCTCCTGTGGTCTAGCTACTTCAGTGTCATCATCGGTCTTACTGATAAAGGCCTAGCAGGCCTTGCTAAATATTTGAATGTAGACATCCTGCTTTGTATATAGTTAGAACTTTAGAGATTAAGCTTTGGTGTTGAACTTGTGCCAGATGTTGACATCTGACTATCATTATTTCTGTTTTCTTATTTTCAGGCAGAGGCAGAGGTGAATGTGGTTTCTACCAAAGAAGCTTTGATGAAGTAGAGGGTGTGTTTGGTCGAGGAGGTGGCCGGGAAATGCATAGGTCGCAGAGCTGGGAGGAAAGGTAACTAAAGGAACCACATCTTGGTGTAAAGAACATTTCTTTCCTGCTTTTTGTAGAGGAGAAGCCTCTTTGTACAGTTCCAGTTTTTCATAAAAAAAATGCTGTTAATTGTTGACTGTCAGTTATGTTAGAAATGTTTAAATGATCCTTATTTAAAGGAAGAAGCATTCTAGATAAATAGAGTAATATTTTAGTGCCAGCATGGATATTTAATAGTTAATTAGATTTGCTATTTGATTAACGTTCAGTGGGAAGCATTTTCATTTATTGTTTGTTATATTAATCGAGGCATCTTCTCTCTATTGCTTGGGACTTTATATGAAGTCTTTGAAGGTGAGCGAAGGCAGTTTCACAAAGATCCATGTACAAAGATAACCACTGTGATAATATTTATAATATAAAACAATGGGAAACAAGCCAAACACCTTAATATCAGTGTGGTTTCTTATATAATGGAGTACCCACACAATAGAATACTGTATAACCATTAAAGTTAGGATGATTTTGAAAATATTTAATGATGTGTAAAAGCACATTCTAAAAGCAGTATATAAAACTGTGTATAGCAAATACCTAAAATAAAACATGTATTTGGTTAAAAATGTACCTAATCTGAAAAATAACATTTCTGAGTCTATAGAAACTAGCTTTTGGGAGGTGAGATGATAGATAAAAATTTATTTTCATTTTTGTGCTTTTCTGTAGTGTCCAAATGTTAAGCAATAACCATGTATTTGTTTTATTAGTTGAAAAAGAAAGAAATCCTATTTTAAAAAAGATAGGAAGAAATAATACATATCTACTTAACAGAAGTGAAATAGATGTTAAAGGCAAATACAGAAGTTTACATAGTTGTGAACAGAACCTATCTTTCTTAATATTGAGAACACTGGTTTTTTTTTTCATTTTTCTTTTCTGGGGGTGGGAGGTAATTAAGTTTATTTATTGAACTTTTGGTTTTTTTTTTTAATGGAGGTACTGGGGATTGAACCCAGGACATCAGGCATGCTGGGCACGTGCTGTACCACTGAGCTATACCCTCCCCGCCAAGACTGGTTTTCTTAAACAAAGACTTGATAAAGACTTTAAAAAAAAAGAAAAAGATAGGAAAGTGGGTGTCATGGACGGAAAATCTATGTTATTCTCAAATTGTTTGAAACTCATTTTACCTTTTCTAGGGGTGACAGACGTTTTGAAAAACCAGGACGAAAAGATGTAGGTAAGGCTTTCTTATACTGTTTTCAAGTATTTTTATCTGGACTTCATTGATTATAATGCTTAACAAGGCCAACACATAAGGATCTGTTTATTAAAAGTTGACTCACTTACTTGCATCTCTCCAGTAGATGGGGTTGTAGCATTGCTTGCATTTAGAATTCTTTGGTTATTTGAGGACTCCAGTGCATGAAACCAGGAGTGATGAATACAGCCATTAGGATTTACTTGATGTAACTTTTTAGGTCTGTGTGTTCTCTGCAAGGCATATATACTTTATTAAGTCTATCTTATGAATTGAAATTTCAAGTTAGGAACCAGTCTATTAACTCCTTTTCCAGTACAGATAGCATCTCACAGGTGAGAAAAAATAGGGAAAATACTAGAATGTTTGCTTTTGTATCGGAGAGCAAAGGCTAAAACTATGAATGTTCTTACTTTGGATTTATTCATATGGTCTTTTTGGTGTATAATCTCACTTTCTTTTTTTCAGGGCAGTTTGCACATAGATCTATACAAATATATTGTAGTGGCTTTTATTGAATGCTTTTTGATAAGATACCCACTTCAGGTTATTGGATAAACTGTGCTAATGATTCTGAGCTTCTTTTTAAAAGTAATCCACTTTTGTTGAAAATAGTAAGATTTTTAAAAAATTCTCAAATTGTGTCTAATCTCTCCAAGAACAGCAGTGCTAAACTAGTTTGTTGGGACACACTTGCTCAATTGTGTGAGATGTTTTATGACATCAAATTAAGACAGTTTGAATACTGAAGATTCCAGAATAATTTGGTTTTTTTTTTTTTAATTAAAGATGGTTCTTATCGTGTGTTTGCTTCTAATGTATAGATAAATGGGTGGAATTAGAGACATCTGAGTAAGAGTCTAACCCCTGTGAACACCTATTGGAGAATGTGGAGATGGAAAAAGGCCTGTAATATTCAAATTACAATTCCTATTCTGTAGAAATTGTTTATTCCATAGGAGGAGATCAGTTTTGGTGATCATCTTATAGTATGATTCTGTGAGTATGAAATTAAAAGATTATTTAAAAATTTTAAAGAATAATCCGGATGATACAGAAAGGTGTGGTTTGGTGCATTTTAGTGTGAAATACGTTGAAGCAGGCATAGCAGTTTTTGGTTATTAGGCTGCTTCTGGCAGTTGTAATATGGGCTTGTACACTAGGCCTTATGATTTTTAGTATCTACTTGTCTCCAGTTTGTTGAGACTGTCATGCTATCTGTACTGGTTTCCAGAAGTACTTTTAAAGTTAGTTCCAGTGTGGGCTTCTTGATCATGTATCTGAGAGACCATCACTGAGTTCCCAGGTGGCCCAGGTAAGTGAGCCATCCAGCCAGGAGTTAGAGCTGCTATTCCCACCTCCCAGGAAAATTCTCCTCTCTTTTTGCCGGTACGCCATTCTCCTGAAAGGATAATGGGGCCTTTGCAGAAAATTTAATCCTTAACATAAAAGCTGTGGTTCTTTGAAGTGAAAGATTCATGAACAATTCTTTCAGAAACTTTCAACCCCTGGACAAAAGTTTCTGACTGCATTTCTTAGTTGTCTGTTTATTAAATAGCATTAGTATACCAACAGAGTTTTTATGGGGGAGTGTATGTGGGGGAGGTCGTATCTAATTTTCACATGCAGAGTTTTTGTGTAAATAGAGTACTGAGAGACTGCACAACATAGTGCATCTGTAGAGACTCAGATCCCAGCAGATCTTGCTGACTTCCTTATTGTGTCAGTTTGGGCAACTTCACTGAAATGTTGTAGTTGTGATCTATGTAAGGGATGTAGAGCTCTTAGGAAAAAAACATACCATGTAAATCTTCAGTACTACTTTATTTTCACAGGTTAGGTGAATCGTTATTTTAATATAGAAATAGGAATTCCTGCTGTCTATATGTGTTACAACAGTGTTGGGTTGGGAAAAAAAACCCCTATTTTTCTGGCTTGTGTTTAAGAATGCCTAGGATTTTCAAACAGCAAAAGTTCACCGTAATTAAGTTTCTGTGTCCTTGATATACTGTGCTATTATCAGTCTTAAACCACTCCAGAGTTCTTCTTTATTTTCTTTTCCTTTTGGTCAAAGAGTAGAAAAATGTGACTCGCTGCTGTGCCCTGCTGTTCACAACCGCTTGCCTTTACTAGCGAGTATTTATTTCAAAAGATGATTCCTGTGTGGATCGTCACCAGTAGGGAGAATTAATCTTTCACTTTTTCACATAAACCTGGATAAGGGAAATTTCAGAAAAGAAGAGCAGCGATTTCTGTTTGAAATCTGATAGGGTGAGTTTTTTGGTTCCTGTTTTGTGGGAGGACAGTTAGTTTTTCGAGTTGAAATGAAAAGTATATTAAACTGGAGGTAAGGGAAAGTATTCATCTTAGTGTATGTAAAATAAAAAAGCAGAGGAAGCATAATTTCATGTAGTATTAGATTTGGAAAGAAATAATAGAGTTCATCTAGTCCAGCCTCCTACTGGTGAATAAACACTCATTTGTGTTTATAGAAAAAACTATTTGAAGTTGGAAACAGGAATTTGGATTTGAAAATACTTTCTTGCCTAATTATTCTTTGCTTTTTCTATTGGAGATTTTCTTCCTAGTTGAATTATATCTAAACCTTTATATCTACAAAAATTAAATATATTTGCATTTATGAGTTATTTAGAGCTGTTGTGGCTTTTTAAACCATTTAATGGATCATAAGTAGGAAAGGAATGTTTTTACTTAGGTTGGAACTCATTCAGATGAATAGTTGGTTATAATTTTTAAATCACTGTTTGATTATTATGCAGGGTAGCTTTAAAGTAGATATTATGTTGTATTTCCTTGCCCAAAATATCACCCGACAGTTTCCAGTTGGCCACTCATCTTACTTTCTGATCACTTTCTGCCACAAATATATGAACATGTGCATGTGTTTGGGTGTCATGCTCAAATGCTTGTAGAGTTTTGTACATGTCTGTTCTTTGCTGTTTTCTTGTGAATGTTTATTCTTAGCTGTTCAAAATTAAAGGGAGGGGGACATACTTACCCCAGTTTTTTTTTTTTAAATAAAGAACCAAAGAAGTGATCTTCGTTGTCTTGAAAAAATAACAGTTTTAAAAGATGTTCACTAAATATTGTGAAATCATCATTCTACCCAGGGAGTGAGCTAGGTTTCAAACTAGACTGTTGCTTCAACTTGCAGCTGAAAATGAGAAATTAATGGCTGATTTTCTTAGAGTTCAGCTGTGTTAAACTTCACTGTCCATTTACCTTCATTACTGGTGTCATACCACATCTGTATAAACTCACCAGCAACATTTCTGTTGTTGCAAGTATCAGTTATGTTCAGATCCATTGATTTCAGCAGATAACCACAGATGCCAGCTTTGTAGAATGTTAAATTTCTACAATATGTATTGTTATTTAGCTCAGCCATTTTTTTTATGGGTGGAGTCTTAATCACCAGGATGTAATCAGAGAGATGTAATCAGCATTGAAAAAAGAAAGCATGAAATATGAAGGAAGAGTAGCTGCATAACTGGCTGAGTATATTTAATACATTAAAAAGAGGGTGCTATGGTTACTTCTTACTCTGTCAGTCCTGTTTCAGAGATCTGAAAATTGTCAATGCTTTGTCCATTGATATGGATGTCCAGGTCAGTCCTGTTCGGGCTCTTAGAGACTAGAGGAGTTGGAAGTTCAGGAACAGTCTTGTCAAAATTCTCCATCTTGATTTGATATTCACCTTTGGAACCTCGGGTCAACAAAGATGCAAAACAGTGATGTAACATGATCTCGGAGGGTAGGTAGGATGTCCTCCTTTGGCATATTTCTCCAGTGCCTTCCTGCATTGCTGATAGGAACACAACTAATTCAAAGTGGGGAGGATTTTCATGCTGGAGCAGAGTAGCCAGAGGACTCGATGGTATAATGGAGTGATAGTAGGTTAATGGGAAGATAAAGAATGGGCATTCTTCAGAACTGATGCCGTCAAGGTGGAAGTCCACACTGGTCTGGTAGAGTTCGCCGTTTTCTCTTTCCTGATAGAGTATAGCTGAGACCCGAACACTGGTTAGAGGGCTAGGTCGAGTGTTGGCCACTTGGAAAATAAGATTAGGTTTGCCTTCTATGTGAGCTACTACTGCTAGGTCAGTAAAGCGAATTGAGAAAGCTCGATTTTTTGGCCGGGCAATCTTCGCCACAAAGGCACCTAAATTAAAAACCATTGAATTTTTTTTTAGAATGAACACTTTAAATACCAGTACCTTTTCTGAATGAGTAGGGTATAGCAAATGGTTACACATTTCTTGGTGTCATACCTTCCAGATGAGTCAGGAATTGAATTCATTGTTAATTTCTCATTATTCTGAAGAATTTTTCAAAATGGACATGCATTCTCATTTTAAAACTATGATTTCAAAATGGGTAAGCAAAATTAATTTTTGTTATATGGAAATAGAAAGCTTTATCTAGTTTGTTATGAAGTCAAAGAGTGGTCATTCCCTGTATTCCTGGCCCTGCTTTTAAACAAATGTAACAAAATAAATTCAGTTTAGTTGCAACCAGATTACTTCAAATTGAAGTAGAAATTAGATTCAGAGTGTAATGATTTGGGGTAGGTAGGGAGGAGACCAGTAGAATGAGTGATATATTGAAGAATTTTTAACTTTGAAATTTGTACAAACTTTTTTTTAAAAGAAGGCTCTAGCACTAAGGTGATTTCAGTGTACCTGTCAACTGCCCCCTCCTCCCCCAAGCAGCTGGTAGATCAGGGTTTCTTAACTACTTTTGCGCCACAATTGTTGTTGGCAAACTGGTGAGGTCTGTGGACCTCTTATCAGAATTATTCTTTAAATGCATAAAAATAAAATACGGAAACCAAATATGTTGAAATCCAGTTGAACGTTTAAAAAATTGTAATATGTACCAGTATATGTGCTTTTTTAATGCATTAAATAACAATACAGTGGTGGGTTTAGTACTGTAATTTTGAAGTAGTGTAGTGTGATATGAAAATACCTGATTTCTATTTGTGTCAGAGTTACAGGTATTGCTGATGCTATTGTTGTTGCCTATATTTGTAATTAACGGAAATGCCAAATTTCAATTAGAAGTTAGGATAAAAAAGACCTAAGTTTTTCCTAAGTTCACAGAGCCTTAAATTTTATCAAATGACTGACCCAGCGTAAGAGCTCTTGTAAAGAAAGGTTAGGTGACAACATGCCTCTGGTTGTAGAGCCAGTTGATAGCACCCTAGGGCTTTATTCCAGATCACTGTTAAAATACATAGCCCATTGCTTACCCTCTCAGATTATTACAGGGTAGGGTGTTAAAACAAGGTTTTTTCTTTTTTTCTTTTATTGTGTATATCACTAGCCCTACTTTATTAGAGGAAAGAGTCTTATGTGCTGCCAGGTTTATCAGCAGAATTTCATAATCTATTGGCCGTATTTCCAGTGCATTTTCCTGAGGATGTGTATACTTACACTCCAACATACAATGCTGACTGTGCTGCTCTGGGCTCACTAGTATTGAGTAAATGTTGAAAAGATGAAGTCAGAGGAGAAAATTCTAGTCCAGTAAAGGTTTTTTAAAAAAAGAAAAAGTCAAATTCCTCTGTTGGGTAAAATGACTGTCAAAATATACATTGAACGTATTTATTCACTTATTTAACAAAATATTTAGCTTTTCTGAAAAACTCCTTTTAGCCTTTTTGTTAACTTTTTTTTTTGGCTAGTGTCATAATGATCCCTTTTTTCTTAAGTTTCAATAGGTAAAACTTAAGTGTAGAGTCAAGTTTCTTAAAATTTCTCCTATTGTTTGATCCTGGGCTCTTTTCAATCTCAGGCATTACCTGTAATAATGCAAATAAGTTATTCTATAATACAGTTGCTTATAACTGACTATACCCTTTCCAAAACATTCATGCATTTTTTAAAGAACAAAAACAATTACCTGTGATAAAAGCCTCTAGCATGAGGCCTAGGAGCATTTGTATGGCAAGTAGGGCGATTGCACTTGGACAGTCACCACTGGGGAACATGGTCCCATAACCAATTGTGAGTTGTGTCTCCAGGGAGAAGGAGAAGGCAGCTGTGAAACTGGTGATGTACTTGACACAGATAGTGTGGTTTTCAGGTGGGGCATCATGATCTAGTTCCAGATCACCATTCATCTCAGCTAGAACATACCAGAGCACTGCAAAGACAAGCCAGTGGACAACAAAAGAAGCAGAAAAAACCAACATCATCCAGCGCCAGCGCATGTCCATTAGGATTCCCCAAGCGTCTCGAAGATATGCAAGACCTCTTTGAGCGCCATCCATCTGAAGTGTGCTGTGGCCATCCTTGGTGACCATTCTCCGGTATCTCTGAGTTAGGAGAGGAGCAGTAACTTTGCAATTACCGCCATCCATCTCAGGCTGTAGTCCTCTGAAATCAAGGGTAAATTAGTAAACCCTTAACTGTATTACAGTTCATGTTAATAAATTCTGAGACCTTATTTGCTTTGTAATTTCTTTGGAATGCTTCCCTGACTACTAGGCAGGCTTTCCCAGTCTGATAGCTCGCTCTTTTCTCTTTACATAAATGGGCATTTACTGACTAAGTCATTCATTTCATAGCTAATCATGAGTTGCCGTAAGGATATCTCTTATTGTTTCCTTTAGTGACTGTTAAAATATTGTTTGACATTTTAACAAATCCCTGAGATTTGGGATTGGGATTCATGTCTTTTTTAACACTCCTATATCTGTCTTGTACGAGTCCGGGCTTCAAGTATGTATTGATCTGACTAAACATTATGTGTAAATAATTACTTTTCATAATTAAATAATAATTTGTGAATAACTCATAATTAAAAGGAATGTTAAATATGTGTTCCTCTGTATAAATAAATAGAAATTATTTAGAAGTGTAGTGTTAAATTGTCTGAAAGTGTTTTGAAGCCAGACTTAGTGCTAGGATAAGACTAAGCATTTACAGATCCATAGTCCTAATGTACGCTTTATAATTAGGCTGTTGAAAATTTATGATTAAGTTTTATTTGTTTTTTTTTTACTTTGTGGCCATTTTCATGTAGTCTTTCCTTCCATGGCTGATGGATTGCCTCCCTTTTAAATATTGTAGGTTCTGGTTAGATTGTGGGGTGGAGAGAGAGTTATTTTCTTGGCAAAATAAGAAATTCCAGGTAGAGATTCCTAGATAATATTAATTTTGAAAGTAAATGAACCAGAAGAAAAAGGTTTGAGTTTAATGAACTAAAATAATTAAGACATCAAATGACAGTTTTTAAAACATAATTAGTGAAATTAGTTTTTAGCTATAAACAGTTTTCATCTGTGTTTATACGTTTCTCTGTGTGGTGAGTAGAAATCTAATATATGCTTTCCATATGACCATCCTTGCGTGGACACCTAACAAAGGTGTCAAAGACTTATGCAGAAGTAACCAAGAACAGAATGGGAAATGCAGCTTTGTTTCCCTCGAGTGCTCCTCTCTTCTTTGCCATAGTCAAGTACTAGGAGTTCATAGTTGACTCTTTTCTTAGTTGCTTCTTCCTTCAGCAGTAGATGCCCTGGAAGTGTTGACTATCCATCCCCTTCCTACCTGTTGAGCGACGGTGATGGCTTAAGAAGGGGACCAGAGGCACATGGAACTAAAGTTGTTGCTTGAATTTGCTGGATCCTCTCACGTCTAGGGACTTTGAGGCTTTGGAGACTGCCTTCCTGTGTTGTTGGAATCGGACATTGGCTAGCTGGGTATATACTTTTCCTTTTGTTCTAAGGCTAATTTAACATTTATTGGTGATTTTAGAGACATTCTTTTGTATTTTCTTCAGATTTGAGTTACCGATGGAACACAGGGATGATTGTTAAATTTATTTAGATTAGATGGCTGTTTCAGTTTCATATTATAAATTTAAAAAAATTAGAGCATTAATGTTTTATAATTTATTATCCTAACAAGATGTCATTATCATTTTATTTAGAGGTTTGTTTTTTTTTTCTTGGCACAACTATTTAATGACTCATTTTGCTAGACTTTTTTGGTGTTTTATAAGACCTGATCTCTGCCCTTTTGGAAATTATAACAACAACAACAAAATATTCATAGGCACTGTGCTAGGTGCCTTCATATTGCATTGTCCCAATTCTTTGGTATCTCAGTGAGATAGACATTATCCCATTTTTCAGATAAGATCACTGAGGATCAGGCAGTGAAAGAAATTTATACAAGGCAGATGGGGGCCTTGGATTATTTGGATTATTTTCCAAGTCTAGCTAACTTCACAGTTGGGTTTTGTTTGTTTGTTTGTTTTAACTACAAGAAGCTGTCTATTCAGAGAGTTTGAGATAAAAGTCTTCCCCAGAATGATTGATACTGCATTCACAGAACAGTCTTTGACAGCTAGATTTTTAGCACCTTTAGTAGATGCTCTTTCTATCCTCATAAATGTCTCAAGTATCCACTTTAATCATTGTTAACTTTATACATGATTTTTATGCCAGTAAGGATTAATAATATTAGCTAATTAATACGTATTGTTTATTATGTGCCAGGAATCATACCAAACACCTCATGTATATTGATTCATGTGAAGCCAATAGTAATGCCAGCACAGAGTAACTTCTTAGTAAGTATTAGTTGCTTTATTGGTATTAATAATATTTCTTAACTTTCCCAGCAATAAGTACTATCATTGCCCATTTTACAGATAATGAAACTGAGGCACAATGAGTATCCTAAGATCACAGGAGTAGTAAGTGGTGGTGAATCCCTTCTGAGTCCAGAGTCAGAGCTGTATTGCCGGAAAAATAGACATTTTGATCCTGGTTAGCCTTTGTGAATAATCCAGTGTTCCATATAACTAGTTTTGTTCAAGAGCCCCTACAGAATATTTGTTCTTCAGGAATGCTTATGTTAAGACCTATGATTGTAGGCAAGAAATATATTTTCAGTTAAGGAAGACATCTTGCAAGATTTGAAGATTAGTACATTTAGAATTATTGCAGTCTAGTCTTGGATTCTACAGATCAGTAGAGTTAAAATAAAATGGGGAGAGAAGAGTTCTTATAAAGCATTGCCAGCTTTGTTTTTTGCCAGGTGAGAAAATAATTTTAAAAATATAATACTATCATCATAATTTTATAAAAGACGTTCTGACACTCAAAGGAGGATATAGCAATAAAAGGTAGTTGGCTGCCTTCATTAAGTTTGTGAACCACTGTGTGGTTCTGCGTTGTCCACAGCTTTGACCTTTGTTGTTTCTTGCATCCTTGCCTATGTGAAAATGCCAATCATGGACGTGTACACTGGTGGTGTTCCACTTAGGAAACCACTGATTACTTATTGTGTCACAATAATTTGGCAGGGGGGAAGGTCCATGATTCTGCTTGATTTTTAACCTACTTCATTAAGTTCTAAAATTCATTACCTGGGAAGATAGTTTTGTATACATACTTTAGCTAATGAAAATTAGTTATTCTCATTTGGGCCCTTTTAGGATTGTTACTTCTTACCTACAGCTTTGGTAGCACTCTTGCTCTAGACTTTTACATTTTTTTTTTCTTGCAACTAAATAAATACATGGAAAAACCCGGGCTATAAAATATTTGCCCATTTATAAACTGTTTGGTGGAAAAAATAGTACTTTATAAAAATGATAGTTTGGCTGCTTCATTGGTCATCAGAATAATGGATTCATTCTACTCGTTAGGTTGTAGCACTTAAAATTATGTCTTATTATCATGTTGTAGTAGCATATTAGTTTGTATCAAACAGTTAAGATATAAGCTATAACTACAAATGTTAAGTAATTACAGTATTACTGTGTGTTCATGTTTGGAGTAAAGACTGTAGACAGAGTCATAATCATCTCTCCTCCCCTCCATAATGAGGGCAAACTGTTGGTTCTATTATATAAGCTCAGAGATTCTTCTATATTTTAATTTCTTATTTGTAGAAGCATCTAGCTTCAGTAATAATTTCATGCTTAAAAGGAAATTAGGACACTCATCACTTTTACCATGAATTAAAAAAATGAAAAGGCAAAGTGATTTTTAGGGGGGGTCATTTGTTTCTGTATGCTTATTTTGGGTTTTTTCAGTCCCTTCCAAAAGAAAAAGATACATTTTTTTAAGAAGCCATTGAATTTTTTCTAGGGCCTTTCACTTCTCATTCTTCTGTTATAAAAGAGAATTAGTATACATCTATTAAAACATTTAAGAAGAAATTTTCCAGTAATACTTTCAGTAGGACTATTATTCTGTTTTTAAAATTCAAGGAAAAAGAATAAAGAGCCTTGACATATGACTCTGTAGGTAATATCTTTGTTTTAAAACTCTATTGGCAATATCTGACTTCATCCCTATTTGTCAGTCAATTTTTTCCTCTGTTCCCCTTAAGGAAAGAAATAAGATTGAATATTATTTCATCTACTCACCAGTTATTTTGCTGGGTCAGCCTATATACACAGGTATGTCTTGAGGAAGCTTTCAGAGTCTGTCTTTTTGATGAGGTAATTTTAATCTACAAGTGCAGTTTGTAGTTTCTCTTCTTGGACTGGGTTTGCAGTTCACATTCCTCTGTTTATAATGTCGTGGGGGCTGGTTTCAGCTGAAGCTGATGTGATTGGTCACTTAGTCTGCAGGGGGGCCAATTAGCTCTGATCATGTGGAAAAGAATGCTGGTTTGTTAGGAGGTCTTTCTTCACCCAACACAAACCTTAACAACTCTGGAGAAAGCCTCCAGAACTGACTTGGAGAAGGGGTGCATTTTTTCCCTCTAATCAGGACCGGTCTTTAGTAAGTTTGCATAATCTTACTTAAGAGTTTATTTAAAAGTTCAAAGGGATAAAATTCCCTGCAAGATTTCCTTTCAGCCGTCTTTTCCTTATATAGCATGTTGAAGTGTGAGATATTTCCTTTACTAATCTTTTTTTCCTCCATTTCTTTGGGGAATATTTTCCTTGGATAAGGACTTATAGGAATAAATTAATGAACTGATTTTACTAGTTTTCGTTTCATATCCCGTCTCAGCAGAATGGCTACCACTGATTCTGGAACTAGTAATTCAGGTAATTTAGTTAACCTGAAATCTTTTTGGAGGGGCAAGGAAGAAGACTTTAATTTTATTTTCTAAAGGCTATGTGCAGGGATCTTGAATAAGAATAAATTTAATTGTTTGGTACCTTGTGCTTATCTTTAAAAAACACACCTGTGTGAAAAAATGAAGAATTTTCTTAAGTCATGCTTTAGTGATGTTTAGGGGTTGTTTCCCTGAGGAGACGTATGATGACATGCAATGAAACATAGTGTTCAGGGTATAGAAATTTTAATTTAACATCTAAATAATGTTTAGCTGAAAAATGTCTGTGATCCAGCTTGTAGCAACTTCTAAATGAGCCGTGGGATGGCTTTGTGTAATGCCTTACTGGAGCAGTGCTTCTCTCCACCTCCGTTAGCTGCTGATTCTAAAGCTTTGATCAAATGTCACATGTAAGAGGATCTGAGAAACAAAGGCTGTGATTGTTCAAAGTAAAATCATGGAAGGCCTGCTGGGAAAATTATTAATGTAGACCAATATAATGCTACTTAGAAAGTGAAATCCGCCTTTGTAGATTCCTTCTCCCCCCGCAATTAAAAAAGATATTAATTCCTTCTTTGTTTTATTAATGCCAAACATTTTAATACAAGTTCAGACACAGCATTGGAAACTTTGACCCTCAGAACTAGAGAAGGTGAAACATGAAGGAGGGACTTATGATATGATGCACCTTCCCTGCATGTTCTGGTAGGAATTGTACTTTATATCAATTACCAATTAACTGATTGGGGGTGGGAGAGGGAAGCCAGAGTAAATATAGTGTAACACTGCCTTTCCGAAAGCAGTACTTAAGTCTATCTGCCATCTGTCTTGAATAGACATTATAGTAAGCAAGATAGTGAAAAGTTTTACCGAACTTAGAAGTCTCTTTCATGATATACTCCATTTCAGAATATACTGAGGCAGAAATGATTTAGCAAGATGATTGTCAAGAAAGAAATATCTCCAGTGAAGTATTCTGGTTTCTGGGTGTTACACTTTGAAGTCTTCAATGGTCTGTAGATGCTGATTCCTAATTGGTAACTGAAGGGATGTTGTGGACCAGTTCTGGCATCCCTCCTTAGGAACAGAGCACTCCCATTGTAATAGCCTGAGCAGTTAAATTCATTTCTGGTTAAGCTTGCCAGGTTAGCTGAGATGAAATTGATATTGGCACAGATGATACACCAACTTCATCCTAAATTACATGGGCCCTCCCATCTAAGCAGAAATAGTGGTTTCCATCGGCGTTGTCTCTACAGTATTCTATGAGTGAACACAGATGCCAGGTATCTGTTCATTGATTGATTGATTTTTATTCAGAATTACAATAGTTAAGAAAGATGCCAAGACCAGGTACATTATTCTTTATTAAATTAAATTCTCTGTCCCTAAGTTGTTTGCTTTTCTTTGGGGCTGATGCAATTCCATATATGATCCATAACTGTACCACATTGTACTTGAAAACAACAAAACCTTTACTTGAAGTGCAGTGTCTTGCCTATGCACATAGATAATCTCACAGTTTTTAAACTTTAGCTGTGTTTTGCAGTGCTCTTTCTTACATAGTGTACTTAGCTTTCTTTAGAAGATGCCTAGTCTCTTTCTTTCCAGTTCTGCATTCAAGCCCTCTGCTGATCATTTTCCCAGAGATTTCAGGCAGCGTCTGGGTATATACCAGCAGATGACTGAGCATAAGGGTTATGGGGAAATGGGGTGTATTCAAACTACATGAGGTGCTTTTTCAGAGAGTCTGATGCACTATAGCTCCTCCAGCTCTCCCTTCCACCCAGGAAGTGCTGTGTTTTCAGGACCCATGTTAACCAGTGGAGCAAATTGTTACCCCCTTAAGGGTTAGGACAGGTGAACAGTTGCAAATCTCTGGATATAGAATTTAAACTGCTCCATCCTAGTTACCCTGAGTTTTGTTTAACAATTGGGGGAAAAATAAATATCAATACCTGGATGGGATTCCCTTTCACTGTTTTCTCTGGTATTAGAAAATATTTTTAGTGTTAATCAGAGAATATATATCTGAATAGAGGAATACAAAGTTACTTGCTAGAAAAATTTGCACATAAACAAGCTTCAAAGTCTGTCCCATAATTCCACTTTTGCTTTTGGAGTTTGGGCACTTGTAAGTTCCAAGTCTCACAGCTGTAGATTTTGTTGGCTGAGTGCCTCTTTGCTCCATCTGAAGTTTTCCATAAACACTATTTCTGGCTGTAAGTCAAACATGCACACAGGTGCCCTTTTACTGCTCTTTCTCCTTAGGAAGTCCACTCAATTAGACCAGACTAAAACCAATACTGCATTTTAATTTAATTTAACTTTTAGAAGAGTCCTACTTAGACTTAATACATTAAGGTGGAAACAACCAAGTATTTATTGCCATTGGGAAAATATGTATGTAGTACAGTTGTATTTTTAGCATCTTTTATACATCTTGAGGAACTGTTGATGTAAGAATATAAAAGGTATTATACAGATAGTACAGTTTGCAATATGGTCATGTTTGCAGTATTGAACAGAAAACAACATTTTAAATTTGTGTTTTTTTAACCTTTTGAAGGTCATAGATGCCTTTAAGACCCTGGCAAAAACATTAAATCCTTCTCCCTTAAAAAAGAAAAAAGCATACCAACATAATGCATGCTTCCAGTTTAAGGATTCATAGCCCCCAAGCTCATTCATTGACTATAGGTTAGGGATATTCAGTTCAGGCATTAATTTGTAAGTTATGCAATTATGTTTACCTTTAAATCATCTTGTTTACAAACTAATCTGGTAAAATATTTATTTTTAAGTCAACTAAAACATTTGGTTACTGAACTTTGTCATATTGCTGATGTTACAGAAAGAGGAAGACTTTGATTTTTAAGTGCTGAGAAAGGTCGTGTGGGTGTCCCTCACTGATTTTAGCCCTGGTCACTGTGGAATAATCCTATAATTTTTAGACATTAAAGGAACTTTAAATATCTTACAGGTTGCCCATGAACAACTTTAGTGTTTATCATTTATTTAAAATTATATCGGTAATACACAAATATGTATTTATTTTTTAAACTCATTGTACAATTGACGTTTTCTTTGACACCCCTACTCCCCACTGAGTTACACAAATACAGAGATGCTGTAATCATTTAGAATATAGTGGATTTATTTTAATGTTTTAGAGTAATTCTGGCATAACTATAATTGTAGGTTATATTAGTAGTAATTGGAAACATGTATTTTATTAGATGGTACTTGTCATTTTTTCCCCTCAAAATAATTTCTGGAGTATAATTTTCATATTGTAGAAGTTGATCTTAACGTTTTTTTCAGGGGTACACATTTGACATTGTTTATCTGCTGGAAAATAGCAAATTTAGTTCCATTTAGAAATGTTGTCAGTCTCTGTCCCCAGACTCTTCTTTGCATGATAATGTCTACTGCCTTTTTAAAGCTTGTTAGACTTAGATTTAGATCTTCCTTTTTCTACTATAGTTTTTCTAGAATTTCTGGCTACTTCTGATGCGTTCAATTTGTGAGTAAGCCCTGGATTAGGATTTTGAACACCTGTGTTCTGTTTGATTTTTTCACTACTCAGCTGTGTGACTGTGGGAGATCCCCCTACAGGTATCCCTTTCCTCACAGGAACAATAGAGATGATAATTCTGACTCAACCCTTGTTGTTATTATGAGGATTAGATGAGATGTATTGATGTGTTTTGTGGACTATAATGTATCAAGTCATTTGTTTACATGTGTTACATGTGTGTTCCTGGACTGTGGACCTGGAGGGTGGGTGCTGTAAGTTTCTTCTTTATTTTTAATTCTGTGTCTTTAATTGTATTTGTTCATAGAGGAAGCACTCATATTAATGTGTGCTAGAAGATTGAGTAAACAAGCAAAAAATGTTAAAAGTAGTACTTATTCTCTGGGAAATATTTGGTAGTATTTACTAAAGTTGAATATACCTTATGACCTAGCAGTTTTACTCGTAGGTAAATAGCAAGCATATCTCTCCAAATTTCGTGTCCAACACTGTTTCTAGTAGCACAATTTATAATAGCAGGAACTAGAAACAAACTATATCAGTAGTAGAATAATACATTGTGGGTCTGTTCGTACAATGAAATCCTGTATAGCAGTGCAGAAGAACAAGCTTCTGTTCTCTGTAACAGTGCAGATGAATTTCCTGTAATGTTCAACGAAAAAAGTCAGACATAAACGAATATTCCATTTATACAAAAAGCTTGAAAGTGGGCAAGACTAATCTTTGGGGATAAAAGTCGGGATGGTGTTTACCTTGGGAAAAGTTGATTGGGAGGACGTGAAGACTTTTGAGAGGTCCTGATAATTATTTTTTTAATAATCTTAAGTAGTAGATAGATGGATATATTTGCTTTATGAAAACTCTTGAGTTGTATGTTTGTGATTTGTGTACTTTTTGATAAGAATGTTATACTTCAGTAAGTTTTCTTAAAGGTAGGGGGAGGAAATGAGTGTAGTCCATTTAAAAATTCTTGACTCCTTTTTACCCTTCTCTTATGAAAATTGACAGTGACCTCTGAAGGCAAAACTCTCCCTACTTTGCACTTAGGGGATATTTTGGCATGTCAAAATTGTATTATTCTGATTTTCCTTGGTTTACCAGAGAAATTGTCACCTAGATCTTTCTATTTCAGTTATTTGTTATTTGATATGTCAAAAAGTGTATTGCACTGGAATTTGACACAACATTGTAAAATGACTATAACTCATTAAAAAAAGTTAAAAAAATTAAAATGCAGATGTTAAAAAGAAAAAGTATATTGCAGTTTTTAGGAACTATTTTGTAGAAATAGGCACTTGGTAACAAAATCTGAACTCCTTTGTCGTAGAATTTTTGAACTGGAATGGGCTAGTGTTCATGTAAATTCAGGTGACTGCCTCAGTGCGCGCGCACACACACACACACACACACACCCTCTTTCACATTAGGAATGGGCTGTTCTTTTGTTTTAGGTGTATAGATCAGAATTGGAGCTGCAGTTTAAAATCAGGTCTTTGACTCCATGATCTTCATAAGGGAATGGCATAAGTGGTCATTCAGTCTTAATGTGGTATGGTATTTCCAACAGGTTGTGAATTACAAGATAGTTTCCAGTAAGCATGAAAGTCAGATTTTTTTCTTCCTGTAGTTTCCCTGTTTTTACCCTATCCTGTCCTTTATATTTTTCTTATTCTTAGGTACTACTGTGAAAAGTATATGTAGGATTTGACAGTTAAGAAGGTTAAAGAAGCTATTAGTTTAGAAAAAAACACAAATTATTCACGTAAAGGGAAATAAAGTCAGCAAATCATATGAAAAATACTTGATATGATAAATTCATATTGAGCCACATTATTATACCATTTACTACTGTTAAAGTAAAAAAGCTTCAGAAGGATAGCAGCACTTAGTTTTGATCATCTAAAGTGGTCTGTTGGTTTTATCCTTTTTTTGAGGAAGAGAGAAATCTGTCATTTGACCTAGTAATTTTACTCTTTGAAGTTTTTTGGAAGAAATAGTTCAAAAAAGCAAAACATACGCACACAGATACTTCTTGCCTCATTATTTGTAGTTCTCAAAAAATTAGTTTTGAAGTAGATGTCCAGTGGGGAATAACTAGCAGATTATGTTACAGCAGCAAGGTGTACCTGGTAGGTACCTGTTTACATTGTTAGTAACGTGTAATCACCGAGAAGTATTTGCTATTTAGGTGAAAAGTAGATTACAAAATAGTAGGTGCACTGATTGAAACTACATTAAAAAAGAAAGGTTGTGTAAAAGCTGACCACAGGTAAGAGTGATATTTCTAAGATTGAAGGATTACTAGTGTTTTTATTTTTAATATCTTTAACTTTTTTGCAGCTCATTATCTGTTAGAAAACATAATGATCAGTTTTTGATGAGTTAAAAGCATTTTGCCATTAGTGGTGTTTTGTTTATTTTTGCTTATTTTGGTACATTGATTACGTCTCAAAGGCTTAGCATAAAAGTAGATGAAAATGAGTGTTTTGACCAGCTCATCCGTCACATGATTGAATACTCAGTATACCTGGCACGTATTACTTATGACTGAATGATTACATAGGTTAAAAATCATTTCCCATCATTTATCAATTTGTACATATCAGGAATTTCTTTGTTTTAAATTTGTTTTTCTTTTTTAAGTATAGCTAGCTACATTTTTCATCAAGTCATATAATGAATGTGGGCTTTCTAAAATGGCTTGTCCCCTCTTGTTCTGAGCAACAGAGCCTAGAAGATCTTCTAACCCAACGGCAGACATGGAATGTATCTATACTTGAATTCATAAAACTTGATACTTAGTGTGCAAAATATATTTGTTAAATGATTCAGAAGATTAACATTTGAATCCTGTCTATACTGTTTAAATAGTGGTATGTGATTTTGGACAATCTCCTGAGTGATGTTTTTAAGCCTCAGTATTCTCAGCTGTAAAATGGGAAAACATAATCTCATACTGAGGATTGCCATGAAGATTAAATCAGTTAAATGACTGTTTTTATTATCTATGGCTGTGTAGCAAGTTACCCTAAACTTAGTGGCCAAAATCAGCAGACATTTATTATCTCAGTTTCTGTGGGCCAGGAAGGAGCAGCTTAGCTAGGTGGCCTGGGTCTCTCATGAGGCTGTGGTCACGGTGTCAGCCAGGCCTGCAGTCATCTCAGGGCTCAACTGGGGTTGGATCCACTTCCAAGCTTACTCATGTGGCTGTTGGCAGGCTTCAGGTCTTTGCCATGTGGGCTTCTCCACAGGGCTGCCTCACAACAGGGCAGCTGGATTTCCTCAGAGAGAGCATCCGAGATGGAAGTTTTTAACTTAAGAGAAGTGATATCTCATCACTTCTGCTGTGCTCTGTTTATTAGGGGCAAGCCAATAAGTCCTGCTTAGACTTAAGGTGAGGGGATTACACAAAGGCCAGAGGCAGGGATTGTTGAGGGCAATCTTAGAGGATGCCTGCCATAATAAGAGTATTTTGCTCAGCAAATAATCGTACCCCCCATTCTAAGATACTTTATCTGGTAATAGATAATACCTGTTAACAAGCTAACAACTAACAACTGTTTGGGTGAACAGGATGTGGAATACATGTGAAACAGAATAATGGAATATAAGAATGACCAGAAATTAGAATTTCCTCATCATTTTCAAACGCTACTGTTCAATTTTCTTTTCATTTTTAGTATGATTTAATGAAAAGAATTGAGGTTGTCACTGGGGGAATATGTAACTTTTATCGTTAGAAACCGAGGACATCAGTGTATGTTTTGGATATTCAACTCCATACTTTAATGTGAGATTTTGTATAATGTTATGAATTGTATATATTAGCACATGTGGGATGGTGACTAAAGAATTTGTTTGCATGGTTTAGAATTCTCTTGTGCTTTGAAAGTACCAATTTAGTTTACTTGGTGTACCAGGTTCTCTTTTACTGTTAATCTGATAACTCTTGAGTTGTATCAGGTTAGACATAGCTTAGCTTTGAATTCTGTTCAAAAGCAATTTGTTGTATACCTATAATGTACTAGGTAAAGCAATTTGTTGTATACCTATAATGTACTAGGTGCTAGAGTAAATGAAAAATTAGAGCTTGTAGTCTCTACTTTTGACTTTACAATCTGTTTTGGATAAAAGAGATGTTGAAATTTACAGATACCCTATTTGGGCAGAATCACCAGTAGAAGTTGGTCAAATCAAGTTGATTTTAGTAAATTATATAGTTAAAAATATTGTATGGCTTAAAAAAGAAAAAATAAAGAAGTATCTGCTGGACAGAAGCGTTGCCAAGTGAAAACAGCAAGGGTACAAAACAACATATAACACTGTGAGGGTAGTGTTATGTGAGTGTGAATGAAGGATCTGTATATACATACATAAGTATAGCCAGGGACAGTTTTTGGAAGGCTTTCTAAGAAACTGTTGATGGTGGTTACTTCTGGGGAGTAAAACTGTGTGTGTGTGTGTGGCAGGGGGTTGATTCACTTTTCATTGCATGCCCTTTTTTAGAATGCACATATTATTTTTGTTTAAAAAAATAATGCCCAGCCTATGAACAATCAGCTTTAAGAAGTGTGTCTAATAACATATGCATATATCCACAGTTACTTCATTTATACTTCCTGAACATTGCTAAAAAGCTTGATTTGAGCAGTCAAGTCTGTTTTCAAAATCCTTGCTGGCTGAGGCTTATGTTTACTCATTTTCTTTACAGGGAGACCAAATTTTGAGGAAGGGGGGCCAACATCAGTGGGAAGAAAGCATGAATTCATACGATCAGAAAGTGAAAATTGGCGTATTTTTAGAGAGGAACAGAATGGAGAAGATGAAGATGGAGGTTGGCGACTAGCAGGGTCAAGAAGGGATGGAGAGAGGTGGCGGCCTCACAGTCCTGGTAAGAAGAGTAAAAGCAAGCAGGGACCAAAATAAGTGAGGATTTGGTGGAAATTGTTAAGGATTCAGCAGAAAACATAAACCAGTACAGAAAATGAAAAAAAAAAAAAAGAAAAGAGTCATATTTATGTCATCACCCTCAGTCTTGTTACTACAGAAAATTTTAACATAAAAATTTTCCACATTTATTCAGTTGATTAAAGTCACTTTTATTTTTCTGGGTCAGTGTGGTTAATGGGAAGCACCTGCCCTTAACTGCAAAAATGAGGATTTCATTTGGTTTTTCTAAATCTTTGAATCTTTTTTCAGCATGCTTTATTCTTATAAATGTATAATTTTATGCTTAGTTAGGAATATATGCTCCCCCTAAAATGTTTTTTTTTATGCATAAGAAAGGATTTATTCTTCCACTTTTTTTTTGGTTCTGAAAATGTGATTTCTGCTTATTTGAAGAATAAACTTGAAACCCAGGTCAAGAACATAATCACAAGTTCATTCTTTTGTCCCTCTAACTTTAGAAAAAGGAGAGAGAATAGTAGTGATGAGTGGTTTTGTAAGTTCTTCTGTTTGACTCTTAAGAATGCTTCAAACTGTTCTTCCCCGACATTAGATATGCTGGTAATTGAAGACACTGGTGCTTTATGTCAAAGTTCGTCCCCTACCAAAGTGCTGATTCCATGCCTCATGATAATCAGATGCCACTGTAGTTTGAATCTTGGGGTCATGCAGAACTGAAGCACACAAAGAGTGTGTGTACATGTCTTTTGAATTGCATGTGCATAGTATTATTTTATCTATTGACTGTATGCCAAGGAAGCTTACTTTAGTTGAGGAAGTTATAATGTAAACTGTTTTCATTTGCTTTTTAAAATCAACTTATTAGCAAACTGTTAGTCTCAGTCTGAGTGAACATTGTAACAGGCATTCAGGGTGCTTTATGGAGTTGTGGGTAGGTGGAAACTTAGTGAAGTTAATCTTGGATAGAGTTACAGTGGTTTTACCCCAGCTCCTCCTGGCTGCCTCTTGAGCGAGTTTTCTGTCATTAGTGGGCATTGTTTACATCACAGTTGTCTAGGCAGTTCTCATAGTCTGTGTCCTGGGCAACCAAGTGCTGCAGTTCTCTTCAAGGCATCATGGCATTTTGTGCTGAGCTTCCCTGTAAGCAGAAGGGTTTGTAGACTATGTTCCCAACAAGCATTCAGTGAAAGAATGGACAGGATCTGGGCTGAGCAAGAAGAAAAATTCCAGCTGATCAAAAACAAACAAGGTGAATGTTTTGGAAGATGAACAGTGTTTCTGAGCTCAAACGTCTGATGTTGATTCTATTAAAGCAAGTTAAAAGTTTTCATGTCAGTTTTATTTGTCATCAGCTTGACGGTTTTCCAGAGTTTTTTATCCATATATTTGAAAAGACAGTTTGAGAGATATAAAGACATATGGGGCTGAAAAAACACTGTAAACATGCATTTTTAAAAAGAATACCATCTACTTTATCAGTGCAGCATATTAAAAATTGAGCCTCATTATATCTGTTATCAATTACTCTTAATGTTTTAGTAATCTTTTATTAGGATTTGATTAAAATTTTAAATAATGATTTTGACTTATGAAAATAGCATAAAACTTTAGTTCTAACGTAAGGTCTGCAAAGCAGTGCTCAGTCTTAATGAGCTATAGATGTACCTTGCCTGCTACATTTAGTTTCATGAATAAAGTTTCATTAATTATTGTAAGACAAAAAAAATTATGGGATATACTTTTATTAAAGTGCAGCTCACAGCTGTGTAGAATGGAGTTGGGAGCATTAAGGACGCTAAACTACCCACTCTGGGAGGTGAACTTGGGAAACTTAGGGAAACATGAGCCAGATGCCTAGAAGGACAGATTCCTATCACGGTGCATACTTAGAAAGGAGAGTAGCAGACAGAGTACTTTGGAGTCAATGTTTGATCATGAATACTTCTTTGGGATAATGACTGTACATTTACATTTAGGCAATCTGGGTATAAAATTCCTTAGTTTTCATAGAAATAGTAAATAGTGTTTTGTTGTTGTAAGTAAAGTTTGGGGAGTGGAAAATAGTGTTTTCTTACCATTTTGTAAGTGGCTTATAAGATGCTACCTGTATTTGAAGTTTTAACACTTTGCCCTTTGGTTTTCAGTTTGAGCTTTAGATCGCTGGTTTTAGCAAATTGGGCCTCAGTAGTAATAACATTTAACTTTGTCCTCATTTTTTTCTGTGTATCTCCCACAGAGAAAGCAGTCAAGGATATAATATCCTAATAGATTAAAACCTGTCCCTCTTTTTAAGACTCTTTTAGACTCGTTTTCAGATTTTAACAAGAGTCCCCATCCTTGTCATCCCCCGCTGCCTTTTTTTTTTTTTTTTTTTTTTTGAGAAGATGCTTTGACTCAGATCTTTTATTCTTAGGCAGTCTTTTTCTTTTGGAAAGTAGATGTAATAAGTAGTATGCAAGGGTGGATTTAGGAATGTCCCTGGGGATATTATACGGAAATAAAAACTCCCTAGGGAGAGTTAAGAGATGAGAGAAAAGGGAAAGGAGAGTCAGCATGTTACTGTGAAAAAAGCAGTAGAGGAGGCATAATTGGATTCTGGTTCTGCTTTGTCATTTTGCAAGTTACTTCTGCTGTCAGAGGTTTTGTTTCTTAAACTATAAAATTAGGATAGTGGGCTATATATGACATATAGTGGTATAATTCCATGACTTTTTTTGGTAGTCAGAATTACAAATGGGATCTTGGCACTAGCAAATAGGCATGATGAGTTTGATATTATAAATTGACATAGGGAGCTGGTCTTACCCATAAAGAATGATATTTTCATCAGAAGAAAGAAAATGCTTCAGGACCTGCCAAAGGGAAGGCATGGACTTCAGTATAGAAAGATAATCCAGTTCTGTAAGTCTGGACCTGTAGTAGGCCACTTGAGTGACTGATCGGCATTTCAGATACCTAGGGCTTACTAAAAGTATATGCTTTGAATAACGTGTCCTTTAAAAGTGACTTGTTTTAAATTTATCTTTAAAAGCTTTAGAGTATGTTGTGTGACTCAGTACTTAATGAAGGTAACTACTGTTGTCACTGAGTGATGGTGTGTGGTTGTAGTATGTAATAAAGAGCTTTAAGCTTCATTTCATTTGCCTAATTTTCTCTTTAGTAGGTTAATCCATTTGAATTTGTTGTCAGTTACAGTTTTCTTCTTTGATTCCTGTCCATGGTTTTCTTTTTCAAATACTGTTGTAAAAGTTTTCTAAGGTTGGTGTCCTCCTCCTCATCCCAGATGGCCCTCGTTCTGCAGGCTGGCGGGAACACATGGAGCGACGGCGAAGGTTCGAGTTTGATTTCCGAGATCGGGATGATGAGCGGGGTTACCGAAGGGTGCGCTCTGGCAGTGGAAGCATAGACGACGACAGGGATAGCTTGCCTGAGTGGTGCTTAGAGGATGCTGAAGAAGAAATGGGCACATTCGACTCATCTGGAGCATTCCTCTCTCTAAAGGTAAGACATTTGTTTTAAATGTTGTGACAGGTGTTGACCTTTCACCAAGTCCAAGTATGCTGTTTATCTTTGGCTGTATTTTCTTGCTGCAGAAAGTACAGAAAGAGCCCATTCCAGAAGAGCAGGAGATGGACTTCCGGCCTGTAGAAGAAGGGGAGGAGTGCTCTGACTCAGAAGGGAGCCATAATGAAGAAGCCAAAGAACCCGATAAGACAAATAACAAAGAAGGAGAAAAGACAGATAGAGTAGGAGTTGGTAAGATTCATTTTTGTCCTTTACTTTTTTTTTTTTAAACATCAAACTCAAAGTTTCCCAAGTTGCTAACTGAAGATTGCTTCATGTTACAGAAACCAGTGAGGAAACCCCCCAAGCCTCCTCGCCGTCTGCTAGACCAGGTGCTCCTTCAGACCTTCAGCCTCAGGAAGCCCCACAGTTTGAGAAGAAAGAGGAACCCAAACCTGAGCAGGCAGAAAAAGCTGAGGAAGAGAATCGGACGGAAAATAGTCTACCAACCAAAGTACCCAGCAGGGGGGATGGTATGTGTGAGGGTCTGCAAGCTGAACTTGAATTCTGCTGGGGCCAGTGGTCACTGCTAAGAAAGGCTTCTGTTTATGCCTCTTGGAACTGCTTTTTAGTGGTGAATTATTGGAATAGATTATTTTGCCAGTAAACCTGCTCGAACTCTGCTTCCCCGACGTGTCTATCCCAGAATTCACCAAAACAGAATTAGAAGCAGCAAAGTAATCTCACTTCCTAGGATTTTATGATAGAGCTTTCCTGGTATCAAGTCAAGCAAACTGGGTTTGGGATCCTCTGCAGTAGTTTGATTCCGTACCAGGTACCTTTTATGTAATGGCTACATGTGTGTCCACATGATACATCAAAATGTCATTGTTTCAGAACAGGCCGAAAAGAACATGGATGAATCTGTGGAAGTCCCATCACCTTTGCTAGAGAATAAGTTTAAAGTATATCTCCTTCTCCAGTGTTGATGTATTGATCTTAAATTGCTCATATACCTCAGTAGGCAGTATTAATGTTCATTTCCATGTTTCTTGCACATACTAATAAAAAATATCAGTGTGAGGCCTGGCATTGAGAGGTGAATTCATTCTTTAACATGGCCTATGAGACCTTGCATGACCTGGCAAAGCTCCCTTCCTGCAGTTTCAGCACCAGCTCTATCTACTTCCTTCTCTTTTTACCAGCTTCACAGCTTGTTAGGTCCTGAAATGTCCCTTGTTCTCTTGCCTTTGTGCCTTAGCACATGCTGTTCTCTGTGCCTGAAACTCTCTCACCCCAAGTTCCCGAGCTACGTGAGATGTTTTCTCTTATTTCTTAAACAACCAGCAATATTTCTAACATAGCAATACAAATACCATTTTGAGAGCTTGAACCAAGGATTTTCCCCCCAGTTTTTTTATGTCTAGAACAAAGCTGAATGCGTGAACTCAGGAAGTATTTGAATCTCTCTCTGTATGTATCAGGCACCACGGGACTTAAGACAGGTTGATACCTCTTTCACTTATAGTCATTTTTCAGTTGTGATGTGCTCCCGAATTACTTGTGATTCATACTCTGGAATGTACTTTCTTGGGGCCTTATTCTAGGAGATTTTAGGGTGGAGTTCCAACTTGTGTATTTTGGAAAGCTGCATAAGTGTGCATTAAGGGTTGACATTCTGAATTTATAGTCTGTGGGGGAGATAAAGCATGTATATGTGGATAATCTAGGGCAGAAAGTAATGATATGAATTCATGATTGGCAAACCTGGAATGCTTCAGGAAATAAGTGTGTTTGAGCTTAGACTGTGTTGGAATAAGAAGGTGAGGAAGTAGGACTGATCCAGGCATGGGCAGTAGTCAGCTCCTGTTTTTATTTAGATGAAGTATAAGGTGTGAAAAGGAGGCTGGTGGGAAACACGGTTGGAGTGTATATTTGACAGCTGTGTGTAGGGTAGGATGTTGTGATGACAAATAGACTGTGTGTGACCTGTTGGTCTCCTGAGCAGTCATTATGGTGTAGGCAGCACACTTGTAAAAGGAGGTGGTGGCAGATGAGATTTCAAAGTAGAAATTGGCACGACGTAGTTGCTGCTTGTTTGTACACCAGGGCAAAGAGGGAACAGTCAAAGATGAGTGAGGTGCCCGAGAGGATTATAGTGTCCTTAACAGAGAAAGAGTGGAAGTTGAGGACATTTGGGAAGGGAGAGAATAGTTCAGTTATGAACATTGATTCTGAAGTGTTGAGAAATTAGGTAGAGATGGCCAGAGAGCAGTTGTGAGTGAGGGACTGTAGCTCATGGGAAGAGTTTAGGGCCAGAGGGAGAATGAAAATTTAAAAGATTACATACACTTGTTTGGGGTGAGAAGAATTGGACTAAGAACAGAACCTTGGGTAATTCCTATTCTTAGAGGATAAAGAGGAGAAAAATCTTCAGAGGCAAGAATAGAGTGCAGGAAAAGTAAGAAAGAATGTTCCAGTTGAGAATTGGGAAGATAATGTCAGATGCTACTAAAGTTAGATTACGGGAAGTAGGAGAGGCTATTGGATTTGGGGGCTTTGGGTCACTGCTTATCTTTGGGAGAGAAGCTTTACTGGGAGGTTGGGAGTGGAAGTCACATTGTAGCAAGTGTGAGTGGTGGTGAAGTAGAGACAGCTTGTATAGACTGTCTTTTTAAGAAGTTTGGCAAAGGATAGAGTGAGAGGAATAGGAATTTGGAAAAGCTATCTGTAATTGAACAAACAAGGTTTCAAAGGGGAAAGTGCAGTTGTATCTAATTAATTCCATCCCCCTTTCCTTCTTAAGAGCCTGCATACTGAGAGGTTAGAAATAGGAACCAAGACAGAAACTCTTTTGCAGTCTTTATTCTTACGAAGAACTTCCTGTATTGTACAGGTAGACTTCAAGAGCTTTTGTTATCCGACCAAATATAATATATTGAATTATATTAATTATAACTTGAAGTAGGAAATTGTTCAAGATAGTTGTAGATTTTTTTTAAATAAAAGTTTTGATGATGAGATGTGGCATCTTTGTAGTGTTTTTTAAAGTGTCTTTGCTGTTCAGATACATGATATAAAGAATGGATTGGACTGATTCTGTTTGTTTTCAAGAGGTAGATCTGAAACATTGGGCAGATGCTCTAATGACACAGGTTGGCCCTGTACAAGGCCTTTCTGGATACCTTTTAATCCTGTATTTTGTCTTTTGATGGAGGTACTTCTGTTGTTCTAGGGAGAAATACTGCACTTCTCCATAAGAAGTAGCTGCAGTGTTCATGACACAGGTCGCATTTCTGTTGAGCCCATTTAGCAGCTGCCCAGCTTGTTGACAGTTACTCTTCATAAGAAAATGAACTTCGTATTCTCTGTACTTCAAAGGCTTTTCACCTGCCTACATTTTTTCCCTCTAGAAATGGTTCCTGATGTCCAGCAGCCCCTGTCACAGATTCCTTCAGATACAGCCTCTCCTCTTCTCATACTTCCACCTCCTGTTCCCAGTCCTAGTCCTGCTCTCCGGCCAGTTGAAACACCGGTCGGAGGTGCTCCTGGTATGGGCAGTGTTTCCACAGAGCCAGACGACGAAGAGGGGCTCAAACATTTGGAGCAGGTAAAGTGAATAATTCTCCTCTCTAAAATTGGAAAGCATTAAATGAATATTCAAAAATGGAACTTTTGTGCACTAGATTTTATGTACTGAAAAAGTTGTTTTTATGTCTAGTACTTGTTTGTATGAGTAATTGTCTTTCAAATCATTTTATGCTTTTAAGTTTCTGCTATGTAGTAGTCATTATGTCAGGTTATTTTTTGCTCTTCTGAGGTTGCCCTTAGCTGTTTGCTTTTCTTTTTTCCTTTTGGAAATTAATGGAATGCCAAAAATGGCGAATACAAGCAGCTGTGGATAAGCACTCTGTCTTCTGTATTTTTTGCATGAAATGTAACAGGGAAAATAGTTAAACTTTCAGGATATTACTATCGTATTCATGTCTCTAGACTTTCCGAAGATTGTATGCACCATGGTTTATATGTAAAGTAGATGATAGCTTGCTTTCTACTGAAGAGACTCTCTTCAGGGTGGGATGGTTGATAGCAGGAAATGTTGAAGAAAGGAAGAAGGGGGGCAGTGTCTTAGTAAAACTTGTAAAAGCTTTTATTTGTAATTGTATTAACTGAGCCTTTTGTTTTATTAACACCCATTTTACATGTTTACATGTTTTTACATATTTAGTTTATACAACTTAGAATTACTCATTTAAACGGTATTATTATAAGTGTGTTAATTAGAAGCTTGGGCTTTGACCCATTCCAGTTTGTGTTTTAATCTCAGTTGGGTTTGCTTAATAATTTTGAGACCTTGAGCATGACTTGAACTCTCTGAGCTTTAGTTTCCCCCTCTGTAAAATGGGGATGGTACTGTTTCATGGCATTGTTGGAAGAATTAAAGTGTTACCTACTGTGTTCTTTGCACAATACCTTTCACAGACCAAGTAGTCCAAAAAGGGCAGACAGTTTTTATGTGTGTAAGCATTAATTTAGGATCATTTGTTCCCACAATCCTTTTTTTTTTCCATTAGCAAGCTGAGAAGATGGTGGCTTATCTCCAAGACAGTGCACTAGATGATGAGAGATTGGCGTCAAAACTGCAAGAGCACAGAGCTAAGGGGGTCTCAATTCCACTGATGCATGAAGCAATGCAGAAGTGGTATTACAAAGATCCTCAGGGAGAGATTCAAGGTAGGTTATTTCATTCTACTTTAGGTATAAATCTATGCCATTACCTCCAGATTCTGTAAGATGGTGATTGTTTAATATTAATTTGCATAATAGTGGAAAAAGAAGTCAGTGCTACAGGCTTCTTCATTATATATAGAAGACTTTTTTATAGGCTTCCTCTACAGTACTTCACAGTTTCAGTGGGGGGAGGGAGTCCAGTGAAAGTAATTTGGATACAAGACAGAATGTGATTACTAATATGATAGGTGGTATAAGCAGTATGCTTAAGACCCCCTCAGTTCTGGCACCCTAGCTGGTTAACTAGGCAATTGAGTTGCATACATTCTCTGTATTTCAGTCTCCAGACCATAAAAAAAGGTGGTGGCCACCATCTTGGAAGACCTTGTTTGAATGTTTCACTGAAATGGAGTTGATATCATAAATGATAAAGATCTATTTAAAATATCTGAGAAAAGAGTACTATATTATAAGGAAATTGCTTAAAAGATAAGTATGGTGGATAAGTTAGATTAGAAGAGGGAGAGAGTGCCGTGAAGGACATTTGTTGATTTTTCATTTCTGCTTTTGAAGTTTTTGCTTATAACCTAAAATTGATTGTTGACAGTATCAGTATCAGTTTCATGTTAGTGTTTTACCAGGCACAGCCTGTGACCTCCCTCTAACGTGGTAACTCCCTTTCTACTCTGAATCCCCTTACCCTGCTCTATTCTTCTTCATAGCATCAGTCACTACTTGGCACTGTATTTATTTGTTCATGATCTGTTTACACATCTGTAGAATGTGTTTTAATTAAAACATATACTGATGGGTGTCTTAATTAAATTTACCTTGAGATAATTATAGCCTCACATGCAGTTGTAAGAAATAATACAGAGGTTCCATGTACCCTTTACTCAGTTTCCCCCAGTGGTAATACCTCTTGCAAAACTGAAGTACAGTATCACTACCAGGATATTGACATTGATACAGTCAAGGTTCAGAACAGACTCTGAACAGTCTTTCACAGAGCAGAAGTTTTAAATTTTGATGAAGAGCAGTTGATCAATTTTTTTATTTTATGGATTGTGCTTTGGGTATTAAGAAGACCTCTTTGCCTGGCTTCAGATCCCAGAGGTGCCCCCCACCCCCCACTCCCCCAAATTGATAGTTTTATGTTTTACACTTAAGTTGGTGATCCATCTTGGGTTAATTTTTGTATAAGGTATGGGACTTAGGTCAAGGTTTATTTTTTTGTCTGTAAATATCCAGTTGTTCTGGGACTACTTGTTGAAAAGACTGTCTTTCCTCCCCTGAATTGTTTTTGCACTTCATTTGAAATTCTGTTGAGCATATTTGTGTTGGTCTATTTCTGAGTTATTTCTTCTGTTCCATTGATTTATGTGTCTGTCCCTCCAGCCAACACCATGTAGTCTTGATTATCATAGCTATATAATAAGTTCTGAAGTTGAGTAGACTGATCCTCCTGGTTTATTTTTCTTACCAAAATAGTGTTTAGTTTTTCTAGTTTGCTTTTCCATATAAATTTTTGGATAATCTTGTCTATATTTACCAAAAATCTTGTTAAGATTTTAATAGGCATTATGTTAAACCCCTATATCACTTTGAAGGAAATTGACATCTTTACCATGTTGTCTTTATATCCATGAACATGGTATGTCTCCCCATTTATTTAGATCTTTGATTTTTTTTTATCAGCACTGTGTAGTTCTCAGCATAGATTCTATACATATTTTGTTAGATTTATACCTAAGTATTTGATTTTTTCCCCCACACATTAACATTTATTAAAATTTTTGAGTAGTAAATACAATTTGCTTCTTTCACTTAGCAGTCTTTGCCATTTTTCTGTCAGTACTTCATTCTTTTAAACTGCTGTAGATACTGTATTTTATAGACATACTGGTTATTTATTTCTTAATCAACATTTGGGCTATTTCCAAGTTAAAAAAAAATGTTGCAACAAATACTCTTGGGTCCATCTCTTTGTTCAGGATTAATTTCTAGAAGTGGAAGTTCTGGGTCCAAACCCAGAAAGTGCTGAATTTTAGCTTATATTATTAACTTATACTTTTAAAATGTTGTACCAATTATAAGGCAGAAAATGCTATTTTTGTGATATTTAATAATCCAAATAATCCAATAACTCAAATCCCTTTTAATTCTGTCAAGTTTAGTTTCAAACTCTAATTTTGATTTCTAGCAATATTCATTCTCAGTTCTTTACCTCTTTGAATTTTTAATTTTAGCCATCATGCTTGATATTAGATTACATTTTTTTTTGTAAAGAGCAGCCAGTTCTTGTTCTATCATTGTAACATCCCATGGAATCTCACTGATGATCAGAAACAAAGTTTTTAAAGATCTCAGATCTTCTGTTTTAACCATCAAAAAGGTAGTCTCATACCTGCCTCTTTACTCTCCCTATGGAATATCCTGGAGTTTCTCTGCTCACCCTGTCTGAGTGAACAGAACCTTTTTCAGAAGTGTAATGTACACAGTAATCCACAGTCCCTCTTTTGATCCAATTTCTTTTCTTTCTTTCTTTTTTAATATATATATATGTATTTATTGAAGAATACTCAGTTTACAGTGTGTCAATTTCTGGTGTACAGCATAATGTTTCAGTCATACATAAACATACATATATTCATATTCTTTTTCACTACAAGTTACTACAAGATATTGAATATAGTTCCTTGTGCTATATAGTATGAACTTGTTGTTTATCTGTTTTATATGTATTAGTGTCTGCAAATCTCAAATTCCCAGTTTATCTCAGTTTATAAGTTTGTTTTCTATGTCTGTGAGTCTGTTTCTGTTTTGTAAATAAGTTTGTTTGTCTTTTTTTTTTTTTTTAAGATTCCACATGTAAGTGATATTATATGGTATTTTTCTTTTTGGCTTACTTCACTTAGAATGACAATCTCCAGGTCCATCCATGTTGCTTTAAATGGCATTATTTTATTCTCTTTAATGGCTGAGTAGTATTCCTTTATATAAATATACCACCACCTCTTTATCCAGTTATCTGTCGAACATTTAGGTTGTTTCCATGTCTTGGCTCCTGTAAATAGTGCTGCTGTGAACATTGGGGTGCATGTGTCTTTTTAAGTTAAGGTTCTCTCTGGATATATGGCCAAGATGGGCTGGCTTGTCTATGGCTTCCTTATAAACAGAACTGCCTCCACTGTCCAAACTATGTCCACTTTATCTGTTAATTCTAGTTGCTAGGTAAGTTTTAAGGCATCATCCAGACTTCTGGCAAGAAAATGATCTCCTTGTGGAGGTTCCTTGAATTCTCTACTGAGAACTAAATTAATTCTGTCCTTTTAAAGGTCGATTCTTCTCTAGAATGGAGAACCAGGTCTTTCTACCAATAATCACCAAATTCTGTTTACCTTCTACTGAAGAGGCTGTGGTCATTCTTTTGAAATACTTAAATTCATTCCTGAGTGGGTGCCAGTGCAGGTCCCTGTTCTTGCCGATACCCATGTTCTGGGACATGGTGACAGTGCAGTTTAACAGACAAACCATAACAGTGACAGGAAACACTTCCGAGCTCTTGAATTTTTTTTTTTTTGAGCAATTGTAAGTTTTATTATATTTCAGTGTCTGTGTTCATTGCTACTATATAGAATTGAATTTTAGATGTTTATCTTTATTCTATGACCTTGCTGAGCTCCTTTATTAGTTTTAGGAGTTGTTTATTCTGTTGGATTCCATAGGCTTTCCTATGTAGATGTTATTGTCATCTGCTAATAGGCACAGTTTTCTTTTTTCATTTCCAATCTGTATGCGTCTTATTTGCTTTTGTTCCCTCATTATATATTCTAAAACTATGTTGAATAAGAAGGGTGAGAGCAGACGTTGCTTGTTTTTCTTACTTTCCTATCTTAGGGGAAACACTTTCAGTCTTTAATAATTAAGTGTAATGTTAGCTGTTGGGTTTTTGTAGATGTTGTTTATCAAGTTGAGGGAATACCCTTTGTTTTGAGAGCTTTATCATGATTGGATATTAGATTTTGTCAAATGCCTTTTCAGCATCTATTGATATGACTGTGATTTTTCTTTAGCCAGTTAAATATGGTAGATTACATTGACTGGTGTTTGAATGTTGAACCAGATTTGCATCCTTGGAATAAACTTCATTTGGTCACAGTGTGTAATTCTTTTTATATATTGCTGAATCTTACATAGTAAATTTTTTTTAAAAGGATTTTTGTGTCTCTGTTCATGAAGGATGTTTTGTAGTTTTAGTGGTGTGGTTTGTACTCTTGTCTGATTTTGGTATCAGGGTGATATTAGCTTCATAAAATGAACCAGCAGTTATTCCCACCCTTCTATTTTATGGAAAAGTTTGTTTAAAATTGGTGTTAATTCTTTGTGTGTGTTGTTAAAATATAGTTTGTACCTCTTCCCTCTCCCTATTTGTAGCCCCTAATTTGTTCTCTATGTCTGTTAGTCTGCTCTTTTTTTTTTGTATTAACTAGTTCATTGTATTTTTTAGCTTCCACGTATTAAGTGATATCGTACAGTATTTGTTTTTGTCTGACTTATTTCACAGGTCCATCCATGTTGTTGCAAGTGGAAAAATTTCATTCTTTTTTATGGCTGAGTTGTATTATCTCTCTCTCTCTCTCTCTCACACACACCACACCACACCACACCACACCACACCATACCACACCATACCATACCATACCTTCTTTATCCATTTATCTGTTGATAGACACTTAATTTGCTTCCACATCTTGGCTATTCTAAATAATACTATAAATATTGGGGTGCGTGCATCTTTTTGAAACAGTGTTTCGGTTTTTTTTTTTTTTAGATTTATATACCCAGGAGTGGAATTGCTGGATCATATGGTAGTTCTGGTTTTAGTTTTTTGAGAAACCTCCATATGTTTGCCATGGGTGTTAATTCTTTAAATGTTTGGTAGAATTCTCCAGATAGAGACTTCTTCTTTTGGAATTTTAAAAATTACAAATTCAATATCCTTCATAGAGCTGTTCAGATTTTCTTTTTAATATGAGTGAAGTATAGTAATTTGTGTTTTTTGATGAATTGGTCCATTTCATCTAAATTTATGTGTATAGAATATACCCTTCTTATCTTTTTAATAAAAAGTATTCCCTTATTATCTTTTTAATGTCTGCAGATTCTGTAGTGATAATCCCTCGCTTCATTCTTGATATCGGTAATTCGTTCATTTCTCTTTTTCTCTTTATCAGTCTTGCTAGAGGTATGTTGATTTTATTGATCTTTCCAGAGAATCAGCTTTGTTTTACTGATTGTTTCAGTACTGTTTTTGTTTCTAATTTCGTTGGTTTCTGCTCTTATTTGTTATTATTTCTTTCCCTCTAGTTAGGGTTTATTTTGCTCTTTTTCTAGATTCTTGAGCTATGAGCTTATATTATTGATTTGAGACTTTTCCTCTTTTCTAACATAACCATTTAATACTATAAGTTTCTCTCTTAGCGCTTATTTAACTGCATACCACAAATTGTGATACACATATTTTCATTGAGTGTGTTTTTAAAAATTTTTCTTGAGACTTCCACTTTTTCCTACGGTATATTTAGAAGGGTGATGTTTAGTTTCTGAGTGTTTGGAGATTTTCCTGTTATTTTTCTGTGTATGATTTCTGGTTTGTCTTGTTGAAGAACACACTGTTACATGATTTCAGTTTTTAAAAATCTGTTGAGATATATTTATGGCCCAGAATATATAGTCTGTTTTGCTGTGTGTTCTGTGGGTACTTGAGAAGAATGTGGATTTTGCTGTCTTTGGCGTGTTCTGTAATTGTCAGTTAGATCTCATTGGTTGAAGGTGATGTTAAACGCTGTAATCTTTCTGATTATCTATCTTGTTCTGTCACTTGCTGAGAGGGGTTGTTAAGGTCTTCAACTATAACTGTTCCTCTTTTCAACTATCAGATTTTGCTTCACATGTTTTGCGGCTTTGTTGTCTGATGCATATGTCTTGGTAGATTGACTCTTTGTTATTCTGTAATGTCCCTCGCTGTCTCTGGTCATTTTCTTTGCTCTGAAATTTACTTTATTAAATACTAATATAGTCATTCCAGCTTTCTTTTGATTAATATTTGCATGATATATCCTTTTCTATCCTTTTATTTTATATCTGCTTGTCTTGTTATATATGAAGTGACTTTTTTTGTAGACAGCATATAATTGGGTCATGTTTTCATTTGTATGTATTGGTCCGTGTTTCTTGATGCTGGCTTCTTCAGCTCTGAATCTGGAAAATAATGAGATGAAAGAAAACCCAAGGAATTCACCACCATCTGGTTCCTTAGGCCCCCAGGCCTCATCAGTCTGCTGTCTTCTCTACCATTTGGAGTCTTCTTTTGTTTGTTTTATATATAATGCCCAGGGTTTTTAGTTGTACTTAGCAGGAGGAGCAAGGAAAAGTATGTCTACTCCATCTTCCCGGAAGTGGAAGATCCAGGGCTTTGTTTTGTTTACTGTTGTATTTCCCTGCCTGGACCTATGTGATTGGTGTTCAGTAAATATTTGCTGAATCAGTGGTTATTGATCAGAGTGTGTTTGTTAATTTTACGTATAAAATATTTAGTTATTTCTTACTGTAAAACATCAAGAGAGTGTTGGTTTTTTTCCCCTACCAAAGCCAGATTTAGTCTTACCCTGAATAAAAAAATTATAATTTATCTTAATTGGTTATTGTTCACATTTTACCTGACCTTCAATAATCTCTGATAGAAAATGAAAATCAGAGAGGAGCACTCAGCCTCCCGTGCTCATACCCTCTGGGTGTGAGTGACGCGGAGTCTGGGGAGCAGTAGCCCTTCTTGGTGCTGTCACGCTTTTCTGGCAGTTGAAGTGTAGAGACTGAGTGAGATGGAGACATGTATGCTCTTTAAAATAATTAAAATACTGCTGAGAAATTGAGATGTGTCAGGCTTATTTTTAAATTTTCTGTTGTACTTTTTTAGTTAGAACCCTGTTCACCACCTCTCGTGGTAAATTAAAATAAGATGCCGTACAAGATATTTAATAGGTGCCCCTGAGACAAATTGTTATCTCTGGGTGAGGATCAGATCCAGGAAGTATTTTTTTCCTCTTTGGCCTGAAACGTTTCTTACTGCTCTTATGTTTAATTAATACTGTTGTAGGTCCCTTCAATAATCAGGAGATGGCAGAATGGTTCCAGGCAGGCTATTTTACTATGTCTTTATTGGTGAAGAGAGCATGTGATGAAAGCTTCCAGCCTCTTGGTGATATCATGAAAATGTGGGGAAGGGTTCCCTTCTCTCCCGGACCAGCTCCCCCTCCTCATATGGTAAGTACCTTACGCCTCACCCAGAATACATAGTAGACACGGAAGCACTTGCTTCTCTTTGTAAACACAATCTAGATGTTACATCTAATGAAGAAGAAACTAGTTCCTTAAAAGTAATTGAAATGGTGATGAGAAGTCTGAATCAGAGACTGCATACCTAGCTATAAATGGTCTTTTCAAAACTCAAATACCTGTGCCCCTCCCCTGCCCAAAGAAACAGAATCCTGCAGTAGCTTTCCAGCAGGTGTAGGAGAAAGGAACAGGAGCATCACATCCTGGCCTACCTGCCAGCTCCTGCATGTCCTGGCTTTTTACCTTTCTAAGTTCATTTCAGAGCTTTTACATTTGTCTGCTGTGCTTCAACACAATTGACTTCTTAGAGTCTCTTGTTGCCTCTAGTTAGATTTCACAATCTCTTCTCCTCTCCTTTTATTTGCCTCTTGCTTTCTGACTTAGAGTTCTTAAATTTGAGTTTTACCTTAAAGGAAATGTTACTAATATAAAATTCCATTGTTTCAGAATATTCTGAAGACTTTTTCTTTTATTAATATTAGTTACTGATATTTTAACAGAAATTGGATCATAATGTAGGCTTTCTAGTATCCTGACACTAGAGTACCTTTGAAGGGGAAGTCTTCCTTGCAGGTGTTCCTGTGCCTCTCCCTGTAGAGTTTCTTTTGAAGGGCTCTGGATCTGTGCCTCACTTTTCCTTTTCCAGGTTGGAATGGTTGCTGGCCATCATCAAAAGTGGCCATAGTCAGAAACCTTTAGTGTTGAACACTGGATTTCTATAGTAATATCCATTGATTTATTCATCAATTACATATTGAGGGCCTGTGCCAAGCCTGTGTTAGGTTCTTATGAGGTGAAGGTGATAAGTTGCAGCCTCTGTAGTTAGAGAGTTCATAAGTGAGAACAGTGCCTATCAAACTTCTTTGACCACAGCCTGTAGTGTTAAAAAAAAAAAAAAAAAGTTTTACATCTCTACTCTACTGAGCAGCTATATCTGTGAAACAAATTTCATAAAACATTTAGTGCCATGCATGCATTTTCTGTTTTCTTTTTTTCTTCTTCTTTTTAAATATGTAAATACTGATCTTGATCCAGTAGTTTATTTCACAATCCACTAATGGATTGAGACCTCTTATAGTTTGGAGAGCAGTGAAGATTTCTAGGTGAGGGGAGTTATTTCTGACATACCTGTTGTAAATCCAAAGAGAGATTATTCTATGTATTATATATAAATTGTATTTTTAGCACCCACTCAGAAACTGGGATGAGTTTATATCTTACGTGTGTCGGAGCTGGAAGCTCATCACTTAGAGCTTGGCTTGCTCGCACTAGTCCTTTTCCTGACTTCCAGTTACAGGGGCTGAGCCTCAGTCAGGCTCACCTAAGGGAAAGACCACGGGAAGCTCTGCCTCCTGTCAGGTATTGCTTTTGCCCTTAAGAGAGTTCACCTTGATGATGAAATATACCTTGAAATCTAAGGGGCTTGTCAGGTAGAAATTTTAGACCAATCTGATGTGCCTTCTACCCTCCACTATTTAATGAGAAAGAAAAATGTCCATGAATTTCAAATGAACCCCAATCCAAGAAATCATATATCAAATGCTTTTTTCCAAAATATAATCAGTGTACAGTAAAGATACAACCTATTCAGTAATGATTTGCCTACATATAGTCTGTGTCACCCTTATGCTTTATTTTTATTGTCTTACACTTCACCTTTCACTGTTTTTTCCACTTTCAGCTTTCCTAAATTTAAATTTCAGCCATGTTATTTGAAATGTAAGCCAAAAAACAGGATTTTAGTACAGCTTATTTTTAAACTCTTGATTTTTTAATAGCAATAAAAACCTAATTTTTGGATAGTTATAGTTTTCAAAGCTCTTTTTATATTCTGTTTAATTTTAAATTTCTCATCCTCTTTAAGAAAATGTACTTATACACTGGCTCCCTGTATTCATTATGTGCTGTTGTAAAATCCCTACCATAACATTTAACTTCTTTCTGTTTTGTCTTATTTCTCTAATTTCTACATAATTTCCAAGTTTATAAACCATTTTTAAGATTAGGAGAATTACACGTTTTTAAAGTTACAATCATAGTAGGAGTATAGTACAACATTCAGCTTCAAGGGCAGTAGCGGAGAACAGCAACTGTAAATAAGGACCCTTTCCCACCTTATGGAATCTCTTATAGTGCAGACACCACCTTCTTCCACTAGAGGGCACTGTTTAATTTCTAAAGATGCCTTTTTTTTTTTTTTTTTTTTAAATTAGTTAAGTGTTTAGGTTTGGGGTATAAAGGTGGGGCAGGATGTAAAGGTCTACAATTCATTTTCTTTTCAGATGTAGGTACTGAACTGCTTTTAGGCTCTTTTCAGTTTATTCACTGGTATTCTTCCTTCCACCCCTTCACTCCTAGGGAGAGTTGGACCAGGAGCGACTGACGAGGCAGCAGGAACTCACAGCCTTATACCAGATGCAGCACCTCCAGTACCAGCAGTTCTTAATACAGTAAGAGCAGTAATGTGGTAGGGTGCACTGTAGCACCAAAAGTAACCAAAAGTGGCATGTTACCCCTGAACATTCTAAGTTTGGTCTTATCTTGCATCTTAAATGCCAGAAGCTTGCAGATGACACATAACTATAATTTTGTAAGATCTTTAGCTCCTAAAGCAAGAATCAACTAACATTTTAGGAACTAAGTGCCTCCGTGAATGGCTCAACTTTGAATACTACAGAGAAAAAGCAGATGAGAGGGAAGGAGAGAAGTAAAAGTTAGTAGTGGTATGGAATGATGGCTGACCCACTCAGGTTCTGGGTCTTTCATAGAAGAAATTTGCTATCATCTGGTGCAGAGGTTGGCAAACTGGCCGGCTACTTGTTTTCATAAGCAGAGTTTTATTGAAACAGAGTCACACCCATTTGTTTGTGTATTGTCTGTGGCTGCTTTTGCACTACAGTGGCAGAATTGAGTAGTTGCAAATGGCCTGCAAAGCCAAAAATATTTACTGTCTGACTCTTCATAGAAAAAAAATTTGTCCACCTCTGATCTAGTGAAAAAAATCCTACTTAAAATTTTCCAAGCTGAAACATCATAAATTTGAGAATTTTTATACAAGTGATTTTATTTTTGCAAGGGGTAGTTCTTGTGGAAATAGCTGTTAGTTTGAGTCTGTTTTTTCACTTGTTTTCTGATAAAAGGCTATATTATCATCTTGTGGGAGTTTTCCAATTTTTGACCTTTCTTTAGTTTTTTTCTGTTCTCTTTTCACTCAGAAGTGTGTCATCTATAAGTTCAGTTCTTTCTAGAATGAAGTGTAGAATTTTTTGTGTGACTGTTATCATGAAGGATTATTAATATATATTTGGTAGCTATTTCTAATGGTGCTTCTTGTAGGATGTGGACAGAGCTTTGTGTTGTGATGTCTCAGTAGAGTGAACTGAGTGTGCACAGACAAGTTATACTGTGTTTTCCTTTTTGAAGACAGCAGTATGCGCAGGTTCTGGCTCAGCAGCAGAAAGCGGCGCTGTCTTCGCAGCAGCAGCAGCAGCTGGCACTTCTCCTCCAGCAGTTCCAGGCACTGAAGATGAGGTTGGTGGTCATTTCCGCCATGTGTCGCATGGCGCGGGGGGTGGGGGTGGCTGTTAGGGAAACAGAAGAAAGCAAATTTTAAAATGTGTGGACTCTGGTATTAAAATACCAACACAAAACACGTCTCTTTGTGTTTTGTGTAAAAACAAAATGTGATTTTTTAAAATAATAGTTAAAAAATAAAAATAATAGGTAAGCTGGAGGTAAAGCATTTATTTGGTCTTTTTACTCAGAAGATAAATTTTGAATAATAACCAAAGAATAATAAGAACGCTTGAGAAGCAGTGTAGTCTTGGGGAACCAGCAGCAGCAACATTGTAGTCTAGAAGTTTAATCTCAGTTTTACTTATGATATCTCAAAAAGATAATAACAATACCATGTAGGGTTATAATTTACCAGACCAAAAACCATTAAGGTAGGTCTAAGGAAAAGGAAATCATGCTCCCTGCTGTTTTAAATGATCACTCAGGATAATAGTTATTGTATCTCCTGCAAAGGTATCAGTCAGTGCTCTTAAAAAACTTTAGTGTCCAATTTAACCAAAACGTTTCACATTTCTCTTTTGAGCCGTAACCCATCCTGTGAGGTAGGCAGGTTAGATATTAAGGTCTCCATTTTAAAGACGGGCAAACTGGGACTCTGAGATGCTAAAGGACCTGGTTGACATAATACACAGAAAACTTCAGAGACAGAACTAAAATGCAGACCTTTTGATGTAATGGTCTTAGAGTTTTTCATGATAACATGCTGAGTCTGTGACTCTTACTGAGATATTTTGGATGTTTTTAAAAGACAGTAGATACATCCGTTATTTGGAAATCAATATTTGCTAACACCTTGAGTCCAGAAATGTGATCACTGTTGTTCTCTGTTCATTTTTCCTTCCCTAAATGTTTTGGTGGTGTTATGTTTTAGTTAAAACAATGAAGTTTTTTGGCCAAATAACCTCAAAAACCTACAAATAATCTAGAAACTCCTCTTTATCTATTTTTGTGAATGAAAAGGACAAGTTAAGTTAATTTTTTAAATTTTCCTTTTGCAGAATATCTGATCAGAACATCATTCCCTCAGTAACTAGGTCTGTGTCAGTGCCAGATACTGGTTCTATCTGGGAACTCCAGCCAGCAGCCTCACAGCCTACAGGTAAAAACTTAAGATTGGCTTGTAGTATATCTCTAAGAATTTAGACTCTAATAACTTTATAAATCAATTTTTAAAAATCAGTTTTTGGACCTGTGTTGTATTGAATATTAACTAATTTTTTTTAATGGACCCCAGCACAGGATTCAAATAGCTGTTAAGGATTTGCTAGAAATTATTTAGCAGATAGATTTCTTGAATTTGACTCAGCCTCTCTTTCTCATGTTGTTCTAACCACTGTGAAAAAGTCCTCTAAACTGTTTTTCACCTCTTCTGCCAGAGTGAGAAAAAACATAAGTAAAAACATAAGTAACGGTGATCTGTTCTTTCGAGTCAAGGGTTGATATTACAGCTTAACACTGGCGGTACCCAGAAGTTTTTGGAATAGAAAAGCCTACTCTTACCTCATTCTCCCATCTTTTTGCATCAAATCAGAAAATTTAGGGCTGACATCTTTAACACGTCTTGATATTGGTGCAACACTTTTTTGTTTCTTAAGGCCTGATTCATGCGGAGGTGGACAGTTTGAACCTTGGGTGGTCCTTACAAGAGGTTACAGTTGGTGTTGGTAATTCTCAGGAACCATGGACATTGATGGATTTTTCTTAGAGCCATTGAGCCATTCAGTTCCTTTGCTAACATTGACCCTGGGGATTATGGCAGGAAAAGGACTGATTATCTTCCCTTATCAATTTTCCCTGCTGTGTGTACCTTATTTTTTCCTGTTAGGATGGTAAAATATTCTTTTTATTTTATTTATGTTTATTTTATTTATTTTTTAATGAGGTACTGGGGAATGAACCCAAGACCTTGATATGTGTCCTTTACCACTGAGCTATACCCACCCCCCACTCCACTTTTTAAAATCTATAAGTATCTTATTAAATAGTTTCTTTGTTCAGGAATGATGCTGTTAAGGTCTTTCACAAACAGTCAACTGGTTTTATACAGACAAGAATTCATAATCCATAAATAGACTATAATAGGAATGTAGGAAACAGAGAATGCTGAAAAGTAGTGTCAGCAAACCTTGCAGGCAATCGGAAAACAGACTCAGAAGCCTTTATCTGTTTGTTTACTTCCATATCAGACCTTGTGCTGCCTTTCAGGTCAGTAGGACCCAGTGTCATTTGTGAGACCTGCCCAGCCTTTCCAGAGGCCTCCCAGCTTCAGCTGTACTTTTTTTCTCTCTTTTTCTCTCTCTCTCTCCTCTCTCCCCTCTCTCTGTCTCTCATTGGAGTAAAATTCATGTAACATAAAATTAACCATTTTAAAATGATCAATTCAGTGGCATTCAGTACATTCGCAATACTGTGCAACTGCTTCGTTCTCTCTGGTTCTACAGCTGTACCTCTCCTCACCCCACTCTTCAAGATACTGTTGGCTTTGAGATCTAATGCACTGGGTTATAAATCCTGGCTTGCCATGTATCCTTGGGAATGTTACAGAACTACTTCTGCCCCTTACTAGCTTGTTCATCCATAAAAATGAGGATATGAACAGATATCTTTTAGGGTTTTTTGAGGATGAACTTAGTTCCCAATAAATGCCTGGTGCTTTCTTTCCTTCTAGATGTGTTGAAGGGTATTGATATAAACTAGAGGCCCCTGGTAGTTCAGTCTGCTTAGAGGCAGAACAGATGCACGTGATGGAGCTCTTTCAGGGACAGGAAAACAGCTTTTCATTATGCTTCTGCATACCTAGCCATGTATGTAAGCTCTGACATCCCTCACTTTTCCCCCTCATGTCTTATAGTTTGGGAAAGTGGTAGTGTGTGGGATCTTCCCCTTGACACCACGACTCCGGGACCTGCCCTTGAACAGCTTCAGCAGATGGAGAAGGCCAAAGCTGCAAAGGTCTGAAACCCATTCTTCCATAGCAGTGCATGCTTTCCAGCCGCAGGATGTAGACATTTGTTTATTGTTACCTCTGTCTCTCTAGCTACCTACATTTTTCCTTTTAGTTTATGGCTACTTAGCTGGTATAAACACATAAATCATATTCTTTCCTTATTGTGCCCTCTTCTCCCCCAAAGACCTCAAAACAATTAAAGTTAATAGGTTTAAATTAAATCAGTTCAAGTTGGTTGGTTGACACGTTGATGATCATGGTCATAGGTATATTTTAGTTACATTATTCATGGTGTAAATGCTTTTTACAAGACCATAAGAATATGTCCACCACATTGCTTATTAGATTCTTGATCTGAGGCTTGAGTTCCCACATTGAATATTTATGGTATTTATTAATGTTTCTTAGTGTCCCAGACCTACAGCTGAAAAGCTCAACGTTAACGTTACATCCTGTGTTCCATTCACATCTTCTGGAGGAGTTAGGAATCTTGAATTTTAGCTTTAGTACTTGTCAAAAGAGGCTGTCTGTCAACAGCGAGTGTCATTGTAATGATTTCTGAGTTTTCATGCCTCTGAGAGAATCTTGTTCCTATTTCACATTTAATGCATTCTTATCCCCTGAGGTAGTGACAGTCTCTGTAGAGTGCCGAGTATGAAAAGAATTCATGGTCAGGGTCTGTCTCCATACAAGTGAGAGACCACAACTCTTGAGTTTTTGTTCCACAGTGCTTTGTGCTGGGAACACACAGATGATGAAGGCTCACATTCGTGTGTGTGCGTGTATGTGTCTTAGGGGAATCGGGAGGATGACAACACAAGATAAGTGACACAAGAAAGCACATGGGCCAGCTGCCTAGTAGGACAAGTAGCAATCAGGAATTGGCTGACACTCTTGATGAACAGTAATACCAGAGCTAATTTCAGTTGAACAACAGGATTTAGCTCAGTTGAAGGGTTTGGGGTTGACAGAGTAGAAGGTGAAAATTAAACTGCAGTTGAGGGAAACAAGACCTGTAAAGGCTAGAAGTGTATGAGAACATCCTGGCACAGGAGACAGTTAAACAGTTTGGCCTGGCCTGGAGCCATGGTGTGTCTGAAGAATAAACGATGAGAGAGATTAAAGAAGATGAGGCAGCCCAATCACGAGGATCCTTGCACGTGTTACATTAAAGACAGGATTTATTTTCAAGGTGAAGGATGGTGTTAAATGTAAGCCCGGGAGTGATTTTTTTTGGTAGAGGTTAAATGTTGAGCTGAGGACTGTGGGCAAAACTGGTTGCTGGGAAACCAGATAAGAGACTCTTAGGAAGGTGGATGAAAAAGTAAAGGCCTGAACTATATGTGCAGCAATAGGACTGGAGACTAAGGGCTGGATTTGACGAGTATTTAGGAAATACACATGATAAAGCTTAAGTGGTTGCTATTCAAATTTTAAAGAATTGTATAGCTTTTCACACTAGCAGCTTTATAGAATTGCTGTTGAAACCTTGTTAGACACACTGTTAGATCTTCAATCAGAAAATCCTTTGTAGGGATGAACAAAGAAGTGCCACCCCAAGAGATTTCTGGTGTTACTCTCGTATTGGGCACTGCTCTCTCTCCCACATCTAGGAGATGCTATGTAGTAGTAGTGTGGAGTGAAGGGGTGGGTAAAAAATAGGGGTGAGTGCATTCAGTGGAGAGGAGCATAAAACTTTTCTGATGACTATGACATAGCAGAGCTTAGAGCTCTTAAATAGCTGCTTTCATCGCCCAGTTGCACTGCGTGTAACTGAGTGCAAAGTAGTGTCTGCCCTGACCAGCTCCTGGTCACTGACGCTGGAGTGTTCCTGCACTCGGCCTCGGTTTCTAAGAGTACTCTTGTGTAATCACAGCTAGAGCAGGAGAGAAGAGAGGCAGAAATGAGGGCAAAACGGGAAGAGGAGGAGCGAAAGAGGCAAGAAGAACTCCGGAGACAACAGGAGGAAATTCTTCGGAGACAGCAGGAGGAAGAAAGGAAAAGGCGAGAGGAAGAAGAGCTTGCTCGACGGAAACAGGTATGTCTCTGAGAACTCTACCCCGAGGAATAACGCTGAAGGAGGGCCATCAGGGTATCTTGCTCACTTCCATCATTTCAGAGGTCATAGTTCTCCCAGAGCTGGCTTTCCTAAGGCAGAGGGAGTTAACAGCAAGATTGGGATTAGAATTGTAGGAGACTCACTTCCCTTTAGGGAAAATGTCTGTTATCTACTACCACCCTCTCGGGGGATATACTTCAGTCTTAGTAAATCATTGGAACTGATTTCTTTTACGTATTTCCTGGGGTTTTGTAAACCAGTTAGATTTCAGAAGTAATTAAACTTTGTTTAAGTATTTATAACTAGGGACACTGAATGGTTATCATGTTTCATGGCTGTTTGTATTTCTTTTTTGGGAATTCTGTATTATGTGCTTGGACCATTTTTCTATTGGGATTTTTAAAGGTCCCATTTGAAAGAATCCACTCTGTAATAGCCCCACTGTCTAGCCTTTACCTCACATTTCCTTGTTTTTTGCCCTAAGAAGTACTCTGAAAAACAAAAGGAGTCCATGCTGAGATTAGATTAGAACTGCTAGTATTCCTAGGAGTCACACTCTACATCAGCATAAGGACTCTAAGAAGTATTCCGGTGAAGAAATCTGTTTAATTCTGTATTGCTCGATGTTTCTTCCTAAGTTATTCTGACAGTGGAACCTTTTTCTGTATACTTAATATCCGTAGGACTTTAGTTCTTGAGAGCATGTTCTGGAACACATGGCTTCACTCAGTACTTCTGATGGGAGAACATATCTGCCTCACCAGGCATTGTTGGTGGCTGTGTTGATTTGACTTCTCTATGCCTTAGGTTCTCAGTTGATTAAAAAAATAGGGACTAATGGTAGCAGTGGAGAAACCAAAGCCCCAGTCCTTTCTAGCGTTAATCAGGAAACGATGTAACTAACGTAGAAGCCAGGATGGACTTCACAGTGTAGTGCCTGCTCTTAATGTGCTTACTCCCCAGCTCACATACGTGCTTTTTACTCTAGATCCTGGTTATATACTTGTTATAGTTACTGTTAACAGAATCTTAGCAGCATATAGCCTATTTCTTTTCAAATTATGTAATACAGTAATTAAGATGCGTGTTTATGGGCACCCCCCCCTTTTTTTTTCATTTAGGAAGAGGCTCTGCGACGCCAGAGGGAGCAGGAAATTGCGTTAAGGCGACAGCGAGAAGAGGAAGAAAGGCAGCAGCAAGAAGAAGCTCTTAGAAGACTGGAGGAGAGGAGAAGAGAAGAGGAAGAAAGGCGGAAGCAGGAAGAGTTGTTACGCAAGCAGGTGATCCCATGGTTTACGCTTCCCACTGCTTCTTTGAAGCTGGGAGTTGGTGGTAAGGAAGTGTTAGGGTACTAGAAGAGCCTATCTGAAACTTTTCCAGGTTGCTGAAAATTACCAAAAGAGATCCAACTGGCTCATTACTTTTGTAATAACCAGTCCACACGTAATTATAGAAGCTGAACAAAATGTCAAAGAATCAAAACAAACAGACAAAAAAATAGAACACCAGAGAGAAACAGAAGAAAGCCTATTTTTAAAAAAACCAAATGTGAGATCTGCGGTTTGACAACTTTTTCCTCTGGGCTCTCCTCAGTTCACCCTTTCAGAGCGCACAATTCATTGCTGCTTAATGTAGCCCTAAGATGGTGCAGTAATGATCATTATCTGACTCCAGTCCTTCTGTGCCATTCTGTTGTTACAGGAGCCAGACCCCTAAAGCATTTCATTTGAATGTTCAAGAATAGAAATAGATTTTTTTTAATTAGTAGATTTTATTTTTAAAATAGTTTTAGATTTTCAGGAAAATTGGGATGATATGTACAGTTTCCCCTATTATTATTTTATATTAGTATGGTACATTTGTTATAATAAACCAATACTGACACATTAATAAGTCAATACTGATGCATTATTAACAGAAGACCTTAGTTTATTAACATTTCTTCAGTTTTCCTCTAATATCCTTTTTCTGTTCCAAGATCCCATCTAAAATAATGCATTTAGTTGTCATGTCTCCTTAGTTTATTCTTGGCTGTGACAATTTCTCAGACTGTCCTTGTTTTTGGTGACTTCGACAGTTTTAAGGAACACTGGTCGTATACTGTAGGGTAATCCTCTATTGGAATTTGTTAGAAGTTTTTCTCACAATTAGGCTGGAGTTATGGGTGTTTGGGAAGAAGATCCCTGAAGTAAAGTACCATTTTCATCACATATCAAGGGTACATATTACTAACGTGGTTTATGGCTATTGAGGATGCAGTAGTGCTTGTCAGGTTTCTCCACTGTCAAGTTACTCTTTCCCCCTCTTACTGTACTGAAGACACCGTGTGGAGCAGCCCACGCTTAACAGACGTGGGTCTTTATTTGTTGGTTAGATTGACAGAAAGATGGAGTTTACCTGTTTTTGCTTACGTTCTTGATTGAAACTCTTTTGAGAAACCTGAATTCTTTTAGAGGTAGATAACTTTCAGGTTAGGTTATATATTGATTAATTTTGCAGTTAATGTACCGTATGCCAGTTATTGGGCTTGTTTCCTGGTAGAGTCCAGAACTTTTAAAGAAATTCTTTCTGTCCTCAGGAAGCTCACAGGCTGTGTGGGTGATGATTTTACAAGAAGTAAATGCCATATTAAGGATGCTTTCAGCTGAAAAATAAAAATATTCACCTAAAAATGGCTAAATAATAGATAGCATTATTGCCTCATGTATTGAGGAATACTGAAGATAAGGCAGTTACACATGACCCCAGTGACTCGGTGATATCATTAAGGATCCAGGTCTTTTGCATGCTTCTCCTCTGTCATCTCCTGGTGTGCTGACTTTTTCACCTCATGGTGCATACTTCTGTTCTACCCTTTCTTGATATGTTGACTCGTGGGTTCACGTTTTTTTACCTCATGGTTAGGAGTTCTCTGCATCCGAAAAGAGAGTGGCTCTCATGCTTGTTTTTTGTCTGGGAAGAATACATTTTCTAGAAGCATCCCTTTGGCCTAAATTGGATCACATGGGTGTCTCTATTTACATTGGAAGCCTAAAAAGCAAAATCTGGCATTTTAAACCTCTGATGTGTTAGGAGGTTCTGTCTGCAAAGAAGCTTGAAGGGAATGGTTGCTGGATAGGTAGACACAGTTGCTGCCACAGGTGGGCTAAGAGCAGACATAGGAGGACAGGATATAGTTGGGCATAATCAGAAGCAGAGAAGTACTCTGCCTCCTGAAGGCTAGGGAGGTCCTCCTAGAGTGGCTGACATCTGCCCTGCCCCTCAGAGTGGAGGGGAGTGTGCCGTCTGGATTAGATGGAGCACTGCAGGCGCAGTGAACAGACTCCGCAGAGGAAGGCCAGGAGAGTCCAGACGGCATATGGAATGGTTTTGAGGGAGGGAAGCAGTAGGAAAATGAGCCAAGGTAGAAAGGAAAATAAGCCAGTAGAGGGATGAAAGGATGGGCCAGGGAGAGATCTTCCCAGGGCCTATGGGCCACAAAGGGTTAGCACCAGGAGTGGAATTAAGTAGTCTTGTAAAGTTGCTTTGGTTCTGGAACTGACTGAGGCTTTCCTGATGATCAGTATCCTCGCAAGGCAGCTCTTTGTACTCAGCATCCTGAGAAAAGCTACCTCTGCCTCGATGTTGGAACAGTTTCCAACAGTCTTGCCTTAGTTTGAGGTGATCCCTAGCTATAAGCATGCTAGGCCTTTGTGGCTTTCTGCTCTGTCACTTCTATAGCCTTTGACAGTGATTCAGAGTGATTCAAAAGTGATTCAGATTTTTCAACACAATTAAACGTTATTCTCATTTATTTTTCCTTCTGGGAAGGAAGAGGAGGCTGCGAAATGGGCCCGGGAAGAAGAAGAAGCCCAGCGTCGATTAGAGGAGAACCGGCTGCGAATGGAAGAGGAGGCAGCCAGACTCCGGCACGAGGAGGAGGAACGCAAGCGGAAAGAGCTGGAGCTGCAGCGGCAGAAGGAGCTAATGCGCCAGAGGCAGCAGCAGCAGGAGGCTCTCCGGAGGCTGCAGCAGCAGCAGCATCAGCAGCAGCTGGCGCAGATGAAGGTGAGGCCTCCTCGCTGCCGGACCGGCCCGGACTGCGTGGCGCATGGGGCGTCTTATCCATGTTCCTTAGTTAGGAGGACGCTGGCAGCGCAGTAGCAGTGAAACAGTAAAATACTGCCGCTTTGGTTTTTTGATCAACAAAGTATAACATGATGCATTGTATTTTGTGTTGGGCATTTAAACAAGGGAAGAATAAAAAAGAGGGTAGGATATGAGCAGCGATGCCAGCAAAACCAGGTAAATCTGTATGGTTCATAAATTTAAATGTTGCAGTGCCTACTCTGTACCAGTTGAGTGCTGCTGAGACGAAGATAAATGAGACAAGGCAGCGGCCCTCAGAGAGCTGATGGACTCACGAGGGCAGGAGACGTTAACATTTGGATGTGTAAATAAGAACATTATGTAGTCCTTGAAACACAGCTGGCCATGGGGTTTATTGAAAATTGGATTGAGGTGATGAGTGCAGAGTGTTGTTTTAGGAGGATTCAAAGCATTATGTGAAATAAGCAGAAAGTGAGATGGGGAGACCAAAGCCAGTTTGAGAATGGAGGGTGTTGGTGAGAGAGGAATGCAGTTGCTGGAGAGTGAGGTGTGAGGTGAGTGTGCTCAGGGTTCATATCCCCCTGAGCTGTACGTACTGTGTGAAGGAATTAGAACCTAGAGTGATAAAACAGAGTGGGCCGCTGTTTTCAGCTAGGAAATAACACTGCTAGATTTGCAGGGGCGATTAAGTCACTTTGAGAGCTAAGTAGAAGATGGGCTTGAAAGGAACAAAACTGGAGGTGAGTAGACCAGTTGAGAGGGGGCTGATGGAATCGTCTGGGTGAGGAAGAGTTTGACCTAGGCCAGAAAGAACTCAGAGACAAGACGCAGAGGTTAAGAAAGTAAAGTGAGGGTATATCAAGGGATGGATAGTACACTCTCAAGGGGAGAGGGGCAGCCTCAAGTAAGCGGCTGCCCTGAGTGTTTTGGCAAGTTAGTTACATGGAGTGTAAAAATGAACGGGCAGAATTTTCATTGGAGAGGGAAGGGTTTGGGGTTGTAGTCCCTGATTTTCACCCCAGCTCCACCTTCAGAAGGGTCATGGCGTCAGTGCATGATGGGTGCTTCTAATCTGCAAGGCTAATTTTATTGAATGAGGGCATAATGAGGAGAAGGTTACATTCAGTTGGAGATTCCTGCCTCTTCCCAGCTTTCTTCGTCACCCCAAAAGGTGTGCCCACTTACCAGCCCGGAGGTTCCTGCTTTTCTTCTTCTGCCCAGGGACCCCTGCTGCTTACGATGTCTGGTCTCCTGTGTTTGGCCTGTGTCCCTCCTTTCTGCCCAATTCCTGCCATCTGGCCTGTGTCCCCCTTTCTCTGCTCCTATCTAGCTAGTGATGTCTTTGTTAAATCTAACATCTGGTCAGTCTCACAGGCATTTCTGTAGCCAGCTTTTTTCTGACATATAGATGTACTTTCTTGTTTTTTTTCACGTCTCATAATTGTTTGTTGGAAACAAAAGTTTGTTGGAATCTAGACTTTTTTTGATAAACATTGTAGCAACTCTGGGTACTGGTGCTTCCCCTTCCCCACTCATTATTATGATTTGTTTTGTGAATAGCTGGATTAATTTAGTGAAGTTGCACTCCCCCTGCCTCCCCAGTAGTGTGAAGCCTCTGCTGCAGCTTCTTTGGGGACGCCGCACTGGATATGTTCACCGTTACTCTGGAATGACACTGCTTTTGACTGGGCTCTCTGGGTTTTTCCACATCTAGTTGTTAAACTCCACTAATTGCTAGCTGGATTACTGTATTCTGAGAAGAGTCCTGGGGCATAAATTGTTTCATGGACTGATCCAGTCAAATCCAGGCATACTTCCTGAGGTTTATATTTGAGATTTGTTCTGACCTCAGTAGGGTTTCTTTCAGCTTCATTCGACGAAGAAGCAGCCTACAGGTTAGCCTGTGTCTGCAGCGAATCTACCAAGCGCCCCCCAGGTGCCTTTCATCCCAGCCGCCTGTTTTTGAAAGTGCCCTTACGTTTGAACTCCTTATGCGCCACACTCTTGTTTCAAATGAAGTCATTTCCTTTGGGAAGAGGTCTGGCGCTCTCCATAGTCCAGTTTGTTCTCCCCACGTCTACCCCAAGGCAGAAATCTCTGAGTCACAGCTCTGGAGCTAGGAACAATGGAGCCTACTTTTATGAATTGAGCCCTTGTGGGAATCTCTGCCTAGGTAGGGCGGACTGCTGCTAGGGCAGTCATCTCAGTAGCACTGTGTAGTTTCCATCCCATAAGTAAGGCCCGGGCATAAGAAGGAAGCCCCCACTTCTCAGATGTGCTTGTCTGTAACTTGGCCTTTCCAGCAGGAGGCTGGAGCCAGGATGAGAAACGCTGATCCTGTGGTCTGTCCAGGAAGCCAGCCCACTGACCGGCTGCTGATGGGGAGAGAGGGAGGCCTGTGCTCTTAACTGCATTCATCTGCTTCTGTGGGACTGAGCTAGGAGTTGGGAGACAGTGGGTCATGGTAGAGTACCAGCCTCTCTGTTCTGAGTTATAGCAGATTTCTTTAAAGAAATGTTATAAAAAATAGTGTTGAAAAAGTAAGGAAATAATGTCAGGGCAACAGGGAAAAAGTAAATTTTTAAAAGTCAACAAAGGATATTAGGCATTCAGGGGTTAGAAAATGTACCAGATTCCCTAGTCTTTGCTTCTGACTTGGGAGAATTGTTCTAAAAAGCATAATTGACAAACTGCAGTTCTCTGAGTGGGCAGTACAGGATGTTGAACTGGAAAATGCCCTGGGGCAGTGTTATTTCTTATGTACAAATAAGACTTAAGGAAAATGATAGCTATCTCCAGACATTAGTTGGTCATGTGAAGAAGACTTAGGTTTGTCCTGCATTACTCCAGAGAGCAGGCTTGTGAATCACGAGCAGGTACAGTGAAGTATATTTTGGCACAAAATACAGAGGGATTTCAGAGGTGCCTGAAAGGGGATAGGCCATTTCAGGAGGCCATGAGTCTGTTCCTGGTGCTGGCTGAGGTGCTGCTGAAGATGGCTGGGAACTGGGTCCTGGGTACGGTGTGGTAATACAGCCACTGGGGTCTTAGACATCAGCGGTTGCTGGCTGACTGCATCAGAATTACAAAACTATCCAGATTCTCTGGTTTCACCTTTGGATCTTCTGATTTACAAAGTGTGGGGCCAGGGCGTTTACATTTTTGTAGGTTCTCCAGGTGACGCTGCCAGGTTTGAAATTTGCTGCCTGATTTGATCTTGATATAGTACCTTCCAAATGTGTCATTTTCTATGGAGAAAAAGAGTTCATTTGTTTTCAACTTCGCCTGCTTGGTCCTGCATCTTTCTCTCTTAGCTTTCCTCTGCACCCCTCTGCCACCCCAGCACAGGTGCTGTTGAGAGAAATACCCCTGCTACCTGTCATACTGGGCGAAAGATGTTAAGGATAGATTATATTCAGTGCTGTTGAGGGTCTCATTTGGAGAGCTATCTGGTAATACCAATGACAGTTTAAAGTGTTTTCTGTTCTTATCCCATCAGTTCCAGTTTTAGAGATTCCTACTGAAGAGCCATTCTTTTTTGGGACTGTTTGGCATTTTGTTTATTTTGATTCATGCTCCTGTATTATTTTTATTGAACATATTTTAAGTCTGGTTAGATTTGTTCTTTTGTTTTTAATAGCTACATAAGATGTCTCAAAATTAGTGTATTTTTTTCTGGCCCAAAAAGACCAAGTGATTCCCTTAGAAATAATTGAGTTTTGAGAACACTGAAGTATTCAGGGCTCAGATAGTTACACTCTATGTCAGTCGATAATTTTAAAGGATAGAAAAAACAGAATTATTGATTAAAACCAGCTTAGTGCTCATGACTAGAAGCCACAGTCTGGTTAGTTCCCTTTGATGAAAGACTGACTGAAAACTGCTTGGCATCTTCTGTTTAGCTACCGACCTCACCTCTCCCTTCAGAAATCTTGCCCTTAACCCTTTCACTGGAAAGTAGATTTTATGTCCTTTATTACCCTCTTGGATTAAAAATTTAGTGATTCTTTTGTTTACCCCTTCTCTTTATGGCCATATATTGCTGTATACGCCAATACCAGATGTAACAAATTTGCAATTTCATAATGGTAGGTCAAATAAAAGTATATTGCGTGTATTTTAAGTTGTTTTAAAATAATCCTGTGACCAAAAAAATTAAGTAAAAGCAGCAGACTGGGAGAATAGTATGCAGAAGGATTGAAGAAGGAAATTTGAATTGAACGTTGTAGATGGAGTTGAAGGTAACATGAATATTCTGACTGTACAAATGCATTACAGCCTTGTTGTTTCCTGTCCATGTTTCCTCATCATCTCGTTTGCCTCCCTCTTTGTTAGCTTCCCTCTTCTTCAACGTGGGGCCAGCAGTCCAATACAACAGCATGTCAGTCCCAGGCAACACTGTCATTGGCTGAAATCCAAAAACTAGAAGAGGAACGAGAACGGCAACTTCGAGAGGAGGTAAATTTTAAAAGTCGAAGTGACCTAGACAACCCATGTTTCAGATTAGCTAGCGTGCATTATGGATTAGTGACTACTAAAGATAATTATTATTGTCAGAGTTGCTGACAGTACTACTGTCAGTATATCTGAATTGGATGTTTATTATTAAACACTTTATAATTTGGTCACTCTAGAAACATGAAGGATCTAGTAGGAATAACATTAAGATTGGGTACATAAATGTTCAGTTACCTTAAACATTTTACCATAGTTCTTGAGCGAATGACTCATAAATGAAAAGTAGATGGGTGTTCCATAATTGGGGGTAAATTTTGTGTAGATACTGTTTTGTAAATTTCATGCTTAGAATGCAGAATACATTTTTCCCTAAAGGGTATTGGATTTTCTGACTAATCTAGGAATAAAATATGACAGGGATAAAGTGTCTCTGCTTGTAAGTCTGTACCCTGTAGTTCTTCATTAGGATAGGAAGGATGCAAAAGAGTGGGGGTGGGGAGTAGAAGGAGGGAAAAACACAGTTCTTGACTGAGAGGAGAAGATGAGTGAGTAAAATGGTGTGGCTCAGCATGCCATTAGATGCTGTATTCATCTACCTGTCTGTCCATCTAGCCATCACACATTTGCTGGGTACCTACTCAGTTATAGTTTTAGTCTCAGGATAAAAAAGGCAAAAGTCTGCCTTCATAAAGCTGACTATCTAGTTGAAAGGACAATGGGCAGTAAAAATTAAGATAAAACATACAGAGTTATAGAAGGTGATAAGTATTAGAAAGAAAAACAAAGCAGAAAGCGACATAGGGAGAGGATTGGGAGTTGGGGATAGTATTGCTGGTAGTGGTGATCGACTGTCTGGTTTGAGGTAGCGCTGTCTGGGAGGGCCTCTCTGAAAAGGTGCCATGAGGTAGCAGAGTCTTGAAGAAAGCGCTTTATATGGATATGACCTGAGGCAGAGCAGTCAGTTTGTTAGTGTGCGAGCTGTCATTTTCGGATCTGGCAGGTGTGGTTCACTGAAGGCCATGGAGATTATCTATATGTATTCACCATGTAGTGTGCTTGACATTGTCCAGTAGGTTAAAATGTTTCTTCACCTTAAAAATTACCTTATTTCTCACCCTCTTAAAAAAAAAAAAGACTGAACTTCCTCTGAAATTATCTCTTTTCTAAAAAGTTAACAACTGGATGCAGAGCAGAGTATATCTTTCCCCTTAAAGGCTAGAAATTGTTCCAATAATTTTGTTCTCTGCTGAATGAAAAAATAATAATAGTAGTCATCAGAGTTGGAATCATAGGTCTTTTCTTGTTCATTTTTTTGTCTGTCAACAGTTAATAATTGCCTCATTTGTGTTTTTATTTGATTAATTTTCTTTGAACTCTTAAGTCTTTCTATACTCTTCAAAAGGTATAAAATGCCACCAAATAAGTATTTCTCACATAGGGAAAACCTTAGACAATTCTGTTTCACTCTTTCCCTGGAGGTATCCTGTACAGGACCTTCTAACCTGGTCAGATCTGAGGGTGCTTGGCTTGCTGCATGGATGTTCTGTTTTTTTCGAATTCTTGTTATCTGCATGTTGCCCTCCTGGACTGATTTTGATTTTCTCATATTTTCTCCCCTATTTTCCATCTTTATGTTTTTATCTTTTCTAATGGGATATTTCCTCAATCTTGTCTTTCGGGCCTTCCATTGAACTTTTAAGTATGCTCTTTTATTTTAAATTTCTGACTCCTTATATTGTTCTCTAAGTGTTTCTTTTTTATAGCTTCTTATTCTTGTTTCATTGAATGCACTGTCTTATCTCTAAGAATATTACCTACTGAAAAAAGCTAGCTATTATTTTCTCTTCATCTTATTTCTGTTTCTGCAGAATTTTGTTTGTTTAATTTGGTCTTTGGCCTTCGTCTTAGAAGCTGTGTCAAATGTTTGTTGATCCTGGGCTATTTGTTTGTATTTAAGAATAAGGCACTGAAAAGCTCTTTGGAGGTTCTGGTATGTACAGCACCTTGATGGGTGGTCTCTTGTAATGGTCTCTGTGCAGGCTGTTCTGTTGGAGTCCCACAGCTGTTGGTATCATAGGCGTATTCTCTTGTGCTGGGTCAGCTTTCCCATAGAATAGTCCACTAATCTGATTCAGCCCGTTTGAAGAGGAAAGTTTTAGTTTCCTCTTGCAGCCTGTCTTCCTCTGTTTGAGATACCTACACCTCTAATTCCTGAGCTTCCAATATGAATTGGCCTATTTCTGAGCTTCTTTTACTTAGTTTTCAACTTATTGTCTGTCTTTATTTGCTTACTTTCCTGTTTTTAAAATCTGTTATCTTTGTCCTTATGGTTTATGCTGTAAAGATTTTTTTCTGTCATTTTGGTAGGGCTTTGGAAGTAAACATGTAATTTCATTTTTACACATAAGCAAATGCTCTACTTAATTTTTAAGAAATAATTCCTAATTTCTTTTGTTCTCCTCTTAGTACTTCGGGCAGTTTACATCTTTATTTGCAGCAGAGGAGTTAAGCCTGTTTAATCTGATACAGCTACGGTGTATTTACATTCCATGTAGTGTACTGGGCATTTGTAACTATGACTTTAAAAACTGGAACCCTGAGGTGGCTCCTGTGTTTGTGCCGGCAGCAGAGGCGCCAGCAGAGGGAATTAATGAAAGCTCTCCAGCAGCAACAGCAGCAGCAGCAGCAAAAGCTCTCAGGTTGGGGGAATGTCAGCAAACCCACAGGTACCGCCAAGTCTCTTCTGGAGATACAGCAGGAGGAAGCCAGGCAGATGCAGAAGCAGCAGCAGCAGCAGCAGCAGCAGCAGCACCAGCAGCCAAACAGAGCCCGGAGCAACACGGTGGGTCCATCTTCTTGAGTGTCTTTGTGTGGGCTGCCGGCATAAGTCACCTTTTCTGACTTCTATGGACTCTCTTTTTATCTTTTTTATATTGTTAACTGTAATTATTTGTCTCTTTTTCCTAAACAGCATTCCAACCTGCACACCAGCATTGGGAATTCTGTTTGGGGCTCTATAAACACTGGTCCCCCTAACCAGTGGGCATCTGACCTAGTCAGTGGTATCTGGAGTAATGCTGACACTAAAAACTCCAACATGGGATTCTGGGATGATGCAGTGAAAGAGGTGGGACCTAGGAATTCAACAAATAAAAATAAAAACAACGCCAGTCTCAGGTAGGGCTCAAAATGATCAAACCTGTGCTCCTTAGTGGGTTAGGGGAAGGGGTGTGTGGGAGGTAGGATATTGGGTGGCCAGAGAAAAGTAGTTATTTAGTTTTTGCTTATTTTCATCTGTGTCCTAGCACATGAGATCGGTTTGGTGATTGCTTTCTTCCCGGTAGAATCACATCTGTTTTATTACTTGGGGCTCCTTTGGTTGCTGGGCACTTAGTCCATTGCCTGTCACATGATAACCACTTAATAAATATTAGAAAGAGTATATTTTTGGTATTGCTATTGAATATTTCTCCAAAGTATTCTCTAGATTTTAGCATTTTTTCTGTAAATTTATATTTTTAAGTAACTTAAAACTCTGCGTTTCATAAACACTTAAACCTTTGTATTTTTGTGATAAATTAGTTACATTTCACCTTCATCGTTCTTTCCTCGGCATACAGTTTTGTTGAAAGAGCATGGGTTTTAATGTTAAATGCGTGAGCTCAGATCCCAGCAGTGCCACTTGTTAGCTATATGACCTTGGGCAAGAAGAAACCTCTTTGAGCCTCAGTTCCCTCATCTGTAAAATGAAGGTAATAACAACTTCGTGTGATTGTAAAGATGACGTAAATACATGTGGAGTAGTTAGTAAAGTGCCTGGCACACAGTAACTACGTAATAAATGGTTGTGTTGTCAGAATGTTTCTTCTTGATTGAGGGCCTAATGTGTTATGAGTAGGACACTAAAGCATCTTTGCCAGGCACTGCGCTCTATGCCTTTGTGTGCAACATCTTTATTCCTTATGATAACCCCCAAAAAAGTAGTAGTACCATTTTGCAGATGAGGGAACTGAGGCTTAGTAAAATTTAAGATCTTACTGAAGGACATATAGGAAGAATTTAATCATTTCTCTGAAAAGAAGCCCTGTAGTCACAAACTAGGATGTACTAACCAAGGCTGGATTTTAAGGGATATTGAGTAATCCCTCCCCCTTCAAATATTTGAATTTTTGGTTTTGGTTGTTTTTTTCTTTGTTTGGGTTTTTTCCAAGCATTGGATTGCTGGGCAGCCACAGTGTTGCCAAGACACTATCTATTTACGGTGTTAGAGTATAATCATAGAGTAAGAGTTTCTGGGAGTATAATACCGCCCTCTTGTTTTGCTTTAGTAAATCTGTAGGTGTATCTAACCGGCAAAATAAGAAAGTAGAAGAAGAAGAAAAGTTACTGAAGCTCTTTCAGGGAGTAAATCAAGCCCAAGATGGATTTACCCAGTGGTGTGAACAGATGCTTCATGCCCTTAATACGGCAAATAACTTGGATGGTAAGAACTGGGGAGGGAAACCCAGCATGTGGAGCGGCAGAGCAGGGCCCGCAAAGAGTTGGCAAATTGGAATGATGGGCCAGCACTCAGGAGGTGAAATTTGATGGGGATCACGTCTTGAACCTGCCGTAAGAACTTGATTCTTTAATAGTATTGTAGTGTTACTTGTGAGAAAAGTTCTGTAATACTGTGCTGAAATGGGTTATCAGTGGTTACCAAAAGTAAATGCTTTTGTGACATACAGGCCAGAAGAGGTCATAGTTCCATATTGTTCATTTTATGGGGGAGCATTGCCAGATGGACGAAGGAAGGTAACTGTTATGGTGAGGATGGAGGTCAGCCTGGGCAAGAGAAGACTGAGATGATGTGAGATTTTCCCTTCCTGTCTTTTGGGGCAGAGGTGGGAATCATGTGACAGACAAGCAGGCTTATTTTTTGTAGGATTAAACTAAAACCTGTAATGTATGCAAACAAAAAGGTTTCAGCGCAATTTGAACAAAGAGAATTATCTGCCCTAGATGGAAGTGAGACCTTCCCCTACCCCCAAATGTTTGAACAGAGACCAGTCAGCTTGGTGTTGAAAGGAGTCCCATAACTTGTGGCTGTGGAACTAGTCCACCTCGGGTGTCTTCTCTAAAACCAAGAACCTTTTAAAAACAGAAGAGTCAAGAAATTTAAGGATTCCTTTGCAGCACTGTGGCAATATCTAATGGTTGAAAGAGCCGGAGAAAACAATAGTAAATGATAGTAATGGCTACCAGCCATTAAGCTTCTGCCATTTATGAGGCACTTCTAGGTTTTACCACGTGTTCTCCTAGTTATCTAAGTTTTGCAGTAATTTTATAATATACCTTCACAATGTAGGTGATGTTATCCCCATTTTGTAAATTAGGAAATGGAGACTCAGAATGGTCAAGTAATTCATCAAGGTCACACAGCCAGCAAATTTCAGGGTCGGGTTTTAAACCATGTCTGTCAAACTCTGACACCCGTGGTTTTCACCTGCGCCACACTGCTTCATGTTCCCTCTTACTCTTTGAACATGGTGTCTCGGTGAAGGGAAAGGAGGGTGCAGCTATATCTTCAGTGTCTGTTGTGGTGCCTGGCACACATCATGGCACTTAATAAATATCGATTGAATTTAAGGTAAAAGAAACGAATCCCCAAATGTCTTTAGTCTTAGGCAAGCAGTTGTTTCAGTCAACGTAATTTTTAGTTTCTACCAATATAACATTTAGTGAAACTAAATATGCATGATTTATCTTTGTCTCTGTGCTACTTCAGATAACTTGGGGCTTTACGAAATGATAGTTGATACACCCTCAAACTACTACAGAGTAGATTAAAGAATGTTTACCATAATAGCTGCATACCTTTCGAGTTTCCATCATTAATGTCTGTGTATTAGGTGCTAAAATACATTAAAAACTGAAACTGATCTTTTCTGTGTGATGTTTCATTGTTGTTCTTTATGTCTTCTCTCTCATGTTGCAGTTCCCACATTTGTCTCTTTCCTGAAAGAAGTAGAATCTCCTTATGAGGTCCATGATTACATTAGGGCCTATTTAGGAGACACCTCTGAGGCCAAGGAGTTTGCCAAGCAGTTCCTTGAGCGCCGTGCCAAACAGAAAGCCAGCCAGCGACAGCAGCAGCAGCAGCAGCAGGTATGAGGCAGCAGAGTGAGTGCAGTGCCCTTGTATTGATGTCTTGAAATGTTGAGCAGCCAGAGAAATGGAAGTGAAAGCAGTATTACCTTTTTTGTACATCGGATGACCAGAACTTTTTAAAACATGGTAGACTCGGTATTTTCACATCACATGTCCAGAGACCTTTGTGAATTTCCCAAGTAGCAAATAAAATCATTCACTCTCTGTTAGGCATACCAGCCCTGTTTCTCTTAGTTTTGTGTATTACAAATTCCAACTTGTCATAGACTGATAAATTTGGTTTTTAAATAGTTAAAGCCTACCAATGTTAAATCTCCGGTGCTCAGGATCCACCGTACCCAGTGCTGACAGCACTGCAGACTGCCAGACATTTCATATATTGTTGATGGGGATGGAGGGGATACGGTCAGTTCTCCTTATTCATAGTAGGTATGTTCTGTAACATTGCTGCCAACACTGAATTAGCAAATACTGAACCATTGCTTCTAGGGAGAATACAGAGTTAGTTTTCTAAGAACCTGTGGTCACAACATTTTTGTCAGCTGATCAGTCTGTAACCTTGTTTGTGTGTGTTTCTGTTTAAAGTTGCCTTATTTGATATATTGTTGTTTCTTAACATTGAACTCAATAGCCAGTTGCACTGAATTCATATCTAAATAAAGCTTACATAACATACATGTTTTCTCCATAAGGCACGTCACACACAGCCTTTGTGTACTTAGGAACACTAGACAGCACTTAACCCTCTCGGGCCATTTTGAACATTGAAATCAACAAAAAGCACAAAAATGTGAAAAACTTGACACTAAATAGACTGAAAAAGATGCTTATTTACAGTATTGAGAGCTGAGACAGGAAGGCAGAGGGTATTGCCACCTTCTACCTCAACTGAGAACATGTGCCTTGGGCAACTCAAACTTTTGATTGCTTTGTATATGTGCATGTCCAGAATGACCACAAAGACACTGCAAGCACTGATCTGGGAATTACAAATAAATTACAGCCAGTAAGCAAATTCACAGATGTGGAATCTTATCCACATCTGTGAATAATGAGGATTGGCTGTAAAGTCTTCTGAAAGACAAGCTGGCAGGGCTCGTGGAAAGGCTTAAGAATATTTATATCCTTTAATTCTGTAATTCTTCTACTAGAGATACTTCTAGGACACTTCTAGGAATGTGTGAGATGCAGTGAAGTACAGAGCATTTAAAAATCCATTTGGGTAGATGGGGCTAAGAGGGATCAACTGAGGGAAAGTGAAAGATGTAAACACTAACAGCACCAGGAAAAGTATTTTAAGCAATCAGAAAGGAAGACACCGTGCAGCAGTACAGAAGTCTCTGCATTTGTGCTGAAAGGAGACACGTGTGGGCAGCCAGGCTTGTCCCTCCTCAGCGCTCTCTCCAGTCCTCCTCCCCCTGTTACCCCTGCCCATACCTTCATGTAGCTCATTGAATCTGATCTCAATTTAAAATAAATTGCTCTAATAAGAGCACCAAGTGAATGTCTGGTAGACTATTTCATAGTTTAACCAGTTTGTAGAAAGTATATGAATAATATTTTGGGAACAGATCCCTTCTGGGATTGCTGATAGGAATAAAGTTGTTTGGTATCATCCTGCCAGCTGGTCTGTAGGCTGTCCTCTCTGTCTGGGGGCCCAGAGAACAAAGGAACCTTCCACTTTGAGTAGATGAGGGGTGTAAGTTGCCAGAGTACAAATTCCTAGTGAGTGGTACAGATTCCGTGTGTATTTGTAGCAGTTTTGACTGCTGTGGTGTTACAGCAGTGTGGACGTCCAGAGTTAACAGGACAGGCTTTGTGAAGACAGAGCTTGAGAGATAACTGTATTTAAATGAAGAAAGAGGGTAGCTTAGGGGACTGCTCTTGGTTTCGTTATTACCAGAATCCACGTTAAGCTTTCTGTTTTTAAATTCATCCCTTGGTAAGGTGGGCAGATCAGCCATTTCCTTAGGGTGGGCCAAACCTGCATCCACTGGATCCATTTCACAATGCATCCACTGTGTAACCTCAGTTGTGCCATTTTGTTTCACAGGACTCTGTCTGGGGGATGAACCACAGTGCACTCCATTCAGTATTTCAGACCAATCAAAGCAACAACCAACAATCCAATTTTGAAGCCGTACAAAGTGGCAAAAAGAAGAAAAAGCAGAAGATGGTTCGAGCAGATCCTAGTTTATTAGGTGAGCATAGCCTGAAGTCTCAGCTGGGTGTTGGGGAGGTTATATAGCAGGGTATAGCAGTTATATGTGAGTTCTGTGGCGTAATGTTTTTCATGAAGGGAATTATTTCTTACAAAAAGTAAATTTTTTCTGACCAGTTCAAAATAAGTAGTCAGTGTTTACTGGGCATCTCAGTAAGAGCTACACCTCATGTGCTGTAGGGAATAAGAAAGGTAGTAACTTATTGTATGGTGCCTTAAAGTCTTGTTTCATATTTAATATGCATTTCCCTAGAAAAACTTTCAATTTAGTTGGAAAATAATGCTAATAGAGAACAGTAAAAAGTTGTTTGAAATTTTAAATGCTGATTTGTGTGGAAGCAGACATAATTCAATCAGATATTCAGAGAAAAGAGCCAATGTTTGTTGACATTTACTGTATGTATAATACGATTGTCAGAATTACTCTGCATTATGAGGTGATATTCCACCTTTACCAATGAGTAAACCAAGAACGTTTCCCAAAGTCACACAGCATTCAGCCCTGGGGCTGAGATTTCACAGCAGGCCTGTTATCTCTTCACTCTCCTGTGTCACCCATGACTGTTCTTGTTTAGCATTGAGGACCAGTATGTATCTTCATACGAGGAAGCTTCGTGGGAAAGGTGACACCTGAATCGGGGCTTTGAAAGACAGGAAGGTTAGGGAACAGTGTTTCTGGAATAATAAACAGCATAGCAAACCTGGTGGGCTGCCTGTGTTTCTTAAATTGACCTAAGAACCTCACAGACAATGATGAAATTAAAATTATTCTGTATGAATGTGAACTAGGCTATTATATAAAACCAGGCTGTCTGGAACAGAATGGTTGTATTGGCAAAGACAGCAGGTTGAGAAGTCAGGCAGACCAGTTAGGAGGCTGCTGTATAGACGAGGTGGAAATACTGGTGGCCTGGAATAGGGTTTTGGCAGTGGAGATGGAGACGTTAGATGGATTTCTGAAATTTAGGGGATAGACTTGGTTGGACAAGGAAAAGGAAAGGTTGTGGCATCAGGATGGAAAGAGTTGCCCATTTGCTAAAATGATGAGCACTGGAAAGTGGAGCAGGCTTATAGAGAAATGATACGGTGTTCACGTGTTGGGTGGATTGAGCGTGAAAAGGCTGTGAGGCGTCAGACGGAGATGAAAGAGCTGAACGCGACGAGAGATAGATTGTTCCCCCGCTCTGGCTTTGGTGGAATCCACACTTCAGGGGTTTCCTGCCCTGGAGGAATCAAAATGTCAGTAACAAAAATCTGCCTTTGAGG